>NC_067427.1:26082500-26687500 GCF_009764475.1 Pristis pectinata
CCAAGTTCTGTCACTGGAAGTTAGACAATGGAAAAGATTTCAGGACATGTTCAAAGCATCCTTGAAATAATGCAGCATTCCAACTGACTCCTGGGAATCTCTGACCCATGATGCTCAAAGCAAAGAAAGAGCATTGACTCTTGAACCTTGAGTCCATGCAGCAGAAGCACACAGTAGCCCAGTGTAAATGGCAGAGATGTCCATCGTCATAAGCAACCCACCTGCCCAACTTGTCAGCCAGCTGCTGAAGGGTTTGCAGCTTCCAACTTGGCACCATCGGTCACCTCAGAGTGGAAGCAAATCATTCTCAATCCTGAGGAACTACCTTACAAGAAGACATAGCAAAAAACTGCAGATGTTAGAAATCTAAAATGAAAGCTGAAAATGCTGGAAATACTCAGCAGATCAGGCTGCATCTGTAGAAAGAGAAATGGAGGTAATGTTTCAGGTCAAAGACCTTTTGTCAGAACTGGGAAGGAGACAAAAGGAGTTGCAGAGAGGTGGGGGGAGGAGGGATGTCTCTGAGAGAGCAAAACTGGGCATAAGCTGTTATCAGGGTTATCTGGTCAATGAGTGAGTCAGAGTTGTTGGAGAGTGAGAACATAGGCAAACAAATGTAAAAGTTGCGAAATGAAGAGCAGAAATCCATGCCCAGCAGGTCACTCTTGGTATGCCCTCTACTCCCAGAGAAAAGATAAAAGGAAAATAAAACAAACAAGCTGATGGATAACTGACCACTGATGGATAGCTGCTGCAGGCAGAGAAATCAAGTTATTTGAAGTTGTAGAATTCAATATTGAGTCTAGAAGGCTGCAATGTGCCTAGACAGAAGAAAAGGTACAGATAAGTCCTTCAATCTATCAATTTTAATAGCGTGGGACATTGTTACAGTGCAGGAGGCCACAGACTGATAGGTCACAGTGGGAGTGGGAAGCAGAATTAAAGCAATAGGCAACAGGAAGCTCAAGGCCGCTCCTGGACGGAAGACAGGTGCTCCACAAAAAAAGGGGTCTCCTTGGGCCTCAATGTTCTCTAACAATATTTTTCAAATTCAAGTTCAAGTTTATTGTTATTGTAGGCATACGTTCACAGGGTGTGTATGCTTTTGTCAGTTGCACACAAATTTCCATCATCTGACACAGCCAAAATCAAAACTGCTGTGCCTTAATGTACAATCTTATTTTTATGTAATGGCACCTTCAGCAATGTAAAACTTTGCAAGGTAAGTGTAAATTGACAGTGAAACATGCAAGCAGACATTGAAGCAAGTGATCTAAGTCTTGGCCAAAGAGGTAAGTTTCAAGGAGGTTAAAAGTCAAAGGTTATGGGAGCAAATTGAAGAGGTTGGGCCTTAGAAAGCTGAATGCATGACTGTTATTGTGGTGTGCAGGAGATGGGGAATAGACAAGAAATCATCAGCACAGCCTTTGGTTAATTGAGGAGCATAGGGTTCTAGTAGGTAACAGATAAGAGAGGCAATGTTAATTAAATTCATAGACAAGAAGATAACAATGAATTAATTCAGAGACCTGGAGACAACCTGGTTTGGTAAGTATAAGAGTGTTGGACTTGGTGTGAAGCAAGGTCTGGACAGCTGAACAGATGACACTCCTGTAGTTCCAAAGACCCCAGTTAGTCTTGGCACACTTCCACTGTTGCTGTCATATGTCACCAGTATCACTGGAAGCAAAATCAATTCATCCACATCACTTTCCATGCTTAAGATATAAACGTGATTTGTTGCCAGAGTTCCACTTAAATGATGCCTGTGGCGATGATAATAAGAAAGTGCAGAGCAGGTTTGTGCAATAAAAAGCCATTTGTCACAGCAAATTTCTTGAACTATTGAAAGTGAAATACATTGTCAGCGCAAAGATCCTTGTTGACAGGTTTGTAAACTACCCCATGATTTGAATTGGCCATTTTCCCAAGACAAACTTGTTAACTCCTTGTACATGATCCGAACTTTCCCGGCTGTGGCCAGCAAATCCACGAAGGAAATCTCTTGCATCCAGTTATTCCCCCAGGTCTGACCGAGTGAGAATTTGGGACTGGCTGAGTGTGAGAGGTCAATGCACCTGTCGTTACATTCCACAGCCGAGTCAGGTCCCGCCAGCATCTCCTGGGATTACGCTGAGCAATTCTTTTCTTGATTCTACATCACTCAGGCCTGGAGAGAGGTCAGTGTATCTGTTCATTTACATGGGGTTCTGCAGCCAATGAACTAGGGAAGGCAAGTCATTATTTTTCATCATTTACTTCAGTTTAATGTTTTCAATATTTAATATTTTGTAATTATATTACTTTTTTATTACTTTTTTTCAATGTTGTCAAATGTTTTGTTAACTTTTTAACAAGTAATCCTATCCCATTGTAGGTTGATAACATGGCTAAGAAGGTAAACGGGATGCTGGCCTTCATTAGTTGGGGCATTGAATACAAGAGCAGGCAAGTTATGCTCCAACTTTATAAAACATTGGTCAGATCTCAGCTGGAGAATGCGTGCAGTTCTAGTACAGTAAAGATGTGATAGCACTGGAGAGAGCACAGAGGAGATTCCCCAGCATGTTCCCTGGGATGGAACATTTTGGCTATCAGGAGAGACAGGAGAGGCTAGGTCTGTTTTCCCTGGAGCAGAGGAGATTAAGAGGAAACTTGACAGAAATGTATAAAATTATGAAGGGTATAGAGAGTATAGACTGCAGGAATCTTTTTCCCTTAGAGGTGAATAAAACTAGAGGATGTAGATTTAGGGAAAGGGTTAAAAGGTTTAGAGGGGATCTGAAGGGGTGTTTTTTTTTTCACTCCCAGGGTGGCAAATACCTGGAATACACTACCTGAGACAGTGGTGGAAGCAGTCATTGACAGCATTTAAGAGATGTCTGAATGAGCCCTTGAATCACCTCAGCATAGAAGGCTATGGGTGCTGGAGGATGGGATTAATGCAGAAGAGTGCCCACAGTTCAGTGTGAACGTGGTGGGCCAACTGTTCTGTTTGCAAGGTGTATGACTCTATCTTGTACATCCCTGATTTTCCTCACTCCATCTTTGAACATTGTACTTTCATTTGTTCTCTATGTTATTCTCTGTATTTCTGTTATTCTCTCCATAACCCTTCTGTTATCTCTGTTATTCTCTCCAGGCATGGTGGTGTAGTGGTTCATGTAACGCTATTACAGCAACAGAGACCCAGGTTCAAATCCGGCCACTGTCTGTAAGGAGTTTGTACGTTCTCCCCGTGTCTGCATGGGTTTCCTCTGGGTGCTCCGGTTTCCTCCCACATTCTAAAGGTGTACAGGTTAGGAAGTTGTGGGCATGCTATGTTGGCGCCAGAAGCATGGCGACACCTGCAGGCTGCCCCCAGAACACTCTACGCAAAAGATGCATTTCACTGTGTGTTTCAATGTACATGTGACTAGTAAAGAAATCTTATCTTATCTTGTCTAACCCCTCCTGTCTCTCTATCTCTCTGTTCAGCTCTATAGTTTGCCATTGCAAAACTGTCACTGGTTCTATGTGTTGGAACTCTCTACTCAACAACACCATGGAAATACCTTCTCATGCCTCTACTTCCTTACGACTTAGAAGGAGGCCATGTGGACCATCACATCAATGCCATCTCTCAGACCAATCCCATTCTTCAGCTTATTTCCCTGTAACCACCAACTCTGCTCGTCTCTTCTACCACCCTTCTACACCAGGGGTAATTTCCATCAGCCAACTAACCTTCTAACGAGCATGTCTTTAGGATGCAGTCAGAAACCAGAGTACCCAAGTGAAATCCGATAAGGTGCTGAGAATGTGCAAACTCCACACAGCACCAGAGATCAGAACTGAATCAGGTCACTGAAGTTGTGAAACAACAGTGCTATCTAATGTGCCGCTGCGCCACCCAATATTGGAAGGGTTCAACACCTCACTTTCATTTTCTCTAGGGGATAACAGTAAATGTTTGCATAGGCAGTGACGTCCATATCTCCAAAAGTGAATTAAAAAATTTAACATGTTCCTTTAAACTTCCTCTCTGTTCAAAATGTTGTTAATCATTTTAACAAGCAACTTGATCCCAATGCTTCTGTGAATTGCTTTGGCATGATTTGCTACATTAAAGATACCAATTAAATACAAACTGTTTAAAGACATGTGGGCTAAATTTTATTTTCAAATAACTATGACAACCATTATTTCCTTGGTATATACTGTGGGTGCTCCGTTCATCTGAGATATACAAGTACTCCAGAATCCTTCTCTAAATTATGTCCAAAAAAGGGTTTTTTTTTAGGGACAGAGGGAACGTGATGTTATATATTTCACCCATGAATTGCAATCTGGATTGATTATTTTGCCTGCACTGTAGTCATTTGCTGAATGGCATTATTTATCTGAAGTATTTTGAACCCTAAGGAAGAGTGGCATGAAGAATAAAATCATTATTGAAAACAGCAGAACATCAAAAAATAATCTTCAAATGAACATATCAGATTGTTCCTATTTTAAAGTGTAATTCAGCAAAACTTCATACTCCTTATGAGGAATGTTCAGCACCAGCTCAGAATTAATTTGAATAAACTATGGAACTACATCAGCGAAAGTAACTCAGACTTTTATGGTCTATCTGCAGTGAAGTTAAGTACTTCCAGATGATGTTAAGTCCATTTTATGTGAATGCAGCAGTAACTGCTGTAGATGATATTCTCCGGAACTAACTATTAAAACGAATGTGATGCCAGCATGCCTAACTTATTGATTTCTGCTTGCTGTAGTCCACCGCTCAATTTGAAAATTGAGTTTCCTCCTGTGTATTGTGGTAAAAAGGCCATTGCTATTCAGGGATCCCATTGCCAAAACAAACAAGAGAGGTCGTTCATAACACTTTTCATTACCTTATCAATGGCAGCAATTTCTGATAAAAAAACAATTTGATGCTTTTAATTCACTGGAGATGGGAAACCAATGGATATTGTCAAGGCTGTTGTTAATAAGTACACTGAACTTTGCGTGGAAAAGGACAGAGAGAAATCTAAGCTCTTTTACAGTGTAAGTTTGACTGTTCCTCTTACACGCAGCCCTTTCCTCCAGGCTGAACTTGCAGGGTAAGTTCTCGTCTTCTTATGCAGTCCCTTGTGGTTGGTGATGACTTGCTTCCACTCCAGTTCTGTGGCATATAGGACCAACGTGGGACTTTCAGTCTCTCCCATAGGTAGGTCAGGAAGCACTTGATGGGGTGGGTGGATAATTTGGAAGCTGGTGTGCTCCTTCTGCCATTTAGGTGGGCTCCCGTGTGCTTCCGATGCATGTCACCGAGAACCAACAGAAAAGAACATCAATTTTAGAAAACTAAACTAACAAGTTCCGTTAAAAAGTTAACCAAAATATCACTATTAAAGGAATATACAGAGATCTTACACTATCTCATTTTGGTTACAGAATGCTTAGGAATACTGATACCTGCTCTTGTCAGCACTATATTTTTGTGGCTGGTCCAACTGAGTTTATGGTGGGGAACTCAGCAACTGTAAAACCATTTAATGCTGAGAGTAGGAGGTTAGACTCTTGTCTTTGCCTGGCACTTTTGCGATATGAATATTGCTTGTCACTTATCAGCCCATGCCTTAATGTTGCCTGGATCTTGCTGCATGCAGACATGAACTGTCTCACTTGTTGAGAGTTGCAAATGGAATTGAACATTGTACAAATATCAACAATTGACCTGGTTCTGATGTCGTTGATCAGCAAAACTTTAGAACTTCTTGATCAAATTATACTGTTTCACCATTTCTATCAATTATACCAAGGGCATCTCGTCTCCCATTGTTTGTAAGAATATGCTGGATTTGCATATTAATTGCCATTAAACTCACAACAGAAAGTCAGGCCTGGAATGCAAATCTCATTTTAACAACGTAGCCAGAAAAGGAGCAGCTTAAACAGTTCAGACTTATTCAGACTTTGAATTGCAGTTGGACATTTTGTTTTAAAAAGGCAAAGTCGCAAGCTTCTTTTTCCTTTCTCTTTCTTAAATTAATCTTCCCTTCCTTCTGTTTATTTCCTATTTCGTACCTATTCTGATTGAAGATTGCCTGGACCTCTCCGTAATTTCTCCATTTCTTTCTCAGCCTTTAATTGAAGGGATACACTGTTCGTACTGCTTCTTGACTGGGCTCCTGATCTACTTCTCTCAAGCGCGATAATCAGTTCAGACTTCCACTGAGTTATGGAACAAAAAGATGTCGAGCTGAAGGATGCAGGAAAACCTTGAATGTTTTATGCTGCAATATAGCCCACAAAATCCAGCTCTTTCATACATTGCAGTATTGTGGAATGATAATAAACCAATCCAATGCTCATTAGATTCTTTCTAAATCGTGAAAAGTATTGCTCTGCCAGATGCTGTCAAGTAAACTAAAGCACCATAACCTTTCTCCTTACTCCCTCCCATATTAGACTTGAACATTATTAATGATTAGCAGTTTTATCCAGTTGAACTCTGAGGCTATGTGCTACTACGCCACACACCAGCTGACATTTTAAGGTGACTTTGACTAGTGTGCAGCATAGGTGAAACATCACCAATCTTACAAAATGTACGTGCTGAGCTTGCAAGCACAGAAAATTGTAAATCAAATTAGCACCTGGCCAAGTGGGCTTAAGAGTGAAGCATCACCTGTCACTTTGCTGGACACTATATACGCAAGTGCAACACTGATCTAGAGATAAGACATTCATGGGCACTTTGAGCGGCTAATCATTAAACCGTCAAAGATGAATGATTTGCTCAACTGCTTAAAACATTCCAATGTTACAAAATACATATTTTTGTTTGAATGAAATGAAATATATTTTGTTTCATTCCAGAATAATAAATTGCTCACTTGTAATATTTCTCATGAAACATATCAATTTACTGCATGCTTACGTTGTAGCCTGTGATGGGAGCCCAAAAGAAGTGGTTTCAGGGTCCGTTATATGCTGCACCTTTTCTATTTTCACCAGCAAATCTCCAGGCATCACTGAGGCACCTCAAGGCATGTGACTCTTAGCACATTTTCATTTTACTTGGATGGTAATTTCCAGTAAATTACATGGAATGCACTGAAGCTATTATTGACAATCAGAACCAGAGGCAGTTCATAAATAGCACTCGCTGAAACATTAAGTCAGCAAAATTCGTATTCTGATATCCCAACAACCATCTGAAATTTGTTCATAATTTTTGCAGGAGTCATTTATTTTGCTGCAACCCATTGACTTAGAGCTGAAAGTACTCATGAAGTCCTGTCAAGTACAAATTAAATATAATCCAGCAAGATTTGAAATTTTACCTTTTCAGAATCAGAATCAGGTTCATTATCACTGACATACATCATGAAATTTGTTGTTTTGCAGCAGCAGTACAGTGCAAGACATAAAAATTACTATAAGTTACCAATAGATAAATAAGATAGTGCAAAAGAGAAATAACATAGTGTTCATGGGTTCATGGACCGTCAGGAAATTCGATGGTGGAGGGGAAGAAACTATTCCTGAAGCATTGAGTGTGGGTCTTCAGGCTGCTGTACCTCCTCCCCAATGGTAGTAACGTGTAGAGGACATGTCCTGGATGGTGAGGGTCCTTAATGATGGATGTTGCCTTCTTGAGGCACCGCCTCTTGAAGATATCCTCGATGATGGGGATGTTGTCCTGATTTTGAGTTCCCACTTCTGTCCGCTGCAAAGTAACACAGTGCCACAAGGTTGATTCAATAAAGCGCGTTTATTAGCAGTATACTGTGGGAGAATTCTTTTTTTTACAAAATAAACTTTATTCATAATAAAAGACAAACTATATACAATTACAAAACAGTGCAAGCCTTTACATTCTTGCACAGATCATTTATTAGTGTTACCTTTTTATATAGAAAAACAGCACCGATGCCACACGTGTGGCTCCCTGGAAACTACCCGGTCCCATATTTACAATATTTAGGGGCTTCCTCGCCTGACCCCGCCCCTCCCTCTCCAGTGGCAGAAGAACGCTAAACTGTAGTCCTTCCCCACCAAGCCTTTGTGTTGGCTGCGCCCAGCTTCAGTCCGTCCCTCAGCACGTACTCCTGCAGCCTGGAATGTGCCAGCAGGTGGCATTCCCCTACAGACATCTCGCAGTGCTGGAAGACCAACAAGTTTCAGGCAGACCAAAGAGTGTCTTTCACAAAGTTGATGACCTTCCAGCAGCAGTTGATGTCCGTCTGTGTGTGTGTCCCCAGGAACAGCCCACAGATCAGAGAATCCTCTGTTACGCTGCTGCTGGGGATGAACTGTGACAAGGACCCTTGCATCTTCCGCCACACCCTCCTCGCAAACCTACAGCCCGCAAAGAGGTGGGCGACCATCTCGTCCCCAGTGCAGTCCTCCCGGGGGCAGCGCACGCTGGGAGTGAGGTTCCAACCATACAGGAAGGATCTGACTAGGAGGGCCCCTCTTACCGCCAGCCAAGCGAGGTCTTGGTGCTTGTTGGTGAGTTCTGGCGATGAGACATTCTGCCAGATGGTCTGGACAGTCTGCTCAGGGAACCACCCCACAGTATCCATTGAGTCCTTCTCCTGTAGTGCCTGCAGGATGTTCCGTGCTGACTACTGCCTGATGGACTTGTGGTCAAAGGTGTTGGTCTAGAAGAACTTTTCCACAAAGGACAGGTAGCGCGGCAGCGTCCAGCTGACTGGGACGCCGTGTGGCCATGCGGCCAGGCCCATCCTTCGCAACAGCACGGACAGGTAGAACCTCGGTACATAGTGACACTTGGTGCCCACGTACTTGGGTTCCATGCACAGCCTGATACAGCCATAGACGAAGGTGGTCATCAGGAGGAGGGCGACACTGGGGACACCTTTACCCCCATTGTCCAGGGACTTGTGCATGGTGGCCCGTCGGACCCGCTCCATCTTGGATCCCCAGATGAACCGGAAGACGGCGCGGGTGATTCCCAAGCCAGAGGAGTGAGGAACAGGCCACACCTGCGCCAAGTACAGCAGCCCTGAGAGCACCTCACACCTGATGACCAAGTTCATCCCAGTTATCGATAGTGACTGCCGTTCCCACTGTCCCAGTCTCTGCTTCACCTTCCCAATCCGCTCCCGCCAATTTTTGTTGCACACCCCAGCTCCTCTGAATGAGATCCCCAGCACCTTCAGATAGTGAGGCCTGACGGTGAAGGGGACGATGGATCGGTCGGGCCAGTTGCAGAAGAGCATGGCCTCGGTCTTCGTGCGATTGACTCTGGCCCCTGATGCCAACTCAAACTGGTCGCAGATGCTGATCAATCTGCGAATTGACCTCAGGTCCGAGCAGAAGACGGTGATGTTGTCCATGTACAGGGAGGTTTTCACCTGGGTGACCTCTCTGCCTGGCAACGTCACCCCTCTGATGCTCTCATCCTTCCTGATGGCTTCGGCAAAGGGTTCTATACAGCACGTGAACAAGACAGGGGAGAGAGGGCAGACCTGCCTGACTCCAGACTTGATGGGGAAGCTGTCTGTTTCCCACCCATTGATTTGGACTGCGCTACAGATGTCTGTGTAGAGCATTTGGATCCAATTCCTGATTCCCTCCCCAAAGCCCATTTTGGATAGCACGTCCAGCATGTACGTGTGTGATACCCTGTCAAAGGCCTTCTCCTGGCCCTAGCTGACCAGGTAGGTGTCCACCCCTCTGTCCTGCATGTAGGCAATGGTATCCCTGAGCCGTATGAGGCTGTCAAAGATCTTCCTGCCAGGTACTGTGGGAGAATTCTCCTCAAACTCTCATACAGAGTCTTCATCGGAGCTCTCCACAGTCCAAAGCAGCAGACAGCAATTTATACAGATATTGTCACACACACTTAATGAATTCGGCTCCACAAGTTTCGGTCAGGCCTCAGAGAACCAAAGACAGACATCGCACCTATTGTCCAACATAATTGAGTTATAATCAAGAGCTTCAAAGACAGGTATCACCCTCATTGTTTAAAACAAGCTTCCTCTAGTCTGTTTATTACACCCACTACCCTTATCGTCTCGTATATTGGCCTGCCACCGAGGTCCCAGACACAGCAATTATCACCTAGCTTGAGTCAGTAGCTTGCCTGCTCTTGCTTGCAAGTTATTTTTCCATCAGCTATATGTATAGATACAGTCAGTCACAGTTTCTTAACCCTTTACTTCCTCAGGGAGGGATGTGCCCGTGATGCTGACTGAGTCTACAACCCTCTGCAGCCTTTTACGAACCTCCATACCAGGCGGTGATGCAACTAGTCAGAATGGTCTCCATCATACCTCTATAGAAATTTACAATTTGCAGGAGTCTTTGGTGATATACCAAATCTCCTCAAACTGTAGCGTGCCTTCTTCGTGATTTTACTAATGTGTGGGGCCCGAGATAGATCCTCCGAGATGTTGACACCCAGGAAATTGAAACTGCTCACCCTCTCCACCATTGACCCCTCAATGAGGACTGGTGTGTGTTCTCCCGACTTCCCCTTCCTGAAGTCCACAATCAATTCCTTGATCTTGCTGACATTGAGTGGAAAGTTGGTGTCATGACACCACTCAACCAGCCGATCTATCTCACTTCTGTACACCTCCTTTCGCTGCACTGAATGAAATATTAGTGAGTTGGAAAAGGATTCGTTTGGAAGGATTTTAGGACCTCTTCATTGAAAGGCCGTAAAAGGAGGAAAGAACCAATTCCCTCCATGAATTCCTTGCCTATGGTTCAGAAGGTACCAACACATGATGAGCTCCAAATCAACGGGCAATACCATCATCACCAATTGATTATGTTCTGCTACTGGGGATTTGGTCTGTTGAGCACTGTAAAACACTGGACTGACCCTTGGGGAACAGGAAAGGACATAAGTTGAATATTGGGATAAATCGAGCTGTCCGTGGCTATTGGTCCAAATGGCATTCTACTGTTTGTGAGTTAACACGTACTGGACTTCCTCAGCTCAATCACGTCCAGGATGAGCTGAGTGACAGGTAGAAGATAGATTTGTGGAACAGTGCAGAAAGTTTGTGGCACAGAAGGAGACCATTCAACCCATTCTGCCCATTCCGGTAGGAAAACACCAAATTATAAATCGAATTAGCACCTAGCCAAGTGGGCTTGAAAGTGAAACATCACCTGTCACTTTGTTGGTTACAATATCCACAGGTCCAATGCTGGTCTAGGGGATAAGATATTCACGAGCACTTTAAATGGCCTATCTCTAAATTGTAAATAATAGATATGCTACTCAGCTGCTTAAAAAAAAGCCAATGTTATAAAATACCTTCTCTGTTACATTTTTTAATTATATTTTCATAGAATCATGGAATCACAGAAATGGACCATTCCAGCCCACCTCGTCCATGCTGACAGTGATGCCCATCGACACTAATTCCATTTGCCAACATTAAGCCGTATCCCTCTACGCACTTCCTATCTAAGTACCTGTCCAAGTGCCTTTTAAATGTTGTAATTATGTCTGCCTCCACCACCTCCTCTGGCAGCTTGTTCCAGATCTTCAGCATCCTCTGTGCAAAGAGGCTGCCTTGCAAATCTCCTTTAAACTTTCCCCCCTCACCTTAAAGCTATAACCTCTAGCATTTGTTATGTCCACCTTGGGGTAAAGAAATCTGGCTCTCTTCCCTGTCTATGCCTGTCATAGTTTGATGTACTTCTGTCAGGTCACCCCTCAGCCTTTGACACTCCAGAAAAAACAACCCAACCTCTCCTTATAGCTAATACACAGGTAAACCTCTTCTACACTCTTTCCAAAGCTTCCGCATCCTGCCTATTGACACAGTACTCCAAATGTGGCCTGACCAAAGTTTTATACATATTGCAGGACTTCTCAACTTTTATAAACAACACCCTGGCCAATGAAGGCAAGCATGACATAATGCCTTCTTTACCAACCTTGGATCACACTTGGAGTATTGTGTTCAGTTGTGGTCACCTCATTATAGGACGGATGTGGAAGCTTTAGAGGCGGTGCAGAGAAGATTTACCAGGATGCTGCCTGGATTGGAGAGCATGTGTCATGAAGATAGGTTGAGCGAGCTCGGGCTTTTCTCTTTGGAGAGAAGGAGGATGAGAGGTGACTTGATAGAGGTGTACAAGACGATAAGAGGCATAGATCGAGTGGACAGTCAGAGACTTTTTCCCAGAGCGAAAATGGCTAACATGAGGGGACATAATTTTAAGGTGATTGGAGGAAGATATAAGGGGGATGTCAGGGGTAAGTGTTTTACATAGAGAGTGGTGGGTGCGTGGAACGCACTGCCGGCAGAGGTTGTGGGGGCAGATACATTAGGGACATTTAAGAGACTCTTAGATAGACACATGAATGATAGAGAAATGGAGGGCTATGTGGGAGGGAAGAGTTAGATAGATCTTAGAGCAGGATAAAATGTCAGCACAACATTGTGGGCCGAAGGGCCTGTACTGTGCTGTAATGTTCTATATTCTATGTTCAATCCACTGGTGTTGCCATTTTCAGGAAGCTATGGTATTGGTATTGGTTTATTATTGTCACTTGTACCAAGGTACAGTGAAAAACTTGTCTTGCATACTGTTCGTACAGATCAATTCATTACACAGTGCGTTGAGGTAGTACAGGGTAAAAACAATAACAGAGTGCAGAGTTAAGTGTCACAGCTACAGGGAAGTGCATTGCAGGTAGACTTGCACCCAAAGATCTCTCTGTACATTAATGCTCTTAAGGGTCCTGCCATTTACTGGATACTTTCCCCTTGCATTTGACCTCCCAAAATGTCAGACCTCACACATGTCTGGTTTGAACTCCATGTACCATTTCTCCACACAGATTTCCAACTGACCTCTATCCTGCTGTATCCTTTGGCAACCTTCTTCACTATCCCCACCTCCACCAATTTTCATGTCATCTGCAAACTTTGTAATCAGACCTAGATTTTCATCCAAATCATCAATATATATTACAAACAACAGAAGACCCCACATTGATCCTTGCAAAATACCACTAGTCACAGACCTCTTGTCAGAAAAACACCCCTTTACCACTACCCTCTGTTTTCTTTGACAAAGCCAATTTTGGATACAATTTACCAACTCACCATGGATCCCATGTGAGTTAATTTGGACCAGCCGACCATGTCAAATGCTTTACTAAAGTCCATGTCGACAACATCAACTGCCCTAGCTCTAATCTCTTTCTTCTTGTACTTCTTTAAGAATTGTGCCCTCTAATTTATATTATTTTTATTCATTCTTCTTATTTAAAAGAAACTCTTCACATTTCTCAAAATTAAACTTCATCTGCCACCTCTCTGCCCAGTCCACTGTGCTGTCTGTATCTCCTGGAAGTCTATTACCATCCTCTTCACAGATGCTTAGAGTGGGTACTAGATATCCTAGGTTAAGGTGTGCAATGAGAGAGCTGTGTTCTCCACCCACAAGGCACTGGGAAGAGGGCCATAGCAGTAACTAATTAAACAGGTGGAAGATTGTTGAGGCAGTCACTGCAATGAGTCCTTTCTCTTCTTCAAATCTTCACTATGGAGGATACAAGCAACATCCCAAACATAGCTTTAAATCCAAAACTGGAAGGGAGGGAGAAACTTAGGAAAATTATGATCGTTGAGGAAGCAGTACTGAGCAAATTGTTGGAACTGTGGACTGATAAGTGGATCCGGATGGACTCCATGCTAGTCTTATGCTAATGAGGTAAAAGATGGATTGGTTTTAATTTTCCAAAATTTACTGCTTTGGGGCTGGTCCTATTACATTGGAAAATAACAAATGTAATTCTTTTATTCAAAATGGAAGGAAGGCTGAAAGCAGGAAACTATACACTAGGTAGCTTAACATCTATCATAGTGAAAAGGTCAGAAACTATTATTAACGATGTTATAAAAGGGCACAAAGAAAAATACAAGGTAATCAGGCAAAGTCATTGTGGATTGGTGAAAGGGAAATCATATTAATTAGAATTCTTTGAAAAAGTAACATTTACTGTGGGTAAAACAGAACTGATGGATGTCCTATACTTAGATTTCTCGAGAGTATTTGATAAGGTGCCACATCAAAGATTATTGAGGGAAATAGAAGCTAGTGGTGTAGGAGATAATAAATCGACATGGACAGTAGATTAGCTGGATAACAGGGAAAAGAGAGTAGGCATAAATGGGTCATTTTCTGATTGTGAGATGCAATGAGTAATCAGAGCTGGAGCTTCAACATTTAACAATGTATACAAACGATAGCTAAGTTGTGATAAGCACATAAAGACATTGCTAAGGGATAGACCTAGTTTAACTGAGTTGACAAAGAAATATAATGAAGTAACATTACACATATAATTACACATCATGCATATAATGTGTAAATTTGTCTGTTTTAGCAGAAAGAATAAAAGAGAAGCATATTATTTAATTTTAAAACTCAGACTAATACCTGTAATGGGGTAGGTTATCAGACAAGGTTGGATAGGCTGGGCTGTATCCACTAAACTTGAGAAGAGTGAGAGGGAACTTGAATGAAATATGTTTGATTCCGAAGGGTAAATGTAGAGTGGATGCTTCTTCTTGTGGGAGAACCCAGAACAAAGGATCACTCTTTAAAAATCAGGAATTGCTTGTTTAAAACAGAGATGATCTATTTTTTTTCTCTCTCTCTCAGCTGATCGTGAATCTTTAGAATTTTCTTCCTCAAATAGAAGTTGAAGCAGAGTCTGTGAATATCTTCTAAGGCAAAGGTGGAGAGATACTTAATAAGCAAGGGAGTGAAGGTTTCCGGTGGGTGGACAGGAAATTAGAGTTGAGAATGAAATCAGATCAGCCAACATCCCAGTAAATGGCTGAACAGGTTGTGGGGGCGGGGGGGTGGGAAGTGTCTTAATCCTGCTCCTAATTCATATGTTTAAGTGCAAGGCCCCTGTGACCCAGTATATTTAATAATTTTATACATATGGCTAACGTAAGCCCCTCTCACACTGACACTTCCCAATATCAAAACCACCACCTCCGTCACCAGTTCACTACACATTGTAGCAGTTAGTGTCACGCTATTACAGCGCCAGTGAACCGGGTTCAATTCCCGCCGCTGTCTGTAAGGAGTTTGTACATTCTCCCTGTGCTTCCGTGGGTTTCCTCCAGATGCTCCTGTCTCCTCCCACATTCCAAGGACGTACGGGTTAGGAGTTGTGGGCACGCTATATTGGAGCCGGAAGAGAGGCGACACTTGCGGGCTGCCCCCAGCACATTCTCAGTAATGAAAAAGACGCATTTCACTGTGTGTTTCGATGTACATGTGACTAATAAATAAATATCTTATAAACTGTCTTATCCACCACACACTAATGCTCACACATCTCACAGTTTTGCACCCATCACTGACACTTGCTCACACCCCAGACACTTATCACAGATTGTCAACCAATTGTTAACTGTCATGTATATACTTGAACCATCTGACAATACATCCATTCGCAAGCCATTCATTCTCTTCCAGGGTAAAATAGCAGGTGGCTGTAATCTCCAACTCCAAGAGAGAAGGGAAAACTTCATGGAAGTACTCTTCCTGATGTGGCACTGCTAGTACAGAGAGGCTTCAGACAATGAAGAGAACATTGTCCTTGAATGTAACTCTCATTCCAGTTTCTTTACTAATCCATAACTATTCCTGGCCTCTAATCCTTCAAACCTATCCTAACCTCAGTTCCACAGGTTTTCATTTCAAGTGTCCTCCTATAAAAATCGTTATTCTAAGATAAGATAAGATAAGGTATCTTTATTAGTCATATGTACATCGAAAGACACAGTGAAATTATCTTTTTGCGTAGCCTTCTGGAGGCAGACCGCAAGTGTCGCCACGTTTCTGGTGCCAACATAGCATGCCCACAACTTCCTAACCTGTACGTCTTTGGAATGTGGGAGGAAACCGGAGCACCCGCAGCAAACCCACGCAGACACAGGGAGAACATACAAACTCCTTACAGACAGCGCAGGCTCCTCAAAGTAAAATCTATCTCACTGGACACCCACCCCCTCCAATCCTAACCCAGACCCACCCAGAGGAGAAAAAGCTGTCTGGCAACCCTCTCCCACGAAAATGAATAAGGAAGAAGGCTCAATATCAATGACATAAACAGGCAGTGCTTATGTCTCAGAGACTTGGACAGAGTACCAATCTTCACAGCGGCTGCACCAAACAGTAAGATCAACAGCCAAGTAGGTAGAAGGGGTACAAGTGCCACCTAACTTGCGGGCATGATCAAATATTGGTTCTTCTGTAGAGGATTCAGGTGAATAGATCAGGGGGCCAACCTTCAGAAGAAAACTGATAGCTTCAACAAACCAAATGCTTATGGCAATGCCTAAAACGTTAATGCTCATGGATAGGTGAATGGAGAAGTCAACATACAGCTTGGCCCATGGCCTGATGTAGAAGCTAGAATCCTGTAAGGAAAGAGTTAAATTAGCCAAAAGTCGTTTCTGATTCCTCCTTAGTATGTGCAGTAGTGTGTCACACAAAATGGTGGTTGTAAGACAAAATGATGTCAGCTTGGAATGTGGTAATACCTTGAAGATGTGCATGGATGCTCATCCTTGAGATTAAATACAGGGGAAGAACGTTTTCTTCTTTGCAGACCTGCTGTCTCTGTTTCTAAATTTTGTGCCTAGGCCAAAGGTTGCAAGTGATAAGAACGTACAGTCTGGTACCACCAGGGATGGAAAAGTACTGGGGTAAAAGTTATGTTAAATTTTTGAAGGGTATAAAAGGGGCACCTTCTTTGTGCAAATCAGAATCTTCCCTCAGGCTGGGTCGCAACCAGTGCTAAGACACAAAGAGAAGGCTGAAAGAAAGGCCATCAAATACCTGAGGTTCCCTCCGGCATTATATAGATTGGTTCATTGATTGGTTGATAACTATTATTTTGCTTCCTTCCATATTTTGTTAAGTGTTCTTCTTCCTCTCTGTATTTTATTCTTTATATAGCTCCAATAAAGTAGTTTCTATAACCTTTAACATGTGGATAGTGCCTCCTTTATTTGCAAATACCTCTTGCTGCTGAATCAGGAAAGAACAAGGAACAAACTTTAAAATATTTTTGTTACAAACCCATCCTCTCCAAGGTGAGAGGATGTCCATCTCCAGCCAGTTTCCTCATGTAGACCCAGTGACTAACTCTGCAGGAAGAGCAGCCTCCAAGAAATGAGGAAGCTGCCATGGTGGCTTTGTCCAGGGATTAATCCATCAGATCAGTGAGGTGAATGAATGCCCCATGTTACTGGCATGAGATGTGTGGAGCAGGACCTTACCAGCTTCACCTGGATTCCAGCTTTGCTACCCCATGTTCATCATTCCACCATTGGCCTTGATCTTTCTGTCAGTCAGAAAGCCCACACTGGTCTATTCCATGCAGAGATGGTACAATCTGAGGCAGTGAGGCAGTCCCACAGTCCCTTAAGAGCCTTACAGGAATTCATCTGAGCTACCCTCTCTAGAATCTCAGCAGACTTTCTCTTCACCAGTTACTTGCATTTTGTTGAAGTGTCAGTGAAAGTGAGAACACTGACATACAATAGCCACCAGAGGCAAGAACAAGACGGAACTTATTAATGTTTCAGGTTCTGTTGGTTCTGTCATGTTTCCATTGTTTTCCCTTTAGATGCAGAAAGGTGACTTACCCCAGAAATGGGCAGTTCTGGTATCGACAGAAAAGGTGAGTTAAAAAAAGTTGTAGAATTAGATATTGAGTCTGGAAGGTTGCAATGTGGTAGACAGAAGATCAGATCTTGTTCCTCGTCGTTATAACAATTCAGAAGTCCTCAGACATTGAGGTCAGAGCGGGGATGGAATTGGAAATTAAAGCAGCAGACAACATGAAGCTTAGGTTCCGGTGCTTCACCAAGTTATCACCCAATGAATGTTCGGTTTTTCCAGTGCAGAGAAGGCATATTGTGAACACCGCTTGCAGTACACAAGATTGGAAGAAGTCTTCACCTGGAACTCTGGATGGTGGGAAGGAAAGGGATAAAAAGAAAAAAGTTATGTCTCCTAAAATTGCTGGGGATGGATCTTTCAGGTCCGCTTATCTCAGTTCTGGAAGATGCAGGGTTCAGATAGGCTGAGCCAAGGATGAGACCATGAAAGGATCCTTCTGGTTGATCTAAACTGTACTCCTCTCATATAGACATTACCAAAATACCGCTTTGATGTTTGTGTATTATTTGTTCACTGTCCACAGGCAAGGCAACATGCTTTTACTGCCCATTCTGGATTGATAGGGAACAATAGTGATGTCTTTATAGCCAGTTACAATTGCTTATACAATAAAAATGCAGTCATACAGCTTTGACCAGAATAACATTCACGTAGACCAGATGAGACTGGGATGGTAAGGTGCTCCCTTCTCCAGTCTGGATGGGTTAATGTTGTCCATTCCTCATATGCTGGAGAATCACTGTAATATCAATGCAGCACCCCCATCTCAAACACTCTCTCACCCTGACAGCTGTTAAACATGAAATGTGTGATCGATATACTTAGCTTCAGGAGGAGGTAGCATCAAAACTTGTTTTCTTTTTATAAAGTTTGGATTTCTGTATGAGGTGTTCAAAAGGAGTGTGCTGCATCTATTTCTGGAATATAAACTTTAATTACTTCGTCTACAAACAGACCTGGAAAATATTGATTTCTGGCTTGGAGACCTGAATAGTGACACTACTGGTGGCTGTCTGAAGTTGTTGAGTTCGATGCCAAATCCCAAGAGCTGCAACGTGCCTGGACACAAGATGAGATGCTGTTCTTTGAGCTTGCATTATTGTCTTTGCAATCAAGTATTGAATGAAACAATTTCAGATAATCATCTTTCCTCTGGTTGTGTCAGAACTGGCCAGTTCTGGTGTAAGGTTATTCACTTTAACCCAGTCTTTCTCTCCCTACAGATGCATCCTGATCTGCTACGTATTTCCAGCAATCTCTTATGTTTCAGATTTTCAGCCCCTGCGTGCCCTACATCTCACAATTCAAGCACGTTCTTTTGTTGTTTTAATTATCTCTTTAATTGCCCTCATTCACCTCTTACTGGACAACCCCAAAAACATTAGTCACCTGGACATCCTTGGTCTGCATCCCATCACAAACATTCCCTCTGTTATCTCCACTCTTCTCCCTCACTGCAAGTTAATGCACAAGTATTTTTTCACTTCTCCGGTTCTGATGAAGGCTCATTGACCTGAAAGGTTTATGCTATTTCTTTCTCCATGGATGCTGCCTGACCTGTTGAGTATTCCCAGCACTTTCATTTTTATTTCAGATTTTTCCCCGTTGAATATACAGCAACCCAAAAGTTGTTCTCTAGTTCTTTATTTCATAAAAGTTGAAGCAACTATTTTGAGTTCTTGAGAGTTCACCTTTAACTAAATGGATCAATAGTAAATCAAATCACTGAATTTCGGAGTGATTCTCAAATCACAAACCAAATGTACCCTGACATGCTTGGAGTTGAGAATGCATTTCCTATTTTGAGTCCAGATAATAATAACTTCCAGCACTTAAGGAAACAAGGTCAGAACAACGTCAGGGCTCTCTCTTGATTTGACAGCTGATCCCCACAAAGATTTCCTGATGCCTGACAAAAATCATCACTTACATAGTGTCTCTTAAAGGGCTGAGTCCAGATGTTCCACCTCAGTAGTCTCGATGAAACCCACTCCCACAAGTGAATTCTCATTCCTCTTTCTACATATACAACACTGAACTGTGTGTCACAGCCCGAGGACAACAAGACAACAAGACCATTCTCATTCAAAATCAAAAGAATACTAGAAATACTCAGCAAGTCAGGCTGCATCTGTGGGAAGAGAAACAGAGTCAACATTTTGGATCAAAGACCCTTCATCTGAAACGTTCACTCTGCTTCTCCTCCCACAAATGTGGTCTGACCTGTTGAGTATTTCACCCACTTCCTGATCTTATTTTAGATTTCCAGCATCTACAGCTTTTATTTTTGCTTCATCTCGTTCACCGGGCATTGTCTTTTATAGTACTTGGGTGACGGGAAAATGCATAACAACGGACTTTCACTTCATGTCAAGTTTACCAACAGTAATAATTAAGCTAACAAAGAGTTAACAAAATGGATGTCATCATTGTAGAAGATTTAACATTCAGTTCCTCGAATACAAAAGGAATAAAATAATGCATATTTTGTTCATTCGGTGGATGTGGATATGACTGGCAAGACTAATGTTCTTTGTCCATCCCAAATTGGGCCTGAACCGTGTCGTTTGCAAGAAAACTCAGAGAACAATAAAGAGTCACTCATGTTAGAAAGGGTTTTCAGTCACATAGGCCGGACTGGTTAAGGCTGACAGATTAACTTTAGTTAACTATTGGGCTTCAGGACAGTCCAGAAGTTCTGTAGTTATTATTACTGATGTGGGTTTTTTCAGTTCTATTCAATCATTAGAACTTAAATTCTCCAGCTGCCATAGTTGGATTTGAACCCATGTCTCCAGATCAATAATTAAGACTTGGAGTCATAGAGTACAGGAACAGGTCCTCAACCCATCAAGTTCAGAGTGATTGTCAACCACCTATTTACACTAATCCCATTTCATTCTCTCAATGTCCCCTTTAATTTCCCCCAGATTCTACCACTCACCAACACACTAGGGACAATTTACACAGGGCAATTCACCTACCAACCTGCATGTCTTTGGGATATGGGAGGAAACCGGAGCACCTGGTCACAGGATGAAAGTGTAAGCTCCACACAGACAAAATTCCAGGGTCGGGATTGAACTTGGGTCACTAGAGCTGTGAGATATCAGCTCTACTAACTGTGCCACTGGATAACAATTCAGTGACTTAACTCCTAGCCATCAAACTCTCAGCTAAGTGTTACTCCACCCATTCAGTTCTGTAGCACGGCGTGACAGGAAGATATGACAAATCAGTCATTTCATCTATCAGCTTTGAAGATCAAGCTGGGACACAGGAATCAAACATGTATCTTTCACTGTTAAATAAAGTAATCAATCATCCTTTCACAAACAGATAGGCTCCAAGTGAACCAGTGAGCTTAAACCAGAGTTTCATTGTGATCAAATTGAACAGTTGCATCCCTGAAGGAACCTTCACTTTACTTGCTGAGACATTTTTGAACAAGTTTCTTAATGGTGCAGCACTTGAAATAAATGCGTTCTACTTCATTTGCCACTGAAACCCATTTACATTAGGCAAAGTAACAAGTATTTATATAGCTGCAACAAAATTCAGTGGGATGTTGCAAGTTCGGATACAGCAGAAGTGTTTTGGATGGGTTTGAGTTCATTGAGAGTGGGAGATGGGAGGCATGAAAAAGATAAGGTGTTGCAAAGGTATGGATGCAGGTTGAGCAATGTTATGGTGCTGGAGAATTGAGCAACAGAGTTGTAAATGGTGTAGCTCAGCTGCAGAAGGCTGTTGTAAAGGGCACTGAAGTTGTTGGCCAGGAAATGGAGGGACTCAAGACAATGGCTTTGTTCTTCCCAGGAGGCTTCTGCTCATTCAGTTGATGCTGAACAAGCAATGTGACCATTCAGGGAATGGGGAAATAGTTAGAACCACAGAACATAAGTTGCTTGGTAGCAGAGTAGAGCAGCTGGTGGAGCTGCTGCCTCACGTTCACGTTCAAGTTTATTGTCATGGACATACATACCCAGGGTACAAATGTCATGAACATTAGCTTTCTGCAGCAGCAACACAGTACATTACAAACATAAATCACATAAACTTAAATTAACATAAATTATACATAATTTACATGACAAAATAAACAAAAGTAAACATCACGACATTAATGCAAGTTGAGGGGAATACAGTCTGAGGTAGAATTCGGGTTTTTCAGGTCAATTCAAGAACCTGATGGCAGTGGGGAAGAAGCTGCTGTTGGACCTTGAGGCGTGGGTCTTCAGGCTCCTGTACCTCCTGCCTGATGGCAGCAACGAGAAGAGGGCGTGGCCCAGATCCACATGGCCTGACAACTCCACTGGCCGGGGTTCAATCCTGATTACAGATGCTGAGTTTTGCACGTTCCTGTGATTGCACGGATGCTCTGGTTTCCTCCCACAGTCCAAAGGCAAGCAGATTGATATGTTAATTGGCCTGTATAGATTGCCCCTTGTGTGTAAGTGAGTAGTGGAATGTGGGCGAGTTGGTGGGAATGTGAGGAGAGTAAATTGGGATCATTGTAGGATCAGTGTAAGTGGATGCTTAATGGTCGGCATGGACTTAAGAGCCAAAAGGGTCTGTTTCCATGCTGTATGACTCGATGACTCTATTGGAGGCCATTTGGCCCATTGAATCTGTGCTGGCTGCCACCAGAGCAATGCTATCAGTTCCATCCATGCTTAGAACCATAAAACCATAGAAGAATACAGCACAGGAAACTGGCCATTCAACCCTTCTAGTCTGTGCTCGTTCTCATATTCCTGCTAATTATTCTCTCTCAAGTGCCCATCCAATTCCTTTTAGAAAGCCTTGACAGATACAGGCAGTAAGAGGATTGGTGGTGAGGGAAAGCCAGCTGTCAACAGCATGCATATAGAACCTGACATGATTTTAGACGGTATTGCCACAGGGCAGCTGATTGCTTTTGAAATATCCCGGTCCAACTGGACAGGGAAGTGTTTGAATGCAATTTGCTTCTGCCTGTTGATTTGACAGACTGTTTGCCGTGATAATCAGTTAGTGATCAGCACCGTCCCAACAGCAGACATTAAACGTATCCTTTTCCCTTTGATTTGCGATATGACAGCGCTCCATATCTATCAAGGGCACAGATCAAGTTATCTTCTAACACAAGTAAAATCTCTTTGAAAGGTGGAGTGAACCAAACCAACATCAAATTAAGATGATGTAACAAAGCAATTATCCGGTTTGAGGCGTGAGGGAGTAGTGACTCAATGGCAAAAGTTAGTGTGAGGAAAATCAATACCACAACCCAAGCAGTGTGGCGCAATGTGACGAGACCGTGCTCGTTCACAACAGTCCGTTCGCTGCCTGCGTCATCAGCATTTCCATCAATTCAAGTGATTTTCATTCCAGACTTGCCTGGGAGAACTCCAACGTTCCTCAAGGGGAACACCTTAACGTTGCAATTGTCCTGCCAGCACTTTACTGGGATTGCAGAATTATTCTAAAAAACATCATGGGAACAAGGCACAAGACCCAACCAGACATGTCGAAGATTATCCTTCATCCCACCAGCTCCCCCCATCCACATTACTGCTCTGTTCCTATATTCCTTTACTCTCCTTTCCTCTAACCCCTGAGTACCCAATTTCTAAACATTGACAAAGTTTTCCTTTTCAATCACCAGTGCATCCCAGTGTTGCACAACTTTACATGAAATGTTTCTGTTCCTTGCTTTCCTAACTCCTGATGTCAAAGTCCCCTCATTCTGGATATGATCTCTGGAAACATTGTCTCTATCTTGTCCTTTCCCCTCATCATCCTGAAAACCTCCATCAAATCGTCCCTAATCCCTTGTGTTCAAATGAAAGCAACCCCAGTTTCTGTACATCTCTTCTTGCACTTGTATTTCATTGTACAGAATCTGTGCTGTACCACTTCTGTTCCCTCACCGACCTTTCTAAAGCATGGAACCGACACTAGAATGAACGTTACAAGTTATTGAGGTATATCCACTCTGCTGTGGGAATGGATGTCATATTTTAAGTGTATGTATTGCTTTTCCCAACATAGAAAGGTGATACTAACATCCAAGAGCTTCATTCAATTACATGGAAAGGATGAATATTAATAACTCTCTCACTGGGAATCTGAAGTTTTTACATTTTACAATTGAAAGCTAACTCAGATGATGCATGAAAGAGGCAGTGTGATGGGATTAATTTCCTACATGGACACATTCAAAACTCACCAAACACCAAATCTCACCCGACTCCATCCATGTTACATCTTATCCCATTCCTACCTCACATTACCTCAATCCCATGATCACGTTCTGTCCCAACCCTAAACCCATTCCTCACCCAGAGGGGAAAGAGACTTTTAAGATATCTTTACTAGTCACATGTATGTACATCAAAACACGCAGTGAAATACATCTTTTTGCATAGAATGTTCTGGGGGGCAGCCCGCAAGTGTCGCCACGCTTCCGGCGCCAACATGGTATGCCCACAACTTCCTAACCTGTATGTCTTTGGAATGTGGGAGGAAACCGGAGCACCCGGAGGAAACCCACGCAGACACGGGGAGAACGTACAAACTCCTTACAGACGGTGGCCGGATTTGAACCCGGGTCGCTGGCGCTGTAAAGCGTTACGCTAACCACTACACTACCGTGCCTAGCCTTGAAATTCTTACCAGTGGTGTTGTTAACACCTTTTGCTCTACTTTACCTATGTACCGAATGCTTTAAGTGTATCGCCTGTACCAGCTTGCTTTGAGTTCTGCCCTGCCACATAGTTTCAGCACAGCTCATCCTACCCCACCCACTCCACTCCATACGCCACCCACCCTCGCCCCAGCCCATCTCACCGTAACCTAATCCAGGCCCATACCCTGCTGCAGCTGCCTCACCCTGTTCCATCCAGGCACGCTGGCTTCACCCTAATCTCTACTCCATTTGAACCCACGCTCTACCTCACCCCGCCAATCCTACCCACCATCTCCACACACTATCCAACCAAAGCCTTCTCTGCATCCTACCCCACCCTGTCTCAATCTATCCCGCTCTCCTTACTTCCCAGTCCACCCCTCAACACTCTCCCCATTTCCCAACTCCACCCCTCCACACTCTACCCCAACACTCACCATTTCCTACTCCACCCAACTTCCTACCCCAACTCACCCTACACCACCCCTGCCTCACCAGTCATCAGTCTATCCCAGCCCCAAACCCTCCTCCACCCTACCCCACCACCACCTCACACCCTAGCCTCTGTCTACCCTGCAAATGCCTCAACCCACCACTAGCATCGTACCACCCCAACCCACCACATCCTGCTTACCCCCTCCCTGCCCCCATCATTCCGCTCCACCAACCTCTCAGTTTAAAGAAATCGAGAAATCAGTCAAATTGAGAGCCAACACGGGATTGCAATGTTTGCTGCCTGGTACTCCAGATTCCAAAATAACAAGCCTGAGTTTATAGCACAGGAGCTATTATTATATTCACAGGTAAATTGCAAATGGATCACAAGCTTAATGTACATTTGGGCAAAGCCATCAGGTAGCACCCGCTCATTTTAGAAGCCTGGCATTTTACAGTCTGACACTGTGGAGGAATGTCAAACGTTTACCAAGAAGCTGAACATGCACCACAACTATTGTCTATATATATACTGCATTAACGGAACTCTGCTCTGGGCATGGTGTCAGAGTGTGGGACATGGTCACAGGTAATTATTAGTGAGAATTCTCAGGGCTGGAAAGCTGAAGAACTATCCTAATGCCATAATGCCAGAGGAAGAATTAGTGAATCATTAAAACTTACAGAAAGGAGGCCACTTGGCCCATCAGGTACATGTCTGCAAAAGTTGAACTATTTAGCCAATCCCAATTTTATTTTGAAAAGCTATCAAAGTCAATACAATGCTCTTCATCCTATGAAAAGCTTACTCATTATTTTCCATGTTTCCAAATCTACTTACAATATGAAGGCAGACCATTCGGCCCATCAAATTTATGCTGGCTCTTACAGTAATCCTTTCAATCCCATTTCCCAATTATTTTCCTGTCACTTATTCTTTCATACATGCCCATTAACACCCCCACAATTCTTCTCTCATTCCCTACAAACTGAGGGTAATTTACAGCCACCAATTAACCTCTCAACCAGAACTTCTTTGGGATGTGAGAGGAAATGGGAGGACCGGGGCCAGCCCACACAGTCATATGGAGAACGTGCAAACTCCACATTGTCAGCATTGGAAGTCAAAATCAAACCTGGTGAGCTATGAGGCAGCTGAACTACCTGCTGCACCACTGTGTCACCTCCATGTATAAAGGAACCAACATATCAAGGTTTAGAAACAGAGAATGCTGGAAACATTCTGCAGGTCAGGCAGCATCTGTGGAAAGAGAAACAGTCAATGCTTTGAGACTGAGACCCTTTGTCAGAAAGATGCCCTGTTCTGACAAAGGATCTAAGACCTGAAATGTTGACTGTTTCCTCCGTATTTTCTGTTTTTATCTCAAATATCCAGCATCTGCAGCTTTCTGTTTGGATTTTCAAGGTGTCAAGATTGAGCCGAAGTGCAGAACGTTAATAAAGGCCATCCTTATATTCATTATGTATTTGTTCAGCCTATCTAAAAACATAGAATTTTAAATTATTACTCAGCGAGCTTTCTCTCCTGCTCCACAATAGACACAAACTAAAACTTTCACGGAGGAGGACCTTACATTGCATTCATAACTCATTGAGATTCACAGTGAAAAGAGATGCATTAGTTAGATTAAAGCACTGAAGCTTTTTGTTTGTTTGTTATGACAAATGTGATACGGCAAAGATACCTCTTCAATGCTGCACTCCAGTATGAGGCCATTGAAAAGCTCCACAACTTATGACAGCTCTTCAAAATATTTATCACACAGGTCAGCACTCTCAATTTTTATTTTCTGTGAACCTTTGCAGTGCTAATGTACAGAGCACAATATCACTTTCTAACATGTAATTACACTTCCCATTGACCTTCATTTGTTCCCTATCCTACTGCACTCTTTTTGAGTCCAGCTAAAAGACCAATGATCCTGTTGCAGAACAAGTTTGTCCACCAGGCAAAAATCAATGAACTAAGAAGATCTTGGATCCTTAACTTGTTATCTCAAATAGGGTAGAATTGCATTGGGAACCTTTGCAATCCAGACTGTGTGATGGCAATGTTTTATTCAACAGGCCATGGATATTCCTACTTCCCAGAGATCACCTGGTGGTTACATGGGTAAATGGTCCAGCTCCTGAGTTACTGAGCCGAGCTTTATCCCCAGTCTATGCTGACTTATCCACCTCGATTTAGACAGTTCAGAGCTCAGAAGCACCCTGCAAAAAACTGTTGAGTCTTGGAGGGAGGTGTGTGTGTGTGTGCGCGCGCATGTTTGTCTCTGTGTATGTGTGTCTGTGTGCGCATTGTGCATTTGTGTGTCTCTGTGTGTTCACATATGTGTGTGTATGTGGGAGCACACAGAGTACGTACATCTGCTTGTCTATGTGTGTGGATAGATGAATGTGTGTTTCTGTAGATCAGTATGTGTGTGTGAATGTTTGTGTGTGTGTGTTCATGTTTGTGAGTGTGAGCATGTGTGTGGGTGCATGTGTGTATGGTGGTGTGGAGGAATGAGTAAGTAAAAATTTCGAACGTTGTTCCTTATATAAGTGGTAAGGACTACAGAACCAAGGTTCAGTTGTAGAGTTGTAAACTAGTCACAATCTGATTGAATGCCAGGGCTGAATTTCTATTCCTTCTATTCCTGTATTTCTCTCAGCAAGGGAAGTTTTTGGGGTGCTTCATCTAGTGTTGAATCAGAGAGAGAGGAATAAAAAGATATGCTGACTAAATTGGATTCTACCCTCCTTACGATGTGCGAAATGTGTGCCGTTTACAGTTGTAACGTCCAATCAGATCCTCCGCAAAAGTATGTTAGAAGTAGCATTTTAATGGGTTTGCAGACTGGATTATGCTTTAAAGATGGACGTCCACTTCCCATCAGGAGGTGCTGAAAAAGCTGACAGATCCACATCCCTGCCGCACTGATCAATCAATCATCTCTGGATCATTCCATTATTCCATTTCTGGAGTAGGCTGCCAGAGGTGGTGGAGGCAGACACTCTCACACCAATCAGACCAGTACTTGAATTCTCAAGGCAGGACAGGCTATGGACATAATGTGGATAAATGGGATCAGTGTTGGGAGGTAAAACAAGAGGCACGGGCACAATGGTCTGAAGGAGCTCTGTGTCTCTGTGATTACTGGGATGTATGTCAGCCCTTTGAGGTTCACTGCCCATGGCAGCTCCGGAACAGCTCAACGTAGGACTGAGGGACAAACTGGGGAGCAGGGGACACAAGGATATCCAGTGTACCTGTGTATCACCCACAAAACAGCTTACTCCAAATTGGTCCCCATTGCTGTTATGAGTGAATTATTCTTACCCCATTAAGTGGCCTTTATTACACCTCTCTTCTGAAGGCAGAATGTCCCAGCACCAGAAACCCCATGATCACAATGAATAGAATGAATTCACTTCACCTTCATGGTTCATTATAGCCACATCATCGTGGTCCTTACTTTAGTATACATCCACTTCCAACCATCACCATACAGAGATGGGGAGCAGCTCCTTGGATGAATTCTCAGGAAACTATAGCTATCTTATCACCATTGTGCCCTGACATCAGCTGGTCGAACATGGATGAGGCAATGATTTGCCTGGTCTGGATCTGGATGGGCAGCTTTATCTTCTGAGCCCTAAAGGAAATCACCATCCTTGAATGGATGGAAAAATGATATGTATTTGCAGATTGTGTTACATTAAGCTCATGCAAAACTTTAGTTAGAACAGGTATTGGGCTCTAGAATTGGTACAGAGGTGTTGGAGAAGGTGCAAAAAAGAGTTACTGGACTTATCCCAGACACAACTCAAGACTGAACAAGTTGGGTTCTTTTCTCCAGATGAAGCAAGTCTGAAGGAGGTCTTTGGGATTGAGAAGTGGTTTGATATCATGGATCCGGCAAAGATACTTCCACATTCCGTGTGAGGACAGAACTAGGGGCCACAAGTGTAAGATAGCTGCCAATGAAACCAACGGGAAATTGAGGAGACATTTCACCCAGGGAACTGTATCTGGAACTCCATACCACATAGAATAGTTGAAGCAGCTTGGATAAAAACAATGACAGCAATAACAACTCATAACACTAATATCTCAAGGCACTTTACATGAGTATTTTCAAACTGAGCCACATACTGAGTTAGTTGACCAAAAGTTTGGTCAAGCAAAGGAGCAAAGGAGAAAATAGAAGAAAAACAACATTAAGGAGAGAACTTCAGAGGTAAAAGATTTGGCAGCTGAGGACATGGTGTCAAGTGTTGGAGGGATTAAATTCTGGGTTGATCAAAAAGTCAGAAATGGAGAAGTTTGGACATCTCTGAGGATCGTAGGCTGGAAAATAATTGCAAAGATAAGGAGGGAAGATGCCATTGAAGGGTTTGAGAATGAAGAGAATTTTAAAATCAAGGTGTTGTCAGTGCATATTAGTGAGCACAGGAGAAATCGGGGAATGAATCTTGGCAAGAATTAGGACACTGACAACAAAACTTGGATGATCCAACACAGAAAGTAGAATAAGGGAGAACATTTGCATTTTTGAAGTCTTGATGAAGCAGAGTGTGGACAAGGGTTTGGTATTAGTATTGGTATTGATTTAATATTGTCACTTTTACCGAGGTACAGTGAAAAACTTGTCTTGCATACCGATCGTACAGGTCAATTCATTACACAGTACAGTTACATTGAGTTAGTACAGCGTGCATTGAGGTAGTACAGGTAAAAACAATAACAGTACAGAGTAAAGTGTCACAGTTACAGAGAAAGTGCAGTGCAATAAGGTGCAAGGTCACAACAAGGTATATCGTGAGGTTAAAGTCCATCTCATCGTATAAGGGAACCAGTCAATAGTCCTGTCACAGTGGGATAGAAGCTGACCTTAAGCCTGGTGGTACATGCCCTCAGGCTCCTGTATCTTCTACCCGATGGAAGAGGAGAGAAGAGAAAATGACCCGGGTGGGTGGGGTCTTTTATTATGCTGGCTGCTTCACCAAGGCAGCAAGAGGTAAAGACAGAGTCCAAGGAGGGGAGGTTGGTTTCTGTGACGCATTGGGCTGTGTCCACAACTCTCTGCAGTTTTTTGCAGTCCTGGGCAGAGCAGTTGCCATACCAAGTCGTGATGCATCCAGATAGGTTGCTTTCTATGGTGCATCGATAAAAGTTGTTGAGTGTCAAAGGGGACATACCGAATTTCTTTAGCCTCCTGAGGAAGTAGAGGCACTGGTGAACTTTCTTGGCCATGGCATCCACGTGATTTGACCAGGACAGGCTATTGTTGATGTTCACTCCCAGGAACTTGAAGCTCTCAACCCTCTCGGCCTCAGCACCGTTGATGTACACAGGTGCATGTACACTGCCCCCTTTCTTGAAGTCAATAACCAGCTCTTTTGTTTTGTTGATATTTGAGGGAAAGGTTGTCATCATGACACCATGCCACTAAGCTCTCTATCTACTCCCAGTACTCCAACTCATCATTGTTTGAGATATGGCCTACAACGGTGGTATCATCAGCAAACTTGTAGATGGAGTTAGATGGAGTTTCAGCAAGGGATGGTGATGGTGCAGTAGTTAAGTTACCCAACTAACAATCCAGAAGCCTGGAGTAGCAACACAGAAGACTGAGTTCAAGTCCCACCACGGTAATTGTGGAAGGGTAGGAGGATGGCTAGGGTGAAGGTAGGTCCGATTAAGGACAAAGGTCGGAGAATTTGCCTGGAGGCGGCGGAAGTGGGAGAAGTTCTGAATGAGTACTTCTCTTCGGTATTCACCAGGGAGAGGGGTCTTGATGATGCGGAAGGGAGTGCTGGTAGGGGTAATGTTCTCGAGGTTGTTGATATCAAGAGAGAGGATGTGTTGAAGTTGTTAAATAATATTAAGACAGATAAATCTCCAGGGCCTGACGGAATTTTCCCCAGGCTGCTTCGAGAGGCTAGGGAGGAGATTGCTGAACCGCTGATAAGGATCTTTGAGTCCTCGTTGTCTACGGGGGTGGTGCCGGAGGATTGGAGGATTGCGAATGTGGTCCCCTTGTTCAAAAAAGGTAATAGGGATAGGCCAGGGAATTATAGACCGGAGAGTCTCACGTCTGTGGTGGGTAAGCTGTTAGAAAGGATTCTAAGGGATAGGATTTATGAACACCTAGAGAATCATGGACTGATTAGGGACAGCCAGCATGGCTTTGTGAAGGGAATATCTTGCCTCACAAGCCTGATAGAGTTCTTTGAGGAGGTGACCAGGAAGATTGATGAGGGCAGTGCGGTGGATGTGGTTTACATGGATTTTAGTAAGGCATTTGATAAGGTTCCTCATGGTAGGCTTCTTCAGAAGGTCAGAGGCCAAGGGATCCAAGGAAGCTTGGCTGTGTGGATTAGGAATTGGCTTGCATGTAGAAAGCAGGGGGTTGTGGTGGAAGGAGTGCCCTCAGATTGGAAGGCAGTGACTAGTGGTGTCCCGCAGGGATCGGTTCTGGGACCTCTACTTTTTGTGATATTTATAGATGACTTAGATGAGGGGGTGGAGGGCTGGGTTAGTAAGTTTGCGGACGACACTAAGATAGGCGGTGTTGTGGATAGTGTGGAGGGCTGTCGGAGCTTACAGAGGGATATTGATAGGATGCAGAGCTGGGCTGACAAGTGGCAGATGGAGTTCAATCTGGAGAAGTGTGAGGTGGTACACTTTGGAAGGACAAACTCCAGGGCAGAGTACAGGGTAAACGGCAAGGTACTTGGCAGTGTGGAGGAGCAGAGGGATCTGGGGGTTCATATTCACAGTTCGTTGAAAGTTGCCTCACAGGTGGAAAGAGCAGTTAAGAAGGCCAATGGGATGTTGGCTTTCATAAATCGCGGGATTGAGTTTAAGAGCCGCGAGGTTATGCTGCAGCTTTACAAAACTCTCGTTAGGCCACATTTAGAGTACTGTGTTCAGTTCTGGTAGGCTCATTATAGGAAGGATGTGGAGGCGTTGGAGAGGGTGCAGAGGAGATTTACCAGGATGCTGCCTGGATTGGAGGGTATTGAATATGAGGAGAGGCTTAAGGTGCTAGGGCTTTATTCACTGGAAAGGAGGAGGATGAAAGGAGACATGATAGAGGTATATAAAATATTGAGAGGAATAGATAGAGTAGACAGTCAGCGCCTCCTTCCCAGGGCACCAATGCTCAAGACGAGAGGTCATGGCTTTAAGGTTATGGGTGGGAGGTTCAGGGGAGATGTTAGAGGGAGGTTTTTCACCCAGAGAGTGGTTGGTGCATGGAATGCACTGCCTGGGGTGGTGGTGGAGGCAGATACATTGAACAGGTTCAAGAGCTTGTTGGATAGGCATATGGAGGAACGTGAGATAGAGGGATATGCGGGAGGAAGGGGTTAGGTAGTGTGAGGGTGGTCTGATGGACGGCACGACACGGTGGGCCGAAGGGCCTGTTTTGTGCTGTATGGTTCTATGGTTCTATGGTTCTATGGAATTTAAATTCAGTTAAAAATTTAGAAAACTAACCTCTGTAACTATGGCGACAAAACTACCAAATTTTTGTTGTAATAATGCCATCTCATTCTCTAAATCCCTTCATGAGAAGCAATCTGTCAATCCTCCCCAATTCCTCCAGACCCACACACGTTGTCGACTCTTAAAATGTCTTCTCAAATCACCCAGAAAACTATTAAGTAGTCCCTTCTCTCTCAAGGGGCAATAAATGCTTGCCTTGCCAGTGACTTTCAGATCCTAAAAGATAAATAAAGAAAAGAGCAGGTAGCAAACAGGTTCAAGCAGTGTCAGAGACAGGCAACATTAGGTAGTTGGAAATAGGTGAGTTTACAGATGGCATTGATATATGCTGCAAAGTTTATCTCAGGCTCGGATTGTAAATAGTCCGCTCCAACTAGTTTCTAGGAAAAGGGATTAATTGAATAGCTGGGGAAGGGGGCGGGGTGGGGGGGGTTCATTGGATTTATTTTCCCAATGGATAGAACAATAAAAAGAAACGTTCGTGGGAATGGTTGGGATAGGGTGAGAATAGGAGTGTGTGCACAGCCAGTTGGATAAAATGAAGAGTTTCTGTACTGATAATTCCACATAAAGCTCTTTAAACATTAATAATTCATGAATTAGGCCAACAGCAGATCGCATTAACCTGATGTGTGGCATGGAACCATGTGATGGAACACATGAAGAGAGCTCCCCATCAAAGACTTAATGGTCCCAGTGTGGGAATCCCCTGTGTGCATTAGGTGTATATTAATTTAAATAACTGTCATATATTTTTACAAGCCACGTCTTTGCCATCTGCAGAATACAAGGAAACAGCATTGACAAGACACTGCAGAAATTACATTCATATGGTAGAGCAAGTACTGAGGATGCCCACTAGATGAAAACAGAAGATTAAATTTATCACACGCACTAGGGTAATGCATTGGAAAACATTAGACCACTCCGAATCTGTTCCATCCAATCACTTCGGTCAATGTGTACAACATATTCTTGTGCAAAAAATGCAGAATTATTTAAAACATCTGTGTCTCGAAATTCATCCATAGTCTGTAGGGCTAAACATATTATATGTTAACGGTCTGTGTATGAAATTCAATTCTATAGACTTCAAAAGAAACTATTTTGGAAAGTGGTGTACAATGTACCGCAGCTAATCAATAAGCTAATCTACCCATGTTTCTTGCTGCTGATTGGAGATGAACTTCTAGACCCAATATATTAGAAACTAAGAAGGAATTAACTTGAGCTGCAATTCAAATTAATGTATTAGCCTCAGTTCGGACATAATGATAATGCAATTCTTTTCACTCCACAATGTGATGCTTAGCCCTTAAACTCAGAGAGTCTCTAGAGACCAGCACTGAGTTGTTGATTGCCCCTGATCCAATCCCTTGTTCACACATTTATACAACAGCATGAGCACCAGAGGATTGTATTTCACCATATAGGTGGTTCACAGAGCCACATGATGCAAACGCATGAATAAAGCATCTCATCAAAGACTTAATGGTCTCAGCATGAGACTTCCTCTGTGCATTGTGCTTATTAATTTAAGCAACTGTCATGTACTCCCACAAGCCACATCCATGACATCTACACAGCACAGGAAAATGCCATTAAGCCAAGAGAGGGCACAAATTACATCCCGCTTTCATACAACACAATAAATATCAAGGGAGACCGCCAGTTCAAAAAAGTGTCTCATTTATCTCACACATGAAGAATGCATTAGGAAATCTTAGCCTCTTCCAAACATTTTCCCTTCAGAAACTTCAATCAATGGAAAACTCGTTATTTTTCTATGCGTGCTCCTCAAGTACAAGGTCACTGGACACGGACAGGAGTGGACTTGGGAGTCTATAGCAGTACCGTCTCAAACTGTGAACTAGCTCTGCAGTTGAAGCATTAATTATGAAACAGCTCCAATTCATGTTTAAAATTAACCCTTTAAAGTGTTTTTTTTTCCTGGAAAAATAAGCCTTACAATATTAAAATATGACAGTTTAACATAATTATCATAAAACCCTTATCTGTTATTTGAATGTGGTTCATATTATGTCCAACGTAAGCAGATGAATAATATTTGTTGAAGTAGTAGAATTTGATGCTCGTATGTGATGTATTCATAATGCATGAATATCACACAGTATCACACATGTGGCCTTATTAAGCTTTTATATTTAAGGTAAATGAATTAGAAACACAGGGAATAAAGAGATAACTGAACGTTGGGTTAGAGTAAAATGGAGACACAAAAGACTGCAAATGCTGGCATCTGGAGCAGCAAACAAAATGCTGGAGGAACTCAGCGGGTCAGCCAGCATCTGTGGAGGGAAATGGACAGTCGATGTTTCGGGTCAAGACCTTTCATCTGGACCTCTGTGAGGAACAAACACCACATGAGCTGGGTGGGTAGTACTGTGAAATATCTGTGATTCTTGAGAGCTAGTGAAACAATTTTACTCAATGTACCGTTCTATGGCATCATCAACCTGGGCTTTACAATGCCAGCTTCATCTCCCTCCCTCCCTCCTTTGTGTTGCCAGCTGCTACTACTACTCCTTATAGTTTCATCTTGTTCTTCCATCAGATGTCCAGCGTCTCGTCCTTGGTGAGCCAGAATTTTGCCTTCAGTACAAACCACAGACTCTGAGCTGTGAATTTGGTTCTAACCCCCTTCATGGTCATTAGCCCCAGTACTTATTCAAGGCCATGAGAGAGCAGGGTGTGGGTCTGTGACGGAATGACAGAATAAAGGGCTTCATCGAAATTATGGAACTGACTTTCATCTGTGGGCTTTCTGCTTAACAGTCAACCTGATTAAAAGTGGCTCATTCATTGGGTATTCCTTTACCCCAAGGCCACAATCAGGGACCAGACAGTTTGTGGGAAATGATTGAAAGATTTTGGGAATAGGGATATGTGGTGGGAAAGTATAAGGTGCAAGGTGAATGTGAAGTTCTTTGGAATCCTGGAGGTGAAAATTATTGACCTCCAGGTCATCAAAAGGGTCAAAGATAAATACCAAAGGTTGGGGATAGATGGTGGAGATCAGGATAATTTTGGAGGGTAGCAGGAGATTATGGGCATTGGAAGGCAGATGGGGGAATATAGGAGAGGTTTGAGAGGCTTAGGCCAATGGTGTGTTGTGAGAAGAAGTAAGGTTGTTGGGCTTGGAAGAAACAGTTTTGCATTTCTGCCCACAAGCACCACTGAAAAGGCTCTCATTATAGATCAAGCCCTTCTCACCTCTGATCCCCTTCAAAGACAGCCAATAGCTAAAAATAAAACCTTCATTCAAATAGAAGGAACAGAGTCTTCCTTAAGGTTGTCAGTGACAGTTCCACTGCTGAGAAAGTATCAGTTACCAACAATTCCATCTGCTCTTGCTCAGTCACATTACTGGTCTCCCCTTCAAAGGCCCACTTGTTATCTCATCCACATCTTTCTCCTCATCAGAATCAGCTGTTCCCATGTTCTAGTGGACAGCCCCAACCCCTCGTTACCAGCTCATACACAACGTTACTGTTGGTGCACCAACTCACTGCAAGACTTACCTGCTCATCAGCACACTGATCTAAATTGCCATCTGGGCATCCAACTCATTCATCCTCATCCTCATCCACCCCTCCTATTTCTGCAACCACCTCCATCCTGTAACCCTCAGGAAACACTGCTCAAAGCTGCTTGAATGACGGGAAGGATTTATTCAATAAGGTAATGGAAAGATGACCCATATCCCCATTGGTGCTAGAAGGCGGAAGTCAACATACAGTTGTGTTGGAGAACCAGTGGAAAGAATATGGTGCAGGGCAGCAGGTGACAGGAAGAATGTTTGCCCGAGGTTAGCAACATTTCATCTAATGTGCTCTCTATGTCTGCCTTTGACTATTGGACTATTTACATTGGTTTATCTATTTGCAAGATTTTTGAAAATGATATCTTCCAGGAAAAAAAACAGTAAAAATCCAAAGAAATGTTACTAAGGATCTGAGCAAATGGCCAATCAATGTGATGAGGGCAAATTTCTCATATTTGGTAAATTAGTAAATTGGTTTATTATTGTCACATGTACCGGGGTACAGTGAAAAAATTGGTTTTGCATGCCGTCCATACAGATGACATCACATCAGTGCATGGAGGTAGGACAAGGGAAAACAATAGCAGAATGCAGAATAAAGTGTTACAGTTACAGAGAAAGTGCAGTGCAGGCAGACAATAAGGTGCAAGGCCATAACAAAGAAAATAATAGATAAGATAAGATAAGATAAGATAAGATAAGATAAGATAAGATAAGATAAGATAAGATAAGATAAGATAAGAAAAGAAAGATAAGATATCTTTATTAGTCACATGTATATCGAAACACACAGTGAAATATATTTTGCGTAGCGAATTCTGGGGGCAGCCCACAAGTGTCACCACATTTCCAGCACCAACATAGTGTGCCCACAACTTTCTAATCCATATGTCTTTGGAATGTGGGAGGAAACCAGAGTACCCAGAAGAAACCCACGCAGACACAGCGAGAACGTACAAACTTCTTGCAGACAATGAGGTCAAGAGTCCGTCTTATCATACCAGGGAACCATTCGATAGTCTTATAACAGCAGGACAGAAATTGTTCTTGAGCCTGGTGGTATGTGCTTTCAGGCTTTTATTATCTTCTGCCTGATGGGAAGAGAGAGAAGAAAGAATGCACGGGGTAGGTGGGGTCTTTGATTATTTTGGCTGCTTTACTGAGGCAGCGAGAAGTATACAGAGTCCAAGGAGGGGAGGCTGGTTTCTGTGATGTGCTGAGCTGTGTCCACAACTCTCTGCAGTTTCTTGTGGTCTCAGCAGAGCAGTTGCCACACCAAGCCGTGATGTATCTGGAGAGGATGCTTTCTATGGTGCATTTATATAAATTGATGAGGTTCAAAGGGGACATGCCAAATTTCTTTAGCCTCCTGAAGAAGTGAGGAAGAAGATTTCTGTTTTCTTTTCCAATTTCCTTAAAATAAATGAGACCATTCAGCCCATTGGATATGCCGGTTCTCAGATGATAAGAGGCACTGATCGAGTGGACAGTCAGAGACTTTTTCCCAGGGCGAAAATGGCCAACACGAGGGGACATAATTTTAAGGTGATTGGAGGAAGATATAAGGGGGATGTCAGAGGTAAGTTTTTTTACACAGAGAGTGGTGGGTGCGTGGAACGCACTGCCGGCAGAGGTTGTGGGGACAGATACAACAGGGACATTTAAGAGACTCTTAAACAGCTACATGAATGATAGAGAAATGGAGGGGCTATGTGGGAGGGAAGGGTTAGATAGATATTAGAGCAGGATAAAGTGCCGGTACAACATCATGGGCCGAATGGCCTGTATTGTGCTGTAATGCTCTATGTTCTGTGTTCTAAGTTAGTAAGGAACGACTTGTCCTGCACAAAGCCATGCTGACTATCCCTAATTAGGCTATGGTTTACCAAATGCTTATAAATCCTATCCTTCAATATGCTCTCCAGTAACTTCCCTACCACTGACGTGAGACTCACTGGTCTATAGTTACCAGGATTATCCCTGTTTTCCTTCTTGAATAATGGAACAACACTAGCTACTTTCCAGTCCTCCAGGACCTCACCTATGGCTGGAGGGGACGCGAAAATATTGGTCAAGGCCCCAGCAATCTCATCTCTTGCCTCTCTCAATAACCTGGAGAGATTATGTCAGGATCAAGAGGAACACTTGGCCAGCATAAACAACTATTCCCGGGTATTACCTTTTCTATTCCTTGTCTGTTCAGGGAGGGTCAGAGAGACCTAGTGGGGGTCCGCACAGATATTTAGCTTTGTGTGATCTGCATGTTTGTTGTGAACTGAACCAATAAAGGTATTTATCAGTTAATACCGATTATCTCTGTGCCGAACCGATCATTATTGTTGAGGGTAGTCACAAGCAACACTGCAAACCCCACACAGACAGCACCGGAGATCAGGATCGAAACTGGGAGCCTGCTGTTGGGCAGCAGCATTAGCTTCTGTTGACACTGTACCACCCTCAATCAAATCAAGTCTATTTTTCAAAAATCCTATTGTCTTCCTTTGAGTTGACAATTATATATTTAGACTTTAAAAAAAAGTTTTGCAATATGAAAAAAAGTTTGAAGGAAAATAATTAAATTCTTCTACAAAATATGATTTCCATTTTTAAAGTCTGTTCAATGATATTCTTCTTTCGAGACCTGAGCTTCTCACAGATGTTGAGTTCATTGCTCCCCAGAGCTATCCATATCCACTATGGAGACTTTACACTTCATTAATCACAATCCCAACTTCCACCCTTGCCCATAACACCCAGAAGCTTCCTATGATTGGCAACAAGGGATCATATAATGTGTGTGTGTGTGTGTGTGTGTGTGTGTGTGTGCGTGTGTGCGTGTGTGCGTGTGTGCGTGTGTGCGTGTGTGCGTGTGTGCGTGTGTGTGTGTGTGTGTGTGTGTGTGTGTGTGTGTGTGGCCTTCTAGTTTATAACCCCTGCTCACTTTCCAGTTCAGCACACCGGGAGATAATGATGATGAAAATCTCTCAGCAAAGCCAATTTTATAAGCACTGAATGAATGTGGACAATAATTTGGAGATAACACAGTATGCGCTCCTTTTTTAAATATGAAACATCAAACATTAAAATAGATCTAAGCTTGAACTCAAATTTATTCCCGAGGTGTATTTCTCAATACAAACAATGGACATCATGGTTGTTTATTTCACAAATGCTGCAAACCATCTGCATGATAAACATGGCGCATCAATGTGAAAGTTGCCAGTGAATCACCTTTAGATTTTCATTGTGGTTCCTCCAGCTGCATTTAATTTATGTTGGTTTGCAAGCAGAAAGGAAAGAGCTGAAGTTAAATTATTAATTTTTACTGTGAGAAATTCTGAGACGGCTTTGGTAATTTGATCTAAACTTGGGGGAAATTGTGTTGGTGAAGCAATACCAACGGAAAATGGTGGGGATATGCAGCCATTCAGGTAATATCTGTGGAGAGAGGAACAGAGTTAATGGTTCAGGTTGATGACTTCTTCTCAGAACTAGGAAATGGGCACATTTTAATTTGCCTGGAGAGGGGTGGAGAGTACAAATGGTATGGAGTCTTAGAGACGGACAGCATGGAAACAGGCCCTTCAGCCCACTGAGGACACACTGACCATCATGTGCCCATTATACACTAATGTTAAGGTCAGGCAGCATCCGTGGAGAAAAGCAGGTGGTCAATGTTTCGGGTCAGGACCCATCTTCAGGACGGTCCTGAAGAAGGGTCTTGAAGAAAGGTCCTGACCCGAAACGTTGACAGCCTGCTTTTCTCCACGGATGCTGCCTGGCCTGCTGAGTTCCTCCAGCATCATCATGTTTTTCATCTAGATTCCAGCATCTGCAATCCTTTGTTTCTCCATACACTCATCCTGCAGTACTCCTATCTATTATTCTGCCCACATTCTCATCAACTCTCCCCAGATTCTACCATTAATCTAAGCAGGAGGGACAATTTACAGTTGTCAATTCACCTACCAATCTGCACGCCAGTGAGAGGTGGGAGCGCTCGGAGGAAATCCACGTGGACCCACAAGGAGAACATGCAAACTCCACACAAGCAGCAGCTGAGGTTGGGATTGAACTCAGGTCTCTGACGCTGTGAAGCAGAGGCTTTACCAGCTGCATCACTGAGCCACATTGTCTGTGCTTGGATGGAGAGGCTAGTTACCTGACACTTGAATTTGACGTTAAGTTCTGCAACGTACACAAATGAAAGATGAGAGATACTGTTCCTTGAGATTATGTTAGGTTTCAATGGAATACTAAGAGGCAAAAAGCAGAGAGCTCAGAGTGGTCGCGGTGTGGAATATTAAAGTGACAGGCAACTAGAAGCTCGGGGTCAACCCCAGGGACTGAATGGAGGTGCTGTGCAAAGTAGTCAGCCTTTGGTTCTAATAATGCAGAGGATAGCACATTGTGAGCACCAAATGCGGCATGTTTGACTGGAGGAAGTGCAAGTTGATCACTGCTTCACCTGGCAGGAGATTTTGGGTCCCAGGATGGTGGGAGGGGTAGGTGCTCTATGTCCCACAGTTGCAATGGGATGGAGTCACGAGAAGGGGAGTGGATATTGGTGGAGAAGGAAGAGTAGGTCAGGAAGTCGCAGAGGGAATAATCCCTTCAAAATGATGAAAATGGAAGGGAGGGGAAGATGTGCATTTTTGGAAATTCATCAGAGGTGTCAGAGGCCACGGAGGATAATCCATTGAATGCCGAGGCTGGTGGGGTGGAAAGTGAGCACAATGGGAACCCTATTCTTGGTCTGGATGGGAGGAGAAAGGGCGCAGGCAGAAATACAACAAATAGAAGAGATGTGGTTGAACTCTGTCGTCTCTGGTGGAATGGAAGCCATCTCAGGTGCACTGGTGTAGAATTCTTTGCATCAGAACAGCCACAAAGGAGCTAAAGGAGCTGGGAACATGGAATGGAGCAACTACAAGATGCAGTGTAGATAACTGTGGGAGTTTGTGGGCTGTTAATGGATATTGGTCACTGACTTATCGCCTGAGATGGGAAAAGAGAAGTTAAGGAAGGAAAAAGAAGAGTCGGAGCTGAACCATACGACGGTGAGAGCAGGGCGGAAAATGAGTTGTGTATGAGTGCAGGAAGTAGCGGCAAAACAGTCATCAACGTATGAGGAAAGAGGTAAGGAGGGCGGGGAGGAAGACGAGGTCCAGGTAGGATGGAAATGAGCACTGTTCCACAATTCCCACAAAGAGGCCGTTTGGATCCCTTCGGATTCCCATAGTTACACCATTGATTTAGAGCAAGGAAGTGGAAAAGTTGTTCAATATGAAAATGCATTCAGCGAGAGAAGTGGGGTGGGAGTTGAGGATAACTGGTTGCGTCTCAGGCCATCCTGATGTGGGATGGAAGTGTAGAGAGATTGGACATCAACTGTAAGACTGACCCAACTGGGAACAGGAAATTGGAAACTGTCAAAGTGGTAGAGCACAGTAGTGTAGCGGTTAGCATAACGCTATTACAGCGCCAGCGACCCGGGTTCAATTCCGGCTGCTGTCTGTAAGGAGTTTGTACGTTCTCCCCATGTCTGCATGGGTTTCCTCTGGGCGATCTGGTTTCCTCCCACATTCCAAAGACATACGGGTTAGGAAGTTGTGGGTATGCTATGTTGGCTCTGGAAGCGTGGCGACACTTGCGGGCTGCCCCCAGAACACTCGATGCAAAAGATGTATTTCAGTGTGTTTCAATGTACACATGACTAATAAGATAAGATGTCAGTAGGGTTGATGACATTGCTGTGGTTGGCCCTTAGTAAAGAGAGTGTGCAAATTCAGAGGCAGGTAGGTTAGAGCGATTAAAGACAGTGGCAGAATTAAGATAATCTATATCATGTTTGTAAATTAGTGATGGTGAGGGTAAGAGACTGGAAGGAAGGGTTCTATTGGATCAGGAACTCTGCAAATGGGAGGATGGGAATCTGGGCTAAGGACTCCTGGTCAAAGAAATGGACATTGAAATGAAGGCAGCGAGGGAGCTCAATATAATTCCAGGCTTGGACTTCATTCAGATGTGGACATAGGAGGTGTAGCTGAACCTCCGCTGGGGATCACAGAGGGTAAATTTCTGATCTGGAGCAAGGTGTGACTTCTCCAGAGATGGCAGAGCTACTCGTGAAAGAAGACAAGGTGAGCAAATGCTTCTTTGATCTTGGACCTGAAGACTCATGACATAATGGATCAGGTGATGCACAATTCAAGCGGTTGCCTAAACACACCACCAACCCCACCATCCCACACCCAACTGTGCCCTGCTCTCACTTGCCTTTTGTGGCCCTTCAGGTCTGATTGACCTGGAGGTCTGGATTCAGGGTGGGGCAGGCTGTGAATGGCAACGGGGCCTCAGGAGATGGATCTTGTGACCCAGTTCCAGACCCCACCAATGGCCTTTTAACAGCTCACTGACAAACACCTTCAAGCCCTTTTTAAATTGCAAACATCTCTGATAACTGCAGACATTTAAAATAAAAAAAATTCAAATCCATTTAAATATTTTTAAAAACAATAATAAAAAAATAAAAATTATTTAGAATGTCTGATACTGCTGGAAACAAATTAATTTTAAAGTAAAACTAAGAAAAATAAGCAAAGCACTTGGGTTTGAACTCAGGGTGTGCAATCTATTGCAAATAAATGGGGTTGTACATTTTCTGCTGGTATAAAGCTGAGCAAGTGAATGCCAAGTGCATTTGGGGCTCAGTTCAGGACATCTGCACTCTGTCGTTTGACTCATTGCTGGGCCTACCTTCTCCCCAACTTCCTTGTTTCAATGCACAAGAGTCTGCGATAAGCTGGCCCTTGTGGAAGACATCACCAGCAGTTCTCTCAGCCTCGATCTGGTGTGTTATTAACTGGGGAATCAGGAGTACACATCTGCAGTGGATAGGGAAAACAATGAAGGTAACTTGAATTCAGTGCCCTCTTTTGGTAACCCACAGGATCTGCTGCATTCTTCAATCCTCCTAATGCTTTCATTGACTGCCAAGGATGGTGAAATCAAGAGTAAGATCAAAACGTATAAGATCACTGATACTGTGAAGATGTTTGCCTTGGTGGGGAGTCTAGAACAAAGGCACAGGTTCTCAGGACAAGGGGTCAATCAGTTAAGATTGAGAAGAAGAGGAATTTATTCTGTTCAAGGGTTGTGAGTCTTCGGAATTGTCTCCCCCGGAGAGTAGTGGTCATCAAGTATATTCAAGGCTGATTTAGATAGATTTTTGGAGTTATGGGGAAAAGTTGAGTTGAGCTCAGCAATTAAATCAGCCAATTTCTTGCTGAATGGTGGAGCAGGCTTGGGAGAGTTTGCAAGACCGACACCTACTCCTGTCTCTTAAATCTCCATGAACAAGGATGTTAATCCAGTGTTGAATCTGATCCCAAAAGTCTGCTGACAGATGGGTGTTGGTTAACATTCCCCTCACTTTCCTGAAAACATGGAAAGAAAAATGGTTTCGATTGATCCAGAAAATTCTTTCCAAATATTTCCGGAGATGATGCACAGCCTCTCCCCTTGCAAGAATTTAATCCCAGCCTCACACAGAACAATCCCTTGGGAGAAATGCGAGTGAAATAAGCAATCAAAGACGAGTCAAAATTACTGGGACCACTTTGTAATTGGCTGTAGAAAATTGTCAATCACTGCCTATTACAATAATTCACATGGACCAAAAGCAACAGTGTTTTCTGGATTCTTCACCAATACTAGTGAATTAAAGCATTAAATTTTGGCTTTACAAGGAACTTCTTCAAAATGCTGCAAAAGTTTGTTATATTGCTAGAGTAGTTAAAGTGGGGTGAACCTTGACGAATATTTGGTCACTGGTTTTCATATATGCCTCAGGAAAAATTTTAGCTGTTTGAGCTACAATATCTCTTTAAAAATTGTTCTCACAGGATCGTGATCTTAACAACCAGATGCAAAAGGAGTCTGTCTTTTGTCTTGGTCTCAGCATGAAGATTTACAGTCCTCATGATGATAATGACTTGGTTGAAAATGGCCTGAGTTTCTCCCAACAGCTCTGTTGTGCATGCAGGGTATGAAGGCATTCTCCATAAGAAGACTTGATGTCTGCTGTATCCCTTACACCTGTGGTCCATTGAGAAGTACGCATTGTGTTACCTCCAAATTATTGTCTAAAATGAATGTGAGAGCCTGCAGATATTTTCCTGTACTCTTTGAAAACATTGAGTACCAGGGTAAAAATAAAGAATAACACATAGAATTAACAGGATATTTGAGATAAGATAAGATTTCTTTATTAGTCACATGTACATGGAAACACACAGTGAAATGCTTCTTTGCGTAGAATGTTCTGGGGGCAGCCCGCAAGTGTCGCCACGCTTCCAGCGCCAACATAGCATGCCCACAACTTCCTTAGCCGTACGTCTTTAGAATGTGGAAGGAAACCGGAACACCCGGAGGAAACCAACGCAGACACGGGGAGAACGTACAAACTCCTTACAGACAGCAGCAGGAATTGAACCTGGGTCGCTGGCGCTGTAATAACGTCATGCTAGCCGCTACACTACCGTGCCTGTCCTGGAATATGTAAAAAATAATTACAGTTGAAAATTTCCATTAGAAGTTCAAAAAATGTATATTTCTGACAGTTTCATCAGCTACAAGACGTTATTATGAATCATCTCTAGAGACCTTAGGAATGCAATACATTTGGTGAGGTTAAGTTGCAATCCTTGGAGTGTCTATCTCCAGTCTGAAGTAAAGGCACAAAACAACATTAAATGTGATTTATGACATGAAAATGCTTTTATATTTTACTCATTTCTTTGCTGTTAATGCACAATGAATATTACATATCTCATGGCTTATGTCTCGGTATAACAGCATGCATTTCCCTTAATGGGTCTGCATTAAATTACAAACTTCAATTCCAAATTTTATCAATCTTCAAATTTTAAAATGTCTATTAGCAAATGTACCTGTCAGTTAGTTGAAATGGTCTCAATACATGAAGTACATCTGGCCTTTCAAAATGAATATTCTTTAATTAACTGAGACAAAACTTGAATAGGAATTGGCCATAAGCCCAGCATCTGCACTTATCAATAAAGTTTTCAAAGGAATATCTTGGTTAGGGTCATACAGAGCAGACAAAGGCCTTTCACTCAGTTTTTCTTCCCCATCCCAAATACTTTCTGCTTGGTTAATTGGTTACTGTGAATTACCCCTAATGTGGGTAAATGGCAGAGGTCAAAGGTGAGTTGATGGGCTTTTGAGATGAATGGATTACAGAGAAACAAGAGAGAACAGAGCTGGTGGGATTGCTCTGCTGGGAGGTGTCATGCACCTAATGGGCCAAATCGTCTCCTTTGGTGTCATAAGTACCTTGTACTAAAGTGGCTTCCAACCAAAGAGAGCTCAGTCTTACAATAAGGTAACATTTCCAAGTGCTTCAAAATTCCTCTTCACATGAAGAGGAGTAGTTTACCACAATTTATACAAGCTTCAAAAGATTGAAGGATATAGAGCTATGACATTTGAAAATTTGTAATTTAGGATATGGGCAGCATAATGGAGACAAGAGAAATGCGTATTTCCATGAAAGCCAAAAGATTTTCCAACTATCAAACTCCCAAAATCTATTTCCAATGGAATCCTGGAGCATACATCAAGCATTTGTGGGATAGGGCAAATTTAATCCACGTCCCAAATAGTCAGCTCTGGGACAGATTCAAATCTTGCTCTGAATGGATGGCAGTCAGGTCCGGTAGATGGGGGTAAACTTCTCTTCCCTGCCTGAGCACCACTGGAACTTGTACTTGTTGATGGTCAATGAATGAGTCCACGGTTGCATGCCTAATCTGGGAAAAGTCCTTCGGAATAAATAACTTTTGAACAAGTTTAATGCAGCAGGGACAGGAGCGGTTTTGGTTGTGAATTTTCTCATCAACTATTTCATAAAGTCTTGATATTAGCAAGTCACTGCTCAACTAAGCATACTTATAATCTTGTTCTAGTGTACAGTCTTGTTGATAAGGAAGCTGGAAAAAGAAGAACTTCCAGGTAAGTCCCAATCCTGGCCTTTTAATATCCCCAATGTTAACTGCTCCAACATTAACTGTGATACCTTCAATTACTTGGATCCTAAGCTCTGGAATTCCTTCCTAGATTTTTGAGCTTTGCAATCTCTCTGTTCTGCTTCCAGGTACTCCTTAAAAAGAACGTCCATGACAAATTACATAGTAATGCCTCCTGTGCAAATAAGGGACGAATTTGATTCAATAGAGTAACTGTCTTGTACTTTATCTTACTGTATTGTATCAAGAATGTATTGTACTATATTGTACTGTACTGCATCAAGAATGTATCATATTTTACAAGATCCCTAACTTCAATGTGAAGTATCCTCCAGGAAATTTCATTTCATTGTTGGTCTGAGATTAGCTACGAACAAGCAATGAAAGGCTTTCTCTGATTGGCTTCCCAACAACCACACTCTATCCTCCATAAACCTCAGCTCATCAAAACTCTTCTGAATGTACCACCTTAACTATATAATCTCTAAGGCCCTCCAGTTACCTTCCAATTCGTGCCTCAGTTGGTCTGAAATCTGTTTCTTTGGTTTTATGTGTATTTGTTAATTGTGTGCCTGTGAGGTGGATGGGGATGTATTTTAAGATTAAACTTGCCATACCAAAGTCTACGGTTGTAAAGCAAATAACTTATAAAATCTTTAGTTGGGGTTGTTTTGTGCACACCAACTGATCAGCAATGGGCCGGACTTCCAAGGTCTGATGTGGATGAGGATGAGCAGGTGTGTGCAGATGGCCATGTTCTAACTGAGAGATGAGCAAGTCACCTTGGACAGGTCCTGGATGGGAAATCCAGTGGCAGTAGACTTCAGTTTAAAGATAATCCTTGGTATTCAGTGGGGGAAAATCCAAACTTCAGGACTCAGGAGGAGGGTGGGTGCAGGAGAGTGGTTATTGAGACTCTTTTATGTGTTTATATTTACTTATGACATAGAATGAGGGTATTTGGCCTTTCGAATGCACGCCACGTCCCATTCCCCAATTTATTTCCCTGTAATCTATCCTCTCCCACATGCCTGTACTACACCTGAGATATATCACAGCAGCCAACTAACCTATCAAATACCATGCCTCTGGGCTGTGGGAGGAGATGAGAGCACACTGGGGAAACCCATGCAGTCACAGGGAGAACATGCAAACTCCAAACGGACAGCAACCAAGGTCAGGATTGAACCCAGGTCGCTGGAGCTGTGAGGCAGTTGTTCCATGAGCTCTGCCACTGTGCTGAAGTAACGGGATTCGGGCTTGATAGAGAACGGTGAGATGGCTGGGATCAGGTGACTGAGGAGAGAGGAAGTGGGGGCAGGGGAGGGTGGGAAGGAGGTGATCATAGCAGGCCAGTGGCAGATGAATGGAGGACCTATAAAATGGAGGCTTGAATTTCCTAGCAGACCTTTGCGGGTGTTCCACTAAAAATCTATCACTAGTTATCACTTATATGAGCTTCTCTCCATTGGTTGATTAGATGAAAAGCTGAGTGATTACTTTGTTCTTTTTAAAAGTTTATTTCTTGCAAACCATGGTCGAGACATTTTGCCTGCAAATTGCTGAATTTTCCATGGAACACATTTGTAAAAGTACATAAAGGTTCAGTGACTCATTCCTCTCCATTAGTGTGAAGGAATAAAACATTTATCAATGCGATTCTCTTCCTAAGGGTTCTTAAATGGTTGCAATAAACTTTAATCATAGCTGCAGAGTAACTATTCCTATCACAGGCTCTGTGATAGTTCCTCTGGGTCGTATGAAAGAACAAATCCAATATCTGTTTAACATTGTAAATATTAACACTGCTTGTTATGTACTACAGTAGACTTTTCTCTGAAGTAACAAAATTAACACAATGCCATGACGAAGTGGAATTATCACATTTTTTTTTGCAATGGCGATCATAATAACGTGCAGGAGCCCAACAAATAAAACGCAATATCAATTGGCGTTTCTCTTAACTGTGCACATCATGGCCTCAGTAGGAAGGCCGTACATGAAACCATCGGGAGCAAAGTTGTTTGCAAATGCACACAGCACCAAGACATAGAACAATTCCATTGGGAAAGTCCAGATACCACAGATTCTTAAATATCAGACTTTAAAATGGATTTATCTGAACTTGAAGGCTTTCCTCTCAGCTTTCCGGTTACCACTTTTAAAAAACAATGAGACTCGAAAGGACGCTGGGGGAGTTTAAGAAATATGAAGACAATTGGTTGAACTTTTATTCAAAGGTGTGGAGTCACAGAGTCATACAGCAGGGTGAAAGGCCCTTCGGCCCAACTTGTCCATGCCGCCCTGGTACCACCTACACTAACCCTATTTACAAGCATCGTCTCTGCTTCACCCCGCTGGGTCCAAACCCACGACCTATTCCCCCGCTCTCCTGCTTCACCCTATGGCCGACGACTGTCGCGCATTTCTGGGCTCGTCGGCCCTTCGCTCCATCCATCCTGCTGCTGGTTCACCCTACACGGTCCGCTGGGCCGTCTCCCTTTCAGGTCCGCTTGAGCTCCATCCTTTCAGGTCCGCCTGAGCGACACCCTGCCATTTCCCTTTCAGGTCCGCTTGAGCTCCATCCTTTCAGGTCCGCCTGAGCTCCACCCTGCCGTTTCCCTTTCAGGTCCGCTTGAGCTCCATCCTTTCAGGTCCGCCTGAGCTCCACCCTACCGTTTCCCTTTTGGGTCCGCCTGAGCTCCATCCTTTCGGGTCCGCCTGAGCGACACCCTGCCGTTTCCCTTTCAGGTCCGCTTGAGCTCCACCCTTTCAGGTCCGCCTGAGCGCCACCCTACCGTTTCCCTTTCAGGTCCGCTTGAGCGCCACCCTTTCAGATCCGCCTGAGCTCCGCCCTGCCGGGGCCGCACCGGATCACCCTGCCGCCTCTGCGCATCTCCCCACCGCCCTGCGGGGTTCGCCCTCGCTCCCCTCCGCCTTCTCAGCCCGTTCACCTCCCGCTGGTTCCTCACCCTGCACATTGCCCGGTCCCACTGCCGGTCGTCCCGTTCCCCCAGCTTCGCCATGCAGCCGACGGTTGTTGCACATTCCTGGGTTAGTCACTGGCCCTTCGCTCCATCCATCCCTCCCCATGGTTCACCCTACACGGTCCGCTGGGACATCTCCCTTTCACGTCCGCCTGAGCTCCACCCTGCCGTGTCCCTTTCAGGTCTGCAGGGTGATGGCGTTGTCCAGAGTGGGAGACACCTTGATAGGAGAGGCAAAGCCCTTGATAGAGTAATAGTTTTAATGATGTTTCCTCATTCAGGGCTTTCTGCTCTTCTTGTAAAGTGCAGTTCACAGGAAGCTCACCACCTGGCCCATGTTCTCCTGCAGGGTTTGTGCAATGAGCTGGTTACCCTCGCTGGTTAGAAACCCATCAGTACGGATAAGTGTAAAAAAAATAATCAACAGATTTTTAGTCCAAGAGTTAGCATGGAGTTTATTCACTAAAAACTAGTTGTTGTAGCACCATTGTCTTGTATTTATTTACAAGGCACAAGGCACAGGTCTTGTATTTAGGATATCGCAAAGGATGCTAGCTAAATGCACTTGATCATCAATAAAGTGTACTTTCGATATGTATTCACTCTCCTGAAGTGGAAAGTGTAGCAGCAGATCACACGGCAATGCAATAAAATCCAGGGAATTTTTTTTATATAGTGATGTTAATTGAAGGATAAGTCTTGCCTTGGAACATGCATATCTCCCCTGATCGTTTCCACCACTCGCCCATCCACATTCCCTAAAATAAGGTCGAGTGCAGCTCTCTCCCTTGTAGGACTCTCTACAAACTGCTTTACAAACGCTTCCTGAATGCACTTAACAAATTCCATCCCATCCAGGCCCCTTACACTAAGGCAATCTCAGTCAATATTGGGAAAGTTCAAATCAACCACTACTACAACCCTATTGATTTTGTATCCTCCTGCAATTTGTCTACATATTTGTTCTTCCAAATCCCGCTGATTATTTGGAGGCCTGTAGTATAACCCCATAAAAGTGATCACCTCTTTCTTATTTCTAAGTTCTACCTACGTAGCTTCATTTGCTGATCCATCCAGAATATCCTCCTGAGTACTGCTGTAATACTCTCCTTGATCAGCAGTGAAACATCTCCACCCCGTTCGGAACCCTCCTACCCCTATCCCCATCACCCCTGAAGATACCATACCAGGAACATTGAGCTGCCATTCCTGCCCTTCCCTCAGCAATGTTTCTGTGATTGCCACAATACTGTAACATGCTGATCCACGGTTTCAGTCAGCCGTCTTACCTGTAGGCCTCTTCCATTAAATTAAATGCAGTTAAGTCTCCCAGACCACTTAAACTCCCCCACCCATCTCTGCCTTCTCTTCTCAGGTCAAGGCCAATAAGGATGGGCCATAAATGCTGCCAATGCTGGCATCATTGCAATTCATGAATAAATATAAAAAAGTGCAGATAGGAGGACATATAAAAATAATAAGATAAGATAAGATCTTTATTAGTCACATGTATATCGAAACACACAGTAAAATACATCTTTGCGTAGAGTGTTCTGGGGGCAGCCCACAAGTGTCACCACACTTCCGGCGCCAACATAGCATGCCCGCAACTTCCTAACCTGTACGTCTTTGGAATGTGGGAGGAAACCGGAGCACCCGGAGGAAACCCACGCAGACACGGGGAGAACGTACAAACTCCTTACAGACAGTAGCCAGAATTGAACCCGGGTCTCTGGCGCTGTAAAGCGTTACACTAACTGCTACACTAAGCAAGAAGGGCCATGAGACAGGTAGCAGAAGTAGGATGTTCCCTTCATACACACTAGACCCGGCAGCCGGATCATTTATAAATGCAGCACAACAAAGGAGACAACAGGTAAAATCAGTTACAAGCTAGGAAATGATGTATCTAGATCTGCTTACTGGTCAAAGTCGGATAGTTTTTATCTTCATAACCATATCTTCCTCTCCCTGTTATTGAAATAAAACATTGTAATATATAACAAGTTCATCTGAAAACTCCATTCACTTCAGTTATCATTTTCCTGCTTTCCAATAGTTTCGATAACAATAAATTTCTGTTAATATTCCATCCAATATAAGTCATAAATTTTAAGACTTTCCCATGTTCCAATGTGATGAGTGGGCTGATTATTTGATCTGTAATAATCACTGGTTTACACAGTAATGTTTCAAATCTTCCTTCAAAATAGAGTCAACCTGAATCTTCCTAAATCTGAAGGCAATATTGATAAGACAATTAATTACAGGTGGATTTGATTACGGTCACCTTGTCTTTACTGTTCATTGCTTACATATTCATGTTTAGAAAGCAGTTTTCTTGGAATATATCGAGAAGGTAAACGGCTATTCAAAGATGAATAATGAGTTTAATGATTATATTCCATGCTGGCAGCCTCTATAAGATCATCAAGTTCTAGAAATTCACTCATCTCATTTTAACAGTAAGATTCTATCAACTTCCATTTGCTTCAGGAAACATCCTCATTTTGACACATACATTTTGCTAAATTAATAGAGATAAAATCCATACCTGGTTTGATCAGAACTGAGATAGAATTTCCAAGTACTGTGTGTGCCAACATCAGTGGAAGAACTACTTGCACCACAGATATTGTGGAGAAGATGTGACCACCACGTCTCACCACTCTGATGTTGTCATAGGTCAACTTGTCCTGTGGTCAGTCACTGGAGAGAGGTGGCAGCATGCTGCTTTGTGGAGTTATATGCCTGTGCTCATTTGTGGAACAGATTCAGCAAATGATGATGAAAGTAAATGGAATATTATGGTTGGAGGCAGTTCACAGAAGATTCACCAGGTTGATTCCAAAGTTGAAGCAGATGTCATTTAAGGAATGATTGAGCAGCTTCGGCCTTTACTCATCAGAATATAGAAGAGTACAAAATGATCTTATGGAAGATCTGGGGTATTCTGACAGAGTAGATGCTATTTTCCCTTGGAGGTACCTAAAACTAGGCAACATATGATCACTCATTCAAGGAGGACCTGACAAAGATTTTTTTCTCTAGGGGGGGACAGGCCTGAATTTTTGGAGTTCTCTAAGCCATCCATTTGTTGTGGCTGCATCATTCAACATATTCAAGACTGAGATGGACAGATTTTGCAGCGTAGGGGAATCATAGGTCACGGGGAACAAGCAGGAAAGTGAAGTTGAGGCCAATACAGAAGTAGCCTTGATCTTATTGGATGGAAGGGCAGACTCAATGGGACATGTGAATGCCCCCATTTCCATTTCTCATATGGTTGTACATCACTTTATTGCTATCAATGCAGCAGATATAGTGGGATACCTTGAGCGTGCCAATCACCACCACAAGCCCAATCTTTGTTCAAAGGCATCATTGTTGCTCCTTATTGACATCTTCCCACTGTTCCTTGAAATGTCAGTCAGTTATTGGTTGAATTGAAGAAAGTAAGTAGGATGATGCTCAAACGAAGCATAAATACAGGTTGAGTGTGTCATGGTTCTGAGTACTGGCCTCCATTCGGCTCCATTGATGATGCCTTGTTGGGCAGCACATGGATTCGCTGCACGACTAATTGCGTAATGACACACACCTGAGCCCCATCAGGGGCCTAGCATAAGTACCCTGGTTTCTATAGCACTAATTGCCAGAATATTGGTCAATCTTTAGGTATACTCTGTCTCCTGACTGCCTGGAGCAGTCAACCCTACAGCAGTCCTGGTTTCACTGTTCCTCTTAGGATATCCTGTTTTTGTGTTGGGACTCCACCTCAGATCCCTGAGGCAAGATTCCTTCCAGTTGCTGCCTGTGTTTGGTTCTGAGAAAGGAAGCATCCTGACTCCAGTCTTGTACCAGTGTGCTGCATTTGGGTTCTCTGTGAGCTTTCTCTTTGCTCAATAGTGTGACAGAATATTCTGGCCACCATGAACCCAGTGGACAGGAATCCCCTGTATGAAGCCCTCACCAGCCAGGGCTCACTTCTGGGCTGGCACGACCAGCAGCTCCAGGGGGTTGTGGCAGACTTCCATACCCTTACTGTGACTGCTGGGCAGCTCAGTGAGCAGGTCAGCTGAGTCTCTGCTCTTCTTACCTCTGCCATTCCTGGAGTTCTGTCTGACCAGCCTGGGCCATCAATAGGAGCATCACTGTACAGTTTGATGACCTGACCACCCAAGGAACTGCATGTACCTGACCCAGAACCCTATACTGGGGATCTGGGAAAATGCTGGTCCTTCCTACTACAATGCTTGTTAGTTTTTGAGCAGCTTCCCTCCATGTACACCACTGAGAGATCCAAGGTTGCATTTATCGTGGGGTTGTTGCGAGGAAGGGTGCTGGAATGGGCCACGGCCATCTGGGACCATCAGCCAGAGACCTGCTCCTAATTTCACATCTTCATCGGGGAGATGAGAAAGGTCTTCGACCATCCCATCTGTGGAAAAGAGGCAGCCAAGTAACTCCTAACCCTCCGTCAGGGCTCCCACGGTGTCCCAGAATACTCCGTGGAGTTCTGGACATTGGCGGCTGACTCTGGGTGGAATGAGGAGGCTCTCTGGGGGTTTTTGGCAAGGCCCCAGTGACAGGATTAAGGATGAGTTGGCAGCATGGGATGAGACAACCAGCCTGGATGCATTGATCTCTCTAGCCACCAGGCTGGACAACCGACTCTGGGAATGGCAGAGAGAATGGTTCATCCAACACCGCCATTCCCTGCACGGGTCACCTTCCCAGCCTCTCGGCTCCTTCTTCCTCCCCTAGACGTGCTTCAAACCCAGACGATTGCACCACCCTGGCAAAGCAACCAATGCAACTGGGACAGAACTGCCTTTCTCCTTCCGAACGATGTTGGAGATTAAGAGCTGGGGATTGCCTCTATTGTGGCCAGTCTGGCCATTCTCTTGCCACTTGTCCCCTTCAGCCAAAAGGTGAGGACTCACCAGTAAAGAAGAGGATCCTAGTGAGCCAGACAACTTTCCCTATGGCCTCCCAGAACCGGATGCTGATCCCAGCTACCATAAGACACCTCCAACGGTCCCTGTCCTTCTCCACCTTGGTGGACTCCGACGCCAAGGGAAATCTGTTGGATGAAGGTGTAGTCTCCTGGGCCGAGATTCCTCAGGAGCCATTGAGTGCCCCTCTGGAGGTCCGGGTGCTAGATGGCTGACTGTTGACCTGATTCCCGCACCGTACACCTCCGCTGTTGTTGCTGATCTCCGGAAACCATCGGGAACAGGGCCACTTCCACCTGATAACCTCCCCACCGACGCCGATGGTCCTGGGGTACCCTTGGTTGAGCCGCCACAGTCCCCACCTCGATTGGGTAACAGGCAGGATAGTCAGTCGGAGTCCATTCTGCCACTCCACTTGTCTCCAGTCAGCCCTTGCTCCAGTACAGGCTGCTGCTAGTTCATCAGCCACCGAAGCCCCGGACTTGTCCTGGGTCCCAGCAGAGTATCAGGACCTGGGGCAAGTATTTAGCAAACAAGGGGCCCTTTCCCTGCCTCCTCACCGGCCATACGATTGCGCAATCGACATCCTCCCCGGGGCTCCTCTACTTACCAGTCGGCTAATTAACTTGTCCCGACCAGAGAGGGAGGCCATGGAGGAGTACATCAATGGATCTCTCGCAGTAGGCATTATTCGCCTCTCATCCTCCCCGGTAGGTGCAGGGCCCTCCTCCTTTGTGGGGAAGAAGGGCGGCTCACTGTGTCCGTGCATTGACTACCAGGGCCTCAATAACATAACCGTCAGAAACAAGTATCCACTGCCGCTCATCAGTTCCGCATTTGAACTTCTTCACGGGGCCACCATATTCTCTATGACCTATGAAGCGCTGACCACCTGGTCAGGATAAGGGAAGGAGATGAGTGGAAAACAGTGTTTAATACCCCTCTTGGCCACTTTGAATACCTAGTAATGCCATTCGGCCTCACCAATGCTCCTGCCGTCTTCCAAGCCCTGATCAATGATGTCCTATGAGACTTCATAAATCGCTTTGTGTTTGTCTATCTAGATGACATCCTGATCTTCTCTAGCAGTCTCCAGGAACACACCCAGCATGTCCATCAGGTTCTCCAGAGGCTTTGGGAGAACAAGCTCTTTGTCAAGGCTGAGAAATGTGAATTCCATGTCCCCTCTGCCAGCTTCTTAGGATACATCATTAAGGGCGGATCCTGAGAAGATCCAGGCGGTGGCGGAGTGGCCTCGACCCACAAGCAACTCCAACGGTTTCTGGGGTTTGCAAATTTCTATCGCTGCTTCATTAGGGATTATAGTCGGGTGGCAGCACCCCTTACTCGACTTACTTCCCCTAAGACCCCTTTTCTGTGCAATCCCGAAACTGACTCGGTGTTCTCGGACCTGAAGAAACGCTTCACGTCCTCTCCTATCCTGGTCCAACCAGACCCCTCTCGCCAATTCGTTGTGGAGGTCGACACCTCCAACTCTGGGGTGGGAGCTGTCCTCTCAACGCTCCGGTTTGGATCAGAGACTGCACCCCTGTACCTTTTTCTTTTCGTCAGTTGTCCCCTGCCAAACGTAACAACAACATGAGGAACCGGGAGTTACTAGCAGTCAAGCTTGCATTAGAGGAGTGGAGGCACTGGCTCGAGGGAGCGGAACATCTGTTTATTGTTTGGACAGGCCACAGGAACCTGGAATATATACGAAGTGCCTGAATTCCCATCAAGCACGGTGGGCATCATTCTTTGGCAGGTTCCGGTTTACACTAACATATCGTCTGGGGTCCAAGAACAGGAAGCCCGATGCCCTCTCCCGACAATACACCACCGAGGAGGACCGTCCTAACCCCAAGACCATCCTTCCCCAGTCCTGTGTGGTGGCAGCCCTCACCTGGGAGACTGAGGCTGCAGTGAAGGAAGCCCAACAAACCCAACCTGACATAGGCAACTGATCACCCAACCGCCTTTTTGTACCAGAGCCTGTGCGGTCTCAGGTTCTGCAGTGGGGACATTCTTCTCGTTCCACCTGCCACCCAGGGATTGACAGGACCCTGTTTCTCTTGAAGCACTTCTGGTGGCCCTCCATGGACGCTGATACCCGTTCCTTTGTCTGTGCCTGTTCTGTCTGTGCCCGTGGAAAAGCCTCCCACCAACCACCGGCTGGACTGCTTCATCCCTTACCCGTACCTAGCCATCTGTGGTCCCATATTGTTCTGGATTTTGTCACAGGAGTGCCCCCTTCTCACGGGAACACTGCTGTTCTTACCATAGTAGACCACTTTTCCAGAGCAGTGCATTTTGTGGCCCTTCCCAAACTCCCTACTGCTCGGGAGACAGCCGACCTGGTCGTCCAACATGTCTTCTGCCTCCACAGAATCCCTGCAGACATTGTCTCCGACCGGGGTCCCCAGTTTGTCTCTGCAGTATGGAGGTCTTTTTGTCAGGCCCTTGGAACATCCATAAGCCTATCATCTGGTTTCTATCCACAGACGAACAACCAAACAGAACAGGCAAATCAAGATTTGGAAACAGCGCTACGTTGCATAACGGCAAACGACCCTTCGACATGGAACACCCACCTCGCTTGGGTTGAGTACACCCACAACTCTCTGGTCTGCACTGCCACTGGAAGATCCCCCTTTGAATGCTCACTTGGTTACCAACCCCTTCTGTTCTCCATCCATGAAGGGGACATCTCCGTGCCCTCAGTTCAGGACCATCTCCGCCGTTGCCACAAGGTCTGGGAGGACACACGCGGCCCTGCTCCAGACTGCCGACTGCAACCGGAGATTTGCTGATCGTCGGCGGATTCCCGCTCCAGTGTACCAGACTGGGCAGAAGGTTTGGCTCTCAGCCAAGGACGTCCTTCTCAAGGACAAGCCCAAGAAACTGGCTCCTCGTTTCTTGGGACCGTTTGAAATTGAGCGGATCGTCATTCCCACAACGGTTCAGCTCAAATTGCCTACGACTCTGATACATCCCGCCTTCCATGTGTCTCAGGTGAAGCCAGTGGCTAGCAGTCCATTGTGCCCTCCAGCCAAGCACCTCACCCCACCACCCCGCGTCCCCCCCGGATTGTTGATGACCACCCAGTGTACACTGTCCGGCAGTTACTGGATGTATGCCACCGGGCTAGAAGCCTGCAGTACTTGGTGGATTGGGAGGGATACGGTCCGGAGGAATGTTCCTGGGTTCCTTGCTCCTTCATTGTGGACCCCTCCCTCATTCAGGAATTCCATCAGAACCATCCAGGTAAGCCCAGTGGGTCGCCTGGAGGCTCCCGTTGAGGGGGGGATACTGTCATGGTTACGAGTACTGGCCTCGATTCGACTCCATGGATGATGCCTTGTTGGGCAGCACATGGATTCCCTGCACAACTAATTGCATAATGACACACACCTGAGCCCCATCAGGGGCCTAGCATAAGTACCTGGGTCTCTCTAACACTAGTTGCCAGAATATTGGTCAACCTTTGGGTATACTTTGTCTCCTGGCTGCTTAGAGTTGTCAACTCTCGAGCAGTCCCAGTTTCAATGTTCCTCTTAGGATATCCAGTTTTCATGTTGGGACTCTACCTCAGATCCCTGAGGCAAGATTCCTTCCAGTTGCTGCCTGTGTTTCGTTTTGAGGAAGTATCCTGACTCCAGTCTTGTACCAGTGTGCTGCATTTAGGTTCTCTGTGAGCTTGCTCTTTGCTCAACATTGTGACAGAGTGACCTAGGTTTTAAATTATGAGTTGCAAATTTTTAATAATTCACTGTGTTAAGAAAATGGTGTATGTCTGATCTGAATGCCCAATCAAGTTAATTGAAAGCTTGGATGATTACATTACAACCATACCTCCCTTGCTCACTCAACTCTTAACAAACAAAGATCCAAAAGCCCATGGGGGTCAATCAGTGCTTGTGGTTCTCATTTGTAAACTTGCCAAACTGCAATTAGATGAACTCAGATCCTGCTGCTACTACTTGAGGTGAATTAATACTAAACCAAGGCATCTGAAACTGTTTGTAGCAGTACCTGGATGGAAAGCATTGGATTTAAACCTTAGATATGACCATCAAGGCATATGGTCCATGAAGCTTAAAGCCTTGACAGACCCAATCTAAAATAAATGATGAAATATGCATATGTGTAAAGGGCTTAAAGTAGTAGACATGATGTGACACTTGGTGATATTTATTATTAAGATGCTTTAATATTTCATGTGTTGACATAAAAATTCCAACACTGGCTGAAGGTTTTAGACATTCACCTCAGTTAAAGCAACTACTACCTTGCAACATGGATACACTAGAACTATTTTACACAACTCAAAACATTAAAAATGCAAATGATTAAATCAATAAGGAGTTTTGCAAGCCTTTTCTACTTCCAAACATCAAAATACAAAATTGCAATTAGTTTGACACCAAAATCTTGTCTCAATTGGCAATAGAGCAAGAAATCGCATTAAGATACTAAAAATAATGAAGGCATCAAACACACATTTAGATATTCAAAGGAATGAGAATTTTAAATTGGTCATTGCAGTGATTGAGAAGGGATGAAGAATAATTTTAAGCATCAGTGAATTCTGACTCTGAACCTGATTTGCAGTATTTTAATTTTGCTTCCTTTATTTTAGGGTATACTTCATTCCTCGTTCACAGACTGTATGTTTCCCAATCTGTGAAGACTTATTTGTTTCACTTGAAGAAACCATTACACTCTCAGCCTTGAGCTGTGTGTTCACATCCCAACCCAGATTCCATTAAAATGGTGCAGTATCCTGCCAGTCCTATAATCATTGGACCATGTAAAATGTCCTAAAGTATTTAAATGTGATTTGCGGATAAACAATATTTTCTGCTTAGTTGCCTTTCCCTGTTTATTCTGAGAGCAACTGTCACTCACAACATACAATTTACCTTCTGTAACCTCAATCCATTCTGCACTGCGCAAACCTCTAGAACAGCAACATCTACTGGTATTTATCAGCCTCTTTTAATATTGTAAGCAAGTTCACAAGAGAGTCATCAAGCAAATTTGACCCCAAGGGCTTCAGACAGATTGAGGGCAGGTGTGCACAGGCTTGTTCAAGCATAGGCATCTGAAAAGAAGAGGGAAGAGGTGGACAGAACAGAGGAATTTAGGGGTGTAATTCCAGAGCTTGGGGTATAGGCAACTGTCAAAGGTGGGACATAGGAAATTCATAAGAAGCTTCTGTTCTCATATTCTTTCCTTTAGTGTGATGAAAACTCAGGTAAGGTAGCTTAAAAAGCCTTTGGAAATTATTTTCACCATCTACACCTCTCCCAGATAATAGCTGCACCAACCACAGGTGCTAATTGAAGTAAGGTTGTGATCATCGTTCCTTTCTGTTGCCAGCACACTGGGTTGTTTCTATGGTAACAAAATGGACTTCCTACTGAGTTTGCAGAGCTAGCCATCTGTGCTACTGATGGATCAATTATCAATTCGTTGGTCCCAGGTTTAGTATTAGTACATAGGGTTCCTCAAATGCAGGGACAACTCTACTGAGGTTGTCCAATTGTTTCTGGTCTCCACCACAAGAACTGCAACTGCCAGCCACCTCATTAGAGAGTTCCAAGTCCTCCTCTAGTTGACAGCTCACCTTTGCAGTCCAGAAGACCAGAAAGTATAAGGAGCAGAATTAGGCCATTTGGTTCATTGTGTCTGCTCCACCATTCAATCATGGCTGATGTTTTTTTTTCTCTACCCCATGCTCCTGCCTTATCCCCTTTCCCAATCAAGATCTCATAATCTCTACCTTAAATACACACAGTGACTTGGCCTCCACTGCCCTCTGTGGCAACAAATTCCACTGATTCACCACCCTCTGGCTGAAGAAATTCCTCTTCAATTTCTAAAGGGGGTCCCTTTATTCTGAGTCTGTGCCCTTGGATCCTAGACTTTCCTACTGATGAAAACATCCTTTCCATGTCCACTCTATCCAGGCCTTTCAGTATCTGGTAGGTTTCAATGGGATTCCCCCCCCCCCCCCCCCCCTCATCCTTCTAAGCTCCATCGAGTACAAGTCCAGAGCCATCAAATGCTCCTCATACGTTAAACCTTTCATTCCCAGGATCATTCTTCTGAACCTCCTCTGGACTCTCTCCAGGGCCAGTATATGTTTCCTTAGATATGAGGCCCAAAATAGCTCAAAATACTCCACATATGGTCTGACCAATGCCTTATGAAACCTCAGAAGTACATCCTTGCTTTTATAGTCTAGTCCTCTTGAAATAAATGCTAACATTGCATTTGTCTTCCTTACTACCAACTCAACTTGCAAGTTAACCTTCAGGGAATCCTGAACTAGGACTTTCAAGTCCCTTTGCACCTCCAACTTCTGAATTCTCTCCCCATTTAAAAACTAGTCTACTCCTTTATTCTTCCTACCAAAGGGCAATTAATTTAAGACCATGATCTGGTTCTAGAAAACTCATGTACATTAGAAGCACTCTTATCAGTATCAGTGATATCCTCATATCTTCCATAGGAAAAGCAAGTCACCAGTACTCACCTTGCTACCTGCAGCCAACTGTCTGACTGGCTTTATTGACATTCTTGTGCAAAGATTCCACCCAACTAGAGACACTGTCTCCAGAGGGACAGGCACTTGGCTGAATTTACCAGGAATACACCACCCCACTGCACAAAACCATGGACCCCAAAGAATACTTTGGAAAATGACAGTTAATTTTCTTCATCTTGGACCACTTGACAGAATGAAGATGGAAATCTACCTCATAATAACCATCTTCTTCCTTTTGGAAGTGCTGGAAACCAGTCACAGATCCACTTGTTAAATCTGCCCTCTCTGATGTTTGCCTGATTCATATTTTCATTTCATAACAGCTTTGTAGGAGGTTATTCAGCCCATCAAGTGTATGCCAGCTCTCAGAGCAATTGCATCGATCCCATTCCTCCATGTTTCCCTATAACCTATTTCCTCACACATGCCCATTAATACCCCAGTCCCTCAATTCTCCCACCAGCCAAATTTATAGAAGTAACCCGAAAACTCCCATCTTGGGATGTGGGAAGAAACCAGAGCACTCAAAGGAAACCCACGTTGCCACAGGGAGAACATGCAAACTCCACACAGACAGTACGAGATGTTGGTATCTAACCCATGTCATTGGAGCTGTGAGTCAGCTGCACTTTATGCAGCACCACTATGCCATCCTTGGAAATAACAGCTCAATACCATAGATTCCCCCAGATTCCTTTCAACATTTACACATCTCCATGAACTCCAACCCCAATGCATACATTCCAATAATTGTTGTATTCCCCTTGATTTATGCTTTTCAGTTCCAGAATTTCATGCTGAAAGCTTCAAGTGTTGAAGAACAGGCTTTCATTAATTCCATTTGGATGTTAACGATGCAAATATTTTTTCCTGATTTATTTTATGCTTTCTTCCTTTCTTGACATTGCTCCACTTTTGGTTCTCCATAGATAAAACACTCCAAATCTACTTTAAAGGTGCTACAAGTCTGTCTTCACACAATGGTATCTATTCTTCATGACCTCATGACCTTAGCTGTTTTGAGGTTTGCAGCTTGGCTAAAATATCTTGCAGCTGATGGAAAGTGTTCCTTTTATTCCTCTGTTTAGCTTCTCCCACTGGAGAAGCAATTTGGACAGGACCTCAGTAAATCAAAGGTGAAGGGTTATTGGCAATTTTATCAACACTAATGGATGTTCTACTGTTAGAAGCTTCCTTTTCCTCCTCATCTTCTGTGTCAATTCAGCTTTGCTTCATCTTCTCGTTTTTCACGTCTTTCATTTCCACATCAGTTCGAGCCTGAAAACTATTTGTTACCCATAGCCCACATTAACCTTCTTTCCTACCCTGCCCTCCCAACCTTCACACATTCCTCACCTTCTGCATTAGTAATTGTACTTTCTATGGCTTTCTTAACGAGTTATGTACCGACTTTATTCAACTGGTGAGCTATTTCTCCTTTTCAATCTAACCCTTCTCACATGATCTGTAAGTCCTCCTTCTGCAAATCTAAGACTGTTACCAATTTTGATGAGTTTGCTGGATCATAATCTTTAGTTCTACTGACCTCTCCTTCAACTCTAACTAAACAACGTTCTTCATCTCTTTAAATAGTACTAGCTATTGGCCTCAGCTATGATGGCCTGCAAATGATCCACTGCACTCAATTCAATTTTCTTTTTTCACTTGATTAAAATAAAGCTATTGTCTCTTTGACAAATGATCCAGTAATATATATAGTTCAGGTCCTTGTTCAGGTGAAGTTTTAACATTAGCATTTGCAATTTTCATACCACAGTGCCAATCTCTTGTAATTCCAAAGCACTTTTCCTGGTGAGCCATCAAAACAAATTGCCTGGAAAATTTACCATAGTTTCTTTTGCTCTGTCTTGAAAGCTCCAAGTACACAACCTCAATGCTTCAATAGACAATAGATTTCTGGATAACCCTTTGGGTGAAGCCATTTATGACATCTTGGAGTGTATGACTATGCATCATACACAGGAAGGCCATTTAAAGTAAAACAAAGCAACATAGGACATTTTCCTTCAGTATTTATTTATTCTCAGGATATAAAGGCATATTGAGTTAGTAGATGGAAGTGGGAATGAGGTAAAAAAAAAAGCAATAATTTAATGAGCAGCAGAACAAGTGGAGGGGGCAGAATGACCTAATTTTGTTTCTATTTCTTACGCCTCATCAGAAATGCACTGGCATTGCAAACTATATTACATACTCAAGTCCAGAAACATTTAACACACAGGTGAGACTATGGCCAATAGATTCAGGTTGACTCTTATACTTTGAATACTTTCTACTCGTGCTTGGACTTGTGCCCAGGCTGGAGTGTAGTTTATGGCTACAGAGTTGAAGGCAGGACTTTCATATGTCTGGGCTCGAAGCAAACTGTTGATTCAAAACCAAACTACCGAGGAAACAGTTTACTTGGAGGAGACAGAATAAGACTGAAACTACAACAATTTCTTCCAACAAAAGCAGAATCATTTTGCCAGAAAAGTGCAGTGAGTGCGGGATAGTTGCATACAAATTAGTTACATACTAACTGCCTCATAGCTCAGCAATGTAGTCAGTGGGCTTCATTAAATGGAAACACCAGTCATCCCTCCTCTGTTTGGAATAATGCCATTTCCATAGCCAGCCTTAAAATTAAGCCAAAACTCTCTTTTCATGAATTCAATCAACTTGCATTACTAGTTAAACAGGAATAAATAGCTCAATCTCAGAGGCTGATCTTACCAAGAAACTTATCAGTTGTGTTTGACAATACAGTATTTCATTTAACACTGTATAGGTCTGAGTTTAGTTTGTGCATCTATGTGCTGGAATGGCGGTTGAATGTTATGACTAAGAAGAGATATTGCTACAAACATGCAAGAGTTTTAATACTTTTCAATGAAATAAATTCCAAATTATCCAATAAAGAGAGACCTTTGCCCTACAGCATCCCACATTGGATTTCAAACAGCCTCTTGCAAACAACCCCAGGTGTAGATTCAATGTAAAGTTGGCATGGAAACAGGAAAAACCAAGAAAGCATCAGGATGCACTAAAAAATGCTTTACTAATTACATGTAAGAAATAAGTGTGAACAGTAATCATCATTTCAACATGTCACCAGAAATCACAGTAACTGAAGGTGATTGCTTATTTTAAAGAATAAAATATTTATTGGTCGAGCCTATAACCATTCTGTTGTTAAAATATACTGACCTAATTTGTATTAAAATAAAATTATTACTACAGTCAGCTGGATAAACATAGAGTTGAGCCTTTCAGGGATAAAAAAGCAACATTTTGTTTTAACGATGTCTTGCGGTGAATGGACCTGATTTCCAGTGAATAATCTGTCAGATCCTACTGCTTTTGCCAATTTAGCCCAGGACGCCAGAGTCCAGGCTGATATCTAGCCTTCCGCATCAGTTCAGGAGCAAACCTGGGAAACCTGCACTGTGTCAGTCTGTTCTTTATGCTAGACTGCCCACTGGGCCTGTGCAACGTTTATACAATGCCATTGAAATTGATGGGAAGAAACGGCTGACTGATAAGGAGGTGAGTTTCCTTTTTTATTTGATTTAATTTCGTTGATTTAAACCCATGCAATTGTCTTTTTTATGTGTGCAAGTGTTTCTTGGAGTTTTTAAAAATGTTTTAGCTGCATTTATTTCCTGAGCGTTTTTGGATAATTGTGAATATCAAAAACATTCACTAACATTTAATTTAAACAACAGCTTTGACTCATGCCACAGTGGGTCTCTGTGATCAACTGGGAGCTGGTCTCCAGGGCAAGTGCAAGTGACCAGCAAACTCAGGCAGCTTGCCGGTCATTGGGATGTCCTCCCAATGAGTTCAGTATCAAGTGTCTCATTGTTATTAGCAATGAGGGATTGCATGGATCATTGCATCACCTCTGATTCCCTCTCTGAGCATCTTCTTGAGCTAAAAAAGATTGTTTGCAATGTTGGTACCTTAATTCCCACTGAACACAGCCTCAGAAGCTGCATTCTCTTCAACTTCTCTTCAGTCAATTTTCTCAGTATATCATTTAAACCTCATACATTTCTCCGTACCATTCAACTGCAAGCTCAGCTAATTGTCGTCATCACTGAAATTAAAATCTGGAGAACAGAGAACTTGGAGCTTAGAACATAGAACATGGAACATGGAATAGTACAGCACAGGAGCAGGCCCTTTAGACCACAATGTCTGTACCAACCATGATGCCAAGCTAAACAAAACCAACCTGCCTGCAACGATCCATATCCCTTCATTTCTTGCATGTTCATGTGCCTGTCGAAATATCTCTTAAGCACCACTATTGTGTCTGCTTCTGCCATCACCCCTGCAACAATATAAAGAATCTTTCTCTCAGGGTAGGGGAGTCTAATTCTATAGGGCATAGGTTTAAGGTTTAAAGATTTAAAGGGGACCTGGGAGGCAAGATTTTCACGCAGAGGGTAATGGGTATGTGACCGAGCTGTCAGAGGAACTGGTAGAGGTGGGTACAATTACAACATTTAGAAGGTATTTGGGAAGGTATATGGATAGGAAAAGTTTAGAGGAATATGGGCCAAATGCAGGCATATGGGATGAGCTCAGGAAGACACCTTGGTCGCCATGGATGAGTTTGGGCTGTTTTCATGCTGTATAACTCTATGACTCTAACTGTGGAAAGTCAGGATCTTTTCAAGTTTTTTTTCTTTCTCTCTTGAAAGTGTTGGATCATTTGGTTAGTGGGCCAATTTTTTGTTTTTGCCCGGGCTTCCTTTACTTGAAGCTGTTGACTCATCGCACGGACCAGTTCTGTAAGTTCCTGGTTCCTCCAGCACCTCGTTCAAGTGACTGCGCCTTGTGAAGCCAGCTGGTGGGAAATGGCAGGTCACCAAGACATGGGACAATATTGTTAAACTCATTTCAGTGCGCACACATGTACATCCATCCGAACACTTGTAATGTTGTAAAATCTTTCCAAGGCACTTCACAGACCAAATTTAGCTCTGAAGAACATAAAGAATCATAGGAATAGATATGTAAACCCCTTGAAAAACACACCTAGGCCAATCCCAGCACTAATACTACCATAATTCTCACAATTAGTAAACATAGCAGGGACTAAAACCAGGACATTCCGATTTGTATGAATCAGTACATTGTCTGTGATCCTTTAGAAAACTCCTGCATCAGGTTTGGGAGATCTTCCAAGTTTTGGGACCATCCATCTTAATCTTGAATTCTAATAGCGGCAAAGGCCTAGAAATTAGATTGTGTAGCAGTGTTTATTTTAGCACTTAGTGATTGAAACAGTTTCACATTAATTTGAAAATTCGATGAGGCACTTCCTGGCACATCATGCTTGTGTGATGCTATTTCAATGTCATGGGTGCATCAATTGTATTGATCCTCATACAAAACTCTTTCTGGAGCATTATAGGGAAAATTAGACCATGTTTTCCAGGACTGACCATGGTTGGGCACTCACTAGACAATCAGGTTTTCACCGTGTATTACTGATCTGGGACCCTACTGAAGTACATCCAATACTTACCCTCTGAAGATTTCCCAGCCAGGTCCTTAAACCACCAGACTGAAATCTTGAATGCCCCTCATGCATTGTCTCCCCACCCCAAACCACCATACTCTCCAGCCCTTGGATCAACCCAGTGATGATATATGACTTAGGGGCCCTCCCCACCCCTCCCCAGTACTCCATTCTTCCCCAGTTCTGTCATTAGAAGAGATTATTAGTGAAGAGAAGAGAAGATTTAAGGGTGCTCAAAACCTCCTTGGAGGAAAAAAACATCACCGCTGACTTCTGGGAATCTGTTGCCTTTGGCTGCTTAAAGTGTATGATGGTATTGAGCACAGAGAAGGCCACGTAAGTGATGGGAGGAAGGCACCACCTCATCTACCCACCCCATCCCAATCGGTCCGTCCTGCCCTACCTGTGGAAGATGCTGCGGTTTGCATATTGGCCTCATCAGCCACTTCTAAACCCATAAATTTGGAGTGGGAACAAGTCATGTGCAATCCTGAGGGATGACTTATGAAGAAGAACCCTATGTTGCTTCAACATGCCTTGATCAAAACAGTGGTTGGGACACCATCAAGTGCACCCTTTAGAGTGCACCAGAATTTCTAGGCCAATGTGTGCAACTTGTCTTCGCCATTCTGATGACAACAGTACATCAAGAAAGTAAAGGCAGGAGTAAGTCACTCGGCCCCTCGAGCCTTCTCCGCCATTCACGGCTGATCTACCCCAGGTTCCAACTCCTCCCCTGTGCCTGATCCCCATGGCCTCCATTCCCCAACCTTTCAAAAATTCACCTACCTCCACTTTAAATACCTTTAATGATCGAGCCTCCACAACTTTCCAAGTTAGACAATTCCAGAGATTCGCGAGCCTCTGCAAGGAGAACTGCCCACATACCACAGTCTTAAATGATCGGTACTTATCTTGAAATTAGGTCCCCTCATTTGAGACTCTCCCACTAGTGAAAACATCTTCACATCTACTCTATAATGTTGGCTTAGGATCTTATACGTTTCAATAAAATCACTCCTTGTTCTTCTGAACCCCAAAGAATTCAGACCCAGCTTCAGTACATCCTCAGTTCCAGGAATGTCTTCACGATATTGTTGCAAAAAACTCCTGAAGGGCACACAGATGGAGTGAACACCCCAGGCTAATTGGCAAGTTCGGAAGTCTTGACCTGCCCTCATTTATAGCTGTCACTGAACAGGCCATTGGACCTCAAGAGAACAAATGGAGCTAAAAATGTCCCCAAACTAATGGCAAAAATAACAGGTTTAAAAATAATTTTAAGCATACATTATCCCCTGCAGCAGTACTTGATGGCCAAATGGGAATTGTCACAAGGCTGCAGGGGAATTGAAAAGAGTTAGTTTGGACTCACTAATCTGCTGAACTATAGATATTTCACGTAATGTTGTCTGCTGCAAGGTGTTTATTTTGAGAAAGAGTATACACTTCAAATGGCCTTGCCGAGTCAAAGATGCTTTGATTTTGTGCTCCAAGGTCATTGTTAATTCAGCATCGCAGGTCACGATGAGAGAGGACAAGGGAAATGCAATACTGTTAAACTGTCCAGCTCCCTTTATGCTGACGTTGTGTTCAGCTAAAATAAAATAATCTGATTAAATATCTAACAGTGCAAGCCCTCTGATTAAATAATAAATAAATTTTGTATGTGTGTATGTATTTTTTTACTTATATATAAATACACACACACACATACAAAAAATGTGAATGCACTATTGGTTAATTTTATCTTATATATATATATATATATATCAGGTTAAATTAACATTCACATTTTTCGTGCAACTAAAATGTACTGATGAGAATCCAATACAAGATCAGACTGCTTTGAGCTGACCAGGGTTTTCCTTAAGATCTCTGGATATGGTAACAATGGAAAAGATACTAAACTGAAGGGTGTATGTTGCTGTTACGTTAGTACTATTATCATTGCAGGTGATGTAAAGCTAAAGTGTTTAGTAATCTAAAAGCAGCAATACAAGTAAAAAGTACAGTATGTCATTGTCCATGAAATTACTTCTTTTAGTTGTTGCTGTTATGTAGGCAAATGTTAAATAAAAGACATTAAACTTACCAGAATTGAGTGATATGAACCAATTCTGGTTACAGGGCAATAACTTTAATTAGTTTGAAACTTACGGGCTCCATCGTCAGCAAATAATAAATGGAGCTTTCTTTTCTTGAGAAGTTGCCCTCCCTCACTCCATCTCCCCCTAGATATGAAGTGAAGGAGAGCTTGTTCACAGGCATGTGCTTGACATGAACAGCCTGTGGCAAATAGAGACTGAATTATGCCATGTCAAATAACTGAGAGCTCAATGAATAATCAAACTGACCCGTGTGCAATTGATCTGTGCAGCCAGGTTCTAGTTGCGTGCCCGACCCCAGCTGAAAGAAGTGGCCTCTCCTTTGAAGGCAGTTGGAGCTCTGCCTCTGATCCCAGCATTCCCAGAATGTGGCTCTCATTGCAGTCCAGGGAAAGTAATCGGTCAGCTTACAACAGCTCTCTTTTATGTGTTTCCCAGATCATTAACTTGGGCCAGAAATTCTTTCACATTGCACAATATTTTGTACACCCAAACTGATAAACACAAGCAGGGGCATTATGCATGGGTTGGACACTTCCAAAATTTATCCTGGACCCTCTGAGTACAAATGGAGGCTGTTAAGCAAGGACAATGACACCAACAAGATGGAACACATGACATGACTTGTGTAAAAGTCATCAGTGCATACTCACACCAGAAACTCTCAACTGAAGAGTTGGGGCAAGCTTCAAAGTTAATGAAAAGGGACCGCTCTTACCTGCTACTTAGCCGCAGCATCCTAAGCCATGACACACCACACTCACCACTAGTGTTGTGAGGAACCCATCTTGTGGGTCCAATGAGATGGGCTCTTGACCTCACAATCTACCTTGTTGTGACCTTGCACCTTATTGTCTACCTGCAAAGCACTTCCCTGTAGCTGTGACACTTTACTCTGTACTGTTATTGTTTTTACCTGTACTACCTCAATGCACTCTGTACTAACCCTATGTAACTGCACTGTGTAATGAATTGACCTGTACGATCAGTATGCAAGACAAGTTTTTCACTGTACCTCAGTACAAGTGACAATAATAAACCAAGACCAATATCAATGGCTGCACCATCATCTCTGACCCCTTCCCTTAATGTTGTCCTTTCCTTCATCTCTCTGACTTCAGACCCATCCTCCTGCTTGGCTCCTAGCCATGCCCCACTGATCTGTGGTCTACCTGACTTCTTCTTTGACCTGTACAGTTCCCTGTGAGATAGAATATTGCTGCCAGGAAGCCACCCAAAAAAACTCTCCACTGAACTCTTTCAACCCCATTTTTCTGAGTTCTAAAACATTTCAAGAAGGCAGCTCACCACCGCCTTCTTCAGGGCAATGAGGGATGGGCAATTAAATGGAGACACAAAAGATTCTGCAGATGCTGGAAATCTGGAGCAACACACACAAAATGCTGGAGGAACTCAGCAGGTCAGGGAGCATCTATGGTGGGAAATAAACAGTCAACATTTCAGGTCGAGACCCTTCATCAGGACTGGAAAGGAAGAGAGCAGAAGCCAGAACACCTGGACTCTCCTATCACCTGCCAGCTTGTGCTCCTCCCTCTCCCCTGGCCGCCTTATTCTGGCTTCTGCCCTCTTCCTTTCCAGTCCTGATGAAGGGTCTCGACCCGAAATGTCGACTGTTTATTTCCCTCCAATAGATGCTGCCTGACCTGCTGAGTTCCTCCAGCATTTTGGGTGTGTTGATGGGCAATTAAATGCTGGCTAAGCCTGTGAAGCCCACATCCCTTAAAAAAATAAAGAACTTCTAAGATGTACATTGTCCAAGGTGCACCTAATATAAAGAAAGAAATGAAGAGGTGAGAAATGCAATATTTTTGTTCTGGAACTTGAGCCGCATTAATCAAAATAGGTAACCTGATTGGTTGGCAACCTATTAGCAGAGCCACTGCTTCACGGCACCAGTGGCCAGGGTTCAATCCTGACCTCAGGCCTTGTCTATATGGAGTTATCATGTTTTCCCTGTGACTACATGGGTTTCCTCCGGGTGCTCCGGTTTATTCCCATATCCCGAAGACGTGTGGTTGGTTAATTGCCCCATCACGTAAATAAATATGTGCAGAATCTGGGGGGAGTTGATGAGTACGTGGGGAGAATAAAAAATGGGATTAATGTAGAGTTAGATGGTTGATGGTTGGCACAGAATCAGTGGGCTGAAGGGCCTGTTTCTGTGCTGTATGACTCTGGACCTCTAAGAATGTTTGGGGTAGTTATCAAGCAGATATATATGCAAATGAATGAGGCAACAATTGTCTTAAGGATGAAATGAGCTCAGTTGCTGCAATATGAATTTTCTTGTTAGCACACGCAGTTATTTACTATCTGACGGCCTCTGGCAAAACAGAATTATGCTGCAAATTATACTCGTTCACCAGGGAATGAATGAGCGAGCATTCTGGAAGTTTGCAGACTTGAGGTTCTCCCAGCATTGTGGATGTGATTTCTTTGACATATACAGCCTGTAAATATCAAAGTCTGGTGCTTAGAATATTACATTACTGAAGGGGAAATATCAGCATCAAGAATTGGAGGCAGATGTACTCTTCCCACTGCACTTTTGTGAGCTGTTTAATTGCATTTTGAAATATTGTTGCTGGTTTTCACTCCAGGAGGTGGCATGTGCCTGACTGTAGATCTTACTGGTACATCGTGATTGGTTTCTGCAGGGAGCCCATGTCTGTATACATGGCACATCCTCCCCCGATACCCAAGTGCAGTCAGGTTCGATTAAACAGAACTGCCTGACCCTGCCTCCAATGTTCCAGTCAATTATCTCCACTGAGCCACCACCAGGAGATGCTATCAGCCCTGTCGGTACAACAGCAGTACACTCTCCAAAGGTGTACGGGATCTCTGCATGCCATTAAACATTGTTCGCACCATTGATCAGTTGCCTGGTGAGCTGCAGACCGTACAGTAGAGGGGGAAACAAGTCTCACTGAGGGGCATGGGTAGCAGCAAGCCGTGGAGGCACTTTGTTGAGGAATGGCTTTGGTAGCGTAGAGGTTCGCGTAACACTATTACAGGGCCGGCGACCGGGGTTCGATTCCGCCGCTCTCTATAAGGAGTTTCTACTGTTATGTTTGTTCTTCATCAAGAGACAAACTTTGCGTGGGTTTAACATCTCAACATTTTTAGTAACCAACAATACCAGACCGGCTTGCTTTCCTTTTCTTTGTAAAGCCATTTCCTGTTCCCCTATGTGACCCCTTGCATTGCCTACTGGGAACTGTAGTTCTTCATTATAACTGCATAATAACACATATATGTTCACCCCGTGTCTACGTGGGTTTCCTCCGGGTGCTCCGGTTTCCTCCCACATTCCAAAGACATGCGGGTGAGGAACTGTGGGCATGCTATGAGGGCACCGGAAGAGTGGCAACACTTGCAGGCTGCCCCCGGCACATTCTCAGTAACGCAAAAAGATGCTGTGTGTTTCAATGTACATGTGAATAATAAATAAATATCTTATCTTGTTGTTCATCGGTGCATGTCTTGTGGGGTTTAATTGCACAGGCATGATTCAAAGAGCTGGTAGAATTAGATGATGTAGAGCAGATCCCAAGAGTATTGTTAGTGCTTTTCAGGTGAGACATTGACCCGAAACGTCCCTCACCCTCACACAGTGGTCCTGTAGAGGAATTAGTGAGGAGTTCCTTTCAGGTTAGCACTTCCATGCCTACACATTGGTAAGTAACATCATCTCGACAAGAAATCAGAAACTAAGTGATTGTCAGTGAGTATTATAAATGTGGGGGGGGGGGGAGTTAACTCATTCAGAACTAAATACTTCTATTTGCTAACTGAATTCAACTTCTAGGAACATAGTATTCTCATATTTAAAATAACTTATCTCATCTGCGGACAGTGCATCATATTCTGTCAGCACACTCTAGCCAATCCATCAGGCTAAAATAACCAAGCACCAGGTTAGAGACAGTAATAGTCAGATTTTGAATGTTAAGTTTGCTTGCTGTTAACCTGTCAAAAGAACATTCAATTGTACAAAATATGCTCAATCATTGCAACATCGCTAAAGGTTTCTGACTGATTTAAGTTTTAAAAGCATTCCAGAATTTCAAAGGTTGGTTTATTATTGCAGTTTTATATATACCCTTTTGACATTGAAGGAAGCTATTCAGCCCATCGAGGCTAAATCAGCTCTCAGAGAAATCCAATGAAGCCGAGTCACCTTTGTAACTTATTCTCATATACATGCCCACTAACGCCCTCATCCCCAATTCTTCTACACTGGGGGTAAATTACAGTAATCAGTTAGCCTAACAAGCAGCGGGTCTTTGGGATGTGAGAGGAAAGTGGAGGACCCGGGGGAGCTCAGGTAGTCACAGGAAGAATGTGCTAACTCCGTACTGACAGCACCTGAGGTCAGGATTGAACCTGGGTCTCTGCAGCTGTGAAACAGCTACACTGCCTGCAGTGACACTGCGCTACCCCTAACATTCAGCTGATGAGAGTCAAAACTGTCTACCTTCATGTGAGTCATTTTAAAATTTAGTGAGCTCCACAGCAGAGTTTATCAGTCAGGGTGTTGAGAATAAATGTTGCATGTTGCACTGCACTTCCGTAAAACACTGGTCAGGCCACATTTGGAGTATTGTGTGCACTTCTTGTTGCTGCATTATAGGAAGGATGTGGAGGCTTCGGAGAGAATGCAGAAGAGGTTCTCCAGGATGTTGCTTGGATGAGAGAGTATTTGCTATAAGGAGAGGTTGGACAAACTTGGATTGTTTTCTCTGGAGCATCAGAGACTGAGGGTAATTGGTAATTGGTTTATTATTGCCTCATGTATGGAGACAGAGTGAAAACCTTTGTTTTGCATGCCACCCATACAGATTGTTCCAAAATATAAGTACATTGAGGTAGTACAAAGGGAAAAACAAGAACAGAATGCAGAATATGTTACAGTTACAGAGAAAGTGTAGTGCAGGTAGACAAAGTGGCCAGCCTGATCAAAATATATAAAATTATGAAAAGCACAGACAGGGTACAACATGGAACACTACAGCACAGTACAGGCCCTTCAGCCCACAATGTTGTACTGACATTTTACCCTTCCCTCCCACATAGCCCCCTATTTTTCTATCATTCATGTGATGTGGGGTGGTGTCCAGAAAATGGATCGTGAGGTGTGGGAGTCGAAGACAAGTTTGTCTGGAGGAAGTTGAGGATTTCTCAGAGAGGAGTGGTTTCGGAGACAGGGCTGTGGCGGAGTTGGTAGGCAGGGTATGAGGTTGAGGGGATAATGGGCAGGTAGTGAATGGTTCGGGACAAGTGATGGATGGTGTCGGAACAGATGATTGGAGCTCCTGAAGGCATCAGCAGCAAGATGGAAGAGCAGGGGCAACTAGTAATAAGAAAACATTGAGAACGCCACCCATCTAGAGGAAGATGAACAATTCTCTAGCAGTGGCCCAGGGAGGATAGAGCACAAACACAGGCTGTGACCCTTTGGCTAAGACCTAATTCAATATTCTCCTGGATTGTAAAACTCTGCCTAAATCATATTAAACAAATGCTATTTTTTGCCATTTGTTATCAATGTACGTGCCCCGCAAGTCTTGTGCACTTGGGTATTGTGCATATAAAACTGTCAGCAACAATTTTAGTCTACGATTTTCTCCAAATTAAAAACGGCTGTCTTAAATCCTTTACTGCTTTGAGGGGTCCAACCAATGGGAAGTTTAGTAATTTTCCATGCTGGTAAGTACATGTGGTTATAGCTTATTAAATCATAGCCAGTCCTTTTGTCGTGAGGATGCCTCCAAGTTCAGTAGAAGTTTATTGTCATGGGCATACAAACCCAAGGTATAAATGCCATGAAAATTAGCTTTCTGCAGCAGCACAGTACATTACAAACATGACAAACATAAATTACATAACCTTAAATTAACATAAATTATACATAACTTACACAACAAAATAAACAACATTAAACATAATGACATTAGTGCAAGTTGAGGGAAATAAAGTCCGAGGTAAAATTCGAGTTTTTCAGGTCGGTTCAAGAACCTGATGGCAGTGGGGAAGAAGTTGTTGTTGAACCTTGAGGTGTGGGTCTTCAGGCCCCTGTACTTCCTGCCTGATGGCAGCAACGAGAAGAGGGCATGGCCCAGATGGTGGAGTTTCTTAATGATGGATGTCGCCTTCCTGAGACATCACCTTTTATCAACGTCCTCGATGGTGAGGAGAGCTCTACCCCTGTGGTGGAACTGGCTGAATCCTACTGCTCTCTGCAGCCTCTTGCATTCCTGTGCATTGAAGGTCCCAGACCAGGCCGTGACACAACCAGCCAGAATGCTTTCCACTTGTACATCTGTCGAGGTTTGTCAGATTCTCTGATGACGTGCCAAATCTCCTTAAACTTCTAAGAAAGTAGAGATGCTAGTGCGCCTTTTTCATTGTTGCAGCTGTGTACCAGGCCCAGGATAGATCTTCCAAGCTGCTGGAGGCCTAGATAGAGTGGACGTGGAGAGGATGTTTCCATTATTAGGAGAGTCTAGGATCCAAGGGCACAGCCTCCCTTGAGAACTGAGATGAGGAGGAATTTCTTCAGCCAGAGGGTGGTGAATCTGTGGAATTCATTGCCACAGAGGGCTATGGAGGCCAAGTCATTGGGTGTATTTAAGGCAGAGATTGATAGGTTCTTGATTGGTAAGGGAATTAAGGGTTATTGGGAGAAGGCAGGAGAATGGGGTTGAGAAAAGAAAAGAAAACAGCTATGATCGAATGGCGGAGCATACACGATGGGCTGAATAGCCTTCTGCTGCTCCTGTATCTTGTGGTCTCATGGTCTTATGTTGACACCCAGGAACTTGAAGTTGAACTTGCCGAAATCTTGCATTATTGGTAACTTGCCCCAAATTTCACTGGACTTAGGTCAGTAGAAGATGTCCTTCCAGGCAAGACGTTCCTCTGTGTTTCAGAAGCACAAGAAGTTTTGAGAGAGAAAAGCAGGTATATGTTTTTGTTTTGGAGGGAATTCCAGAGCCTAGGCATCCAGAGGCAAGGCCAGTGTCAGGGATGACATGAGGGTTTGGAATACCTCAGAACTGGAGGAGCTCAGAGGTCCGAGACAGCTATAGAGCTGGAGCAGGTTCTGGAGGTAAGGAGAAGCAAAACCTTGAAGAATTTGAAAGCAAGTATTAGATTTTTATTACTGACTCATTGCCAGAAACGAAACCACTATCGTCAGCAAGCTCAGCGCTGATGGTCAAAAGCACTTGATGAAGGTCAAGGTATGGGTAAGAGAGGTTTGGATTGCCTTAAATTTGTGTGACCTGTGTGGTGGGAAGCCAACCAATAGGATATTGGAGTATTGCAGAGGAGATTCATTTTGAAGTCAGGCTACAGGATCAATCTACCATCCCACAAGTAGAGAACAGTGTAGAGCTGAAGCAGGTTCTGGAGGTAAGGAGAAGCAAAACCATGAAGAATTTGAAAGCAAGTATTAGATTTTTATTACTGACTCATTGCCAGAAACGAAACCACTATCGTCAGCAAGCTCAGCGCTGATGGTCAAAAGCACTTGATGAAGGTCAAGGTATGGGTAAGAGAGGTTTGGATTGCCTTAAATTTATGTGATCTGTGTGGTGGGAAGCCAACCAATAGGATATTGGAGTATTGCAGAGGAGATTCATTTTGAAGTCAGGCTACAGGATCAATCTACCATCCTACAAGTAGAGAACAGAAAGCCCAGATACAGCAGTGCATTCAGAGGCAGAGAAGAGAGGTTATTTCAACACTTCCAGGCTTAGAAAGGACCACAAATCAATGTTAATGTCCTTGAAGTGGGATTTTGCATTTTGTTTGCTCAATGAAGCACTCTTTCAGCTTTTGCGTCATCCGCAGCAGCTGCTGAGGCGAAACAGAAAGCAAATGTACAGCTGACATACCCTAGCATCAGACCCATGCCAAACGCAGCATAGAGACACTGACAGACAAAAAACAGCAATTGCATTGGCTGCTTAATTCGGGAAGCTGCACTGCCGCTACCCCCAGCAACACTGGAGCCCTTCCATTGTCCGTCATCTGTGCTTCAGCACTTATGTGTAGAACTGGTGTCTCCTGCTGCCCACCATATTCACAATAGGTCAGTAATGAATAACTACTGGCTGTGCAAAAGTCCAAACCAGGGACTTAATTAGTGACAACAGACCAGAACTTCTACCTTTACTTGAGGATGAAAGATTACAGTAACCTTAATGTAATGACTGACGTGATGATTCTCTCTTTTCACCTCTATGCTATGAGATAAACCCCATCCATTCATAACCTACAATCCAATGATTCATGAGGTCTGGTGACTGACTCCTTCTCTAATTGCAGTGACTTTGTGGCTGAGAGGTCTTACTTTAAAGATAAAAAACCCCAAGGTATTATCAACTGTAATTGAAACTTCCTGTTTGGTATTATATAGCAGGCACAGTAGTGTAGTGGTTAACATAACGCTTTACAGCGCCAGCGACCAGGGGTCAATTCCGGCTGCTGTCTGTAAGGAGTTTGTACGTTCTGCCCGTGTCTGCGTGGGTTTCCTCCGGGTGCTCTGGTTCCCTCCCACATTCCAAAGGCGTACGGGTTAGGAAGTTGTGGGCATGTTATGTTGGTGCCGGAAACGTGGCGACACTTGCGGGCTGCCCCCAGAACACTCTACACAAAAGATGTATTTCACTGTGTGTTTCGATGTACATGTGAGTAATAAAGAGATCTTGTCTTGTCTTATCTTATCTTATCTTATCTTATCTTATCTTATCTTATCTTATCTTATCTTACTGAGCTTCTCACTCTCTGTTCCACCAGTCTGAACAAACAGGACTTCAGCCTGGAATATCCCCTCTTTGTCTGCCTAGAATCTGTGTTAGCCCTATGATCCAATTGCAATATATTACACAGTTTTCTCATGGTAGGCTGGCTTATTATGTTCTGGTCAATTTCTGGATTTGTGGGGCAGAAACTGCCTCCACTGTGCAGCCACCTGACCCCATTAATATGGGTACAGTTCGCCATGTTCCTGCTTCATTGTTATCCACACGTTTGCCCTTGGCTTTAATGGGGAGGTACAGTCGCACAGCTAGTGGACCTCTTGCCTCACAGTGTTAGTGACCTGGGTTCAATCTAGACCTGCTGTGCTGTATGTGTGGAGTATGCACATTCTCCCTGTAACTGTGTGGGTTTCCCCTGGAGGTTCCGGTTTACACCTACATCCCAAAAATGTGTGGATTGGTAGGTTAATTTGCCACTGTAAATTGTCCCTAATGTGTAGCTGAGTGGTAGGTGGGAGCATAGAATATAGAACATTACAACATAGAACAGGCCCTTCGGCCCACAATGTTGTGCCGACATTCTATCCTGCTCTGAGATCTATCTAACCCTTCCCTCCCACATAGCCCTCCATTTCTCCATCATCCATGTGTCTCAGCATTGGGAGGATAAAATGGATTAGAGCTGGATTAGTGTAAGGATGGGTGCCTGATGATTAGCGCAGACTCAGTGAGTCAAAGGGTTTGTTTCCATTGCTGTATCTCTATGAATCTGCAACTCTAATATTGGCAGTCATACCTTTAGATGCTTCTGCCCAAAGTGCGATACTTGCTCCATGGTGCTTCATGTTAATCAGTCATTTTGCAGTGGAACATCCAAAAATCAGCAGAAGCAAAGACGGCAAATGCCCAGCAGCTGAAAGGGAGATTTACTTTCAAATGGGAAGTATTTGGTGCTTGGAAATGTTGGACACAAGAAAGGCCATGAGGGCAGTCAAGGTAGGCTGGAGGCCATTTTTCACTCTTCTAAGCTTAAGGTTACACAAATGAAGTCCGTTACCCCAGCAGTGGGGGTATTTGGAGTGGGGCAATGGGGGATGATCAGTGGGTGGGGGAGGAAATAAGTTTTTCTGAACTAAAACACAAAAAAAGATTTTAAAAAAACTTCTTCATTCAAAGAGGCATAACCAGATCCTGAGTCACTTGAACTGGAGTTGAATTCTGGGAGGAACACCAAGTGTTGCTGGAAGACAGTGAATCAGAAAATCAAAAAAAAAACTGCAGATGCTGGAAGTCTGAAATAAAATCAGACAATGCTGGAAATACTCAGCAAGTCAGGCAGCATCTGTGGTAAGATAAACAGTTAATATTTCAGATCCAATACCCTTTATCAGAACTTGGAAAGAGAGAAACAAGCCAGCCAAGGTAGCAGAGAAGGTGTGTGAGTTGGGGGGTGATGTGGAACAAAGGGAATTGCTCTGATAGGGTGAAATAAGGGGCATTTACTGTGTCTGACCTGCTGAGTCTTTCCAGCATTTTCTGCTTTCATTTCAGCTAACAGTTCAGGTGGGAATTCTGAATAGACCGAGCCTTGATTTGTCGGTTGACCCAGTCACATTGATTTTCTAATGTTGCTTATTTGAAAGGAGTTGCAAGTACTTGAGACGACAACAGTTGAAAGCAAACACTATCTGGGGAGTGTCCGTCACAATTCAGTGAGTAACCATCTTGCCTTTGTATCATTTGTAGAATTCAACGCAATATTTCTTAAGTATCACTCAAACACAATGGTGTAAGGTTTACATCTTGAAGGACTGGAAAATTAAATTACTGTTCCATTTGCTTGAGGAACCACAACAGCATAGAGCTACCAAGGATAAACTTTCACCTATTTTCTACAAGCAGTGAACAGTGAATGACTGTTTATACCACATACAAATTTGTGTATAATATGCATCTAAGCTGAAACTGGATAACTTCCAAAAGGATTAGGGAGGAAAATAGTTGGACGAATCCCAGAGCACAGATGTACACGTTCTGATTATGTTGTTCAGGTTCAGTTACAATGGAGCTGATATGAGAGATTCACAAAAGCTAAGTACCTTGTCCATCTCCATTCAAGGCCACAGAGGGATTGGGAAATTGGGAAGGATGAGGAAGTAGGAAGCTTTGATATATTTGTGAAGTATCCCAGCAAATGGCATCAGGAGAGGAAGGGAATGGGGTAAAAAGCTGCCACAACAAATAACCATAAATTGAGTGTTTTTGTATTGGTACCCAGGAATGATTACAGGGTAGTACTCTCATCCAAAGGTTCACAAATCATACCTGCAGCTTCAACAGCTCCATTCGGCAGCTGAGTCCTGAGATGAGTTATCCACTGCCCATCTCCATCTCTATCTCTCATATGTAGCTGAAAGGTTCATCCTTGATTTTGTTCTGTCCAGATTCAAGCTGTCTTCTGGCCAGCTTCACATTTCCACACTCCGTAAACCTGAGTTTGCCCAAGACCCCTGTTGCCTCTTGCCTAAGCAATGCCCGTTCTCAATCTTCCATCACGCCTGTGCTCCTGTTATCCATTTGCTTCCCTGATAAAATTCTTTTCTTCGTGTTCTAATCCAGCTCTGTCTCCTTCTGCTCTACAGCCCTCTGAGATCTCCACATTCTCCCTCCTCTGCCCTTTTGTCCCTCATCCACCAGATTCACCCTCGCATTGGCAGTCATGCCTTGTCTTCAATCTCAATTGTTCCCTCCCAAACACCTCACTGCCTCTTCACCTCTACCTTCACTTCTAAAGCCCTCCTTGAAAGTTGGTTCTTTGACTAAAATTTTGATTACCTCTCCTATTACCTCCTTCAGTTTGTTTAATATTCTTCTGTTACAAACTGGTCTGGTCTCCACCTGACGAGAGGGATATGCTACCAAGAGAGGGAGTGCAGAAGAGATTCACCGGGTGTTTCCTGGAGTGAAAGACTGCAATTATAAGGAGAGTTTGGATAGACTGGGTTTATTCTCGCTAAAACATAGGAGATTGCTGTGTGACCTTACAGAGGTTTAAACAATTACGAGGGGCATAGATAGGATAAGTAGTCCTTTTTCCCAGGGCAGGGGAGACTACAACTAGAGAGTACAGGTTTAAGGTGAGAGGGAGAAATTTAAAGGAGATTTGAGGGTTATTTTTCACACAGAGAATGGAGTTTATCTAGAACGAGCTGCCAGAGGAAGTGAAAGTGGCAAATACATTTACATCTTAAAGACAGAATACTTAGAAAGGAAAGTATGGAAGGATATAGGCCTAATGCAAACAAATAGGATTACCATCCATAGAACACAGAGCATGGAACAGAACAGCACAGGAACAGGCCCTTCAGCCCACGATGTCTATGCCGAACAAGATGCCAAATTAAATCTCTTCTGCCTGCACCTGATCCATATCCTCCATTTCCTGCACGTCCATGTGTCTATCTAAAAGCCTCTTAAACACCTTTACCATATCTGCTTCCATCATTACCCCAGCAGCCCATTCCAGGTACCTACCACTCCCTGTGTAAGAAAAACTTGCCTGCATATATCCTGTAAACTTTTCCCCTCTCACCTTAAATGCATGTCCTCTAGTATTTGACATTTTTACCCTGGGAAAAAGAATCTGACTGCAGACAGGCTTCATAGTTGGCATGGACAAGGTCGGCTGATCGGGGCCATTTTGGTGATTTACATGTGACTAATAAAGATACCTTATCTTATATGATTCTATGACTCTATAAAACCAGGAAAGTGCCTTAGACAATTTACTGCATTGAAATCATTGCATAGCTCAATGCTGCTGATGTTACCCCAGGGTAGATTGTATTTTTTAACCAATTGTATGAGATTATTTTAATATTTTTGTCTCTTTCCCTTGAGAATGATAATAGCTGCAAATACAGATTGCCACGGCATATATGCATTTGCCACATGAGAATGGAAATAGAGTATTAATGACCGTGACATCATAATTGCTAGTCTATTGAGTGATGGTGAACTGAATAACAAGAGTTAACATTTATAGCACATATTGCAAAAGGAGTGCTGTCCCTATGAACATTTAACTATGCAAGTACTGCCATCAAATGGTGTATTCAGACAACTGCCTACTTAAGCTGCTTTCAGATCAAGGAGACCGGAGGTAGTTGATTTCAACGATTGTGCTTAATATAATCAGGCAGATTTCAGGGCATTGGTTTGTTTTCTAAGGTCCTTTATTGGATATGTTGTGAAAAGATTGTTCTTGACATTAATTTGCAGACAGATTTGGAGATGACGGCCTGATATCATGAGGGAAATTTGGAAGTCAATTCAGCACATCGATCAGTGGGATTTCAATGCAGGCACTTCCTAAGTATTCCACTTCTGGATTTGGCTTCAGCTCTACAGCAATGGGCATGGTGAGGAACCACAGGCAGAGATCCCAGCTCCAGGCTGTAGGATGGAATTTGGAGGTGGTGGGAGCAAGGGAAGACAAGGTGTGGCAATGGACGGGATGCAGACCGTTTCATTGGCATTGCACTTGCCAAAATTCAGGGAGCTGCAAGGATCTGGAGAGAGAGGTGGTCTTCCCCAGCAAGCCCCCTGGTGACACTGAGGTGGGGCTGGACGTGACCCAAGGGCTGAGCAGCAGGAACATTGTGCCATGTTCATGCAGTGTAGGAAGTACCCTTATAATCTGAGTTGTGCGTACATCAGCCACCCTCCCAGTCTGCCTTCTCAAGCCTACCTCAACACATCAGTCCTCAGCAAGTGGAGCTGCTTCCTCATGGCACCAAAGATTCAGGTTTAATCCTGACCTCAGTTCTGTCTGTGTGGAGGTTGCACGTGCTCTGTGTCATTGTGTGGGATTCCTCCGGGTGCTCCTGCTTCCTCCAACGTGCCTAAGATGCACAGATTGGTAGGTTGATTGGCCACAGTAAATTTCCCCTAGTGTATAGGTGAGTGATAGAATCTGGGGGGATTTGATGGGAATGTGGGGAGAATAAAATGAGATTAATGTAAGATTGGTGTAAATGGGTGATTGATGGTCCGCATGGACTCAGTGGGCTGAAGGGCCTGTTTCCACATAGTTTCTCTCTATGACTCTGAAAGATCTCTTTATTAGTCACATGTACATCGAAACACACAGTGAAATGCATCTTTTTTGCAATACTGGGAATGTGCTGGGGGCAGCCGGCAAGTGTCGCCACGCTTCAGGCGCCAACGTAGCATGCCCACAACTTCCCAACCCGTACGTCTTTGGAATGTGGGAGGAAACCGGAGCACCCAGAGGAAACCCAGGCAGACACGGAGAGAACATACAAACTCCTGACAGACAGCGGCCTGAATTGAACCCGGGTCGCTGGCGCTGTAATGGTGTTATGCTAACCGCTACACTACCAGGCCTCCTTACATCCCTTTCTATCCACAACCACCAAAGAAAGGAAAACGTCCTGCAGAGCAATGCGAACAGCAGGGGCTGGATTGCCCACATCACGCTCCTCCCTCTTCTTCCTCCCCATCTTCAAAGTTGTCCAAAGAGGATCAGGCCTTTATTGCAAGATGATGGAGACAAGAGCAAAAAGGTCCTGTTTCAATGCATACAGTTTCGGTCTCTATATTTAAGCAATAACATCTTTACCTCAGGAGCAGTATAGCAAGGTTCTTCAGATCTGATCCCTGGGATAAGGCGCCTGTCCTCTGAAACAAGATTGAGAAGTGTGGGGCTGAATAAGACGAAGGCACTTGCAATATTAGATGGTTTTCCTGTTGGGGAAGTCCAGCTCTAGGGGGCAAGGTCTTTGGGTAGGAAGTTGGCCATTTAAGATTGAGATGGGGAGAAACATCTCTCAGTGGGTTGAGCACTTTTTTTAAATTCACTACACCAGAGGCATGTGAATGTTGGGCCATAAGTGTATTTAAGACAGGAGTAGGCCTTTGGGTTACAGGGGAATCCAGGGGGATGGGGATCTGACAAGAAAGTAGACTTGAGGCCAGCAATCAGATCAGCCAGGATCTTAATGACAGCAGATCAGGCTAGAGGGGGTATATGAGAGAAACAAAGGACTGCAGATGCTGGAATCTAGATAAGATAGATATCTTTATTAGTCTCATGTACATCAAAACACATAGTGAAATGCATCTTTTGCGTAGAGTGTTCTAGGGGCAGCCCGCAAGTGTCGCCACACTTCCGGCGCCAACATGGCATGCCCACAACTTCCTAACCCGGATGTTTTTGGAATGTGGAGGGAAACCGGAGCACCTGGAGGAAACCCACGCAGACACGGGGAGAATGACATATAGCCCCTTTTTTCATCTCGAGGGGCTATATTCCTGCTCCTACTTCTTATGTGTTGATTATTTTTGTCCTAGCCTGTCCCCAGACTAGAAAATGTCTAAATTTATTCAATGAGAAGTATAACCTGACAACAGATGGTGGTGGGAACTGAAAGTGGGAGAAACAGTTTGATCTGCTTGCGATATATATAATATAAAACAGGGTTGACAGTAATGATTTGGATTCGGTCCCATGTGAAAAGTTTATCTGGTTAATATCCAAAACATATTGGGAATTCAATTCCAGTTTCTTGCCAGTTGAATGGCAAAGCTTGAATTAAAGTGAGCTTAATTACTTGAATTGTCTGGCTGGAAAAAGGCAACTAAATGCAACCTGGTTGTAAAATTCCAACTATTTCAAGGTCAGTTTATTAATAGTGCTATTTAAATCCTGTTGTCTAAGATGGAGACACAAGAGATTGCAGATGCTGGAAGCTGGAGTGACAAACAATCTGCTGGAGGAACTCAGTAGGTCAAGCAGCATCTGTGAGAGGAAAGGAATTGTCAACATTTCAGTCCTGATGCAAGGTTTCAACCCAAAACATCAAAAATTCCTTATCTCTCACAGATGCTGCTCGACCGGCTGAGTTCCTCCAGCAGATTGTTTGTTGTTGTTGTTTAAGATATCTCCTTGAGCATCCATTTTCTTTGAACATTAGGTTGTGATTGTAATGGCAATCAATATACTTGGTCAGAACTGCCAAAGTATTTCCTCTGTGTCTTAACACTACCAACCCGGAGGAAGAAAATAAATTAGCACCAAGAAAGGACTAAAAAGAAATCCCACGTGTAGAGGCAGAGAGTATGGGGAAGGTTCTTAATGATTATTTTTTCAACTGTGCCAAAAGAGGAGGATGGTGCAATGTTGTAGCTAAATCAAATAGATGTGACATATTGGACAGGACATTCATAATTAACGAGTGAATATTAAACAGGTTAGTATCTTTGAACATTGAAAAATGGACAGGCCCAGATGAAATATAACTCAGGCTGTTAAAAGAAGCAGGGGATTTCAGATTTATGATTAGTTTACTGTCATGTACACCAGGATGCAATGAAATTCCTTGCTCGTGTGAAGCTCACAGAGTAAACGGTAAACACGGTAATAATAAGTACAACAGTCAAGACATTGATGAGTGCAAAACGATAGAGTGGTGCAAAGTACAGTAGTGCAATCTGAGGTAGTGCAAAAAGAAATGCTAAAGTGACAATAACAGAAGAGGTAGAATTAAGGGTTCGAGATTGTGGCAGCATCAGTGGGAAGGGGATGTGAAAGAAGTGATTGGTTCAGAAGTCTGACAGCAGTGAGGAAGAAGCTGTTCTTGAGTCTGGTCGTCCAGGCTTTCAAGCTCCTGTATCTTCTCTTGGAGGGTAGGAGGGAGAAAAGTGTCAGGCATCTTTGATGATACTGTTACCCTTCTAGAGACAACCCACTGTGAAGTTGGACTGGATGGAAGGAAGTAACGAGCCTGTGATGGACTGGGCAGTGTTACCACTCTCTGCAGGTTCTGTCAGTCCAGAGCAAATCAGTTGCCATACCAGATGAAACCTGCAGGTGCTCTGATTAACTCCAATTTTTCTTTCCTCCCTGGCTACAGAGTGGGACCAAAGTATAAGAGAACCGCTAAAGTTGTTAAAAAAGGAGAAAACCAAGATCAATTAGTTTAAGTTTGTTGCCGGGCAAACTATTCCAGTCTGTTTCAGGAGATGGTATGCAATCATCACTTACAAGGGCACAGATTAAACAGAGACAGTCAGCAATATATTTATTGAGGGAAGGTCAGATCTGACTAATTTGAATGAATTCTATGAAGAGTTAATAGGAAGGGTTGATGAGGGCATGCGTTTGAAGTAGTTGGCACAGGCTGCAGCTAATAAAGCTGCTGCCTCATGAAGGTTCAAACCTGACCTTGGGTGCTGACTGTGTGGAGTTTGCACATTGTCCCTGTGACCACATGGGTTTCCTCCAGGTGCTTTGGTTTCTTCCTACATCCCAAAGACATGCAGGTTGGTAGGTTAATTGGCTGCTGCAAATTCCCCCTCGTGTGTAGAGTGTAGATCAGTGGTAGAATCTGGAGGGTGTTGACGACAATGTGAGGAGAATAAAAAATGGGATTAATGTAGGATGAGTGTAAATGGGTGGTTGATGGTCGGCACTGATTTGGTGGGTTGAAGGTGTTTCAGCCTGTTTCTATGCTATATCTCTCTGTGACTCCATGATTAGTTGGATTTCAGCAAAGATTTGACAAGGTCAGACACAGCAAACTGGTCAAAACGGGACACAAGGGAGATTGATAAATTATATCCAAAGTTGGGTCAATACCAGGAAATAAAGGTTCACATGTCTTATTTGTAACTGGAAGGCTGTTGTTAATGGAGTTACGTGTGGCTCTTTGTAGTATATGTTCATAAATCAGGGCTAATAATGGGGGCATTGATATGGAAATTTGCAGGTGGTACAAAAATTGCCCACATGCTTAACAATGAAAGCTTTCGATTGCAGCAAGATGGATATGGTCTGGTCAGCTGAGCAGAACAAATGGAAAGATGGCATTTAGAGCAGAGAAGTGTGAGAACCCTCCTCCTTCCCCCCCCCCCCCCACCCACCATGCTTCTCTCCTTCTCTTTCCTAGTCTCTCTCTATTTTTTCTACCCCCTTTTTTTTCCCTTTCTCTCCTTGCCTTTGACACATCCACTGGTGCATCTGCTCTCCCCTCCTTCCTCGCACCTGCCTATCACTATCTCTTACCTGCATCTACCTATCACCACCTTGTGCCCACCCGGCCTCCCCTCTTTTGTCCACCCATCACTGCTTTGCTTTTCCCTCCTATACATCGGGCTTCCCCTTTTCCTATCTTCAGTCCTGAGGAATGGTCCTGACCTGAAACATTGACCGCCTGCTTTTCTCCACGGATGCTGCCTGGCCTGCTGAGTTCCTCCAGCATCATCGTGTTTTTCATCAGTGTGAGAATTCATTTGGAGAGGTTCAATAAATGGCAGAATATTAAAGAAAGCCAGACATGTCAAAGGCAGACAGAATGCTTTCCTTTATTAGCTGAGACATTGAATATAAGAGTGAGAAGGTAATTTTGAAAGTGGATACAAGGCTAGTTGGACCGCAGCCTAGGTAATTTGTACAGTTCTGGTCACCAGATTACAGAAAAGAGGTGACTTCATTGGGAAGGGTACAGAGGAGATTTACTAGGATGTCACCAGAACTAAAAAATGTAGTGATGAGTCAAGACTGGATCAGCTTGGGGTATGTTCTTTAGATCAGAGGAAGGTAAGATGAAACTTAATTGCAGTGCATTAAATTATAAAGAGTGTAAACAGAGCATTGCCCTTAGTAGAGCTGTCAAATACCAAGGGTCGTGTGGATGGAGATTAAGAAATATTTTTCACCCAGAGAGGGGTAGTGCTCTGGAACATATTGCCTGAAGGGTGGTAAAATCCTTCAACACATTTAAAAGTTACTAAGATGTGTACAGGACCCAGTGCAGGGACATGGGAATAAGCTGTGTGACTCTTTTTTTGACAGACTTAGACATAATGGGCTTAGTGGCCTCCTTCTGCAACATTAATTCTCCATGATTTCTGTGAAGCTACATTGGATCTCCTGCTGTCGAGCAGCTGGGCAGAAATTGAGCAATGCAAATAGACTTTAACCTTCAGATGATGAGGCGATGCAGTTTCCCTGATGGCAATGACTCATTAAACATATTGAATGTCTGATTGGCCTAGGCATGCAAAGATTTTGAAAGAGTTCTCTTAACAGAATTCCAATAAAACATACCAATTGATCTCCATATGCCACTCCCCTACCCACTAAAACCTTTAATTGATGAGAACATCTACATGACAGAGAAAATATATGTGTTTCTTTCTCACTCCATCTATTTCTCTCCCCCTGTGTGTGTTAGTGTCCCTTTCTCTGTGTATGTGTGTGGGTGATGAGGCTGGGTCAATAGCTGTGTGGCTATCTCTTTGTGCTTATGTGTGTATTGCTGCTTACATCTGCTGGTGTGCGTACAGCTTTGTCTCTGCCTCTTTCTTGTAACGGAGCAACAATGCAACTCACCAACATGTATAAATGTTCCCCGAGGTTTCTTCTGGATTCAACTGGATTCTTTTTGAGCTGTAGCTGGGGATTCAACACAGGTGTAGCCTTATAGTTGACAGTACATTTACTGTGATATTTGTTGCACCCTTGTTATGTAATTGAAAGCATAAAGAACATTAGTGAGGAGCTAAAAACTTTGAACAGCCAATGAGACGAATGGTTCCAAGGGCAGGTCACTAAAAGCTAGTGCACAGGTACAAAATGTAATTAATGCAGCTTCAGAGATTGGATCTAAAATTATGAGTGGCTGAGATAAGAGTAGCCAGGAATGTCCTTAGTAGAGGGGTAAAAATGTGAGCCTTTACCTCAAGAGGGCTGGAATATAAAAGGTCAGATGAGAAGTAACAGTAGTGCCATTCTCTGGAGAAATTCCACTCCAAGTAATGCATTCAGATCTGGTTAATACATTTCAGGAAAGAGGTATCGACCTTGGGCAGGGTGCTGGCAGATTCACCAGAATGATACCAGGTTGAAAATGTTTAATCTATAAAGTTACTCAAGTTTTTATTCTCTTCTACACTCATGTAGTTTAGGTAAAATTAGCTGTGAACAATAATCATTGCTTTAAGACAGTCATCCCTTAAAGACTTGAGTTCTGCTTTCGGGTTGCAATACTATTTTTAGAAAGCAATCTATGTTTGAGCTCCTGAATCTCATGTCTAAGATTCTGTTTACTCTGTAATGGTTTTAGTTAGCATCAAGGATATTCCTAGCACACCTACTTTGCGTTAATGACAAGAATGGGATGTGTTGGTACAACAAGCTCAAGAGGCTCATGATTAATTTTGGTGTGCTCTTGGATTACATGTCGTAAGTTTGTGTTTAATAACTGATGAGCATTCAATTTGCGATTCAGAGATCAGGTGGGAATTCTTCTGACTTTGCTTACTTGCTTATTACAACAAGGGGGAAACCCAGCCAGTCACAAGAAAAAGATGCAAACTCCACACAGCAGATGTCAGGATTGAATCTTGGGCACTGGAGCTGGAAGGCAGCAGCACTAACTGCTGCACCTTCTAAGAATGCAACTCTTGGTTGACTGCAAGTCACTAAATTTGACTTTGAAAATTTGCATCATTGTGACAAAAGCAATGAATTGAAATCAAACTACAATCAAGAAAATAACATTATGACTAAATTGTGCAGCTTTGAGAAGCTCTGATATTCAGGTTCTGTTGAACCAGTGGTTTGAAGATTACAGAAAAGGAACATCACAGCTTGCTTAACATTAGCTTGACAAAATAATTGTTTTCGCTCCTAGGATATTCTAAATTCTCTTCAAGGAAGTTGAAATCATTTCCAGCCAGTTACATATTTAGATGTTAGAGATTAATGTGATAATGCAATATGTTATGCCAAATGTGTCAGGGTATTGGGAAAGTCAGAATGATTAAAAAAAAACATGATGATGCTGGAGGAACTCAGCAGGCCAGGCAGCATCCGTGGGGAAAAGCAGGCGGTCAACATTTCAGGTCAGGACCCTTCTTCAGGACTGACCTGAAGAAGGGTTCTAACCCGGAACATTGACCGCCTGCTTTTCTTCATGGATGCTGCCTGGCCTGCTGAGTTCCTCCAGCATCATTGTGTTTTTCGTCTCAATTCCAGCATCTGCAGTCCTTTGTTTCTCGAGTCAGAATGATATCTGCACTCCTGTCTCCTAAAACCTAACTCTTTTAGATCTGAGTTCCATTCTCAGTAGTCTGAGGAAGTTTGATTTCCCTTTCTGAAGAAACACAAACTCCAAACCCAGAGTGAAAGGTTACCTTAAGAGACCCACAACAGCACAAACAATGCTATTATGAAAACAGAGAATGCTGGACACATTTAGCAGGTTAGGCAGCATCTGTAGAAAGAGAAACAGAGTTAATGTTTCAGGTCAAGGATTCTTCGTCCTTTCACAGCCTTAAGCTTGCTTGGCAACCAAGCACAATGAGAGTGCCCTCTGCTTAGCACAACCCTCTCCCACTCTCCTTTCTTCTATGGTTTGAGTCCCTTGGAATATCAGAATCTTGTGCAACTAATATCCCTGCACAAGTATGAAAAACTGTTTAGCTGTTTAGTTGATACATTTTCGCTAGATCCTGTTCTCACGTTGAACATTAAGGACCATTCCCATTAGCAAATGCCTGCTCTCTGGGGGCTGAATGTGCTTTTACTGTACAAAATGTCTGGTATTTCATTGGGATTCACTGGAGTTGATCCATTCTTCAGATAATTGAACAATAATCAGTCTATGAGAATATAGGATTTAGGATTTGAACTATAGATCAGAAAAAGTAAAATTAAAAATGGTAAGACTCAAAAGAGAAAATGTCTTGCATTTGCAGAATTTAAGACTGGCATCAGACTGGCTTCAAAATAACCAAGAATTTCCATGACTCCACCTCGTCACGGACTGTAACTTCATCCCAGGGTCCAGTTCACAGCAGGACATACATAAGGTTACCAAACCAGGGAAGCTGTGCCTGGCAAAGAGCTGCCAATCAACCCCTCCCTCCAAAGAAGATCTAAAGGATTCTTTCATGACTTTGTCAGTCTCCTGTCAGCTGACTCAAAATAGACACCAACCACAAACCCACTTGGTAATTGTGTGAAATGGTTATTGAATTGACTGATATCTATATTTAATGAGTTTTCAATTGAAATGTATTGACACATGAATAATGCATTGCCTTTGTGAGTGATTATCCAACATTGGTAGCTATGCATCTGGAATATGAATTCCCTGCCAATCCAGAGAATCTGCCCTTACAATAAAACACACTTAGATAATCAGTTATACCTCATGTCAAGGTTAATGTTAATCTCTAATGATTTTAAATGCATTTGATTACCCTCCACCCTGTGTATCCACAAATACCACCTCATCTAGAAGAACTGAAGAACACAGGACCAGCTTAGTGACACAAGACTATTCCACCATTCAATAAGATCATTGCTGATCTAACTGTTGACCTTAATGCCACTTTTCTTGCAGATCCTGATAACAGTTGACTTCCCCTCTGTCTTGAAAACACTCAATGACTCAACATCTACAAGTTTCTGGTGTAGAGGATCCCAAGAATGCACAGCTCTCTGAGAGATGAAATTTCTCCTCTTCTCAACCAAGTGCCACCAACCTGTTGCTCTGAGACCATGCCTCCTAGTTCAAGGCTACCCACAAAGGGAAACAGTTACACAGCATCTACCTTTCCAAAGCCCCTCAGAATGTTATATATGAGAATATCACCTCTCATTGAGCCTACAGACATAATCACACAGCATGGAAACAGGTTCTTTTGCCCACTGAGTCCATGCTGATTATGAAGCACCTAATACACCACCACCATTTTATTCTCTTCACCCTCTCCCCAAATCTCCCCAACTCTCCTCAGATTCTACCTCTCACCTACACATTCGGGGCAATTTCCAGTGGCTAATTTCCCTATCCACCAGCATTTCTTTATGACGTGGAAGAAACTGGAGCACCCAGGGGAAAACCAGGCAGTCGCAGGGAAAAGGTAGAAACTCAACTCAAACATCACTGGTGATCAGAATCCAACCCAGGTCATTGGAGTTGTATGGCTGCAGCTCTAAGCAATGCCGCTACGCCACACTCATTCTTCCAAATTCCACCGAACATCAGCTGAGTCTGCTCTATTTTTCAGCACAGTATAGCTCCCTTTTTCCAGGAATCAACCAAGCGAATTTTCTCTGAACTGCCTTAAAAGCAAGTAAATTCTTCCTTAAGTAAGGAGTCCAAAACTGTACACAGCAGTCAAGTTTTAACAAGAATTCCTTAATATTCATCTCCTTTGCATTTCCTTGAGGCTTCTGAACCATTTGCATCTGCTGCATGCTAACTATCTGTGATTCATTTACGAAGATGTGCATCTCTCTATTTAAACAATATTATATTTTTTCTTGGAAAAGTAGATATTCTCACATTTCCCCACATTATACCCCACCTGCCATGTTTTTTCATGCTCACTTAACTTCCATCTAGCCTTTTGTAGACTCTCTGAATCCTCCTCACTGTTTGCTTCTCACCTATCAGCCAGTTTGGTTGCAATACCATCAATTCATTTACCTGAGTCTAGAACGTGCATTGAAAATGGTGGAGGCCGCAGTACTGATGCCTGTAGTACTTGTTCCAGCTTGCCTTCCTTGAAAATGATCAATTTATCTCTACACTCTGTTTATCTTTTAATTAGCCAATCCTTTCTCTACGTTAATATATCACCCCCTAAGCTCTTATCCTGTGTAGTAACATATTTGGGACCCCTTACCAAATCCCTCCTGGAATTTGAAATATAATACATCTACTGGGACTCCTTTATCCCATCCTCAAAGATCTACAATAAAAGTGATTTTCCTTACATAGAACAATTGCAATTTTTTTAAGATATCTTTATTAGTCACATGTACATCAAAACACACAGTGAAATACATCTTTTGCATAGAGTGTTCTGGGAGCAGCCTGCAAGTGTCGCCAAACTTCCGACGCCAACATAGCATGCCCACAACTTCCTAACCCGTACGCCTTTGGAATGTGGGAGGAAACCGGAGCACCCAGAGGAAACCCACGCAGACATGGGGAGAGCATGCAAACTCCTTACAGACAGTGGCCAGAATTGAACCTGGATCGCTGGCACTGTAATAGTGTTACGCTAACCGCTACGCTCACGTGCTTGATGTTAGTATGATTTTCTAAAGGTCCTGCTACTCCTTTCTTAATAATGGATCCCACCCTTTGTTTCCCATATTGTAAAATACAGCCAGCACTATTAACTGTCAATGACACTGCTTTACAAAATCAGTGATTCTCACTTTATCACTACAGCTCATGATACCACTTGAAAAAAGGCATGCACAAACACAGAAATGTACCAAACAGGACTTGAACAATTCAGATGATGTTTGAAATTTAAGGCAGAAAAATGTGAAATCTTTTGCTTTGGTGGGAAAAATGATGAAAAAAATGCAAGCTTAATGGTCTACACGTTATTCTACACGTCTTTGAAGGTAGCAAGGCAATGAATATTTAAAGGGACAATGGGATCCTCGGTTTTAAAAAATAGAAAGAAAAAGCAAGGAGGTTTTGTTAAACCTTGATCAAAAACATATTAGGCTCCAATGAGAGTAGGGCATGTATTCCGGAAGAAGACTTTAAGAAAGCTTGTTGTGTCAGGAATATAAGATTTCCACTGAGCAACTGGGCTGCCTCCTCATAACAGAAAAGACCAAGGAAAATTATGTGCTAACATGAAAGATTTAATAGATTACCTAAGAAGAAAATGATGGCAAAGGTGCTAGTCTAATTGATAAAAAGAACTGGAGATGAGTTGAGGTTAAAAAAATTACTGTGAATTGTTAAGATCTGGATTGCACTGTCTAAGAAGGGGTGGAAGGAAATGCAATTGAAATTTTAAAATGATATTGAATAAAACAATGCCAGGTCGGAAGACCAATGTGACTAACTAAATATCTCTTCTAAGGTGCTGGCACAGGCATAATGAATCGATTGACCTTACAATGCTGTATAATTCAGTGACTCCATGTTACCAAATAAATGCTATCTTGTTCATTTATTATGGGATTAGTGGTTGTCCACAATTTTTTGATACTAATGATGGCTTAACCATTTAAGGAAATTATATGAATTTCCCATGGTACTTACTCTGAGAGTAAGAACACAGTAGCACGGTATGTGAAGCGAATTAAGGGTCAGTCCTTGGCTTGTGAGTTTCAGTTTACAGTTGGCGCAGAAATCTTCCTAATGTGTCACCCAGGCAAATCCAGGTAAATATGTTTATAACCACAAAGTGGACTGCAGAAAGTCACCAGATCTTTTCTGATAACACCTACCAGCCTAAGGTCTCTATCTCCTGGAAGGACAAAGTTATCAAACTTCAGGTAACACCTGCAAATTCCACACCAAGATGTTACTATTAAAGATCTGGGATTCACTCGGCAGTTTGGATGTCGTCATATTTTTCTTTGAGGTTGAATATTGGTCCAAAAGTTTGCTGGTGTTTGGCATCTTTCAGCTAATTAGTCTTTTTCTCTGCAGTCTTCAGCTGCAACATGCTTTCCCTACAATCTGCAACAAATAGAAGTTGATATATGTTTGAGAAATTAATGGGGATATATCATCTTGGGAAACAATAACTAATGTTTAAAGCACTATTTACAGTAGCTCATTGATTGATTGACACAACTTGGGACTTGTTTGAACAGGGTATTTTGAGTTGTGTAACAGTGGTTAACTACCATAGGGCAAAGATTTGTTACTTTTAATTACTTCAATTACGAGATGATGAATGTGGACCACATGCCCAAGTGCAATCGCTTATTTACAGGGTGTTAATATAAATATGTTAAATAAACTTTCATAAAATTTAGTTCACCTTAAAAAAAGCAAGCTCTTTTTTTAATGCTGAGACTTTGAGTTCATTTACATTTTTGCCTCCAGAGCCAATAGGTTGATATCTCAAGTTGCCCTGATTTGCCAGTGTTATCTGTGCTTGTCTTCCATCTGCCTCGACAGTTGGCAGGCATACAGCTGCTTATGTGATGGGCCACCTCCATTCATTCATGTCACTGTGTACAGAATGCCCAAGCATCCTGGGCAATGGGATGACCCCAGAGGTGTAGCAAGCAGGTCTCAGGACAACTCTGTGGTGTGTGCAGGCGCTGAGGGTCCCAGTTATGGTGGGATCAATTAAAGCCATGAATTTGGATTTACGCATGCAGTAACAAAGCTACTGGATGAACAGGAAGCCACATCCTCCTCTCTTCAATTGCAACCAAATGCCAAAAGTACCCAGAAACATGTCACCACACTTTATGACCATGTAATGTGAACAGAAGGCAACAGATGACGGTAATGGCTCTTCAGGATTTTAAAAAAAAAGAGGGCTTTACTGCTGCCGGTCAGGTTCTGTAACTAAGAGGAAGCTTTTGATTCATTTTATAAAAGGAGCTTCTCACCTGGAATCTAATCAAACACAATCTTTGGAAGGAAAAGTCTCTTCGTAACATTGTGAAACTTTGATTGGTACATTCTCAGTGCTGAGATTATGATGTTCAATTTTACAGGATATTTTACTTCATGATATTTTGGCTAAGTGGTTTGTGCTGGAGATTACACTCCACAATCAGTGCTTCTAATTCCATGTGCCTTAACCCATTGCTTCCCCTTTCCTCGAAGCAGCTATTAACCTATTCATTCATACCAACATGATCTCTGCTCCAGCAGCCACCTCTGGTACCACATTCCTCAGCCACATCACTCTTCACTTAAAACAACACTAATGCTTTCATTCTGTTTAACGCTTTTTAAAACAACACTTCTGCTTTCCGATCTAATTCCCCAACAACCTTATCATGTCTTACATGTTATGTTGTGGAGCTGGACTTCGAGATGAATGAACATGGAGCTCTGATGATAGGACAATCAGATTGGCATTGAGTTGGTGGCATTTCCACAGAGACAGGAGTCAAAAAGTACTGAAACGGGCTCTTCTGACCACTCTGACCATCAGCCACACTAACCTCTCCAGATTCTATCTCTCACCTTAAAGCTGAAGACATTCTAAAGTGGTCAATTAACCTACCAATCCATGGGCCTTTGGGATGTGGGAGAAAACCGGAGCACCCAGGGGCAACCCATGCAGCCACAGGGAGAATGTGCAAACTCCATACAGGAGGTCAGGATTAAACCCAGGTTGCTGGAGCTGTGAGACAGCAGCTCTACTGGTTGTGCACTGTGCCATCCTAAACCCTCTGCTTTACACTTCGCACCATTCAGCTGAAGGAAATCTTGGTTCATCTGAGACAATATTAGGTGAAGAAGACTGACAATGCAGAGGGGGTGAACAGGCTGTGGTGCAAGATAGGCCTATCTGACATGAGTCTACACCTGAAAGCTAATCCTTCCCTGATGCTTGGAGAAAAGACAAGGATGGATGTTTTGGAGATGATGCTGAGATAAGAAGGAAGCTTTGAATAGAATCAGATTGAGTTAAACAGTGGTGCAGCTAGTGGCGCTGCTGCCTCATAGCTCCAGTGGTCCAAGCTCAATCCTGACCTCTGGTGCTTTCTGCGTGAAGTTTGCATGTTCTCCCAATGACCGCAAGGATTTCCCCTGGATCATCATTTGCAAAGGCAGCAGTCCGTCATTACTGCACTGGAGTGACAGCACAGATTATGTGCTCAAGGGTCTCAGGTGGGACATAAATCAACAAAATTGCCACCTGCCAGGTGGAAGTACTACCAATGAGCCAGGGCTGAAAATCTATCACATCATTTGTCTTTGGATTTGTAGCATAAGCCTTCTAAGACCATCATATATTTCCAATGTTACTGCTGTAAGTCTGGAGAGAGGAGGAGAAATTAAGCACACATTCTTAGTCATTAGGCAAATCCATCAAGTCTTTAGCGCTGTGAAGGGTGAAGACACCTGATGAGAGAAGCTGCGGATTATTTTGGCATTCATAAGAACATAAAACATAAGAAATAGGAGCAGGAGTCTGCCATCTGGCCCGTCGAGCCTGCTCCGCCATTCAATAAGATCATGGCTGATCTGGCCGTGGACTCAGATCCACCTACCTGCCTTTTCCTCATAACCCTTAAAGATTATTCACACATTTTACTGTAACATCATCAATGATTACTGACATACTTTTTATTACAAAAAAAGAGGGAGGCAATTTAGCTCATTGGATCCTTCCTGTCTCTCATCAGAGCAATCCTATCAGTCCAGTCTCCCCTCTCCTTATTTCCCTGAACCCCTGTAACGTATTTCCTCTTTCACATGATCATCAACTCCCCTTTGATTCTTTTTGCTGCTTATTCCTAATTAAGGGGCATTTTACAGTAGCCAATTAACCCACTAGCACATCTTTGGGATGTAGGGGGAAACCTGTACACACAGCAGAAACCTACATGTTCAGGAAGAGCACATACAAATTCTACACAGACAGAACCAGAGGTAAGGATCAACCTCTGAAACTGTGAGGTTTCTCAATAAAGGACTTGAAAATATACTTTTCCTGTCACCTTGCGGGGTTTTAAAACAGGAGTTCAAGATACAGCTGCATTGTTCAAACTGCTTTCTGCTGCTCAGTATTGACACTTTAAAACTGTGCTTAATTGAACTGAAATTTATATTCCCTGCCAAGTGCAACGTGTCTGTAAATATTAGACATCAACAATTATAGAGGGAAAAAAGTCATTTTTGATTTAAATAGTGATCTGATGGGAAGAAAACGCACTATTGGAAATAATGAAAAATGGAGATTTTTCCAATCTTATTAACAAGCTCATTAATGTGTGACAAATTTATATTTCTGACTGAATTTTGCATTGCTAAATGGAGGAACATTAATGATCAGCAACATTTACACTCTGCCTTGATGTAAAAGAAGAAAACGGTTGCATTTTTATGGTGCTTTCATGGTCTCGGGACTTTCCAAACCATCTTACTTACATTGCCACTGTTATCATGATTAGGAATGCAGCCAATTAGCACAGAGCAAGCTCCCACAAACAGTGAATTCAGCAGTCAAATAATGCCTTCAGATATCTGTACACCTCTGTTCTTCCATGGTAGAACCACAGGGTTTTTTTTTCTCTTGACCTGAGGGCAAATGTTTCTGTTGAACATTTCATCCAAAACTACAACATTATGTCAGTGCTGCAGCGAAGTGACAGCCTAAATTATATACTCATGTTCCTGGGTCAGATCTTGAACGCACAACCTTTTGAAGCAGAATGAGAACGCTACCACTAAATGTCAGTGTGAGCATTCTCAAATCAATAAGCAGCATTGACTTTGATAAACAGTAGAAGATAAATTCAACCCTGTCACAAGTAAAACAAATTCTTCACTTACAAGCCACTTGCTGTGGGTAAGTTATCACCAAAATGAGTTGAACTTGATTCAACTCTTGCTTAGATTCTGAAACGTACAAATCTTAACTGACTCTGCATCAACTTATTCATCTGGAAGTCATACAGCCAAGAAGAGGACATATAATTCTCAAGAGCCTTGGCTGAAGTCAAGCTTGGTCTTGGAGGTGAAAATTTCTGCTCTGAAGAGCCACTTCAGAGATGGCCTTGAGCAGGAACTAACCAAATTATCCGTGGAAGGAATGTTGGACCAGGGAAGACATGTTAACTGCCAGGAACCAATGGGACAGGATATCTCAAGGAGAGACCAGGGAAAGGAAACTGGCATGATCTTCAGTCCATTGTTCCTGTGGAAAAGTCACAGTGCAACATCATGAAACCAGGCTGTTTGTGAGCGCTGTCTGCAGGTAGCCAGTTTAACTCAAGTATGAGAACCTCAGCTGAACCAGAAAGCATTATCAATTGTTTGCTTCATATTTGCTGCAGAATCCAAGTAACTGTCAAAACACAGAAACACTCAACAGGTCAGACAGCATCTGTGGAGAGAGAAACAGGGTTAATGGTTCAGGTCGGAAGGTCTTCTAAAGAAGAATCTTCATCCTCAAACATTAACTTTGCTTAACACTGTACTTGCCTGAACTGCTGAGTTTTTCAAACATCTGTCTTTATTACATATTTCTAGCATCTGCAGTTTTATTTTAAATTATAAAGTAACCAATATGTTTTTGAGTTCATTTAAATATGTACATAAATTAGCAGAAAAAAACAAGTGGAGGACAATTCTTCACCAGTCTGCAAGGTATCTGATATATCATTTACCATGGCAACAAGGTATTTTATCCAGTTCTTTTGATTGGAATCCGTCTGTATCTACAGTCACTCAGAAAAGAGATTATGATTGAAGATATTTCTGATGAATTCACTTCCACACATAGCATATAACAACAGCTGTTAGCAGATAAGTATCAAATGAGGTTATTAGAGATACAAAAAATGCCATTACAGTTGCAGAACTAAGATTGCTACACATTTGAAAACTGCAGACGCTAAAAATCTGAAATAAAAACACAGAACGCCAGAAGTTTCACTCAGTGTTCCCAGCACACTCCTTTTCATCTTAAAGCTACAGGTTGTGCTGGATTCAGATTCCTTCACTTGTCTTTCTCCAATTATCTGAACTCCATCCCATAAAAGTTCAAGTTTATTATTGTCAAAGGCAAACATACACAGGGGATAAATGGCATGAAAATTTGCTTTTTGCAGCAGAAACAGAATATGTTACAAGGAAAAAACAAACATAAGTTCACATAAACGTAAATTAACATAATTTATACATAACATGTAGTATTAACATTGTGAAGCAGAACAAATGGATAATATTCAACCAGTATATTGATGGTGTTTTGCTGATGACCTGTACTTTAAACATTTGAAGTTTTGCATTCCTGTGTAATTTTACAATGCAGAATTGGGGCATATCTCTCCCCTCCCCCCCCCCAACAGAGGCTATGTTGGCTTTCCAAAAGATCAATTAAGATTACCGTGATGTTACAAAATGACAGGCCAACCTTGAGTTTTATCACCTATTCCTGCTCCTATGACATTTTTTTCCCAAGTTCTTACCAGCTAAATCAATATTCCCCTCAGCGGGAACCAATCTAAGTCATTGTCCTCTAGGGCTCTAACTACGCATTGGTTTACAAAATGGACATGTAGATGTGGGTCTTCTAATTCTGATTGATGACCTCTCAAGTTGACGATCTATCCAATGATCATTGTGATTCGCTCTTGACAGATGCCGCCTGACCTGTTGAGTATGTCCAGCATTTTCTGTTTTTATTGGACAAGCAAACTATATGAGGCTCCAGATTTCATTTGGTTAATTGCATCAGTATAAACAGGCAATGAATGCATTGTGATATCTATACCATGCTGTGCAAATTAATCACAATGCTTTTATCTAGAGATATCTGAAAACTGATGTGAAGCTACCTATGCTAATTGGACAATTATCAACAGGGGAAGCACAATTCATGATTGAATTTTGCTCTAATGTACGCGAGTTGTGAAGTCTGTGATGCCTTCACTGTTTCAGAATGAAAAGTAAATAGGAGATGAGGGGAGGTAGTAATACTTCTACACTTTAATTCTATGTAAAAGAATTTGAATGGAAGTTGCAGGATGCTGTTGACTGAAGTCAGCCTCTTAACACAGATCAATGCGATTCACTGACATCTTAATTTCTTTTGTTTTCATTTATTCAAGGAATGTGGGCTTCGCAGGCTGAGTCAGCATTTAATTGCCCTTGTGAAGGTGGTGGTGAACTGCCTTCTTGAAGAGTTGGATTCCTTGAGGGGTGGGTACACCCTCAATGTTGTTGGGAGAGAGTTCCAGGGTCTTGACCTAGTGACGGTGAAGGAAGAGCGATATATTTCCAAGTCAAGATGGTGTGTGGCTTGGAGGTGGTGGTGTTCACCGTGCTTTTGCTGCTCTTGTCCTTCCAGTCGGTAGAGGTCGTGGGTTTGGAAGGTGCTGTCTAAAGAGTCTTCATAAAAATAATTACAAATACAAAGAAAATGCAATGTGAAAGAAAATAGAGCACCTGCCTTTTCTTTCAAGGCTGCACTACCTACTTCAGCTGTGGATGGAATAAGTCTGGCAGCAGAGCAAACGAGAAATGCATCTGGCTTCTTGTCTCCTAGTGTTTTGTTTTTGAATTGTCAGTGGTAAGTTCAATAAAGGATCAGGAGATCAGCCACATGGGCAAGCACATCAGAGCTGAGCCAACCTACAGACTGCAGTTAGCTGGAAATTCTCAACGGAATCATTTTCTAAAGATCTGTGTCTTCCTACTCAAAACCTGTACAGCACATTCAATGAGACTCTGACAGCTCCAAAATGAGCCAAAAGCCCCCTCTGATGGGTGGCGTCTGGTGGCGTCTGCAGAGACACAGTGTCACATTTCAGGTCAATAGCCTTTCATCACACACAGCTGCCCACTACCTGTTCCTTCTTAATCAACCAGACAATGGGCAGGATTGAGATTTTAAAACATTTTGCATTTCAACTGAGTCAAGCCCACCCAGTTTTTGAGATTAGAGTGGCCCCTACATCAAAAAAGAAGATCAGTTCTCATTTTGTTGTGTTAATGAAAAACATGTACAATATTAATTAATTGTCACAAAGTCAAACTGGCAACCAAAAACAGAAAATGCAGATATTCAACATTTGTGGAGAGAGGAACATTCAACATAGGGATGATCTCAGGATTGGTTTCACTAAATTGAATTGGAGAGAAATGAGGAAGAATTAGAGGAGCCAAAAATCTTGGACTCATTTCAGGGACAAGTGGGTTTTGTGACGGAGCCCTATATTCTCTCTGGGTGCTCAAGGGAAGATGAGTCTAATGGACTTTCTCATTGAGACTCTTTGAAGTATTTTTGAAGGTGTTTTCATTTCCCTGGAAGTTTTCTATTGGTCTCTTTTATGGCGATGAATCACCTGGTTGAATTTTTAAGAGTGAACTGTCAGGGAATAATAGATATGATGATGACGTTGCTTGGCTGGAGTGTTATTTGACAAGCTAAAACTACACCGATGTTGCCTGATTGAAGGTAATTCCATGTGAGTCAGACTACCACTAATTGAGGTGGCACAGTGGGGCAGCTAGTAGAGCCACTGCCTCACAGCCCCAAGATCCAGGTTCAATCCTGACTTTGGGCGCCGACTGTATGGAGTTCACATGTTCTCCCTGTGACCATTTTCCTCCAGCTGCTCTGGTTTTCTCCCACATCCAATGCAGGTTGGTAGGTTAATTGCCTACTATAAATTGCCCCTAGTGTGTAGGTGAGTGGTAGAACTGAGGGGAGTTGATGGGAGTGTGGGGAGAATAAAATGGGTTAGGTGGAGCTTCAGTGTAAACATCAGTGCTTGGTTGTCAGCACGATCTCAATGAGCCAAAGGGCCTGTTTCTGTGCTGTGTCTCTCTATGACTCGATGTTCAGAGAATGTAAAACAGCTAAAGAAAGTCTTGAGCTGGGTGACTATAACCTGTAAAATATTAGATGCTTTGATCTGGAGGGGGTTGAGCTTCCTGAGAGTTGTTGGAACTGCACTTATCCAGCAAGTAGAGAATATTCCATCACAATCCTGACTTGTGCCTTGTAGAAGATGGAAAGGCTTTGGCATGTCAGGAGATGAGTTAATCACCACAGGATGGACACGTATTTGTCCCACTGCCATCTGGCAAGCGGTACCGGAGCATCCAGGCCAGAACTACTAGACAGTCCAACAGCATTTTCCCCCAGGCTGTCAGGCTCCTGAATACCCTGGAAGCAGTTTCAGACAAATGCCGCGTCAAAAGCCCTGGTTTGCACAACAGCGTATAAGAAAATTGGCTGCTGCTGAACATGTTTATACATTTAGTGCAACACACTGAGTTCTGTATTTTCTTCGTCCAACTCGGTTTTGCACTAACCCTGCACTAATTTTGTATTCTGTACAGTATATACTGCTTTTTGCATTATTTGTACTTACACAATTTTTTTGTCTGCATTTATTGTATGTCCTCTGTTGTGTGAGTCTGGGGGAAATGACATTTCGTTCCGCCATGTGTTTTCATAGCATATGGGTGAATGACATTAAAGTATAACTTGAACTTGAACTTGAAGACAGCCCCCATCTTGTTCTTGCAACCACAGTATTTACATGGCTGGTTCAGTTGTGTTCCTGGTCTTCAGAATGCTGATGGTAGGGGACAACACAATGGTAATGCCATTGAATGTCAAGAGTAAGTGGTTAGACTTTCTCTTGCTGGAGATGGTCATTGCCTGGCACTTTGGTGGCATGAATGCTCCTTGCCACTTATCAGCCCATGCCTGGATATTGTCTGGACCCTACTGCATGCAGGCATGGACTGCTTCTGTCCACTGAGGAGCTGGGAGTAGAATTGAACAATGTGTGGTCATCAGCGAATATCCCCACCCCTGACCATATGAAGGAAGGATGGTCACTGATGAAGCAGCTGGAGGTGGCTGGCCCTAGGACAGTGCCTTGAGAAATTGCTGCAGTGATTTTCTGTGGCTGGGATGATTGACTTCCCAACCACAACCATTCCCCTTCGTGCCAGGTATCACTCCAACACTGGAATGTTTCCCCATGATGTTCATTGACTTAAGTTTTACTAAATGGGAGCAAGTAGAAAAATTATTGGTGAGAAAATTATTGGTGAAGAAATATAAATATAAAGTGTGACGCACAAACCAGAGAAGGAGAGACGTTCAGTTTTGTGTGATACAAGAGTGATTTGACTATTTTGTAAGAAACACGGGCTGTGTGTGACAGGAGTTCTAATCCTCCCTTTCCTCTGTTACATTTGATTTCATCAGAATCTATATTGTTCCTGATTACTACACACGGCCTGTACAGTGCATTGTACTGAGTGGGAGGACCCATCTAACTCTTCCCTCAACACTCCTTCCATCATTTCTAAATTTTCCCCTTGATTTCTGATATTATTACAATCCAATGGACTGTTTTCTCCCAGTTATATATATGCCACCTTCTACTTTCTGCAGAACTACTTGAGTACAGGCTCCAACTGTGCTTTAGTTAAGAATTATTCTTCAAAGGGATGTAGCTGTGGGCTCACACGCACCAATCAGAGGACTGGCTTAAACCCTTGATCAAATTTATCAGCATCCCAAGGATCAAGAAAGCTATCCTTATTTAATGAACTTCAGGAACGTTGGCAGCACATTGGGACACCTGAAAAATTTGTGGAGTTACTGCTCAGCATGCAACGGTGCATACGGTGCATGTGCTGGAATTTAGTTTTAAAAGGTAGATTTTAATACTTACACATGTCAAGATCCCAAAAACAGCATATGGTGGCGGGTGGAAGATCTGACAAGATGCGCTGCAGACTTCAGCGATCTGTCAATATGCACTCTGTGAACTTCCTCTGTTCCTCAACTCTGCCAAGTACTGTGTTGATGGGAGTTTGGGAACTGCGGAGTGTGGGAATGGAGCCCTGATCTAGGAAGGACGCACAGGACCCAGGGCCCTAGTGTATTAAAGGGACCAAGGGAATCAGGACCCAGGAAGCCAGGTGCCGAAACATTGGGATCACTGAACAATCATAGAACATAGAACAGTACAGCACAATACAGGCCCTTCGGCCCACAATGCCTAAGACTATCTAACCCCCTTCCTCCCACATATCCCTCTATTTTAAATTCCTCCATATGCTTATCTAGTAATCTCTTGAATTTGACCAATGTACCTGCCTCCACCACCGCCCCAGGCAGCACATTTCATGCCCCAACCACTCTCTGGGTAAAAAACTTACCTCTGATATCTCCCTTGAACTTCCCACCCATTACTTTAAAGCCATGCCCTCTTGTATTGAGCATTGGTGCCCTGGGAAAGAGGTGCTGGCTGTCCACTCTATCTATTCCTCTTAATATTTTGTACACCTCTATCATGTTTCCTCTTATCAGGTAGCAGATTATCAGTTTTTCTGCACCATCCACGATTTTTGCAGGAATCCATATTCCAGCAGACAAGCAATGATGGCTGCGGTAGAGCCACCACCCAGACAACACGTCCCATAGCTCCGTGGCCCTGTGTAACACAACGCTCTTGGATCTGCTGCCTAATGGCCACCAATTCCAAACAGAACCATCGACTACCAGCTGCAGATAGCTTAACACATGTCCATCCGTGAACAATGAGAGTCCAAGCAGGGCTGGTGGTCAGTGGCTCATGTTGCTGACTGTCCCCTTCATGGCTGAGTGACAATTAAGGGACCAGCAAGTGAGCAGTGAAATGAGGTCTGATCCATTACACAACGGCCTCTTGGTTTTAGCCCAGGGCTAGTTGAATGGGCTCGTCAATGTGATAGGAAAGCAAAAGGTAGAGAAGTGCTTAATCTATTTTAATATTTTTAATCATTTGTCAGTATTTTAATGTGATTTAAATTCAATGTATTTATTTATGAGCTTATTTAAATCTAATCAATTTACCTGACTATTAGAAGTATTCAACAACAGTTAAAGAGCTGTTCACAGCAGCAAGCCAGGCTGGTCAATGCTGATCCATGTTAGTGTGGAGGGTCAGTGCACTGACATACCCACTCCCATGGTGTGGAGAATTAACACTCCCTGAACTCACTACCTTGTTGATGTAATGGGCAGCTCATTCGGGCCTGCAGTTGCCTGAGGATGTGGAGAGTCACCTGTCTCCGGCCTGCTAAGCCCTACCTGTGGAGGGAATCAGTCCACTTCAGCCATCTGGGCTCTTTGTGTGTTGGGGGTCTACACTCTCTAAGCTGCAGGGTCCTGTGTGTGGGGGGGTATCAGGTGGTTCTGACCTTTCAGTGGGCAAGGTCACCTCGCCCCACCTTGCACATCCAGGGAAGGTGAGGCACATGCAGCGAACTTGGCCTGCAATCCTGGTCGAGGATCAAGGGCAGGCAAGGTAGTGTAGCGGTTAGCGTAACGTTTTATAGCGCCAGCGACCCGTGTTCAATTCCGGCCGCTGTCTGTAAGGAGTTTTTACATTCTCCCCGTGTCTGCGTGGGTTTCCTCCAGGTGCTCCGGTTTCCTCCCACATTCCAAAGATGTACGGGTTAGGAAGTTGTGGGCATGCTATGTTGGCGCTGGAAGCGTGGCGACACTTGCAGGCTGTCCCCAGAAGACTCTACACAAAAGATGTATTTCACTGTGTATTTGGAGGTACATGTGACTAATACAGGTATCTTATCTTATCAGCCAATTGCATACCCTCACCACCCAATGCAAAACATGTAACTTCCTTAAGGAGGTGAAGGACTAAATGGCAAAACGATTCTAGATTTTACCTCTGAGCTCGATATATTTTGTTGGGTCAGGACCTCTTTAAAATTATTATTCATTCACAAGGATGAAGGTGGACATTTGCTAGGTAAGTTTCAATGGGCATCCTCTGATGGCCTGGAGCAGGTGAGCCATTGTGTCTAACGCCCCAGTCTGTGTGTGGCAGTCTCTCATAGTGCTGTAGGGTCAGGTGTTCCAGGATTCAGAGCCAATGAGTCAACAGACAGAGCTGGTTTGAACGACGTGTCAAGAAGTCTGATTCAATTGAATTGTAGGACAGAGTGGAAGGACAATGTGGTTTACCTCCCTTCCTATGGTTCCCTGGTGCTGTTTAGATCAGGAATGACAGTTCACTGAAACATTGTGCTGCATTTCTGAGCAGTCTGTGCTCTAACAATACAACAAGTGTGAATAAAATCCTTAGATGGATACCATGTCTCTGGGAACCTCAGTGTCCTGAAGCTCTTTCCCACCAGTGAAGTGCTTTTGAAGAATATGCTCTGTTGCACTGTGTTAGCCAACCTGTGCACAGCAAACTCTCACAGGCAGCATTGTGAGAACGACCAGAAGATCTGCTTTGTTTCGGTGACGTTTATTGAGAAATAAATATTTTCCAGGACGGTATTCTCCTTTAGCTGGGAATATTAGCATGTCAGACAAAAGCATGGATGGAATAATTAATGCCTTAGCCCTGCCATACCGTTAATGAACTATTTTATAAAAACAGGCTGGCCAAATCAAACGTTCCCAGAGTTGACTATTCACATCTGCTTTATTTACCATAAAGCCATCTCCATGATGGGATGGGATGGGCTACATCAGGAATGTGTATCATTAAATCACTTCAGCACACAAACAGACTTCACCAAAAAGAACACAACACATCCAGAACACACACCAGTGCTTTTCATGTAAGGAACAGTTATAGAAAACAGGAAACTATTACACTGGCCTTCACACAGCTTGTGACAGCCATTGCTGTCAGGACACTATAGATGTCATTTAAATGCTGCAGGATTTACTCAATGTGAATCTTTTCCAGCCAAATGCAGCGGTACAATCAAAATCAAAGTCATGTTTTTTGTCATATGCACAAGTAAATGTGTGCACAGGTGCAATGAAAAACTTACTTACAGCAGCATCACAGGTACATAACATCATATAAGCAGCATTCACAAGAAAAACATAAATTAAACATAAATTATGCACTATTTTCCCAGAAAGAACACAATTAGAATAAAAGAAAATCAAAGTCCATTTTAGTGCAAAGTGATCAAAGTGGTGACAGTGTTGCTAAACTGCAGTGATTAGGGTTGTGCTGGTTGGTTCAAGAACCGAATGGTTGAAAGGAAGTAATGTTGGTGAGCTATTTCCTGCATCACAGAGGAAAAGGTTTATGTCATTGTGTGAGAAATAAGAAACCCTGTGAGTGAAAGGAGAGCTGACAGAAGTACAATGTGAGGAAACAAAGATTGCCGAGTAAATCACCAGCTTTTCCAAGTATCCTGTCCAGGAAACTGAATCCATTTTCAGGATCACTGGGACAAAGTTCAAACATTTAGCCACAGCCATTGAAACGTGATCTTCTGTAATGTGTGATCCAATGTGTTAAACGGTCAATTTCTCCTGTTTGATAATTCCAGCAGGTGGGAAATCAGCATCTTCAAATTCAAGATGAAAACACGCCCTGCTTTAACAGGGCAGAGATTGGACCCTGCCTTTTCACAGAGTGAGCAATGTAGTACATTAATTAGTGCCAGGAAGGGAATTAGGAGCCTTATTGTGATGGAATGCAATTAACTCCTTCGCCCAGATAATCATTGATGTGCAATAACAACAAATCTCACTTTGAATTATTAAGCTACACTGAGGGTATCGTGTGTCGGAATGTGAGAATGAGGAAGGCACTCCCTGGAATGCAGAGGTTTGATGAAATGAGAGTTTCTGCTGTTCTTGATATCTCATCTCTGGTTTGGGGGAATTGGACAATCTTGCCTGTGAGATTTAATAGGATGTCTAATTACTTTCCACTTACCACCTATGCACGTGCCAAGTTCCTCTTATGCTCGTTCACTCATCCGTGTTGTTCGAGGCCTCAAAACCTAATTCCATTCAATACTTGTTAACCACACATTGCTCCATATGGAGACATTCTCCTAAATTATTCCAAGAAACTGTAAAAATATTTCTCATCAATATACATCTCTTTAAAGCACTTCCCATTCACTTCCATCGTTGTCCTTCTCCACTCTATTCTCCTGTCCCTGAGATAAGGAAGGTTACCCAAGTTAATAGGGCCACTAAATTAGACTAATGACTCTATTTTTCACAAGAGTTCCCATACCAAGGGGTTCCATGCCCCAGCTGTGGAATCATTGACTGCAGTATAGCTTCACAATCTGGTCGCCATGAAATAAGTCTTTATTTCTTGACCACCAGCCTGAACTAAAAGCCAAAAAGGCAACATATAGTTGTAGAGAACTGCCAAATGAGCCAGATGAACAAGCTCCATGGGCACATCTGGGACTGTTAAGGGCCTTTCGTGTTGAGGAATGTTTAACCGATTGATTTGGATGATCTCATACAAGTTCAGTTTACACTGAGAACTATGGTAGAGAACATTGAACAGTACAGAGCAGGAACAACACCTTTAGCGCACAATGTTGTGTCAAACTAATTAAACTCATTAAATTTAATCCCTTCTGCCTGCATATAGTCCATATCCCTCCATTCTCTGCATATTCACGTGCCTAAGGGCCTCTTAAATGCCTTTATTGAATCTGCCTCCACCACCATCCCTGGCAGTGCATTCCAAGCACCCACCATTCCCTGTGTAACAAACTTGCCCCACACATCTCCTTTGAACTTTCCCCCTCTCACCTTAAATGCATGCCTCTGGTAGTGGACATTTTGATCCTGGGAAAAAGATACCGGTTGTATCTATGCCTCTCATAATTTTATATGGTATGAATAACCCTTTATGTTATTGAGTTGCTGGCAGTAACACAGGGGGTGGTAAAGGCAAGATCTAATATTTTCACTGTGAAAGCAGTAGGTGTGCAGAGAACAACATGGTAACTGATGGTACAGTATATTTAGATGGTGGTCAGACACACACCCCTCCGGCAACATATTTCTTTCCTTCCAACTCAAAGCAGGTCTCTAGTTTCACTTTATCCCTGCTCCAACCTGATGACAGAGCTCGTGGCCTGGTCTGGCTTGAAGTTCAAGCACCTCTCTAGTCTCTCCTGTCTCATTTCTTCCCTGACTGAAGCAGGAACTCCTCCATCCTCAGAGGCAAACCTGAACCTGGCCCTAACACCCTCCCACTGCTGCCGTGCCCAATTACCAGCTTCAGAACTAGATAGCTTTACCCCAGCTTGATACAGGGGACAGTTGTGTCAATAATCTGTCATCACATAGCACATAAAGGAATGAGTGAATTGTGGTTTCACCAAACATATTTTGATCTCAAGCCATCCCAAGACATCACTTCCAATCAAGTACTTTAAAGGTAGTGTCATTGTTAAGTTGAAGGAACCTCATAAGCCAAAATGAGAAATCCCAGAAAGAAGGATGTGATCTGGACCACTGTGATCGGGCAGGCATGGTAGTGTAGCGGTTAGCGTAACGTTCTTACAGCATCAGTGACCCAGGTTCAATTCCAGCCACTGTCTGTAAGGAGCTTGTACGTTTTCCCCATGACTGTGGGTTTCCTCCGGGTGCTCTGGTTTCCTCCCATATTCCAAAGACGTATGGGTTAGGAAGTTGTGGTCATGCTATGTTGGCACCGGAAGTGTGGCGACACTTGCAGGCTGCCCCCAGAACACTCTACGCAAAAGATGCACTTCACTGTGTGTTTCAATGTACATGTGACGAATAAAGAAATCTTATCTTATTTTGGTTGTGAGGTAACTTTTGGTCAAGGGGGCTGTAGGGTAATCCTTTAATGTCCCACCAGAGTGGGCAGCCATAGGCCTTCCTTTTAACACCTCATCAGAAGCAGGGATCCCTGGTTGTGCAGCACTCCCTGTATTTGAGACTTGACCATCAGCACAGAGTTTGTGCTCAGGTTGAAGATGGAGAGTTGAACCAAGCACCTTCTGATTCAGAGGGACAAGCAGTGGAGCCACGAATGAAAAAACTTTACTGAACAGCTTTGTCACTTGTGTTGAGGGCTGTGGTTTTGAAGACGATCCATTTTGGTTTGTTTATTGGAGTCCAAACCTAGCAGAAGCACATTTCAGTCCCTTCCAAAGCTCAGCAGCACAAGTGTTCAACAGCCCCTGAGAACCCCAATTTCTTCCATCAGAAACTCCAGATTTTCTGCCTCAGAGTTCAAAGCCCTGATGCACAGTCTATACTCCCAACTTCAACCCTCACAGTTACACCTCCTCGCGTGCGCACACACACACACACATACACATTTCATACATACCCCTCTCACACATTCACTCTTCACACATGCATCCTTCATCTTGGGACCTGTTGACTTCCGAAGCTACTAAATTAGGTGGGTTGGCACATTCAACTCAAAGTTATTCATTGACTTTAATCTGAGATGTTCTATGTGCTTGAAAAGAGCTGTGAATTGTAATATCCTATCCTCTGCCTCAAAATAGGTTTGAACCGGGCTCATCACATCGAATTTCAAATCACATAACCTCGATATGAATAATTTACAACATGAACAATATCGTTTAAACAGAACAAGAATGAACAATTTCACCCCCAAGTGCCTTGTGTTAAATAAATGTCTGTAGTGGCCAGCTTCTCTTACCAAAGTATTTATTTTGCCCTAGAGAGAAACATAACAAACGGTGTCCAGTCCTGCACTGTATGTTGTTCGAATTCTGTGGTTTTATATCAAGGAGAATAAATATTCAAGATTCCAGAGTACTTGTGTATTAATGTCAGTTAAAGATGCAGTCAATGGAATAGCTGATTAGGGTTTGAATGTACTCTATCAAGCAGCTGCCTCAGTTGAAATATTGCAAATAGTTCAGGAAATCCACCTTAGCAGTTTTATTTCTCGCTACAAGGAACACTGTTTGATTCTTTTCTCAAATGTGTCATTTGTCAGAATGGAGGTGATCTGTGTGAATTACACAATAAAATGACTTGGAACGATTTTATGACCCACGTCTGTATTACTGCAGATATCTGTCGGATGTTTTATTGTTGGGAGAGATTGGGAGTAGGCAATGCCAAGATTCAGTGTTCACTCCAGTTCACTCCTGCACTGGGAAATGGAGGCAACAGGGAATCAGACAAAGGTTATATCCTAAGTTAACAAAGTCTTTGCCTTCATTAAAATTTGACAGCTGGGAACTTCCTGAAGTAATCTCACAATGCTGGCACAGCAGCAGAGTGAAGTGGAAGTTGTTTCACATCTCTTCTCGAAAATAAATTCACACTTGAGTTACACGGTTTGTGTTGATGGAAAAAGCGTCCTGTTCCCCCGCCTCATAAATGAGCCGTGTAACTGTCTAACTCACCTGCCCCATGCAGCTGCTCTGTGTCAATCTGACATAATTTGACACTTATTTAACATGAAGTATCCTGAACTCAAACTCACCTGTCTTCTCATTTAAATGATAAGTAACACTCCAAATCCCTTCAGAGCCAGGAAAATTCTTATTTAATAGTTACTAGAACATCTGAACAATATTCATTTAGTTGCAAAGGGCTTGGTAGCTGCATATGAAGTCAGTAAATAAAAGTAAGTAACTTTAGGATATCTTTATTAGTCACATGTATATCAAAGCACACAGTGAAATGCATCTTTTGCGTAAAGTGTTCTGGGGGCAGCCCGCAAATGTTGCCACACTTCCGGCGCCAACATAGCATGCCCACAACTTCCTAACCCGTACGTCTTTGGAATGTGGGAGGAAACCAGAGCACCCAGAGGAAACCCACGCAGTCACTGGGAGAATGTAGAAACTCCTTACAGACAGCAGCTGGAATTGAACCAGGTTCGCTGGCGCTGTAATAACGTTACACTAACGGCTACTTCCTTTCCTCTCACCCTCTCTCTCTTCCCTTTATTCCTTCCTTTTTCCCTTGTTTAAATCTTGTTCCCAGAGCAAGGGATTTGTGAGAAACCAACTCCCCTTTAGAAAAAGTTGGAAGTTTAAAGATCGCTACCTTGTGACCTCAGCCCCACATTATCTATGAGAACATGGTTTCAGAGAGAGAGACGTATCCAGAGTTCCAAGAACGTTTACCAGATGCAGAGAGAGACAAAGGAAGACAAAAACCTTATCAAGATCCCCCTGGGCTACAACTTCCATGAAATAAGCATCTAAGCTACCAACAGCAAAAGGTGCAAGACAACTTTTCCAAGCAAATTGGCCCTCCACAAGCCCAAGAACCCAACAAGAAGTAGAACAATGACTGACTGATGCACAAATAGCCAAACCTTCAACAGCCTATGGTAAATGATTACCTGAGCGCTTGAGAGTACAAGCTGTGTGTACACTGGATCCAGTTATGAAAAATGGGAAAACAGCTCAGGTTAGAGATGAAGTTGATACTCCAATGTCCTAATCACCATGACAGACCAGTAGATGAGGCAGATCAGAATCCGTGGCAGACCAGAGGCAGAATCAGAATCAGAAAATCAGGTTTATTACCACTGATGTAAGTTGTGAAATTTGTTGTTTTGTAGCAGAAGTACAGTGCAAGACATAAAGACCTAAGAATTACTATAAGTTACAGAAATAAATAAATCGTGCAAATAATGAGGTAGTGTTCATGGGTTCATGGACTGTTCAGAAATATGACGGTGGAGGGCAAGAAATTGTTCCTGAAATGTTGAGCGTGGGTCTTCAGGCTCCTGTACCTCCTCCCCAATGGTAGTAACACAAAGAGGGCATGACCCGGGTGGTGAGGATCCTTAATGTTGGATGCCACCTTCTTGAGGCACCGCCTCTTGATGATGTCTTCGATGGTGGGGAGGGTTGTACCCATGATGGAGCTGGCTGAGTCTACAACCCTCTGCAGCCTCTTTCAATCCTGCACATTGGAGAATCCATACCAGGCGGTGATACAACCAGTCAGAATGGTCTCCACCGTACATCTGTAGAAATTTGCAAGTCTTTGGTGACATACCAAATCTCCTCAAACTCCAAATGAAGTAGAGCCACTGGCGTGCCTTCTTTGTGATTGCATCAATGCACTGGGCCCAAGAATAGATCCTCTGAGATGTTGACTCCCAGGAACTTGAGGCTGCTCACCCTTTCCACCACTGACTCCTCAGTGAGGACTGGTGTGTGTACTCCCAACTTCCCCTTCCTGAAGTCCACAATCAGTTCCTTGGTCTTGCTGACGCTGAGTGCGAAGTCATTGTTGTGACACCATTCAACCAGCTGATCTATCTCACTCCTGTACACCTCCTCATCGCCATCTGAGATTCTGTCAACAACAGTGGTGTCATCAGCGAATTTATAGATGGCATTTGAGCTGTACCTAGCCACATGGTCATGAGTGTAGAGAGAGTAGAGCAGTGGGCTAACCACGCATCCTTGAAGTGTGCCTGCGTTGATTGTCAGCAAGAAAGAGATGTTACTATCGATCCGCACTGACTGTCATCTCTCGATAAGGAAGTCGAGGATCCAGTTGCAGAGAGAGGTACAGAGGCCGAGGTTTTGAGGCTTTTTGATTGGTACTGAGGGGATGGTGTTGAATGCCGTGCCGTAATCGATAAACAGCAGTCTGACGTATGTTTTGCTGTTGTCTAGGTGCTCCAAAGCTGAGTAGAGAGCCAGTGAGATTGTATCCACTGTAGACCTGTTATGGCAGTAGGCAAGTTGCAGCAGGTCCAGGTCCTTGCTCAGGCAGGAGTTAATCCTAGCCATGACCAACATCTCAAAGCACTTCATCACAGTCGATGTAAGTGGTACTGGGCAATAGTCATTGAGGTAGCTCACACTGCTCTTCTTGGGCACCGGTATGATTGATGCCCTTTTGAAACAGTTGGGAACCTCTGACTGCAGCATTGAGAGGTTGAAGATGTCCTTGAACACTCCAGCCAGTTGGTCGGCACAGATTTTCAGTATGCTGCCAAGTACACCGTTGGGGCCTGATACCTTGCGAGGGTTCACTCTCTTGAAGGATGTTCTGATGTTGGCCTCTGAGACAGAGATCACAGGGTCGCTAGGTGCTGTGGGGTTTCACACAGGTATAGTGCTATTCTCCCTTTCAAAGTGTGCATGAAAGGCATTGAGCTCATCAGGAAGTGAAGAATCACTGTCATTTATGCTGTTAGGTTTCGCCTTATAGGAAGTAATACCATGCAAACCCTGCCACAGCTGTCGTGCATCCAATTGTGTCTCTAACTTCACAAGGAATTGCCTTTTCGCTCTCACAATAGCCTTCCGTAGATCATACCTGGACTTCTTGTAGGGTTCTGGATCGCTGGTCTTGAATGCCACAGATCTAGCCCTCAGCAGACTGCGAATCTCCTGGTTCATCCAGGGCTTCTGGTTTGGGATGACTTGATATGTTCTCAAAGGCACACACTCATCCACACAGGTCTTGGGGCAGTCAGTGACGGCCGTGGCATATTCATTCAGATCTGAAGATGAATCCCTGAATATGGTCCAGTCTACTGATTCAAAGCAGTCCTGTAAATGCTCCTCCACCTCCCTTGACCGTACCTTCGCAGTCCTCACCACTGGTGCTGCAGTCTTCAGTCTCTGCCTATACATCGGGAGTAGAAGTACAGCCAGGTGATTGGACTTGCCAAAGTGCGGGTGCGGGATGGCACAGTAAGTTTCTTGCTGGAGTTGTAACAGTGATCAAGTGTGTTGGTTCTGCAGGTGACATGTTGGTGGTAGTTTGTCAGAGACTTCTTCAAGCTAGCCTGGTTGAAATCCCCCGCGATGATCGGGAAGGCATCAGGGTGCGCTATCTCGTGACAGTTGATCATGGTGCTCATTCAGCTCCTCCAGTGCCAGCTTGAAGTTTGCCAGGAGTGGAATGCACACGACTACCAGGATGATAGCGGAGAACTCCCTTGGCAGCTAAAACGGACGACACTTGACTACCAGATGTTCCAGGTCGGGGGAACAGGACTGTGACAGAACTGCTACGTCTGTGCACCACGATGAGTTAACCATGAAGCAAATGCCATCGCCTCTGCCTTTACCTGATGCTGCCGTCCAGTCCATGCAGCGGATGGTGAAACCTTTGGGCTGGAGTGCTGGGTGTGAGCCATGTCTCTGTGAAGAAAAGTACACTACAGTCTCTGCTGTTACTGCAGTCTTGCTCTGAAGTCTTTAATGTTATTTTAGCCAGGAGGATGGAAGGGAAGGGGTGCTCTAGGACCCTGTGTTTCAGTTTTACCTGCAGCCCTGCCCTACCGCCAGGTTTTCTGAAACAATGGAGACCTGCCCTGAGCTTCCAAGCTGCTGTACTCATTCCCCAGGTGGTCCGGAGTTCCGAGTCTGTCCGTGCACTTGTTACTAGTTTTTTTTTAATGACTTGAAACAATGTTGCTTGCTACAGTCTCTGCGGCTGCAGGGTTCAGCTGTAGTAGTTGTAATCGGGACCATAGGTTTAAGGCGAAGATAAACAAGCTTAGGGTGGATCTGAGGAAGATCTTTTTCACCCAGAGAGTGGTTTTGATCTGGAACGAACAGCCTGAGAAAGAAGTGGAGTCAGGTATTCCCATCACATTTAAGGAACATCTGGAAGAGCACTTGAATTGCCAAGGCATTAAGGCTAGACCAAGTCTTGGTAAATGGGGTTTGTTTAGCCCTGTACTTAATAGTCAGCATGGACATGATGGGCTGAAAGGTCTGTTTCTGTGCTGTATGACTCCATGATTCAAAGCCTAAACTGATTAAACCGACACTAACAGAAATGGTAGTGTAGCAGTTAGCATAACGCATTTACAGTGCCAGCGACCCGGGTTCAATTCTAGCCACTGTCTGTAAGGAGTTTGTACGTTCTCCCCGTGTCTGCGTGGGTTTCCTCCGGGTGCTCCGGTTTCCTCCCACATTCCAAAGACGTACAGGATAGGAAGTTGTGGGCATGCTATGTTGGCGCCGGAAGCGTGGCGACACTTGCGGGCTGCCCCCAGAACACTCTGCGCAGAAGATGCATTTCACTGTGTGCTTTGATATACCTGTGACTAATAAAGAAATCTTATCTCATAATGTGAACAACACCATAAACAGCAGTAGCACCAGTCACATTAGGACTTTATTCATTGGAGTGCCGAAGAATGAGGGGTGATCTTATAGAGGTGTGTAAAATCATGAGTGGTATAGATCAGGTCAATGCGCACAGTCTTTTTCCCAGGGCTGGGGAATCAAAAACTGGAGGGTGTAGGTTTAGGGTGAGAGGGGAGAGATTTAATAGGAATCTGAGGGTCAACTTTTTCACTGAGAGAGTGGTCCACATATGGAACGAGCTGCCGGAGGAAGTGGTTGAGGCCAGTACATTAACAGCAATTAAAAGGCACTTGAACAGGTGCATGGATAGGAAAAGTTTGGAGGGATATGGGCCAAATGCAGGCAAATGGGACTAGCTTAGATGGGAATCTTGGTCAGCATGGACCAGTTGGGCTGAAGGGCCTGCTTTCGTGCTGTATGACTCTATAATCTCCAAGGTGCTTTTCCTCAGCCATTTTGGGAGCAACACACTGAGATACTATCATCATGTTTTTGTGTTTCATTCAGGCTCGGCTCTCTCAAGAACGTTGCAGTCCATGTTTGTGTTTACATTTGTTAACAACTATTACTGAAGTACAGGAGGGATACACTCACTTCAAAAGCCCAGAGAAAAATGTTTTAATAAGAATGTTTAATTTAAGAAAGCACTTAGCAGAACCAGAAGGTGCTTCAATTACTGGAGTGAATAACATTCTTTAATCTACAGTAACCTCCAGGCGGGAAAACCAAGGAGTAGGAAAAATGTTAGCAGTGACAATGGATGACCTTCCCTGTATCTTCACCATTTCGCCCTGGAAAAACGTAATGTTAGCTCCAAAAGTACTTGTGATATTTTAACCCCGAGCATCAATGCAAAGCTTCTACATTCAGATTTCAGCTTTTTCTAACTGGGCGCAGTTTCATCTTCAGAATTGCCTGTTACTCCTGACCTGAGCTGTGTTTCCAGGAGATAAATGCACTGGAAGTATTACAGCTTCACAGGTGAAAGAGGGAAACAGGAGAGTGCAGACTTTAGATCAGACTTGCAACTATCTGCCTGAATATCCATCGCTTCTATGTGCGCAGAACAGGCAATTAGTAGCTGCCTCTAATGGACCAAGACTGCCTATAATTAATGAGACCACTAAATGAAATGATTGCCAACCTGACACTATTGTAAAGACAATCAATTGCCAACACTGTCCTGATCTGAGGCAATAGTCTCTCTGCCTCTAAAAATAATACAGGATGGAGCCTCACTTCAGTCCAAAACTGTACAATAGGATGGGAGAATGGGTTTGATTAGATGTCTTGATAGCCAACATGGACTCAATGGGCCAAATGGCATCCTGTTCTACGTGCTGCTTGTCCATGCCTTTCACATTTCATGAACAGCATCAGCAATATAGTTAGATATCTATTAACTTCCATTCATAGAATCATAGGGGCAAATAACATGGCAACAGGTCCTTTGGCTGACCATTTACACTGATCTCATTTTATTCTCCCCATATTTGCATAAACCCCTCTGAGATTCTACCACTCAACTACAGAGCAGGAGACATTTACACTGGACAATTAATCTACCAACATATACATCTTTGGGACATGGGAGGAAAACTCAGAGGAAACCCATGAGGTCACAGGGAAAACGTGCAAACTCCAAGCAGGCAGCACCAGAGATCAGGATTGGACCTGGGTAGTTGGAGCAGTGAGACAGAATCTCTACCAGCTGTACCACTGTGCCATCCATTCAGGGGACAACACAATGTAATCATTTTCACATTCTCCAACATAAACATAAACACACTCCCTTGATATGCATTTCAGAGCACTGATTATGGGTTACAATTATTGGTGCTACTTTCCCAAGAGCAACAATGAGTAAGTCATCTTTCACCAACTCAATGGTCTCCTCTGGGTTGTTATAAGTATAAGATAAAATAAGCAACTCTCAGCCTAACATGTTTACGCTTTTTAACCAAGTGTTTTACCATTTATGAAGCACAAGCAGGGTTGCAAGGCAGCTACTGAGTAGTGCCCAATGGAGGATGGGATCAGATGGTCATTGTAAGTAATAAAAACAGAAAATAGTGGAAACACTCAACAGATCATGCAATATCTGTAGTAAAAGAAACTGAGTTAATGTTTCAGGGTTTCAGGTAGTGTAGTAGTTAGCGTAATGTTATTACAGCGCCAGCAACCCGGGTTCAATTCCGGCCGCTGTCTGTAAGGAGTTTGTACGTTCTCCCTGTGTCTGCATGGGTTTCCTCCGGGTGCTCCGGTTTCCTCCCACATTCCAAAGACGTACGGGGTTAGTAGGTTAAATTGGGTGCCAATTGGGCGGTGTGGGCTCGTTGGGCCAGAAGGGCCTGTTACCGTGCTATACAAATAAAGTTTTAAAAAAGAACCTTTGTCTGAATGGGGAGGTGAAAAAACAGGTTAAGAGGAAAGACAGCAGAAAGGGAACATCTCTGAAAGGGTGAAGGTAGGGTTGCCATGGTGAACATAATATTTGTGGAGCTGTTGAGGGCAGTTAGAGAGAGAGAGAGAGAGTTAGAGAGTGAGAGAGAGAGAGAGAGAACAAACAAAGGGATATGTTAAAGCTCTGAAATGCAGATCAGAGCTGTTGCAGAGACTGAAACCAAAAGAAGAATGTTGGAAATATCCAGCAGCTCAGGAGCGTCTGTGGGGAGAGAGAAACTGAGTTGGTCTCACAGAGCACTCATCTCCCAGCGGTACAAGGAGAGGGTTCCACTGGTCCACACCCTCCTCTCCATATTCAACATATGCTTTCATATTCAAGCCTTCATAGTCAACAGATCATCCTTTACAGTTTCTGCCACCTTCAACAGGGTTCAACCACCAAACCCATATTCTCTTCCCCTTTCAGCATTTCTAAGGAACTATTCCCTTTACATTTCCCTGAACCCATCTTCATCAAGCATTCCATATCTCATGGCTTTTTCTCTACAAGCACAGGTGATACAACACCTGCTCTTTTGGTATTGGTATTGGTTTATTATTGTCACATATACCTAGATACAGTGAAAAGCTTTTGTTTACATGCCGTGCAGACAGATCATGCCATACATAAGTACATCAAGGTAGTAAGAAGAAAAGCAGAGTGTAGAATATAGTGTTGTAGCTACAGAGAATGTGCAGTGCAGGTAAACTTCCCACCATACATGGACCTAAACTTTCCTTGCAGGTGGACCAGAAATTGACTTGCACTTTGTTTAGTAGAGTTTACTGCATTTGGTGCTCACGTTGCGGTATCTTCTACATTGGAGAAACCAAATGCAGATTGAGTGATCGCTCTAAGAGGCACGCCCTTTCAGTCTGCAGGTGTAGCCCTGAGCTTCTAGTTGTCTGTCACTTTAATTTTCCATCCCATACTCACTCTGTCTGAATCTCCTGCGCTCTTCCAGCAGGGTCCAATGTAAGCTTGAGGAACATCACCTCATTTTCCCCCGGGAATGTTGCAGCTTGCAGGACTCAATAACAAATTCAACAGGTAACTCACTTTATCTGTTTGTATCTGAATGGCCAGTTCTGCAGTAAGTTTATCCATCTGTAAGACCAACTCATTTCTTCTATCTCCACAGACGCTACCCAGTCTGCTGGACATTTCCAGCATTCTCCTTTTGGAATCAGGTTTCAACAACAACTCCCTCCTGCATGTTATTGTGGTAAAATAGGGTAGAATTCAGCTTGATCTCTTCTCTTCAGTTCCTCTCATTACTACCATCAAGGCAGAGGTACAGGAGCCTGAAGACCCACACTCAGCAATTCAGGAACAGCCTCTTCCCCTCCGTCATCAGATTTCTTAATGGTCCATGAACCCATGAATGCTATCTTATTGCTACCTCATTATTCTTTTTTTGCACCATTTGTTTTTGTAATCTATAGTTATTTTTTTACACTGTACTGCTGCCATGAAACAACAAATTTCATGTCATTTAAGTCAGTGATAACAAATCTGATTCGGATTCTGATTCTGGTCCTCAGAAGCTTTTCAAACCGCTGCTATGCAGGAGTTGTCTGCTGAAACATGGCATGGAGTTAGCTTGGCTTAATGCCAGAGAGCAGGTGCTGGAAGTTTCGGAGTTCTTTTTATTGTATTCACAGCTAAAATGCACTATATTGTAAAAACATAATTCCCTTGAACTAACTTCATGCCTGAAAGCTCGATGATGTAAAGTGTACCTCATTGTAACTATTAAAGTCGTGTTTAGTCACTTGGAAGGTAATTCAAAATTATATCTTCATAACATTATAAATTGTATCAAACAGCTGATATTGATACCGGAGAGCAAAGAGAAAGGATTGAAGTTCCGCTTACTCAGGCAAGGGAGAATTTCAGCGTTAGAACAAAGCAGAAGCTACAGTTTCTATTTCTTATTGCAGTGGAGAGTTCCCATACAAGCAAGCCCTCTCAGCCAGAGAAGTTCTGCAGAGAGGGAAAAGTAACTGAATCAGTTACTGGATGCTAGATTGTTGGCAGGTTGACCCTAGAATGGTCATGACTCTTGACCTCACAATCTACCTTGTTATGACCTTGCACCTTATTGTCTACTTGCACTGCACTTTCTCTGTAGCTGTGACACTTTACTCTGTATTCTGTTACTGTTTTTACCCTGTGCTACTTCAATGCACTAAGTAATGAACTGATCTGTACGAAACGTATGCAAGGCAAGTTTTTCACTGTACCTTGGTACAAGTGACAATAATAAACCAATACTAATACCAATATCAGTATACGTAGGGTTCAACTCTCAGAATGAAAGGATAGAGAGAAGGGAAGGGTATTGTAGTGTCAGCTGTTCCATGAAAGTTATTAAAATCTCTAAACTTCAAGCGGAGGTGTACCTCCACAGAATAAGGAATTCTGGATTTTTAATCAGGACCTCTGCACACATAGTGGTAATTCGATGACCAGCTCGTTGTAAACCTAGGAGGCAGGGGGATATCCCAGTCCTATACTACCACTTTTTCTTTTCTAGTTTTGTTTTTCAGTGTGAACTCACAATGCCAAGGAGTCACCTTTCCAGTCTCCCTGATGCTCTATCTGTTTCTCACATCATTCCCATTCCCCCCCCCCACCTTCCCCAACTACCTACCTTCCCCCCTCACCTGGATTGACCCATCACCCACCAGCTCATGTTCCTCCCCCCACCTCCACCCCTTTTATTCTGGCTTCTGCCCTCTTTCTTTCCAGTCCTGATGAAGGGTCTTGTCCCGACACGTCGACTGTTCATTTCCCTCCATGGATGCTGCCTGAACTGCTGAGTTCCTCCAGCATTTTGTTTGTGTTGCACCTGTTTTTTTTTGCAGTTCGGTTCTGGGGTTGATTATCAATTCCTACTGTAGACCTCCTCTGAGGAGACATGTAAAATCTTGATCTATGACTGCTATCACCTCCCTCCCAAAATATCTGTTTCTTCTGATGCAAACATTACGTGTTCCATATGGAAATATTATCACAGTTCCATCTTGCACAGGGACTACTCCCAGCTGAGAGTGAACACATTAACATATAAAGTAACATTTTTTCTGTTGTAGGAACAGACTCATTCCTGAAGTTATGACCACTGGCATTCAGTGTATTTTTTAAAATTGTCCTCCCAGAGGTTTGGCCTGTGAGGACCTAATTCATTCATGCATTAACCCTGGAAGGTTTTTCAATTCTACTTTGAGTGCTGGTGCTTTTATCTCTGCCTGGTGTTTACAGCATGTTGAGGAATTGGAATTGTTTCTCCTATGAGAGAGGATGAGCAGGTTGGTAAATTGGTAATTAGTTTATTATTGTAACATGTACCAAGGTACAGTGAAAAACTTTGTTTCCCATGCCATCCATACAGATTATTTCACCACATCAGTACGTTGGACCCATACTCATTGGGGAGGAATGAGAAATGATCTTATTGAAACATAAGATTGTAAGGGGATTGACAGGATGGGTGCTGAGAAGATGTGATCTGGAACTAGGGGTCATTGCATTAGAATAAGTGGGGGTCACACATTTAAGATGGGTATGAACAGGAATTTTATCTCTCAGGGGTTTGTGACACTTAGGATTCTTTATCCCAGAGAGCTATCAAGGCAGAGTCATTGAATATGGTGAAGGGAGAGACACTCGCATGTTTAAACTAAAAGTCTGTTAAGGGGATGTCGGATCAGCCATGATCTCATTGAATGGTAAGAGGCAATGGGAGCCAATTGGCCAACTCCTGCTCAGAGGTTCTTCCATTCCTTTATAATGTAATTTTCCTACTCTATAGAGGTAGGGACAGAGAACATAGAACACTGAAGAGTACAGCACAAGAACAGACCCTTCGGCCCAGGATGTTGTGACAAACTAGACAAATTAGTAATGAAACACATAACTAAACTAATCCCTTCTGTCTACATATCCATATGCCTCCATTATCTGAATATTCATGTGCCTATCTAAGGGCCTCTTAAACGCCTCTATCGTATCTGCCTCCACTACCACCCCTGGCAGCACATTCCAGGCACTCACCATTCTCCATGTAAAAAAATTTGCTCCACACATCGCCTTTGAACTTACCCCCTCTCACTTTAAATGCATACCCTCCAGTATTAGACATTCTGACACTGGGAAAAAGATACCGGCTGTCTACTCTATCTATGCCTCTCATAATCTTCTAAGCTTCTATCAGGTCTCGCCTCAGCCTCTGCCACTCCAAAGAAAACAAGCCTAGTTTGTCCAACCTCTCTTTATAACACCTGTCCCCTAAACCAGGCAGCATCCTGGTAAATCTCTTCTGCACCCTCTCCAAAGCCTCCACATCCTTCCTATAATGGGGTGACCAGAATTGAATGCAATACAGATTCTAATGTATATCCCTCCTGCCCTCTTGAACCCTTGTATTTTCTGCGCGCTACATGTTCTGTCTTATTCTAAGGTCAAAACACAGACATTGCTACTTTTGTGCTAAAATCTGTCAAAATTGAAGGTTCCACAACATTCCAACACCTATCTCCTAGAATCCAGTTTAGTGATAACTTCAGCCTCTGCAGATGTTGGTGTGATTTCTTTCAGAGATGGAGCAGGCCACTGAATCAAGTCTTTTGTACCGAGATATCTACTTAGCCATCCATTAGGCTTCTCCCCCACACTGGAGTTCCTCATTCAGTATGTTTAGTGATTTTGGACATCAGCCCCATTTGACCTATTCCTTGTAGTCCCCTTTCAATTTTTCTGTTCAATCTGATGGATACTTTACATGTCAGAGAAAGAAGTGGGTCAGGTAGTGTATCTTTGTTTTTTCTTGTGGCTGGGTCGAACATGATGTGACATTCAAAATCCTCAACACAATCATTCAGAATAAATCTGTTTTACTTCTCACCAGAGGTGCATGTCAATTTTCTCAGACCAAGGAGAGCAGGTCCTTCCCTTTCTGTGACCTTGTTTCTGAGCTACCCTTTTGATACCTCTCTCTGATTTTCAGTTATTCCAAGTCATGGAGCTTTACATGCTCCACATTTTACCTGGCTGGTGGAATGGGTTTCATTTCTTCGAGAACTGCCACATCCAGTCAATGGGTGTTGTTGGATTCTACCGTTTTAAGTAGTTTTTTTTAACATGTATAGCATTTAATACACCTCAAGTGGCTGTACAAGGAATGGCCGCTTCTCAGCTTATTGGTTCGTCCATCAGGTGAATACGTGTTTTCTCATTGGTTGATTTTGCCACAGGTATCTAATATGTTTTCTGATTGAACTATTGTTCTCTAAGGAGTACCTCTCATCTCAGGAATAAAAGGTGTCATTTTTTGTTAATCACTCTCTAGCTACCTGGCTCTCGCCTCCATATCTCTCTTGCCTCTATCTCCCTCTTGCTCTCTTCCCCCTGGCCCTAGCTCATTTGACATCGTGGCTATCCCTCGAGGTCGAGGATGATGGTCTTTGTTCCATTGATCAGAACTAGCCCACAGAGCGAAGATGCCTGTGCATGTATTTGTTTAACATGTACTTGATATTCCACTGCAAAAAGCACACGATACTTCACAAATCAACCAACTGATTCCAATGGCATGGAAACCATGACGATTGGAGCTGAAGGATTTGTTGCAGCAGAACCAGGTGAGGTGGTTGGTGATTATGGATGCCAAGGAACTTGAAGCATTCAACCATCTCTACAGCAGCTCTATTGATGAGGACAAGGTGGAACTAGTGAATTGCTCCAGTAGAGAGCCAGTGCAGATATAAATTGGTAAATTTTTTTATTATTGTCGCCTGTACTGATCTACGGAGAGAAACTTTGTTTTGCAATGCCATCCATACAGATCATTTCATCATATCAGTGCATTGAGGCAGTATAAGAGAAAACAAAAACAGAATGCAGAATATAGTGTTACAGTTACAGAGGAAGTGCAGTGCAGGCAGACAATAAGGTGCAAGGCCATAACGAGGTAGATTGTGAGGTCAAGAGTCCACCTTATTGTACAAGGGGACCATTCAATAGTCTTATAACAGTGGGATAGAAGCTATCCTTGAGCCTGGTGGTACGTACTTTCAGGTTTTTGTATCTTCTGCCCGATGGGAGGACGGAGAAGAGGGAATATCTGGGGTGGGTGGGTTTTTTAATTATGCCGGCTGCTTTACCAAGGCAGCGAGAAGTGTAGACAGAGTCAATGGAGGGGATGCTGGTTTCAGTGATGTGCTGAGCTGTGTCCACCACTCTCTGCAGTTTCTTGCGGTCATGGGCAAAACAGTTGTCGTACCAAGCCGTGTTGCATCCGGAGAGGATGCTTTCTATGGTGCATCGATTAAAATTGATGAGGGTCGAATAGGAGATGCCAAATTTCTTCAGCCTCTGAGGAAGTAGAGGTGCTGGTGAGCTTTCTTGGCCGTGGCATCTACGTGGTTGGACCAGGAAGGCTATTTGTGATGTTTACTCTTAGCAACTTAAAGCTTTCAACCCTCTCGACTTCAGCACTGTTGATGTAAACAGGAGCCTGTGCACCAAGCTTCCCCCCCCCCCCCCACCCCACCTTCGTGTAGTCAATGACCAGCTCTTTTGTTTTGCTGAAAATGAGGGGAAGATTGTAGGGTGGAATGGTCTTATTCTCCGCTGTAATCATTCTATGATTCTGTGAGTCAGCTTCTGATCAATGCATCTGGGGTTATTGCAGAGACACTAGCGAGGTGCAGTATAGTTAATGCATTTGCCTAGGTGGAAACAGTCTGTTTTACTCAATGTTTAGGTAAAATTTTAAACATCACAAGCTCCATACCCTCACTCCATCCAACCTAGTATACCCTGTGCTAGCCGGTCAGCACTGTGACAGGCTGTGCCACTATCTGGTAGATAGGAATTAAATTTGTTGTAATAGAGGGTCTAGAAGTTATAGTCATACATAGAATAGAACATTACAGCATAGAACAGGCCCTTCGTCCCACAGTGTTGTGCTGACGTTTTATCCTGCTCTGAGGTCTATCTAACCCTTCCCTCCCACATAGCCCCCCCCCATATAGCCATTATTCATGTGACTATATAAGAGTCTCTTACAGCATAGAAACAGGTCCTTCAGCCCATCGACTGTCTGTCGACCATCGAGCACCCATGTACATTAATCTTATATTAATCCCATTTTATTTCTGCCCACATTCCCATCAACTCCCCCGAGATGCTCCCACTCATCTACACACTAGGGGCAATTTACGGTCACCAATTAACCTATCACCATGTTCTCAATCTGTCCCGAGAATGGAAGAGCATTGAAACATTAGCCCACAGAAACCAAAGAACTCAAAGTGGACTGAAAGAGTGAAGAGCCAAGGATGACCACATGAGAACACCGAATAAAAATTACCCTGTGTAAGGATCAAACAGCGGACTATGTGACAAGCATAACCATTGGGAGAAACTACACACTTTTGGCATTCCCTCCATTTGCTTTCGAATGGAGGGAATGCCAAAAGAGGAAACCAGAGCACCCAGGGGAAACACTCGCAGTAATAGGGAGAACTTGCAAACTCCATGCAGAAAGCACCAGAGGTCAGGATTGAACCGGGGTCACTGGCGCTGCAATGCAGTGGTTCTATTGGCTGCACCGTGTCTAGTTACTACTTGCTCTTTCACTATCTTTTGAGTGTCCTTGGTAATATTCTATACATAGTCATCAGCTTTTTATCTCGCCTTGAGAATGTAATGTAGGGGCAGGCACGGTAGTGTAGCGGTTAGCATAACGCTTTACAGCGCCAGCGACCCGGGTTCAAATCCGGCCGCTGTAAGGAGTTTGTATGTTCTCTCCATGTCTGCGTAGATTTCCTCCGGGTGCTCCAGTTTCCTCCCACATTCCAAAGACATACAGGGTAGGAAGTTGTGGGCATGTTATGTTGGCGCCGGAAGCGTGGCGACACTTGCGGGCTGCCCCCAGAACACTCCGCAAAAGATGCATTTCACTGTGTGTTTCGATGTACATGTGACTAATAAAGATATCTGATCTTAATGAAAGTACGAAGAGTGCTCCTGCGAGATACATCGTACCATCACCACCTAAAGGGTGAAAGGCTGTTTTCCATTAACGCATTAGTCTCTAATGCAAGATCATATTCTAAGAGAATCCCAGTTCACTCTGCTGCATAGGTTAAATGTGCTTTACTGTTGAAAATACTCATGTTCAGACAAATTTTGAAGAACTTTGAAAAAAAAAATCCAGTGTTGAAATAACAGCATCAGTTCCTGTGGGTATCAGTGGTGTAGACAATCTGACAGAGAAGGAGGTAAAAAAATTTTTATTGGTATTGGTTTACTATTGTCACTTGTACCAAGGTACAGTGAAAAACTTGTCTTACAAATCGATCTTACAGGTCAATTCATTACACAGTGCAGTTACGTCAAGTTAGTACAGAGTGCATTGATGTAGTACAGATAAAAAAACAGTACGGAGTAAAGTGTCACAGCTACAGAGAAAGTGCAGTGCAATAAGGTGCAAGGTCACCACAAGGTAGATCATGAGGTCATAGGTCATAGTCCATCTCATTGTATAAGGGAACTGTTCAATAGTCTTATCACAGTGAGGTAGAAGCTGTCCTTAAGTCTGGTGGTACATGCCCTCAGGCACCTGCATCTTCTACCCAATGGAAGAGTAGAGAAGAGAGAATATCCCGGGTGGGTGGGCTCTTTGATTATGCTGGCTGCTTCACGGCCTTGGGCAGAGCAGTTGCCGTACCAAGCCGTGATACATCCTGATAGGATGCTTTCTATGGTGCATTTGTAAAAGTTGGTGAGCGTCAAAGGGGACAAACCAAATTTCTTTAGCCTCCTGAGGAAGTAGAGGCACTGGTGAGCTTTCTTGGCCATGGCATCTACGTGGTTTGTCCAGGACAGGTTGTTGGTGATGTTGACTCCCAGGAACTTGATGTAGACAGGTGCATGTACACTGCCCCCTTTCCTGAAGTCAATAACCAGCTCTTTAGTTTTGTTGACATTGAGGGAAAGGATGTTGTCAGGACACCATTCCACTAAGCTCTCTATCTCCTTCCTGTATTCCAATTCATCACTGTTTGAGATACGGCCTACAACGGTGGTATCATCTGCAAACTTGTAGATGGAGTTAGAGCAGAATCTGGCCACACAGTCACGAGTGTATAGGGAGTAGAATAGAGGGCTGAGTACGCAGCCTTGAGGTGCACCAGTGTTGAGAATAATCGTGCTGGAGGAATTGCTGCCTATCCTCATTGATTGCTGTCTGTTTGTTAGAAAGTCAAGGATCCAGTTACAGAGGGAAGTGTTGAGTCCTAGGTCTCGGAGTTTGGTGACAAGCTTGCTTGGTATTATTGTATTGAAGGCAGAGCTGTAGTCAATAAACAATAATCTAACGTAAGTGTCCTTACTGTCCAGATGTTCCAGAGCTGAGTGAAGGGCCAGGGAGATGGCATCCGCTGTAGACCTGTTTCGGCGACAGGCGAATTTCAATGGGTCCAGGTCGTCTGGGAGGCTGGAGTTGATGCATGCCATGACCAACCTCTCAAAGTACTTCATGATGGTGGATGTCAGAGCCACCGGTCGGTAGTCATTGAGGCATGTTATCTTGCTTTTCTTTGGTATCGGGATGATAGTGGTATCAGAGTTATCCTTTGTGCTCCGAACCCCTGAAATCAATTCTCCTGTCAAAGAACAAAGTAGGAAATGAGTGACCCATCAGTATGTAAAATCTGTGCCACAAGGTGATCAGCAAGGCAGAGATGGAAGGTAGGAATGAATGTGGAAAGGAAACTTGGGAGGGAGGAAGGGATAAAGGGGGGGGGGGAAGGAAGTGAGGGGAGGAAGGGAGGGAGACAAAGGAGGAAGAAAGAAATGGAGCAGAAGGAAGAGGAAGAAGGAATGGACGGACAAAAGGAAGGAGGGAAGGGACAAGGAAATAAGAATTATTTACTTTTATTTTCTGTCTTCATTACCAAGTCTTTTTGCAACAAATTGAACGCTGCTAAAACGTTTCAGTCAATGTTGTAACACAGAGGAAAAGAATAAAGGATATTCTCAAAGCTTCGTTGAAAAAAATACAACAACCCAACTGACTCCAGGTAATCACTGCTACGTGACTGCTCTAGGTGGAGAAGCAGCATTCAGGCTGGTGTCGAGCACCTCGAGGCCACGCACCAGGAGAACACAAAAATCCTGCATAAACAATGGAACGAGCATCTCGCAAACTAAACGTCTTCTCACTCTGTCAGGCACCCTCTGCTTCATCTGTGGAAGAGGATGTTGTTCCCACATTGGTCTCATTAGTCTCCCAGAACACATAGAGCCAGAGTGGAAACAAGTCATCCTCAATCCCCAGGGACCGGCAAAGAAGAATGCAGGGAAGCTGTGACTGCAGATTGAAGGTATTTCACTGGCTGCACAGAGATTTGAAATGTATTATCATTTAAATGAGAAGACAGGTGAGTTTGAATTCAAGACACTTCATGTTAAATAAGTATCAGATAATGTCAGATTGACACAGAGCAGCTGCATGGGGCAGGTGATTTAGACAGTTACACGGCTCATTTATGAGGCGGGAGAACAGGACGCTTTTTCCATCAGCACAAACCGTGTAACTCAAGTGTGAATTTATTTTCGAGAGGAGATGTGAGACAACTTCCACTTCACTCCGCTGCTGTGCCAGCGTTGTGAGATTACTTCAGGAAATTCCCAGCTGTCAAATTTTAATGAAGGCAAAGACTTTGTTAGCTTAGGATATAACCTTTGTCTGATTCCCTGTTGCCCCCATTTCCCAGTGCAGGAGTGAACTGGAGTGAATATCGGGAACTGGCAGTGCCAAGATACAATCTCTTCCAACAGTAACAACATCCGACGGATATCTGCAGTAATACAGACATGGGTCATAAAATCATTCCAAGTCATTTTATTGTGTAATTCACAGATCACCTCCATTCTGATAAATGACACATTTGAGAAGAATCAGTGTTCCTTGTAGCGAGAAATAAAACATCTAAGGTGAACTATTTGCAGTATTTCAACTTAGGCAGCTGCTTGATAGAGTACATTCAAAACTCTAATCAGCTATTCCATTGACTGCATCTTTGACTGACATTAATACACAAGTACTCTGGAATTGAATATTTATTCTTCTTGATATAAAAACCACAGAATTCGAACAAAATACAGCACAGGACTGGACACTGTTAGTTAAGTTTCTCTCCAAGGCAAAATAAATACTTGGTAAGAGAAGCTGGCCACTAATGTTTATTCAACACAAGGCACTTGGGGGTGAAATTGTTCATTCTTGTTCTGTTTAAACTATATTGTTAATGTTTTAAATTATTCATATTGAAGTTTTAAAACTGATTATGCTGAGACCAATTCAAACCTATTTTGAGGCAGAGGAAAGGATATTGCAATTCCCAACTCTCTTCAGGCACATGGACTACTGAATGTCCCCCGTAATTAATAAAGGGAAATAATCACTAAGGTGTTCATACCATAAGGAAGACATAATAAAGACATTAAAGAAGGCATGTGGCCTACTTTGTCTTCATTGACTTTGACACTGAGTACAAGAGTTGAGCCATCACGTTAGAGTTATACAAAACATTGGTTAGACCGCACTTGGAGCAGTGTGTTTAGTTCTGGTCACCATACTACAGGAAGGATACGATTAAGCTGAAAAGGGTACAGAAAAGATTCACAAGGATGTTGCCTGGACTGGAGAAGAGAGATTGGACAGGCTGGGACTGTTTTCCCTGGAGCAAAGAAGGTTGAGGGGTGACCTTACAAAGGTTTATAAACTTATGAGGGGTATAAATATGGTATATAGACAATCTTTTCCCCAGGCTAAGGGAGTCTAAAACTATAGGGCACAGGTTGTGAGAAGGGAGGGATTTAAAAGGGTTCTGAGGGGTATGTTTTTCCACACAAAAGGTGGTGTGTATATGGACAAGCTGCAGAGGAAGTGGTTGAGATAGGTACAATTACAATGTTTAAAAGACATCTGGACATGGACATGGATAGGAAAGGTTTAGAGGGATATGGGTCAAACACAGGTAAATGGGATTAGCTTGGATGGGCATCTTGGCTGGCATGGATGAGTTGGGCCGTAGGGCCTGTTTCCAGCTGTATAACTCTATGAATCTATTGACAAACAATCAAAAAAGTAAAAAGCTGTTAAACTTCACCCCAATTATGGGGATTCAGGGTTGTACACCAGACTGTGCAACTATCATATGAGGAGGGAAAGGGTCATCTCAGCTTATATTCCCCAGAGTCAGAAGAATGAGAGGTCACATTGAAATGTACAATGTTCCAACAGGCTGGATGCAGTTTGGATGTTTCCCCCAGCCCGGGGTCGAGAACCAGGGATCACAGGTCTCAGGACATGGGGAAAGACACTGAGCTGAGCAGAAATTTCTTCACTCAGATGGTGGTGAACCAATGGAATTCTCTACCATTGAGGATTGTGGAGACGATATGAGATTTCCAGGTAAGAAGGACAACAACAGATCTGAAGAAAGGGCAAAAAGATGGTAACGAGACAGATGATCAGCACAATCATAATGAGCGGCAAAGCAGATTCAAAGGGCCATGTGGCCTACTCCTGCTCAGATTTTCGTAGTGTCATAGAACACAGTAAACTGGCCCACTCAGTCCATGCCATCCATCAAGCATCCATTTACTTGATCCTACATTATTCTTCCCAAAATTCCATTAATCCCCCACAGATTTTGCCACTCATCTGCACACCAGGGCAATTTACAGTGGCCAAGCAAACCAAAGCCAGTTGGTAGGTTAGTTGGCCACTAAGTTGCCCCTAGTGTACATTTGAATGGTAGAATCTAAGGGCAGTTGATGAGAATGTGAGAATAAAAAAATGGGATTAAAGTAGGATTAGTTTAAATGGTATTTGACAGTCACCTTGGACTCAATGGGCCGAAGGGCCTGTTTCCCTACTGTATCTCTCTCTGACTCCATGATTCTGTAAGAAAAACCAAAGAAAGTCATGCAACGTAGAGCCAAGCAAAGCCTCATGCAATGAATGGGAACATAATGTCCCCATAGTGAGTTTGCAATGAGAATGCATCCTTTTGGAGTGATGGATTCACTCTCGTTGGTTGCCAGCCAATAGGGACTGCCATTTATCTATTTAACTGATGATGCAGTGATGCATAATGATGACAGCAAAGTACTGGAGCAGAAGGCACAGTGAAGTAAAGGCTGTTAAGAGAATTAAGCTAGGATGAGTTGTCCGAGAGGGACAGAGTCTAACGTCAGTGGAATAAAGCCCAAGACATCAGTGACTTGGCCATCTCAAAACAAGGGGACAATTCAAAGCTCTATGGCAGGTTGTTCAAAGGAAGAGCCAGCCATCTATCTGAGCAGTAGGGCAGAGCCAATTCACAGAAGTTTCAGGACAACAGCACTGACACTGTAGCAGCCCACAAAGATGAGAACCAAAAGGCTCAATATTAACTGAGCATCTCAAAGATGATACTGAAAATGAGATTGCACAAGTTCCGTCTACATGATCCTTGGTATTTACAAAACCAATAAACAGACCGAATCAAGTTCAGATTTGGCTGAATGCTTTGCAGGAGAATTGCAATGATTCAAAGGACCTTCAGAGCTTTGGAGCTACCTCCATGGCAGTTGTTCACCATGGAGGCAGCTCCAAAGCTCTGAAGGTCCTCTGTAGCTTGTAACAGAAGAAATGGATTTGCAAGTGCCACCTTATACAGTGCAGCCAGAGAGCAACAGAAATGATGGAAAACATTCACATTGGAAGTGAGTCTGAAAGGGAAGGTCAGAGGTTTAGGCTTTGGGACTTCAAAGTGACAGGATGAAAGGGAACAGGTCCACTGTTTAATTAGAGAGTTAGAGTGAGAGTCAGGAGGCAAGTCCATAGTTCCCTGAAAGTGGCAGCCCAGTGGATGGAGTGGTAAAGAAGGCATACGGCATGCTTGACTTCATTGGTCAGCACATTGAGTATAAAAGTTGTCAGGTCATGTTAAAGCTGTATAAAACTTTGGTTAGGCCACATTTGGAGTATTGTGCTCAGTTCTGTTCACCACACTATTAGGGAAGATCTGGAGGCTTCAGAAAGGGTGCAGAAGTAGTTCACCAGGATTTCCCTTGGATTGGAGTGCATCATCTATAAGGAGAGGTTGGACAAACTTGGGTTGTTTTCTCTGAAGCGTTGGAGGCTGAGGGGCGATTTAATAGAAGTGTGTGTAATTATGGGAGGCATAGATAGGGTAAATAGTCTTTTTCCCAGGATGGAAAAGTCAAATACGAAAGGGCATAGGTTTAAGGTGAGAGGGGGAAAAGTTAAAGGAAATGTAAGAGGCAAGTTTGTTTTTTTTCAAAAAAGTGTCACTCTGTCGAGCGAAGACCGAGCTCGCGGAGAACCCAAATGCGGCACACTGGTACAAGACTGGAGCCGAGATACCTCCTCAGAACCAAACACAGGCGGCAACCGGAAGGAATCTTGCCTCAGAGCTCCAAGGTCAGGGTTTCAACATGAAAACTGGATATCCTAAGAGGAACAGTGAAACCAGGATTACTCTAGAGTTGACAGCTCTAAGCAGCCAGGAGACAAAGTACACCCAAAGGTTGACCAATACTCTGGCAACTAGTGCTAGTGAAACCAGGGTTCTTATGCTAGTCTCCTGATGGGGCTCAGGTGTGTTTCATTATGCAATTAGTAGTGCATGGAATCCATGTGCTGCACAACAAGGCACCATCAATGGAGCCAAATCAAGGGCCAGCACTCAGAACCATGACAGTAGGCCCTCCTCAACAGGAGCCTCCAGGTGACCCACTGGGCTTATCTGGATGGTTCTGACGTTCCTGAATGAGGGACGGGTCCAAAATGAAGGAGCGAGGAACTCAGGAATGTTCCTCCAGACCATATCCCTCCCAATCAACCAAGTACTGCAGGCCCCTACCCCAGCGGCGTACATCCAGTAAATGCCAGACAGTGTACGCTGGGTGGTCGTCAACAATCTGGGGGGGCGGCTTGGCTGGAGGGCACAACAGACTGCTAGACACTGGCTTCACCTGAGACATGTGGAAAGTGGGATGTATCCTCAGAGTCGTAGGCAATTTGAGCCGGACCATTGTGAGATTGATGATCCGCTCAATTTCAAAAGGTCCCAAGAAGCGAGGAGCTAGTTTCTTGGGCTCGTCCTTGAGTGGGGGGGGGATGTCCTTAGCCGAGTGCCAAACCTTCTGCCCAGGCTGGTACACTGGTGCGGGAATCCACCAACAATCAGCAAATCTCCGGTTGCAGTCGGCGGTATGGAGCAGGGCTGCTTGAGTGTCCCCCCAGACCTTGTGGCAACAGTGGAGATGGTCCTGTACTGAGGACACAGCAATGTCCCCTTCGTGGACGGAGAACAAAGGAGGTTGGTAACAGTGAGCATTCAAAGAGGGATCTTCCAGTGGCGGTGCAGACCAGAGAGTTGTGGGTGTACTCAACCCAAGTGAGGTGGGTGCTTCATGTCGATGGGTCATTTGCCATTATGCAGCATAGTGCTGTTTCCAAATCTTGATTCACCCGTTCCATCTGGAAACCAGACGATAGGCTTACGGACATTCCAAGGGCCTGACAAAAGGACCTCCATACCGCAGAGACGAACTGGGGACCCCGGTTGGAGACAATGTCTGCAGCGATTCCGTGGAGGCGGAAGACGTGTTGGACGACCAGGTCGGCTGTCTCTTGAGCTGTAGGGAGTTTGGGAAGGGCCACAAAATGCACTGCTTTGGAAAAGCAGTCCACTACGGTGAGGACAGCAGTGTTCCTGTGAGGAGGGGGCAGTCCCGTGACAAAATCCAGGGTGATATGGGACCACGGACGTTTAGGTACAGGTAAGGGACGAAGCAGTCCAGCAGGTGGTCAGTGGGAGGCTTTTTCACGGGTGCAGACAGTACAGGCAGAAACAAAGGAACAAGTAACAGTGTCCATGGATAGCCACCAGAAGTGTTTCTTCAGGAGGAAGAAATGTCTTATCAATCCCTGGATGGCAGGCGAAACGAGAAGAATGTCCCCACTGCAGAACCTGAGACCGCACGGACTCTGGTACAAAAAGACAGTTGTGTGGTCTGTTACCTGGGTCAGGTTGGGCATCCTTCACTACAGCCTCGATCTCCCAGGTGAAGGCCGCCACCACACAGGACTGGGGAAGGATGGTCCTCCTCGGTAGTGTATTGCCAAGAGAGAGCATCAGGCTTCCTGTTCTTGGACCCAGGACAATATGTTAACATGAACTGGAACCTGCCAAAGAATAACGTCCCCTGGGCTTGACGGGAATTCAGGTGTTTAGCAGTTTGTATATATTCCAAGTTCTTGTGGTCTATCCAAACGATAAATGGATGTTCCACTCCCTCTAGCCAGTGCCTCCACTCCTCTAATGCAAGCTTGACTGCCTGTAACTCCCAGTTCCCCACGTCGTAATTATGTTCGGTAGGGGACAACCGGCGAGAAAAAAAGCACAGGGGTGAAGTCCCTGATCCAAGCCTGAGCGTTGTGAAAGGACTGCTCCCACCCAGGAGTCAGAGGTGTCGACCTCCACAACGAATTGGCTGGAGGCATCTGGTTGGACCAGGATGGGGGGGGGGAGAAAGGACGTGAAGCATTTCTTCAGGTCCGTGAACGCTGAGCCAGCTTCGGGGTTCCACAGAAGAGGGGTCTTAGGTGAAGTGAGTTGAGTAAGGGGCGCCGCCACCTGACTATAATCCCTAATGAAACTGCAAACCCCAGAAACTTTTGGAGTTGTTTGCATGTCGTGGGTCGAGGCCACTCCGCCACCGCCCAGATCTTCTCAGGATCCGCCCTTACTCATCCGCTCTCAATGTATCCTAAAAAGCTGACGGAGGGGACATGGAATTCACATTTCTCAGCCTTGACGAAGAGCCTGTTTTCCCAAAGCCTCTGGAGGACCTGACGGACATGCTGGGTGTGCTCCGGGAAACTACTAGAAAAGATCAAGATGTCATCCAGCTAGACAAACACAAAGCAATTTATGAAGTCTCATAGGACATCATTGATCAGAGCTTGAAAAACAGCAGGGGCATTAGTGAGGCGGAATGGCATTACTAGGTATTTGAAGTGGCTGAGAGGGGTATTAAATGCTGCTTTCCACTCATCTCCTTCCCTTATCCTGACCAGGTGGTAAGCGCTTCGAAGATCAAGTTTAGAGAATATAGTGGCCCTATGAAGCAGTTCAAAAGCAGAATTGATGAGAGGCAGTGGGTACTTGTTTTTGACGGTTATGTTATTTAGGCCCCGGTAGTCGATACACAGATGCAGTGAGCCATCCTTCTTCCCCACAGAGAACAACCCTGCGCCTACCAGGGAGGATGAGGGACGAATAATGCCTACCGAGAGAGATTCATTGATATACTCCTCCATTGCTTCCCTCTCTGGTCAGGATAAGTTATATAGTCGACTGGTAGGTAGCAGAGCTCCAGGGAGAATGTCGATTGCACAATTATATGGCCAGTGTGGGGGCAGGGAAAAGAGCCTTTTGTTTGCTAAATACTTGCCCCAGATCGTGATACTCTGCTGGGACCCTGGAGTTTCGGCAGCCAACGAACTAGCAGTAGCCTGTACCGGAGAAAGGGCTGACTGGAGACAAGTGGAATGGCAGAATGGACTCCAAATGACTATCCTGCCTGTGGCCCAATCAAGGTGGGGATTGTGACAGCTCAACCAAGGGTACCCAAGGACCATTGACGTCTGCGGGGAGTTTCAGGTGAAATTGGACCTGTTCCCGATGGGGTCCAGAGATCAGCAATGACAGCAGAGGTGTACGGTGCACAACTCAGGTCAACAGTCTGCCATCTAGCGCCCAGATCTCCAGGGGGGCACTCAATGGCTCCCGAGGAATCCCAGCCCAGGAGGCTACACCTTCATCCAACAGATTTCCCTCGGCGCCGGAGTCCACCAAGGCAGAAAAGGACAGGGACCGTTGGAGGTGTCTTATGGTAGCTGGGATCAGCATCCAGTTCTGGGAGGCCATAGGGAAAGTTGCCTGGCTCACCAGGACCACCATCTCTACTGGTGAGCCATCTCCTCTTGGCCAAAGGGCACAAGTGGCAAGAAAATGGCCAGGCTGGCCACAATAGAGTCGACTCCCAGCTCTTAACCTCCAATGTCATTCAGAGGGAGAAAGGCAGTTCCATCCCAGTTGCATTGGTTGCTCTTTAGGGGTGGTGCAATCAGCTGGGTCAGGAGCACCTCTAGGGGCGGAAGGAGAAGGAGCAGAGGGGCTCGAGTAAGGAGAGGCTGGGAAGGTGACCAGTGGGGTGAATGAAGGTGTTGGATGAACCGTCCTCTCTGCTGTTCCCGGAGTCGGTTGGCCAGTCTGGTAGCTCGGGAGATCAACGCATCCAGGCTGGTTGTCTCATCTCATGCCACCAACTCATCCTTTATCCTGTTGCAGAGGCCTTGCCAAAAAACCCCCAGATAGCCTCCTCATTCCACCCAGAGTTGGCCACAAACATCCGGAACACCACAGAGTATTCCGCGACACTGCAGGAACCCTGACAGAGGGTGAGTAGTCATTTGGCTGCCTCTTCACCCCTGAAGGGATTGTCAAAGACTTTTCTGGTTTCCTCAACGAAGGTGTGAAATGAGGAGCAGGTCTCTGGCTGATTGTCCCAGGTGGCAGTGGCCCATTCCAGCACACTTCCTCACGACAACCCCACGATAAATGAGATCTTGGATCTCAGTGGTTTACGTGGAGGACTGCTGCTCAAACACTAACAAACATCATAGTAGGGAGGACTGGCATTTTCCCAGATCCCCAGTGTAGGGTTCTGGGTCAGGTACGTGTAGTTCCTTGGGTGGTCAGGTCATCAAACCGTAGGGTGATGTTCTTACAGATTGTCCAGGCTGGTCAGACAGTTCTCAGAGTGGAGGAGGTAAGAAGGACAGAGACTCAGCTGATCTGTTCACTGACCTGCCCAACATTTGCTGCTAGGGTACAGCAGTCTGCTATAACCTCCCAGAGTTGCTGGTTATGCCAGCCCAAAAGTGAGCCCTGGCTGGTGAGGGCTTCATACAGGGAATTCATGTCCACTGGGTTCATGGTGGCCAGAGTATTCTGTCACAAGGTCAAGCAAAGAGCAAGCTCACAGAGAACCCAAATACAGCACACTGGTACAAGACTGGAGTCAGGATACCTCCTCAGAACCAAAGACAGGCAGCAACCAGAAGGAATCTTGCCTCAGGGCTCTAAGGTGGGGTCCCAACATGAAAACTGGATATCCTAAGAGGAACAGTGAAACTAGGACTACTGCTCTAGAGTTGCCAGCTCTAAGCAGCCAGGAGATGAAGTATGCCCAAAGGTTGACCAATACTCTGGCAACTAGTGCTACTGAAACCAGGGTTCTTATGCTAGTCTCCTGATGGGGCTCAGGTGTGTGTTGTTATGCAATTAGTAGTGCATGGAATCCATGTGCTGCACAACGAGGCACCATCAATGGAGCCGAATCGAGGGCCAGCACTCGGAACCATTACAGAGAGTGGTGGATGCCTGGAACACACTGCCAGGGGAGGTGGTAAAAGCAAATACAATGGCAACTTTTCAGAGACATTTAAACAGACACATGAACAGGCAGGGAATAGAGGGGTATGAGCCATATGCAGACAGATGTGATTAGTTTATCGGGCATCATGATCAGCACAAACATGGTGGGCCAAAAGGCCTGTTCCTGTGATGTACTGTTCTATGTTCTCTGTTCTAATGCAGTGTGAAAACAGACATGCTGGTGAGAGTGCAAAGAAACAACCATGGAAGAGATTTTTGCAACTGAATTTTTGATATCCAGTGAGTTATCAAATACAATGTATAATTATAATGGCAATAGATATTGCCAAAGGCTATTGGTTTCTATGTCAATTGATGTGAACAGTTTGGTGCATACAGGTGACAGAAAGAAGATGGTGATTAAGTTAATTATGTTAAGGCAAAAATTGCAGAACAGGGTGTGAGACCAAATGTGTATGTGGTCTTTCTGGAGAAATTATCCGTTGGAATTATTCATGTCTGGAGTGGATAGTCCCAGGACATCAAGTGGAGCTTAAAGAGAAGAGCTCAGGAAACAAAAAGACCAAGGGATCACAGGAGTTCACATGTGGTCCAGTTTATGATGTGAATAGTTAATTGATCATATTGTTTTATGGATGTAAATATTTAATGGCTATATGGGTTTATTTATTTGTTTAATGGGAGGCAATGTACCTTTAAGAACTAAGTATATCATGTGGTATAAGCTTGAAATATTGTTGGACCAGTTGAGAGTTACTGCCTTCAATAAAGGCTGTTCTGTGTGTTTTGCAATCAACATAAAAGACCCTACAGATGTTGCAGCTTTCTTGTATGCTTTTGGTGTGTTCTATTGTAAAGACAGTTGTAAACTATTTCTTTAGCATCTCGGCCATTCTTTACTTAGTATTAGTAGTTCCCTTGCCTCTGCTTCTAAGAGACAACCTTTTGCTACTTGTAGAAAAATTCTGATCTTTTTATACTTCTTGCCATTTTACACATCTTCCATATTTTTATGATTCTTCTGAGAAGCAGTGAACCAATATTAATCATCCTTTGCTGGTGTAGGAACAATATATCCACCAAACCTACCAACATATATAACAGGCAGGATAGAATCATCACCAACTGTACTAAAGTACAATTTGGGGATCTGATGTAAGACAACACATCAGAATTCCTTATTCTGTGATGGTCCAACTTCACCTGAGTTGCAATAACCTAACATTTGCGCTACCTACAGTCTCTGACACCCCCTTTCTTTAACCTATGAACGCAGCTCTGTGAACATACAGCCATCTCAATCTACGGACATCTTCTTGCAACTGATCAAGTCACCCTTTTCCATCTGCAGGGACTTTGTGGCTAAGAGCTCGTTCTTTTAAGCAAAACCCTCCTGATTGTTATTTGTGATGTCCACAGCCTCTCTCTGTCCTCTACTATTGTTTTTGTGATGTTGCAGCTACAATTCGCCCTAACCTCTTATCCATAGGCTGCAAATTTTCCTTCTCAAGTCTCTGGAGCACCTCTCCTTGAACACAGAGGAATTCAGTTTAAACTGTGTTATCTTGTTTATTGTCTCTGCCTCACGTAAGTCTAAGCGCAATTTAGTAGATCACAGACCTACAGTTAAGTAACATTTCACATGTCAAAATAACTCTGACATCTTTTTGCACACTTTGTTGGCTGTAAGGTCAGGAATTTAGTGTACCAGTCCAATGTCATTAAGGAAATGTCATTCTGTTTGATATTCAACTGTTATCACAATGTTTTGCTAGGAAAAGGTCGTGGTTTATCAGCAATTTGAAGAGCAAATTGGCGTGTTTAATGCCAGCAATGATCTAAGCACTAATATTCAAAAGATTCTGGGGGATGAATATAGAATGAAGGTTCCTACTTCCCTGTGGATTTGTAGGTCTTGTGGTCATTCAGACCATGATGTATGTGTGAGGGCCACCATTTGGTTTTTACAGTCTTACCATCTGACCCCTTTAATGTTGGATTATTTTATGTTGTTGCTGCAGGTTTGTTCCACTTTCTAAAATTCTTCCAATCCTCAGACTTCTTCCCAAACTTTTTAGTCTCCTTCTTCAAGCTATCATTCTTAACTTCTTCAGTTAACCACAGTAAGCTTCACTTTTCCTCTGAAGTGTTTTTTTTCCATGAATCTTCATTGAGAATTATAAAATACTTCCTCAAATATCTGCCACTGTTTATATAACATCATACCTTTTAAATTAACTATCTACTTTAGTCAATTCTTCCCTTATACTTATGTAATTATTCCCCAGTGCATTAAATTCCCAAGTTAAATGCAGCTCCACCCAATCATTAGTTCCTAATTTTTATTCATTACATCCAATAGCACCTGACCTTTCTGTGGAGTCAACCACAAAGCTTGCCGTCTCTATTCATAAGATTTGGTGTGAAATATTTATCAGCTCTCCCAAATGAAGCGAAGAATACAAGAATAAAGGTCACAGTTGTCAATGAGAAAAAGGAAGGACCTATGACATAAGCAATCATTGAGGCACATCAACACACTAAGATCAGCTGACCTTAAACTTTTTACTGCCTACGGATACCGGCAAACACTAATGTTGGCCTTTTAAATCCGAAGAAATCCCAGGACAGCTTGTAATTTTAAAAAGCAAACGCTGTGAATCTCAGTCAAATTTCAGGAACGCTAAATGAGTATTGCATTCAGAGTCCTCAAAATGAAAAATGAGATCAGGAAGAACTACATACTCAATACCACAGCAAGATTCACTGACATTTATTTCAAAGGCTGTGAGATTTTACTGGAAGGTACGGGAATACTTGAATGAATAAAATTAGTTTCAGCAATGTCCCAAGCCTCTGAGAGATTAATAACAAACTTTGCCATGGGAACAAATGACTGAAGGGACAATTCTACAATCCTGTCTCAGGTCACTGATTGCAGACATTTTGCTAAGATTAACTTGCCTGATTTTGTAAGGTCAGTTCATTAGACTAAAACATGCATGCTCCATGAATGTATTAACTGACGCTCTGAAAATGCATGTATAGGGTGGAATGTTTAACAAACCAACTGCTGTTCACACTTAATGAGTATTCAAGAACATCTCACATTTGAGAGCATGGGGGAACTTGAGAGAAGGAAGCAATTGTGAGTGTTATTGCACAATGAATGTCAAAAGGATCAAGGCTGCTCTCATTCGGGATTTTGCACTTAAAATATTACTGCTGCAGTCCAGCAAAGGAGGATTGCCTTTATTTCCTCCTATCACAGTATTACAAAATCACTGCGATGCAGAAGGAGGCCATTCAGACCATCATGTCCATGTTGGCTTTCAGTAGAGCAATCAAATCCGTCCCATTCCCCTGCTCTTTCCCTCAAGCTTTACTTAACGCATTCACAGGATCAGTTGTAAGGCCAGTGTTTATTGCCCTTGGCCAAGGATCCAGGCAGTTAGGAGTCAAGGACATTGCTTGATCTGGAGTCACATCTAGGCCAGACCAGGTAACGTTGACCGATTTCAAGAACATGAGTGAACCAGGTATGTCTTTACATTAGTTAATAGTTTCAGTATTACCATTACTAATACTAGCTTTTTGTTGTAGATTTATTTATTTAAAAACTTGGATTTAAATTCCCCAGCTGCTGTAGTGTGATTTTTAATGTGTTGTCAAATCATTACTCTGTGTCTCTGGTCTGCCCAGTAACTTAATCGTTAGATCCTGTCATTAATTGCCTTTTGACAGCCCTAATTGACTGTATTTCCACCATCCCTCCAAGGAATGAGTTCCAGATCCACGTCACTCTCCGCAGAGGGAGAGCTTTTCCTCACAGGGTGTCGGCATCGTTTTAATGCCCTGGTCCTCAAGCCATCTGCTAAGGTGAGCAGTTTCCCTCAACTTACCCTATCTGAACCCAGCATCATCATCATGTCCATCTCTGTCGTGAATAATCCCAGTTTCTCCGACCTAACCTTGCAGCCTCATCCCTGGAATCATCCTGGTAAATCTCTTCCACACCCTGCCTAGGACCTACGCATCTTTCCCAAACTGATGTGACCAGAATTGGACACGATTGTCCACTTGTGGTTGAACCAATGCTTCAAACAGGGTCAACATAACCGGCTTCTGTACTCCATCAATGCCCTGATTGCACGGCGAGGAGAATCTTGTGTGATCTAAAATGTTTACAGATGCTGGAAGCGGATAAAAAATAATGACAGACCATTGGTAAGATCAAATGCTGACTTCATGTTCAGCAGCAATCACAAGACTCTTCCCATCCAGGTAAGTTACTGGGCTTGTTTTGTTCTAGCTCCTAAATTTTCATCCATTATCATTACTCAACAATAAGCTCAAGTCCTCCAAACAGAGAGTTAACGTTCTGTTCCACACTCAGATCAGCAAAATTTCAGTCCAGCCACCTGTATTCACAGAAATAGATTTCAGTTCTCATCTCCCCACCGGAACAGTTTTTCAGATCCATCTCAGTCCCCCAAAATCATTCTCAGAGCATGATTTTAACCCCTCCTTCACTGTAGGTGGCTTAATTTCCATGGAAGCCCACCTTCCAACTGCAGTCCTGCCCCATCTCTACCCTTCATTTGTCCCTGGGCAATCTCCACCCTGTTTCACTGCACAATCAACCAATTCAGAAAGCCTTTCTCAAATGACATCTATTCTCATCTTTGCATGGTTGCCTCTAAGACACTTCACTGCTAGTTCCACCTCCCCTCTCTCTCCTCCTATACACTACCCCTGTTTTCTGTGCCTATTATTTTCTCAAATTCATTTTCAGGATCTGAGTACCACTGGCAAAGTCAGCCTTCAATGCCCATTCTCAATTGCCCTTAAAATAATGGAAGTGAAACATTGCTTTGAACTGCTGCAGTCCTTCTGGTGAAGCTACTGCCAGAGTACGCTGTTCAGAGTTCCAAGATTGAGACCAGCAATGATGAAGGAATGGTGATATATTTCCAAGTCAGGATTGTGTGTGAGTCAGGATTGTGTATGTCTTGGAGGGGAGCCTGAAGTGGGTGACATTCGCACATGCTTGCTGCCCTTGACGTTATTGGTCGTAGAGGTCATGAGTTTGGGAATTCTGTTGGAATAGCATGACGAATAATTACAGTGCATTTTGTAAACAGTACACACAGCAGGCACTGCACGTCAGTGGTGAAGGGAATGAATATTTAGAGTAGTCAATGTCGTGCCAAATTAGTGGGCTGTTTTGTCTGGGATTGTGTCAAGCTTCCTGAGTGCTTTGGTGTTGCACTCATCCAGGCAAATTGAGATTATTCATGCTCCTGGCTTGTGCCTTGTAGATGGTAGAAAGTCTTTGGTGGTCAAGAGGTGAATCACTTGCTGTAGGATACCCAGTCTGGTCTGTGACCCTGGGATATTAATTGTGGAGGACTCGACAATGGCAATGCCACTGAGTGTCAAGGGCTGGTGGTTTTACACTTTAACTTCATTTCCTCACCTCCTTTCTTCCCCTTACGTCCAGTCCTCCAAGCCACGCTTCAGCTGAAACACTCACATCCATTTTCACTGCTCCACAATCTTTATAGATCCAGAGGTACGTAATTGTCAGATGGCCGGACAAGGTGGCATGCACGAGAGTGTAGATTGAGCATGATCAGTGGAAAATTGGACTCACCAAATAAACTCAGCCCTCCATTTCTTGGGCCTCCAGAACAACTTGTTGCATGGAGACCCATCAGCCCAAGAAGCAATCAGAAGGTTGAGAGAAGCAAACCCAAATTCAGGGTCCATGCTGCAAATAAATTTTACATCCCCCTCCCTGCAAAATCTTGTGCTGATATACCTTTCAATTGTCTAATTTTCCATTCTAGTGAAGGTGTATAATAACTTGAATTATTTATGGGTGCAGTTTAAGTTGACGGGCACATTCAAAGCACAATCCAATGATTTTCCTAAAAATAACAGAATTTGTACAGAGAGCTCAATTCATAAAAGCCTGCAGGCACCATGAACTGAACTGAATGTTTGCTCCTGTTCCTATATGGGAACAACTTCAGCTGACTGAACATTAGATATATCTAAAAACAGAATACAAACACTGTCAGGTTAAGGTACATATCCAGGAGCAGATGTTAGTTTATGCATAGGAGCAACTAGATTCCTGTTCTAATTACTAAAAATCATTTGGGTATACTGATGCACGAAGCAAATGAAACTGAAAAATCACACGTACAGATTGCAGTTTTCCTTCTATTGTTGGTTCATGACTGATGGTGATGCAACTTATGCCAAGATGAGATACCAATGTAATTTTTTTTAACTATTTCTACCAGCAATGAAGTCAGCAAAATGCTGCAGCCTCAATCCCATTTTTTTTTCAATCGGACATGAAACTTGCTCCTTCACCAACCGTCAGCTTCTCTTTTTCTTTTTTCACTCATTCACTCAAAGCTTAGTTTGACCTAACATTATACATTTTGCTTTCCTACATTTTGCTCAAGTATTTTGAGTGCAAATATGTGTGATGGGTTGTAGGTATGAGAAATATAAGTGAAAGAAGTGCATGGGTGAGGGGTGCATGGGTGAGGGGTGTATGTATGGGGGGGTGCAGGTGTGAGGAGTGCAGGTGTGAAGAATGTGTTGTGCTGGATTTCCTTGGGTATAGATTTTGTAGTTGTATGGCAGGTACAAGTGTATGCAGGGTGTTTGATTGTGAGCAAATTGTGTAGGTGTGTGAGGGATAGTTGAATGTGAGATGCATGTGTGTGTGCCTGCTTGTGTCTGTGTGGAGGAATTAGTGTCTGGTCTGAGAATGTGTGTGAAGATTTTACGAGAGAGAGGTGTGTATATGTGTGTGATGTGTGCAGAGTCTGTGGAGAAAATACTGGACAATAGTTAGGAATTGGGGGCAAAATATCACAGTCAGACCTGACTCTGTCCCCAGCCAAGTTCCATACAGATGCCCATTGATGCTGGTGTCTGGACGGCAATGCAAGAGGAAAGCCCTGACTTTCTTCACCCTTGTCCTCCCCCACTTTATCCTTCCCTCTTATTCTCCCTTCTGCCTGCCTCCCTTTCCTTCCCCTTCTCCCCCACTTCCCTCCCTTCTCCTCTTCTCTTTTCATCTCACCTCCCCACCACTTCCCTTCTGCACCACCAGCTCACCCCATCCCCAACCCCTCATTGCATCTCCGGGGCTTTCTGTTTTCTCTCTTCTCCTGATTACTGCACTCACACTGATTTTCTGCTGACTTTCCATTTCATGACTGCACATAATGACCCAGGTACCAGAGAGTGTGTGGAATCTATGGAACTACATCCTGCCTTATGTTGTCATTAAAAGAGAAAAGGAATATATTGGTAGGAGTGGTGTTGTCGTGTAGTAACTCATTGTGATTCACACTATTGTGCAATGATATGTCTCATCTAAAGAGTGGGACCCATGACAAACCAGTACTCCCTTACTAATGCATTAGAGTGTGAACCTGCATTTTGCATGCAAATAAGATCTTAAGATTTCTTTATTAGTCACATGTACGTTGAAACACACAGTGAAATGCATCTTTTGCACAGAATGTTCTGGGGGCAGCCCGCAAGTGTCGCCAAGCTTCCGGCGCCGACATAGCATGCCCACAGCTTCCTAACCCGTACGTCTTTGGAATGTGGGAGGAAACCGGAGCACCCGGAGGAAACCCACGCAGACACGGGGAGAACATACGAACTCCTTACTGACAGTGGCCAGAATTGAACCTGGGATGCTGGCGCTGTAATAACGTTACGCTAACCGCTACGTGATTGTGCCGCCCTAAATAGGGTTAATCCTTTGATTTTAAACCAAAGGCTGTGCATTAAACCATCCAACTGAATCAATGACATGATAGCAAAATGAATAAATTACCAGAGGAGTAATTCAAAGACTAATGATATAGTGAGTTCAAATCCCACCATGCCGACCAGGGAATTAATATTTATAGACTGATAATACATATTGAATATAAAGCTACGATTGATAACAGTGATCATAGAAGCACCAGACTGTTACTTAACAACTTGTCTAATTCACCCTGGTCTGTTGGGAAAAAAAGTCTGCCATCCTTGCCCAGTCTGGCCCGACACGTAACTCCAGACCCTCATCAAAGTGGCTAATTTTTTACTGCCCTTCGAAAAGGAAAGAAGAGAAGTAAAGGGGAAGGGGAAGGGAGAAGAGGGTAGGGAAACATAGAGGAAGGAAGAGTAGGGGAGGAGAGTGAAGCATTGGAGTGGAGAGGGAGGTGATGTCCGTTCAAGGACCAATTGCAGATGAACATAGAACATAGAACAGCACAGCACAGGATGTCTGTGCCGAAGACAATGCCAAATTAAACTAAGTCTCTTCTGCCTCCACATAATCCAAATCCCTCCATTCTCTGCATATTCATAAAACCCTCTTAAGTGCCACTGCTTCCACTGCTACCGATACAATGGGAACTAAACTTTACCCTTCCCATTGAGGGTTACCTTCCATGAATGTGTAACTACACCAGGATACTTACGTGAACAAATTAGCATGCATATTAACTCTCCGACTGAACAAGGAAATATTTGCAGTCAAACCTTTGGTCCATGTTAGGAGATGTGAAACAATCACTTTTAGAGCATCTATTGCTTTTAGGATTTGATGTTCATCCTGGCCAACTATCCATGGGCAATTATGAACTAACGCAAGAAACTCGAACAAGTCGGGCAATATCAGTGAGAGAAACATCAGCATTTCAGACTGATGGATTCAGGACAAAGGTTGTCAACTTGAAAAGTTATTTTTTTTCTCTCTCCACAGATGCTGCCTGACCTGCTGAGTGTTTTCAGCATTCTCCATTTTTTTTGTTTCAGATTTGCAGCACCTGCAATATTTTACTTCCAAGCAAATTAGCACCGGGCCGCCATCCAAATGCTTCACAAGAAGCTTGAGGTAATTTAGTGGAATTGATTTCACCTGAATTGAACATGCCTTGGCTTTCAGGCTCTGCTCCGAGGACCACTTTTGTATTGGTGCATTGAAAGAGCAGTTTCACAAAAACACAAAATGGTATAACTGCTGACAAAGTCTCTGAGCCCTGAGTGATCTTTCACGAAGCCATAATTAGCAAAATGGAGAACAAAGTAACCCTGAAAAACAAATTTGAAATTCAAATGGTGAAAGCGCTGCTGACTGATGGAATAGTGTGGCGATAAATACATTAGTTTGGAATCTTCTGCTCCCTGCAACATGCCTTTGATATCTGGCTTGAAGCGTATTTCCTTTTATCATTTAATCTCCTCCATGAAAACAATTTTGAAACTGGCTTCATTCCACTCACTTGACTGCAGCTATTAACTGCTCTTGGGCAAGTAGCTGCTGCTCATTGCTTAATGATGAGCTCCTGCTGATTGCTGCTGACTGTTGCATGAAAATGCCTTCAATAAAGGCAGGAAGTGCTGGAAGTGTATAGCAGGGAAATAACACTTCGGCTTTCAGCTCCCTCAGAACTGCTGCTGGTAAACTTCAGGTGTATCTTTCACGAGCCAATAGAAATGATAAGAGAGTCCAAGAGGAGGAACAAAGGTTGGGCAAAGATTAAGTATTGTCCCCAAAGTAGCACCTGCCCTCTTTAGTAATTGATTAACAGGTGGACTAGTGCTGGAAATTGCTGTGCTCTGCCTAATCCCTGTGTGGAGTCTGCCATCAGGTTCTTGAACCTGAAAAACCCTAGTTCTACCTCAGACTATATTTCCCTCAACTAGCGCTAATGTCATTATGTTTATATTTGTTTATTTTGTCGTGAAAGTTATGTACAAGTTTATGTTAATTTAAGTTTATGTAATTTTTGTTTGTCATGTTTGTAATGTACTGTGCTGTGCTGCAGAAAGCAGATTTTCATGGCATTTATACCCCAGGTATGTATGCCCATGACAATAAACTTGAACTTGAACCTGCACTTGAACTCAGTTGGAGGATTAATCTTGCAGGTAAAGGAGGCAAAATTCGTCATAGGTCTCTGGAAGTGAACACATGCAAGAGAACCAAATATGTTCTCTTTAGAACATATTCTAAATGTTCTGTAGTGTAGCAGTTAGCGTAACACTATTACGGCGCCAGCGACCCGGGTTCAATTCTGGCTGCTGTCTGTAAAGAATTTGTACGTTCTCCCCATGACTGTGTGGATTTCCTCTGGATGCTCCAGTTTCCTCCCACTTTCCAAAGACGTACGGGTTAGGAGGTTATCGGCATGCTATGTTGCTGCCGGAAGAGTGGTGACACTTGCGGGCTGTCCCCGGCACACTCTATGCAAAGGTGCAATTCACTATGTGTTTCGATGTACATGTGACTAATAAAGATATCTCACCTTATCGTGTTCCCTCTGAATTTCTGCTTCTGTCGTCATTCTATTAATCAGAGATAAATATCTCCCCTGAGTGATTCACGAAGACAAGCTAATGGTAAATAGGAAAGGTAAGGCCTGCCATCATCGGATGCCCCATTCAGACCCCATGGAGTTACCCTTACTGATGGGAGTGTAATTTTCACTGTCATACTGGATGAAACAGTGCAAGAAACACTCCAGACAATGTGCCTTTAAATTCTGTTAAAATTATTTGTTGAAGATGCACTAGTTTCACGTTTGCTCGTTAGGTGAAAGGTGAGGTGGAGTTGGTACCACCTCTCTGAATAAAACTCATTCAAAGATAAGTGTTGAACCTAAGTAAGAGAAACTTCAAGTGCAGCAAGAACCAGAGGAAAGGTGCCACTGTATGAGGAGAGGGTCACCTTCCTTCATTTAAAGTAACCAGCACATGGAAGAGGAAAGAGAAACGGAAAGATTGGGGTTCGAATTTAAATTTTGTTTTTCATGTTTCCCATGACTGAAGAGCCCTCAACTTTGGCAAGCTAACGTCAGCACAACCATGACCCAGGAGAAAGATTAAATAAAGCTGCCTTACTGTTTCCCATTCACAATGACTTGAATTTCTATGGTGTCTTTTGCAAATTAGTGAAATGTTAAAATAAACATGAAGCCATTCAGTCCATCATCTTATACTATCCCTTTGAAAGAGCTAAACAATTTGTGTCACTCCCCTTCTCTATCCTCACAACCTTGTAAATGTTTCCATTATATGCAATTTTTGAATTATTTCTTGGAAGTTATTATTGAATTATCTTCCCCCATCCCTTCACTACCTTCCAGATCATAACAACACATTACCTAATTTCCTTAATTGCCACTTCTTTTCCAAATTTTCTTGATTGCTACTTATTTTGTATTTCTGTCTAACGATAAGTCCTTCCACTGGAAACTGTTTCTATGGAAACCATTTTATGAATTTGAATTAAATAATAAAATCTCCCTTTTCCTGGTTTATCTCTCAGGGTTTCTCTGGTCTCTCAGCACATCAGACTGCATCTGAGGAGAGAGAAACAAACAATATTTCAGGTCAATAAGGATTCTATGAAAGGTCGCTGACTTGAAAGGTCCACTCTGTTCCTCTCCGCTGCTGCCTAATCTGCTGAGCATTTCTGGCATTTTCTGGTTTTATTTCAGATTTCCAGCAAATGCAGGATTTTTTGTGTTCTCTGGTCTCCATGTAACCAAGTCTTTAATATGCAGTGCAATTCTAGTAAATCTCCTCTGCATCTTCTCCAAGACCTTAACATACTTCCTAAGTTGCACTGAATACAACTGGAAATCTTATTTCACCTGAGATCTAACCAATGACTTACAAAGGGTTAGCATAATCTCCTGACATATGTACAATAATGGGTCTTGGATTACTATTTTAAAAAAATACCCACCACCATTATTGAAAGATTAGAGGCTTAGCCAGTTCAATCTCTCTTCTGACAGACATAACATACCAGTAGCCAGTTTCACTCAACAACAACCCTTGCTGCCACAGAGAGAACTTTTGTTAATCATAAGGCTATTTCATCAAATAAATGCTTCCATTCAATGCATATTTCTCATACTTTGATGGCAAAACTGTTCACTAGTAAGCTTTGTAGATTTTAATCTAGCTTCAACATACCACCAACCTTTGATGGGCAGAGAGCATATGTCCTCCGAAGAGACTAAAGTGAGGGAACTTTTGTTCCCTCATCGCCCCTGACTGATGTCCACCATCTTAGAAATTATTTGTTTACAACAAGTACTTGAGTTCTCTTTATTGAAAGCATTTATGTCTTCCTGGTTCCCTTTAAAGTCACCTCAGATCTATGAATTTCTTCTCTCTTTTTCCCTTTGCTCCATTTTCTTCATATCTTCTGTAATTTCAATGTTCATATTAGTTCTCTGTTGTTCTATGAATGTACATTTTCAATAAGTTTCTTGTTTAATTTTATTCTCTTTATCTTTCATCAGCTAGAGAGCATCTAGCTATGGATGTTTTTCTTGACGCAATGTCTCTGTCTCCTAAGAATCATCCTGAAGGTTTCCTATTGTTTTGTTACTGTTTTGGTTTCCATTTCTTGACTCCATCCCTGGGGGTATCTCATTTCAATTCACATAAAACACCCTCACCTAGTTAAATAAATTGCTCACTGCTTGCCCTTTTCCATAGTGATTCTAAAGCTAATGGTTTGATGATCACTGTTGCATTAGCACTCCCCAAATGAGGAGAAATTGGGCTTTGATAAGTCGGAACAATTTTTTAGAGATCTTTACATGGTAGACACATATTGTGTACTATTTTATGTCCTTGCAAGGGAAAGGAATGAGATTCACATGACATCAAGTGGTGGCCCTGGTTGGACATGAAGAATGATGTTGAAAAGGCTTCTCTTATGTGAGATTACACGGATATGGCAGCGCAGAAACAGAGCATTTAGTTCAGCACGTCTACACTGGTCTCGGTGCTCCAGCTAACTGCTACTTCCTCTTAGGTCTATCAACACATCCATCTTTAAATGTCTTACTCCAATTTGCCCTTACGTGCATCTATGCTGTTTGTCTCAAACAATCCATTTGAATCAGAATCAGTTTATTATCACTGAAATTTGTTGTGAAATTTGTTGTTTTCCAGCAGCAGTACAGTGCAAGACATAAAAATTACAAGAAGTTACAAACAAACAAATAAATAAATAAATAAATAGAGTTGCGCAAAAGAGGAATAACAAGGTAGAGCTCATGGGTTCATGGACCGTTCAGAAATCTCTGCAGAATTACACGGTCTAACCAGTCACTGATGTTGAAGTGGACTTCCTCACTTTAGACTCTTCAGAGGACGTATGCTCTCTGCCCATCAAAGGTTGGTGGTGGGTTGAAGCTAGATGAAAATCTGTAAAGCTGATGAGTGAACAGTTTTGCTCTCAGAGTATGAGAGATATGCATTGAATGGAAGCACTTATTTGATCAAATAGCCTTATGATTAAACATGAATTGTGCTCATGGGATTGGATGAAGTAGGATTGAAGGAGGGGGAAAGCTTCTGAACTTCGCAAAAGACCAGTTAGGCTAAGTGTATATTTCGTGCTGCTGGCTTCATCTAAGTGAAGGCTTAATAAAAGAGCAGTGATTCGAGTCAAAGGCATCTGGTTCTGCAAAATCCCAATAGAGCTGTCAGAGCACAGGTGTCACCGTTGCGTTGGGAGTCTCCTCTGGAATAGAAAGAGGGAGGACCGCCACTGTGAAAATTCACTAGGATTCTTGATGGGGTTCTAGATGTGATCCCAGGGCAGGTGATTAGATTGGGAGAGCAGCTCACTGGGTTGGGAGGGTGGGTGATCAGGTGGGGAAGGAAGGAAGGAGGAAAGCAATGGAAAAGGGTAGCAGATACTGGAATCTGGGCTTGGAGAGGGATAAAGACGATGGAGGTTAGTGAAGTGATATTAAAATGTTGGGAGAATCACTGCTGCTTCTCCAGTTGCACATTCAGGTGCGTATATTTCAAACATTAGCTCCAGCCTGTCACATTCTCTCTAAGGACAGCCTGTGAGATGACCTACAGACTTGATTTCCCCCAATGCAGCTTGAACCGGGTACATTAGAATAATTGTGCAAAGGAAGTTTCGAATACTTATTTTGCCTCGTATTTGCACAGGAAAGGTGTGGCTCAGGTGCCAAGCCTTAAAGACTTTTCCTTTCGATTCTCACGACATCGCAGGTGATGTACTTTAGCTTGCTACAGAGTGAGCACGCCCTGCCCACTGTGGTTTGGGTGACTGCTTCACTCCTGAACAGTGGGTGGGACAAGGTTGCTTTCCTAGCCCTGAATCTCAGCACAATGCTCAGCTTCTGCCCATGTCTCCTCTCAGCTCTGTCTCCACCTGTTTTTCAGGTAAGCTACAACATCTCATAGATTAGCTTCACCAAAGAGATACACTGTTCATTGAAATCATAAATTATTATATTGATACCCTGCATTGAAAACAATCTCCATCAACTGAACATTGTTAGTGCAAAGCATTAATAGCTGTCCGTTTAATTTTCATAGTCAATTTTAAACAGATGGGAATATTGTACTCAAATTCGAAAGGATAGAAATTTGTCCAGCCTTTTGTGCTGAACACCCAATATTAGTGATTATGAGTTTCTGTACTGTGTTCCCCTTAGATCCAAGCATTTCATAACAACCATCCCAGCAGGGTTAAAAGTTACCTAATGAGTGTAATCCATTGTGTTTGTTTCCACTTTAGCAGTGTTGCTACCCTGCTAACAAATAGGTCAGGCTGCATCTGTGGAAAGAGGAACAGAGTTACGGTTTCAGGTAAAAGAACAGTTCTAATGAAAGGTCCACAACCATAGAAAGCATCCTATCCTATACATCATGGCTTGGTATGGTAACTGCTCTGCCCATGACCGAAAGAAACTGCAGAGAGTTGTGGACGCAGTTCAGCACAGCACAAAAATCAGCCTCCCCTCCATGGACTCTGTCTACACTTCTCGCTGCCTTGGTAAAGCAGCCAACATAATCAAAGACCCCACCCACCCCAGATATTCTCTCTTCTCCCCCCTCCCATTTGCCAGAAGATACAAAATCCTGAAAGCACCAGGCTCAAGGACAGCTTCTATCCTGCTGTTACAGAACTATTGAATGGTCCCCCAGTATGATAAGATAGGCCCTTGATCTCACAGTCTACCTCGTTATGGCTTAGCAACTTATTGTCTGTCGACACTGCACTTTCTCCGTAACTGTAACACTATATTCTGCATTCTGTTATTGCTTTTCCCTTGTACTACCTCAATGTACTTATGTTTGGAATGATCTGTCTGGATGGCATGCAAAACAAAGCTTCTCACTATATCTCAGTACATGTGACAATAATAAACCAATTACCAATTACCAAGCTATTTCAACACCCCTTCCCATCCCCACACTGACCCATCTGTCCTCGGCCTTCTCCACTGCCATTGTGAATGATCTGTATGGATGGCATGCAAAACAAAGTTTTTTGCCGTACCTCAGTACATATGATGATATTAAACCAATTACCAATTACCTGAAGCATAAACTCTTTCCACAGATATTGCTGACCCTCTAAGTGTTTTAAGCATTTTGTGTTTTTATTTCAGACTTCCAGAATCTACAGTTCTTTGATTTTCTTTTGCAAACTGATAGTTTTTTTGCTTACTAATCTTTAAAATGACCAGACAGAATGTCTGAAGGATTTCACTGTCAGTCTTGTTCTGATGGTTCCAATGAGTCTCCAGATGGTTAATACGTGAGATTAAAATAGAACAATGCACAGAGCAAGATTGGACCCAGAGCTGTGTTATTTGTGTTGACAGGCTATTGCATCACAGCAAAATAAATGGTGGATAAAAATAGTTTAGAAACTCACCTAGGTGCTTTACATGGTAGTTAATGAATATGACTGGAAGGTAATATTAACAAATTATGATTTGTGAATATTAAAATTTCTGTGTGATTCAATGAGAATCTGCAATGACAAAGTGGAGTTGAAATTGGCAAGCCCTTCTGCATATCTAATGCAATTGCTGAATTTCAGTCTGACAGTTTAAAAACTTCTCTGATGAATTTCATTGCAGCTGGAGAGAACTTAAGAGTATTAAACATGTCACTTCAGAGTCTTTTCTGAGCAACTGAGCTCTCCAGGGAAGGTGGATAAAACAGCAGGTTACATCATATCCACACAAACCCAGAGCTCCTTATTCTGACTGCATCCATTCTGACAACTCTGGAGTTACATGTTCCAGCCCTAGGAAGGCTAAACTGCCCTGAACTACCAGGTATTTAGGTTGGCTGCTGATAGCAAGATGAATCATAAAACACCTAGGGGCCAGTAAGTTGCTATTGGTCACAATATTTATTATTAACACTTACTAGTAAGTGTTAGTGGACTCTGCCCAATACATCACGGGCACATCCCTTCCCACGACTGGTAGTCTCAACATGAGGCACTGCCTCAAGAAGGCAACATCCATCATCAAAGATCCCCACCATCCGGGCCATGCCATCTTCTCACAGCTACCAACAGGCAGGAGGTACAGAAGCCTGAAGTCCCACACCATCAGGTTCAAGAACAGCTATTTCCCTTCAACCATTCGGTTCTTGAACCAACCGGCAAAACCCTAATCGCTACAGTCCAGCAACACAATGACCACTATGCACTAGAATGGACTCTTTTTTTGTTCTAATTATATTCTTTCTTGTAAAATGTGTGTATAATTTATGTTTAATTTATGTTTTTCTTGTGAATGCTGTTTATATGATGCTCTGTGCCTGTGATGCTGCTGCAAGCAAGTTTTTCATTGCAGCGGTGCACACAGGTACTTGTGCACATGACAATAAACTTGACTTTGGCTTCGGCTGTGTGTAAAATTAACACCCAAAGTACGGCACTCCTGATATTGAAGACTATTGATTACAGTAGAACTGAATACTAGGAGGGTGTAGGGCAGTGCATGGTACACAGACAATAATCTGGCATCTGATAATAACCATCTACTCCCAAATGCCAAGCCCAAACCTTGCTTTTGTCACAGACAGCAGTGCAGTCTAAATTGGAAGAGCTATCTGACGACTAGTCAAGCAACAACTTGGGATAGCCAGACACTATCATACTTTGCAGACAATGTGCCAATCTCCTCCATTGCAATCCCTGAGTGCATCCTGTCCCACAGGTCAGACTCATCAGAGGAGGGAGTACTGTAATATACAGGTGGAGCAAATATCTCTAGTGGTCCTCAACAGCCTCCTTAAAGTCTCGTGGTGTCATGGGCGCAGAGACATCCTCCTGATTACCACCTATCGTGGTCACTCATCTGGTGAATCAATACTCCTCCATGCTGAGAATTAGTTGTAGCAAGGGCACAGATTTTACTCTGGTGGGGATCTGACTGACCAGGCCTAGTCCTGAAAGACAGAGGTGTCAAGTAGTAATGGAAGTGCCACTGTGAAAGACAACATTACCTGACCTTCTACTTGCCAGTCTATCAGATCCAGAGCAGCATTGGTAGAAGGGAACACCACATAGCCCTTATAGAGACAAAGTCCCATCTTCATGCCAAGAGCACCCTCCATCTTGTTGTGTGGCACTGCTGTCATCCTGAATGGAAAGGTCTCAGGAAGATCAAAGTTGGGCATCCACAAAGCTCTGTGGACCATCAGCGGCAGCAGAAGTGTACACACCACAATAGCCTCATGGTCTGGCATACACCTCACTGCACCCTTACTACAGTAATACACGCAGATTTTCCAGACTATTGGATGTTATTCCTATCATACCCCAACATACTTTTAAATCATTTTATTTTTAGTTGTTAAACAGTACTTTAATAACTTTTCCAATGAACCCTGTAAGGTTCAGTGGAGCACGAGAACAGATGAATTTAAAGGCATCTCAGGAAACAGGACTCTGGGGAGTTTCAAGGGAGGGTGGGAAATGGGTTCCTGGGAAGTTTAAAGAGAGCAGGGGAAATGAAGCCACAGTGAATTTAAAGGAAGTGCAAGACTGTAAGAACCAGGGCCCTAGTGTGTTTAAATGGAGAGGGGGAAGCAGAGCCAGGTTTTAAAGGAAGTGCTGGAAACGGGGTCCCAGTGTGTTTAATGGGAGCACAGGAAACATAAGCAGGTATTCCAGACGCCAATGGAGACACAACAGTTGACCTGTCCATCACCTCCCCCTGGTTCCCCTCTTCCTTCCCTTTATTCCATGGTCTGCTGTTCTCTCATATCAGATTCCCTCTTCTTCAGCCCTCTCCCACCTATGACTTCCCAGCTTCTCACATCACTCCCTTTCACCCAGCGTCCCCCACCCACCTACCTTCCCCCTCTCACCTGGACTCACCTATCCCCTGCCTGCGTGTGCTCCTCCCTTTCCCCCGACCTTCTTATTCTGGCTTCTGCCCTCTTCCTTTCCAGTCCTGATGAAGGGTCTCGGCCCGAAACATTGACTGTTTATTTCCCTCCATAGATGCTGCCTGACCTGCTGAGTTCCTCCAGCATTTTGTGCGTATCATTCCAGATGCTAAGTCAGATTACTGGAGTTTTACTTAGCAAGTCAGGGGATCAAACGTGGTTTAATGAGGAATGCCGAAGAATATGCTGGGATCACAACCAGGCATAGTTGAAAAATGAGGTGCCACTTATATATCTGAATAACAGGATAACAAGAGGTTGGAGTAGAAATGGAGGTCTCAGGTGACTTGATAGAGGTGTACAGAATGATAAGAGACATAGACGAGTGGACAGGCAGAGACTTTTTCCCAGGGCGACAATGGCTAACATGAGCGGGCATAATTTTAAGGTGATTGGAGGAAGATATAAGGGGGATGTCAGACGTAAGTTTTTTACAGAGAGTGGTGGGTGCGTGGAAAGCACTGCCGGCAGAGGTTGTGGGGGCAGATACATCAGGGACATTTAAGAGACTCTAGGATAGCCACATGAATGATAGAGAAATGGAGGGCTATGTGGGCGGGAAGGGTTAGATAGATTTTAGAGCAGGATAAAATGTTGGCACAACATCGTGGGCCGAAGGGCCTGTACTGTGCTGTAATGTTCTATGTTCTATGTTCAGGGTAGAAGAAAGCTTCAACACAGGTCAAAGTGAACATTAAACAGTGAAAGCTGCTTGCAGTACATAGAGCTAAACAATCCCACAAAGAACAGATCAAATCTGGGTTCTGCAGCCTGCTAGTCATGAATGGTGGTGAACAATTAAACAGTTAACAAGAGAAGGCGGGTCCAAGAATGCTTTCATCCTCAGTGATAGTGGGGCCCAGCATGTGAGTGCTGAGGCATTCACAACCAGGTTGGACATGAGACTGCATGTTAATGATCCATCGCAATATACTTCTGAGATGCCCACCATCACGGAAGTCACTTTCTATCTGATTTGACTCATTCCATGTGACATCAAGAAATGGTGGAAGGTACTGAATGTAACAAAGACAATGGGAGTAGCTGTAGCATTGACAAATTGTGCCCAAGAGCTAGCCATGCCTCTAGCCAGGCTGTTTTGGTATAATTACAACATTGACATCTGTACAAAAATGTAGAAAATTGTTCTGTTCATAAAAAGTTCAAGTTTATCATCATGGACACACTTACACAAGTATAAATGCCACGGAAATTAGCTTATTGCAGTAGCAGCACAGTACGTTACAAGACGAGGACAAACATAATTCAATGTAAAGTTAAATTGACATATACATGACATACACGTGTGCAAAATAAACAGGAAACATAATGACACTAGTACAGGATTGAGAGAGAAAATACATTTAGACTAAGGTAGTGTAAAAGTTTTTAAAGACAGTTCAAGAACCTGATGGCAGTGGGGAAGAAGCTGTAGTTGAACCTTGAGGTGTGGGTCTTCAGGCTCCTGTACCTCCTGCCTGATGACAGCATCAAAAAGGAGACATGGCCTGGATGGTGGGGGTCCCAGATTATGGATGCCACCTTCCTGAGACATCACCTCTTGTAGATGTCCTTGATGGTGGGGAGAGCTGTACCCGTGATGGAACTGGCTGAGTCACCACTCTCTGTAGCCTCTTGTGTTCCCGTGCATTGGAATGCCCATACCAGGCCGTGATGCCACTGGTCAGAATGCCACTGTACGTCTGTAGAAGTAGGACAAATCTAATCTAACCAGTTACATCCAATCAGCCTACTCTTAATCATCAACTAAATGATGGAAGGTGTCACCATCATTGCTATTAAGCAGCACTTATTCATCAATAAACTGCCCACTGATGCCCAGATGAGTACATTAGGACCTCTCAGCTCCAGACCTCGTCACAACCTTGGATAAAACAGAGCTGGTGCTTCACCCTGAGTTGGGTACTTCCAGCTGCACTTGCTAAACTCCCTTCGCCCTTGAACAGGATCACCTAGATGTCTCCCCTCCTGAATTCTAGAGGTGAGGTGAGAGCGACAGCCCCTGAAGTCAACAAGCATCGAAGGGAAAACACTCCAATGGAGTCATACTTGGAATTGGAATTGGTTTATTATTGTCACATGTACTGAGGTACAGTGAAAAACTTGTCTTGCATACCGTTCATACAGATCAATTCATGACACAGTGCATCAAGGTAGTACAAGGTAAAACAATACAGAATGCAGAATAAAGTGTCACAGTTACAGAGAAAGTGTAGTGCAGGTAGACAATAAGGTGCAAGGTCATAACGTGGTAGATTGTGAGGTCAGGAGTCCATCTTATCGTACTAGGGGACCATTCAATAGTCTTATAACAGCGGGACTGGTACATGTACTGGTAAGTAAACAGTCGACGTTTCAGGTTGAGACACTTCATCAGGACGAGGGCAGAAGCCGTTTATTTCTCTCCATAGATGCTGCCTGAACTGCTGAGTTCCTCCAGCATTTTGTGTGCGTTTCCGAACTATGCTGCTATTCCTACTCTGACTAGCATGTGGCACAGGTAGTAACCCTGAGATTATTACCTTTGAGGTCCTACTTTTTAATCTGTCTCTTAGCTCCCTAAATTCGGCTTCAAGATAGTTCCATGATAAGGGGGTGGTCATTTGAAACTGAGGTGTGCAGAAATTCTCACAGATGGTATTGGAATTGGAATTGGAATTGATTTATTATTGTCACATGTACCGAGGTACAGTGAAAAGCTTGTCTTGCATACCGTTCATACAGATCAATTCATTACACAGTGCAGCAAGGTAGTACAAGGCAAAACAAGGTACTGAATCTCTAGAATTCTCTCCCTCGGACATTTGTGGAGGATAAACCACTTGGAGGTGTTTGAAGAAGAATTTGATGCATTTTTGAAAAAAAATGAAAATTAAGGGCAATGGGGAACTGGCACAGAGGAGTGGAGGCCAGCATAGATCAGCCATGATCATGTTGAATGGCAGGGAAAGCTTGAGGGCCCAAGTGGTCTACTCCTGCTCATTTTCTTGTGTTCCTGTGTACTTACTGCAGAGGTGACACTGAAATCTCTTCACACCTGTTGTAAGGAAAGTAGTTGAAGATCGTTCCAATTCTTTCAGCTGACCACGCGAAAGTCCATGGGAGGTTTTAACGACGTTTGCACATTAATTTACAGATGATACAGGCAAGGCCAAGACTTGTTGTCCATTTCTTGTTCAGCCTGTGCTTTCTCCTTGAATTGGTGTAGCCTGAGGGATAAAAGCCCTTTCAGAGTGCCGTTAATTGGGGAGCTCCAGGATTTTGACCCAGCAGTGTTGAAGGACTGGTGAAATATTTCCAAGTCGCAGAGTAAATCCAAGTCACCTTATTGGAAATAGGGCGAAATCAACATGGTTTTGTTTAGGGGAGATCTTACCTGACAAATCTGTTAGAATTCTTTGAGGAGGTAACAGGAAAGTTAGTCAAAGGAGAGTCGGTGGATTTTCAGAAGGCCTTTGACAAGGTGCCGCACACAAGGCCGCTGAACAAGGTAAGAGCCCATGGTGTTAGAGGCAAGGTACTAGATTGGATTGAAGATTGGCTGGCTGGCAGAAGTGGAATTCATTGCCACAGGGGGCTGTGGAGGCCAAGTCACTGGGTGTACTTAAGGCAGAGCTTGATAGGTTCTTGATTGTCAAGGGGGTTAAGGGTTATGGGGAGAAGGCAGGAGAATGTGATTTAAAAAACAAATCAGCCACGATTGAATGGCAGACCAGACTTGATGGGCTGAATGGCCTAATTCTGCTCCTATACCTTAGATTATGGTTCTAAGTCAGGACAGTGCCTGCCTTGCAGGAGATCTTGGGGGTCAGGGTGTTACCATCTACATTTTGAACATACCCTCCAGTTGGCAGAGGATAGGAAGGGGGAGGTGTGTTGGAAATAAGGACATCAAAAATAGAAACAGGAGTAATCTGCCCCTCTGATCTTTTATCTCAGTGCAACTTTCCTGTATTAACCCGGATAAATGTGAGGTGTTGCACCTTAGTAGGATGCATGTCAAGAGCCAGTACACTCTAAAGGGCAAGACCCTTAACAGTGTTGAAGAGCAGAGAGACCTTGGGGTGCAAGTCCATGGCTCATTGAAAGTAGCTACACAGGTAGATAGGGTGGTTAAGAAGGCTTATGGAATGCTTGCTTTCATTAATCAAGGTATTGGGTATAGGAGTCAAGAAGTTACGATGCATCTCTATAGAACTCTGATTTGGCCGCATTTAGAGTATTGCGTGTAATTCTGGTCACCTCACTATAGGAAGGATATCGAGGCTTTAGTGAGGGTGCAGAGGAGGTTTACTAGGATGCTGCCTGGATTAGAGGGCATGTGCAATCAGGAGAGGCTGGACAAACTTGGGCTATTTTCTCTGGAGCGGCAGAAGCTGAAGGGTGATCTGTTGGAAGTGTATAAGATTATGAGGGGCATAGAGAGGGTGGACAAGCAATATCTTTTTTGCATTATTGAGCGATCCAATACCAGAGAGCATGCATTTAAGGTGAGAGGAGGTAGGTTCAGAAGAGATGTGAAAGGTAACCTTTTTATTCAGAGAGTGGTGGATGCCTGGAATGCGTTGCCTGATAGGGTGGTGGAGGCAAATTCATTGGGGGCTTTTAAGAGGGGCTTGGATGGGCCCATGAATGAGAGGAAAAGGGAGGGATATGAGCATTCTGTAGGTAGGAGGGAATAGCTATGTCAGCACAACATTGTGGGCTGAAGGGCCTGTTCTGTGCTGCAGTGTTCCATGTTCTATGTAACCCCATATCCCTTACTTCCCTTAATATCTAAAAATCTATCCATCTCTGCCTTGATTATACTCAGATAAGAACACAATTACATCTGAAATTACTGGGAATCACAAAGAAAAAAGAATGGTAATTAAATAGGCAAGTTATTTGAAACAAATGAATGAATAAATGAAAGGCAATTTAGCAAAGGTAGACACATAGTTTAATATGATGGAGCTCAGTGGGAATAATATACACAAGGTCTGGACCAGCAAGCCAGTGGCCAATAAAAGAAATTAAATCTAAATGATTATTATCTCCTCTGGCTGAACATTAATGAGAAAATGTGGCTGAGTTTCAATATACTGTGCTGCTATAAAGAAGTCAAAACTCCAAAAAGGAACGTTTAACTCATTTCTTGCAAACCACTCAAATGAGACAAACTTAGATTTTGAACTTATCTTTGTGAGAATTATCCAGTAATTGTGAATCCTAGTTCTCTTTTATCACAGAATGTGGTCCAAAAATGCTGCCGCATTTCCCCGAAGGCTGTAAGAAATTCTAGTTTGAAGAGATCTCCATAGAAAATCCTTATTTCCACCTAATGCTCCATCTTGGGCTTAGTGCTCTGGAGACTCGGTGCCCTCTGTAAGCATTTCTGCTGAATTCAAACTTGAAGTCTCTTGCCTGAAGAGATTGAGAAGAGGTTGCTACTGGGCTAACAATTACTTTGTTCAAGTTGATATTTTATTTCAAAGCTTGCTGAGCTTGCCATCACATTACGAAGACAGTAAACATCAACCAAACAAAACAAAACTGAAATTATTTGAAAAGCAGTAATTACACACAAGGAGAATAAGTGGTCAAGAAAGCCAGTTGCAAAGTATTCAACTTTAAACATAATGGATAACACTAAAATAAAGACACTTGGATTGTCATGTGCAAATAGCTTGTTCAAACTGCCACGGACTGCACATAACGTTTGTGCTGTCTTCTTCTTACTATTGGTTCAGTGATCATTCACTGCTTACTGTGCAGTTGTCTGCCTTGGATGTTACCACGCCGCCCAATTTTGTGAGTGGCTGGCACTGGATCAAGCTGGCCAACACCGCTTTAACCAAGCCTGCATCTTTTGAAGAAGAGTTGGGTTGTGATTCTAATGTGTGATGGAGAATTTCCAAAAAGACTCGAGCAGCACCGACCAATGAAGGCAAGTGTGCCGTATCCCTTCTTTACCACCCTATCCACTTGGATTGCCACCTTAAGGAAGCTGTGGACTTGTACCCTAGATCCCTGTGTACATCAATGCTCCTAAGGATCCTGCCAGTTACTATAAGCCTTCCTCTTGTATTCGACCTCCCAAAGTGCAACACTTTACACTTGTCAGGATTAAACTCCATCTGCAATTTCTCCGCCTAAATCTCCAACTGATCCATATCATTTGACAACCTTCCTCACAGCCAACAATTTATGCTTACCATCAAGTACAGATTAACACTAATCATGCACTAATGATGTTTGCTTCTCCCGACATTACCATCTCATGTATGAATGAAAACAATTCTCATTTTAAGAGAGAAATTCTGAATACCCGCTGATAAATTGGGTTAGCAGCAAACATTGTTTTTTTGCTTCTTTCTATTTCATTGAAGTGAAGGAAGCTGAGGGGGAGATCTGATAGAGATATACAAAATTATGAGGGCATAAATAGGGTAGATTGTAGGAAACCTTTCTCCACATAGAGATATCTAAAACCATAGGTTTAAGATAAGGGATAAGGGGTTTTGTAAGGATATGAGGAGGAAATATTTTACCCAAAGGATGGTTAGAATCTGGAACACAGGGCCTGAAGGGGTGGTGGAAGCAGATACTCCCACAACATTTAAGAAGCATCCAGATGAGCATTTGAATTGCCAAGGCATGGAAGGCTGCAGACCAAGCTTGGAAGGTCTAAGGAGTTTAAACCGTATCATAGAGCCATAGAGCACAGAAACAAGCCCTTCAGCCACCAATCACTGATTAACACCAATCCCATTTTCTTCTCCCCAGTTCCCATCAACCTCCCAACAGATTCTATCACGTTACACCCTTGGGGCAATTAGTGACCTACCAATATGAATGTCTTTGGGATCTGGGAGGAAACAGGACCATCCAGAGGAAACCGGCAGGATCATAGGGAGAATGTGCAGGAAGTATAAGTTGAAAGACCTGGAACTAAGCCGTGGTGACATACCAGACAGAAACAGGCCCTTCAGCCCAACAAGTCATGGTGACCATCAAGCACTCATCTACATTAATCCCATTTTTATTCTCCCCACATTTGTTTCCCTCCCCACTCTCTTTTTTAACTAATTTAGTTTTATTCTTTCATAATACCAATAGTTGAATTTTGGGTATACCTGCAGCTTAAGTTATAACAAGCCTAAGAAGCTTTAGCTTTGTAAATAGGTTGGTTAACTCCTGCTTTTTTCATGCTCAGTTCACTCAAGAATGGATTTTACCTGCTGTTGACCACCCTAGCCACCTGCCACATCAGGAAATTGGGCTTGCAACTTCTGTACACTGATCATATCACACAGAAGTGTGTGTGATTTTTTTTTCAGCGTCAGACATGCACGTAATGAGACCTCTATTCTCGTAATACTCATTCCCTCGCTTGGCAACATAAGTTGGAGTTAAAGGGTGCGACCCACAGCAGTCACAATGCAACTAGGAGCACAATGTGCTACTTTGCTGAGTTTATCATTAGTTAAAGGGATTCTGTTGTTGTCACTTGAATGATATTTGGAGACCTGACTAGGCCGTCTTAGAACTGATTGCAGTCTGCTCAAGCATCCTCCCAAATCTGCAGTTCGCTACAACTAATGGGAGTGCGTTTCCCAGCATATAAAGCAGCTACCCATATCTAAGTATCTAAGTAACTAAGTATCGCCAGCAGGGATTTCATCAATGACAGTAAACCTTATTAAGTGGTGATCTGGTATCGCTTGATTTAAGAGATTACAATGACTTTATGAAATGACTAAAACCACAGCCTCCAAAACCTCCTCCATGTTTTGAGTTCAGCCCCATCTTCTCGCATCTGTCACGATGCTTAATCTGCCAACAATCCAGTGATGGATATCTCCTGGTGACTGGCGAGACCATTTCTTCCCAACCTCAGTCTCTATCCTGGTTGTCAATCTGTTGGCAACTGACCAGGCCACCTCTCCCTTACTTCAGTGCCACTGTAGTTAGAGGCAAAATTCTGTAGGCTGTTATCAGCTTCCAACACAGCTTCTATTTGTACTCCACTCTCCTTTACATGGCCTTTTCAGGAATAGTTTGCATTATCCCTAAACCATTGGCTTCAAATCTTATCTGCTAGATCTCCAGACCACCTGCCCATGAAAAGGAAAGAGTTCAGCTCGAACTGAGCTACCTTCTTTATGTGTCAGCCTCACATTTGTCTTATTACAATTCAATAGATCACAGACCCACAACTAAATTACACTCCATGTGATAAAATGCATGGGGAGTAACTCTGCACCTAACCAGCTTGAAGCTATTTGTTTTAAATCCAAGAATTGATTGATTTAGTAAGCCAGTCCAATGTCATTAAGGAAATGTAATTCTGTTGGAATGCTTTGATGTGGATAAATCTGAACATTTTTAAAGGTGTTTGAATGGGTTTTACTGTAGTAATGTTTCTGATGCTTAAAACTCTCACAGAGTTGTACGACATAGAAACAGCTCCTTCAGCCCATTGTTTCTGTGCCAACCATCATGACTGTCTATTCTAATCCCACTTGCCTGCATTAATCCGATACCCCTCTATGCCCTGCTCATTCAAGCACCAAAGGCCATTGAAGACAAATCCAGACTTGGTGGAATCATAGTTGTTTCTTATGTGTTGACTTTTAGCTCCTATTGGCAGGCATGCCACTGGGAGTCAGGAAAGGATACAGATAGCTCAAGTTCAACTCCCTCTTGTTGAGTCTGTATGAATAAAACCTCCATCATTTCCTGCATGTCACAGCTGGTGTTAAATTTTTTTTTATAGAGCCCTTCAGTTCCCCGTGGCACGTCTGCAGATTCAGATTGGTCAATCGTAATCTGTGATAGCCACAAAATGCCTTTGCAGCACAGCTAATGACCACTTTAATATAGATTTGTTTAAATGCATTATTGTGGCAAATTTAGCTGTGCAATAATACAGAGTGAATGAGGGCAACGAAACAGAAGGCAAAGCCATACCCCCCTACAAACCTACAGTTCCCGATTTTCAGAAACATTGTGTAGAGATGAACTCACATTCTTTGCTTTGATGGCTAGTTTAATTGGTCACAGTAAATTGCACCTACTTTGTCGGTGAGTGGTAGAATCTGGGGGGCGTTGAGGGGAATGTTGGGGGAGTGGGGAGGGATTAGTGTTAATGATTGGTGCAGACTCGGTGGGCCAGTTTCTGTGCTGAACCTCTCTATGAGTTCAGTAACAACTGGGTGGCATTGGAAGTTGCCAGCGTAGCTAGCTTCCCACAAGTACAGGCAGCCATTGACCGCAGTCCTGCATCTTTGCATCTTTAAACATTCCCGTTAATAACACAAATTTTTTCCTTATCAGGGAAGGTTTTCACTCCCTCAACCCACCTGAGCTGTGGCTGACAAGAAGAATTGACTGCCATATTTCTGGGAAGCACATAGTGCCTCATCTCTCTCTCTGTCTCTCTCTCTCTCTCTCTCTCGCTCTCTCTGTGGCCCGAGCCAATAATTTATAAAGTTGTACCATGACCTCCTTACTCTTTTATTCTGTGCCCTGCCTAATGAAGGCTCATGTCCTGCATGCCTTCTTCAGCATCTTCAGGAATCCTTGGACTTGTACACTAAGTTCGCTCTCTTCTGCAACACTCCCTATGACTGTATCATTCATTGTGTAAGTCCTAGCCTTAATAGTCCTCCCAAAGTGTACCACTTCACACTTATCAGGGTTAATTTCCTTCAGTCATTGCTGTGCCCATTTTACCAACTAACAAATATCATCCTGAATCTGGAGCAAAAGAACAAGCTGCTGGAGGAGCTCAGTGTGTCAGGTAGCATCTATGGAGGGAAATGAACAGTCAATATTCTGGGTTGAAACCCTTACATCCATTCTGCATCGTCAGACTACCCATCTCACTCTCAACAACACCACCAACGTTCATGCTATCTGCAAACCTACTAATCATATCTCTTGCATTCATATCCAAATTGTTAATGTATATAACAAACATTAAGAGTCCCAGAAGTGATTCTTGGACTTCTCCTTAGACTAGTATACATCAACTTATTAGAAACTGCATTCAACTGAGCCTAGTCCCTTCAGAAACCACACAGGTCCATTTTGCTGCTTATTTCTGGGCCAACCACTGTTGTAAATGTCTTTCCGATAAATTTCTCAATATTTTGCAGAGAAACTGAATGAGTGTCAACAATCTGGACATCAAAAAAGATGAAATTGATTTTCTAGCCACCTATAGGTTTTCATGCATTTTTATTTCGATGTCAGTCATGATGGCACTATCTTAGGTGCATTCCACAAGGAAAATAAATATCTCCGTGTTTGCAGAATAATTTGAGCTGGGGGATAGTACGTACGAAACGGATGGCTCCATGCAATCGTCCATATTTCGTACCAGTAATACCTTGATATAGATGACTACCCAGGGACACTGGCATGCCACTGGCACATTCAAAATATTTAACTCTGTCTTCCTTCTTCATCTAACAGGAAGCTCAGTAACAATGTTAAAATCATATATATGCAATTGAAATGGGAATAATTACATTTAGCATCAAAATTGAACAGGAATTTTGCCATTGTTGCGTCTTAGCTGGCGATTTTGGATTTTCCCAGTGTTGTCAAAATGGGGCATTAGTGAGAACACACCTGGACCAGGTAAGAGAGCGAGTTTTATCCCATCAGCGGATCCAGCAGTAAGGAGGACGAGTGGCAGCAACAGCGGTAGTTTCAAAAGGCGGGGTCCTGGTAAGAGAGCGAGTTTTTCCTCATCTACCAGCAGCATATAAAAGGAAGGAAAGCACTAGTGGGAGAAGCCACCTTGGAGCAGCCATTTTGAGAAAGTCTGTCTTGAGGTGGAAGTACTGCAGCTGAGGTCAAAATGTGGGCTTTGGCGAACGTCAGATTTTGGTAACGAGGGTGAGTAGTGACAACGCAAGGATTTTTTCTCCATCAGACTGTCTTAGATGAAGGGCGTAGTCGTAAAGGTTCAGGAGGCTAGGGCAGTAGTATGTTCCTCCAACAGGAAGTGAGAGATCCAATGTCCCCAGTGACTACACCTGCAGGAAGAATGTCCAGCTGCAGCTAGTAGACTGACTAGAGCAGATGGGGCTGTGGATGGACTCATTATGGAGCATCTGGATGTGGAGAATGTAATCGATAGCACGTTTAGAGAGCTGGTCACTCCCCAGGTACAGAGAGGGAGGACATGGGTGACCACCAGGAAGAGCAGTCAGGGCAGGCAGGTAGTGCAGGAGTCCCCTGTGGTTATTCCCCTCGCTAACAAGTGCACCACGTTGGATACTGTTGGGCTGGATGGCCTCCCAGGAGAGAACAGCAGCAACAGTCCAGTGTGTGGCACTACAGTGGGCATCATTATACAGGACGGGGGGAAGTTGGACTTGGAAAATGACGGTGGTTGGGGATTCTATCATTACAGCCTTTCTGTGGCCGTGAAAGAGTCTCCAGGTTGGAATGTTGCCGCCTTGGTGCTAGGGTCAAGGTTGTCTTGGAGCGCCTGCAGGACATTCTGAAAGAGGAGAGGGAACAACCAGAGGCTGTGGCACACGTAGGAATTAAAAATCTGGGTAGGAAAAAGGATAAGGCCCTGCAACATGAGCTTAGGGAGCCAGGTAGCCTTTTAAAGAGCAGGACCTCAAAGGCTGTAATCTCTGGACTGCTTCTGATCCCACGAGCTAGTGAGTATGGAAGAGAAGGATAGGTCAGATGAATGTGTGGTTGAAGGGATGATGCAGCAGGATGGGTTATATGTTCCTGGATCCTTGCGAGCATTTGGAATTGTAAGTGGAATTGGTTTATTACCATCACATATACCAAGAAACACTTGTCTTGCATACCATCCATACAGATCATTTCATTACAACAGTGCATTGAGATAGTACAAGAGAAAAGCAATAACAGAATGCAGAATAAAGTGTCACAGCTACAGAAAAGGTGCAGTGTATGTAGACAATAAGGTGCAAGGCCATAACGAGGTAAGTTGTGAGGTCAAGAGTCCATCTGATCGTACTAGGGGACCGTTCAATAATCTTATAACAGCAGGGTAGAAGCTGTCCTTGAGCCTGGTGGTATGTGCTTTCAAACTTTTGTATCTTCTGCCCGATGGAGGCGGGGGGGGGGGGAGGGGGGGTAGAAGACAGAATGTCTGGGGTTGGTGGGGTCTTTGATTATGCTGTCTGCATTGCCAAGGCAGTAGGAAGTGTAGACAGAATCTATGGAGGGGAGGGTTGTTTCCATAAGGTGCTGAATTGTGTCCACAATTCTTGATTAGTAAGGATGTCAAAGGTTACAGGGAGAAGGCAGGAGAAGGGGCTAGAGAGGGAAAAATAAATCAGTCATGATCAAATGGCGGAGAAGACTCCATAGGCCGAATGACCTAATTCTGCTCCTATGTCTTATGGTTTTACAACTCTTCACAGTTTCTTGTGGTCACGGACAGAGCAGTTGCCATACCAAGCTGTGATGCATCTGGATAGGATGATTTCTATGATGCATCGAGGGTCAAAGGGGACATGTCAAGTTTCTTTAGTCTCCTGAGGAAGTAGAGGTGCTGGTGAGCTTTCTTGGCTGTGGCATCTACGTGGTTGGACCAGGGCAGGCTATTGGTGATGTTCACTACTAGGAGCACTAGTTGATCAGCACTGCTGATGTAAGCAGGAGCATGTGCACCGTCCCCCTTCCTGTAGTCAATGACCAGCTCTTTTGTTCTGATGACATTGAGGGAAAGGTTGTTGTCATGACACCACGTCAGTAGGCTTTCTTTCTTTTTCCTGTACTCTGACTCATCATTATTTGAGATATGGCCCACGACAGTGGTATCATCTGCAAACCTGTAGATGGAGTTAGAGCAGAATCTGGCCACGCGGTCATGAGTATATAGGGAGTAGAGTAGAGGGCTGAGGACACAGCCTTGTGGGGCACTAGTGTTGAGAACAATTATGGTGGAGGTGTTGCTGCCTGTCCTTACTGATTGCAGTCTGTTGGTCAGGAAGTCAAGGATACAGTTCAAAGGGAGGTGTTGATCCCGGGTCTCAGAGTTGGGACATGAGTTTGCTTGGAATTGTAGTATCAAAGGCAAAACTGTAGTCAATAAATAATAGCGCAGGATCTAAGGACATGGCCAGGGACACCATCCGGGCCTGATGTTTTCCATGGGTTCGCTTCTGAGGACAATGGGACCTGTACAACCAGGACGGGTTGTACCTTAATCAGAGTGGGACCAACACCTTTGCTGGGAGGTTTGCTAGCACTGTTGGGGAAGGTTTAAACTAAGTTGGCACGAGAAGAAAGTTCAGAGAGTTGTTCAGATAAAGAGGTACAATCACCAAGAGGAGAAATAGTTATTAAGTCCGTTGGGCAGAACAACTGAGTTAGTGCACATCCAGGGAATTCAAAGCTAAATTGCACCTATTTCAATGCAATAACTAGTAAAGTAGATGGATTATAAGCTTGAATTAACACGGGAGGGCCTACAATATTACTGCCATCACTGAGACTTGGTTGAGGGATGGGCAGGACTGGCAACTCAGTATCCCAGAATACAGAATTTCAGTGAAAAATGAAGTGCTAAAGGAACTCAGCGGGTCAGGCAGCATCTGTGAGGAGAGATGGGCAGTGGACATTTTGGGCTGAGATGAGACAAAGAGGGGAGTAACAGGGGAGGAGGTAGTGCAATGTCCATCAAAGGTTGCATTCCTTTAGTATTCAGGGAGGATATCTGAGAAGGCTCCTCAAACAAGGCTATATGGGTAGATACTAGAAACAAAAAGGATGTCATCAAAATAGGGTTATCGTTCTGGAGGATTTCAATTCCCCAAATCTTAACTGGGAATGCCTTTGGTGGCTTTGAATAGAGGAGTCAGGAGGTTATGCTCCATATTGAAAAAACCATGGTCAGACCAAAGCTGGAATACTACGTGCAATTCAGGTCACCACGCTATAGGAAGGATGTGGTAGCACTGGAGAGGGTGCAGACGAGATTCACCAGGGTATTGCCTGGGATGGAGCAGTTCAGTGATGAGGAGGGACTGCAGACTCTTGGTCTGTTCTCTATGAATCAGAGGAGGTTGAGAGCAGCCATATAAAATGATGAGGAGTACAGATAGGGGAGATAGCAGGAAACTTTTCCTCATATCAGAGGTCGATAAAACTTAGGGTAAGGGGGAAGAGATTTTGAGGGGATATGAGGGGGACCTACTTCACTTAGAGAGTAGTGAGTACCTGGAATGCACTGCCTGAGAGAATGGTTGAAGCTGGGTCACTGACAGCATTTAAGGTGTGCCCGGCTGCGCACTTGAATCAGTCATGGATCAGATCCTAGGAGATAGGATTAATACGGAAGGGTGCCCACTGGTCGCCATGAGCGAGTTGGGCAGAATGGCCTGTTTCTATGCTGTACAATTCCATGACTCTATTCCATGAGTATTGGTCTCCTGTTTAAGGAAGGATGTTAATACATTGGAAGCAGTTCAGTGAAAGTTTGCTGGACCAATACCTGGAATGGGCAGGTTGTCTTCTGAGGACAGGCTAGGCCTGTACCTGCTAGAATTTTGAAAAGTAAGAAGGAGCCTTGACAGGGCTGATGATGAGGGCATGCTTTTTCTTATGGATGAACCTGTTTTAAAATAAGGAGTCAGCTATTTAAGACAGAGGGTCATGGGCCTTTTGAACTCTCTTCCTCAATGGATAATGGAAACAGTTTTTGAATATACTGTTGGCCAAAGCAGAAAGTGAGTTGATAGGCAAGGAGGTGAAAGGTCACCAGAGATAGATGAGAATGCAGAGATGATGGCACAGTCAGATCAGCCGCGTTCTGACTAAACGGCAGAGCAGAGTTGAGGCTGAGAGACTTACTTCTGCTCCTAACTCATTGTCACAATTCTAGTCAGAATCATGATAATTCAATCATTGCTGTTGCTTTTTTGTCACACCTTTAGGATGGAAGGGCAGCAAAGGCTAGACTTTCCACAGTGTATTTGACATATCAAGTGCAGCGGGAATGAAGTTTTATTTGTTACATTCTCTTTAACATGGACACTTGACCCAATCTTCATGTGTCTCTGTCATCGGTGTACAGGGTACCTTCAGGCATTCTGTATATTCATCCCATGGTGTAGCCTGCAAACCTCCCCTGCAGGTTGTTGCCCTAGTAGTGAAGTTTGCTGTAGGATTTATACTCAGCAATGTTTGTGAGTAGATTTTGAACTGGTTTAAGGTTTTAAAAGCCCAGTTCTGAATGTGAACGAAGAATCATGCTGTGGTCAGGAGGAGAGGAAAGATCTGCACTTGTACTGTTCCTGTTCCAGAACTCAGGACATCTCAACATGATTCTCAGCCAGAGTGGTTGCTATTGAAATGGAAGAAATATGACAGGAAAGTTGCACCCAGCAAGGATCCACCAACCACCAATATGTAATGTGGGAGTGATTAAATTATCTTCTTATGGATGTTTTGAACATGGAACATAGAACATTACAGCACATTACAGGCCCTTCAGCCCACGATGCTGTGCCGACATTTTATCCTGTTCTATCCTCTATCTAACCCTTCCCTCCCACATAGACCTCCACTTTTCTATCATTCATGTGGCTATCTAAGTCTCTTAAATGTCCCTAAAGTATCTGCCTCCACCACCTCTGCCAGCAGTGCGTTCCACACACCCACCACTCTCTGTGTGAGAAACTTGCCTCAGACATCCCCCCCAATACCTTCTTCCAATCACCTTAAAATTATGCCCCCTTGTGTGAGACATTTTCGCCATGGGAGAAGGTCTCTGACTGTCCACTTGATCTATGCCTCTTATCATCTTGTACACCTCATGTTGAGGTTTGTTGAAAGAAAAACATTGGGCAAGATTTGATTAAGAATTTCCCTTCCTTCCTTTAAACTTAGGTCATAGGACATTTTGTATTCACTCGAGATGACAGTTTTATATCTCTGAAAACAATACCACACTGTCCACTTAGATTGTGGTCTTTTGTGGAGTTCGAACCCAGAATCTCCAAACTCAGGCATGACAGCTATTGTTGAGCCATAAGGCTGGGTCTGAGAGATATTCTTTCACTTGACCCCTGATAATAATGCCATTAAGCCAGCTCAAACACCCATCCTTCTGAAGCTTCCAACAAAGTGAAAAGAAAAAACAATCCAGGTCTGATTGCCTTTTGGAAACTTGAGCAGTAAGATCTGAAGACAACACAGAAGCACTGAGCAGACCCAGCACAGCAGGTGTCTAGAACACAAAGGACTAATTAGCACAAATTCTTTTGCGACAAGTGCACTGAAATTACCCTGAGGGGATAATGACAGGAGATGGATTATACCAGGAAATGATTTTTTTTGTGCATTTCAAAAATAAATTTTATTCCAGAAATATATAAAAGAAATTTTAATAAGTGCATACCTTTCTTTACATTCCTAGTGTTATTCAGTCTGTACTTTTACAGTGTTATAGGTTCTGTACTTTGTAATGTGAGCATCTTCTGTATACAGCGCAGCACTGCCACCCATGTGGCTCCCTTTGGTGGTACGAAACTTCCAGTGTTTGAGAGGCTTTAACACAGGGGCTAACCCCTCAATGTCTAGTGCCAGTTGGACCTTAGACTGCAGTTTTTCCCCCACAAAGCCTTTGTGTTGGATGCACCAAGCTTCATTGTATATCTCAGCATGTATTTCTGCAGCCTGGAATGTGCCAGCTGGCAGCACTCCCTTACAAACATCTTTGTTGCTCTGGAAGATGGTCAAGTCTCAGGGAGACCAAAGTGCATCTGAAATGGCAGAGCTTCAATGGCTGACAACTAGAGAGAAGATTGCATCCTGCTGTTCATTACCGAGTCTCTTCACACAGTGGGTGACTGTAATCTCTCATTAACAGAGAGCCAAAGTTCTTGCCAGAGAGTTTTGGCCTGCTCTCCGTATCGGTTCTTGTGAACTCTGCAGGAGAGTGGATGCTATGAGAGTTTACTTTCAAATGGCTGGAGGAAGCAAGGGAAAGAGCAGTCTCTGAAATAACCAATAAATTGTACAGCCACTCTCACCCCCGCCACATTGCTTTCTTCAGAATATTGCCCAGGTATCTTTGTTGCCCCAGTTTTAACGTCTAGTCTGATAGACTGCACATCTAACAGTACAATGCTCATTGAGTCCAGATGTTTGTGTTTTAGAGTGTATAGGAACGCAGGGAGAAAACCTATGGCTCTAAACCATTCCTAACCCAGTGCTTTCTGCTATTAAATCTGGTAATCTGTTGTACTGGATACATAACATGTGAAATCGATTAGGCACTCAGTGTCAGGCCACTGTGACCATCAGGGCTTCTGAGTTGCCTCAACAATCTTCTTCATCCAAACAACAGGTCATGTTAAATGATAAATGTGTTCTCACTGCTATATTCTCTGCAGGTATAGAGTAAACCAAGGCAGTTTTAGTCTAACCCTTTTCCTTGTCCTTATCCGGAGCATTAAAATGTGATGGATATTCACTATCCAGGGTCAGGAGGCTTTTTTCCTAAACTCAATTTTTATAGCACGGCAGAAGAAACTGTTCAAGTTTCACGATGTTTGTTGTTAACTTTTAACGTGTACTATTTAGCCATCTTCTTGAGAAACAATACTGTCCAGGCTCAGGAAGCCTATTGTTGACTTAACTGAGGCTGCAACCTCCTCAGAAGAAACAATGTTGTCTATGTTAACCTGAGTCTCCAGCCATCTGACCTGATCAATGCGGTTGTGAAAACATCATGATGAGGTCGTCACTAGATGACTGGCAAAAAAAAAGATATAACATTAGAAAGCAGTAGGGGTGGGGAGGAGTTACAGAGATGAAGACATGGAGTCCATTCCTTAGCCTTGACTTGAGAAGGGTCTCTTCCCAGAGCCTTCCTTCTGTGATGAACAACATGGTCATCTGCAACTCATTGGTATGGTTTTCTAGTTTGTAAGAATTGTACTTGTGTTTGGAAATCCTTTGTAGAATTATAATCTCCATTAGAATTGCTCCTCAAAATAAATGTGCTCAATTTCAAATAAAATAACTGTGTTTAATCTGCTTTGTTAGCTGGAAGGATCTCCTCCTTGGTTGGGAGGGGGGACCCACCACTTGAAAGAGTGATTATTGACAGCTGAACCCCTTCATAAAAGAGACTAATGTAGTTAAGTAAGTTAGTCTTTGCATTATAGGTTGATACAGTATAATCTCCCTTAAGTGGGGGTACTAATAGACACCTATAACTATAAGACTTAAGGTCTTGGCTTAAGTTTAGGATTCTAGAATGGGTACACTCAATATCATCACAAAAAGTGATGCCACTACTATCTAAAATATAACTACTTACTTCTCTACTGAAGTAGAGAAATCCTTAAGCACCAGTATCTAGGCTAAGGAAGTGTCACACCATCAGCATTGCTACCTTTCAGATTAGATATTAAAACTGCAGCAGAGAAGATACCTGGCACCGCAATGTAGAACTCGATTCAAGTTGTACTGTGATTGTTCAACAGTGGTTGTAGGTTGCACCCCATCGATATCAGGAAAAGCAGAAACGGTGCTGTTCAAATTATTACATCACTGGATGGAGATTTAATGCCAGAACAAACAGTGTCCAATTTGCCACGGGCAATATTCCAGAAAAGGTTGCTGGGCATCCACTGCTGGTCCAATCAATTCTTGCATAAATTGTGAATGATAAAACAGGTAGCAACCAATCCATTATTTAGGAGAGCAAGCATCCTACACCAATCCTTAAGCTGTTAACATTGGAGCTCTTCCCATAACAAAACACATTGGACTGTAAAATGTCTGCACCTTGACGTGCTGTTACCAGCTTTTGCAGAATTTGTTCATCTAATTAACTTTACAGTAATCACTTGCTTTTTGGATGTTTTCATGATCTTGAGGTTAAGAGATTTAGAAGTTCTAAATAGGAGTATAGCCATAGATGGTCTCTCTTTGGAACATAATCAAGAAATTACATCTAAAACGAGTTTCAAATTGTGGTGATGAAGTCAAGTTTCTGCTGCATTTAATTTGCAAATTCTCTGATATTGAATCTTCCATAATCAAAGCAAACAGGCAGCGTAATACAACATAATTATAGATTTTTCTTTCCAGTAAATAATCGTATTAAATGCATTTAGAAGTAGTAACTTGGTGAAGATTTATTAAATTCTGAAAATGGATTTATCAGCAAAAATAAGCATTTTAATATGGTTTTCAAATCCTTTAATGGTGTACACAGATCAGTTTTCCAGAATTATTTTTGGCATGAATGCTCACCCATGACATTAAGTAATGTTTAAGAAGCTTTGTAGCATAGTGTTAGGCTGGGGGTGTGGCCAGTATTGGGGGTGCAACCAGTTTCCTGTGAATTAAATTGAACTTTGAACAAAACATTGCAGAAAATGCAAGTTGAAGCATTTGATGGCATGACCGACTGACTCTTAAGCTCAACATTTGTGGGTACTCAGCTGATCCTGGCTTGAATGTGCTAATATTATTTGAACAAACAAGCTGATAGTCTATGATAATGAATCTAGTGCTGTAAGCACTCGGGTTTAATCAGGTTGATGAAAATATCAGCCGAGTTTCCTAAAATATTTACATGTACATCTCGTAATCAGACAGAAACTGATGGTTCCTCAGTTCCCTCAGGTGAGAGAAACATACTCCATGAATTGCAGCACCGATGTCATCAGTTCAGCCCATCAGGCCTGAATTGAAATAGCAACCATTTGTGATCATCCAATTTTTCCTGCCCTTCCTTGGAAACTTTTAATCTTCCTTTCCAAATACTCATCCAATTTCATTTTAGATAACTTTAAATTTTCATTTCAAATTTTAAATTGCAGATCAAATATTCCATTTTCTGATAACCCAAATTCTGAAAAATATTCCTTTAAGATCTACCTTCATTCTTTGCTGTCGCTCACAAGACTTTGCATTCACCTTTCACTACACACTATCAACATCAGTCACAATTTTGCAAACCTATCAGCTGTTACTGTTACCTTCTTCCCCTGTATTACAAAGCAGTAATGCAAGGAGTATTTTATACATCTGACTGAGTAACAGAAGATCAGAGAACAAAAGGAAAAGAAGGCAAGTGATTTGAACAAAAACTTCAGTAAGTTCTTGCTCAAGTGCCTTGTAGAGAACTCATTTAGAGAACAGGTATTGGCAAGTGAACTCAGAGAGATTGAAACAGGCTGATAAAATGTTAAAGGCTGAAAGAATGGTGAAGTCTGCCTAAATAATAGTGGAACAGCCTGCACCTGATCTACATAGACCATGATTCTATTCCTGCAATCACAGAACTAGTTTTTAAGGCATTCTTCCAAATAGGCAATTTAAATATGTAAATTATGGGCCCATAATCCATTGTCCATCTAGATTTAGGATTAATGGACGTGTTGAAGATCAGGCTTGCTCTGCTCAGCTCAATGTTCCTACGTGGCTGTCAGAACAGAGAGATCTTCTGAAAAACAATGTTCTTTAATAGCAAGGAGAAGCCAAACTTGCTAATGTAGTCCAAGAAGCAATGTCCACCAATCCTTGAACTTCTTAGTTTGGACACACATTGAGTTAATGTCATAATTATAAAACATATGTGGGAGGCAAGGGTTTAGAATGATCTGAGCCAGTCACAATGTGCTTCTACTTATAGTTTTGAACAGAAATCAACTTGGAAGTAAATAGGTAAAGAAATTGAAAGTTAATCTACAGTTGCTTGAAAGATGAGCAATATTATCAGCAAAGCAGCCCACTTTTGCTCGGAGTTTTGCAGGGAATTCCAAGTCCCAAAATTAATCAATATATCACAGATAAGGGCCATGGGTGGTGTGTGGTGGGGGTGGTTGGGGGGGATGGTGGGAAGGTAAGGTCAGAGCAACAGTTATCACTTGGAGAAACAGGTGGAGAGATGAGACAGTAAGACAATATATTTAGGAGAGAAATACACTGTAAACTACATCCATTCTCAAAACGTAAGGAGACAAAAAGCTATCAAAACAGCTGTGATGAGATCAGGGGTGTAAGTGATAATAAGGTATGCAGAACCATTGTCAGAAAAGAGTAGAAAATCCTGCTCTAGATCACATCAATGCAGATCGAGAAGGAGAGTTTCTGGAAGAAAGTGGCTTCCATAATTGCCTTGCCTTAACACCCTGTCAGTTATAGAAGATGACTGAGGTAGAAGAAGCTGCAGCTGAACCACAGACATTGACCTATTATCCCTGCCTGATGTCCATCTGAAGAGGGGACAGGAAACAGTTTGTATCGTCAAGCCTGTGTCTGTGCTGATTATGATTGTTGCTACTCAATAACTAACTTGTTGTTTCTGCTGCCACTGATACTCTGTGAAGTATACCTGGAATCTTACAGCACAGAACCAATTCCCAAGCTGAAATCCATCCCAACACAGAGCATTGAACAGTACAGCATAAGAACAGGACATTCTGCCCATAACCTCTGTGTTGACCATGATGCACATTTACACTGCCATCTGCCTGCGCATGGTCCATATCTCTCCATTCCCTGCTTGTTCATGTGTCTGTCTAAATGCCTCTTAAACACTACTATTATGTCTACTTCCACTACTTCCCTGGCAGTGTTTTCCAGGCACCTACCACTATCTGTGTAAAAAACTTGCCTCGTAAATCTGCTTTGAACTTTCCCCCTCTCCCCTTCAAGCCATGCGCTCTAGGGGGCAACCCAAAATGCACACGATACTCGAAATGACCACCAAGCACCTGTCTAAACTATTCCATCATCAAATGTGGAGTGTTCACTTATTTCCCTGATGTTTTTGGGGACCGATCTTTACGCAAATTGATTGTCACTTTTCCCTCCATTCACAAAGGTGGGCGGCACTGTGGAACAACTGGTAGAAGCTTTTCCTCACAGAACCAGAAACCCAGGTTCAATCCTGATCTCCTGGACATTCTTCCTGTGATCATGTGTGTTTCCTCCAGGTGCTCCAGTTTTCTACATCCCAAAGACATGCACTGGTAGATTTACTGGCTGCTGCAAATTGCCCTTAATGTGAGTGGTATGATCTGGAGAAGTTTAAGGGAATATGGGGAACATAAAATGGGATAGTTTAGATAGGTGCAATAAACAAACTGCTGGAGGAAGTTAGCGGGTCAGGCAGCATCTGTGGAGGGGAACAGACAGTCGGCATTTCAGTTCAAGACCCTTCATTTGGACTGAAAGATAGGGGGGGAGGTCGCCAGTATAAAAAGGTGGAGGGGAAGGGGTGGAAGAAGAGCTGGCAGGCAATAGGTAGATCCAGGTGAGGAGGGGTGATTGGCAGATGGAGGAGGGAAGAATAGAAATAGCAACAGAGGCTGAGAGGTGACAAAGGGCTGCAAATGATGGAATAGTTGAGACAAGTACTTGATGGTCAGCATAGATCCAGTAGGCTGAAGGCTCTGTTTCCAAGCTGCATAAAGAAAAGGTGCACAGCTAGTGAGTGCAGCTTACCGTGGTTATATGAACAACGTACGATACGAGTAAGGTACATCAGGAGCAGGTGCAGTGAGTGATGGTCAATAGATCACTTAAGAAACATTGCAATGTCAATCTTCCATTGAAACTTCCCCGGGGATCAGACTATAGATCAAAACTTCGATCATGCAATTACTCAGAACCGTGATGTGGCCACATCCCGGCTTCTGCACCCATCCCAGAACGCACACTGAGGAAGGATGCAATTGACTTGCAAAAACTGCAGATGAAAGCTATTAAAATAATAAAGGTGCTTGCAAAGAAATCTTTAAGTGATCATTTTCAAGACATTCTCACGGTGCATCAAAACATCTTCAAAACAATGACAAAGTAATTTCAGAGAATTCAGCAATCACACTGTCTGGGTCTACAAAATACATTCAGCAGGTGGTGAAGTGCGTAAGAAACTAACCATCTAATTTGTTGGCCCAATTGAGTTCTCTGTGTCCATGATATTTGTTGCATGGATATAAATTAGGTGTCTTGTTAAGGATATGCAAACATCATCTTACCCAAACCAATTGTCAGAAACTCAATATTTGACTAGGTAGGCATTTTCAATAAGTATTGAACAACAACCATGAGATCAATTCGCCACAGGCTGTAATTACAAAATGGTAAGGATGAGTATTGACTCTGGAAAGTATGAAAGCTCCATTAATGTCGCAGGAATGAAGCAAATGTTCCAGTCTGGTCATATTCTGAGCAATAAAACTAAAGCAACATTTCTCTAATAGACCCAGTTTTCTCAGATCCTTTGGAGGCTTGATGAAGAAAAGAAAGCTGCAAATATCTAGTGCATGGGATTAACCTGTTGCTCTCAGCATGGCAATGATACCTTACTGACTGCACTGATGTGTAGTTGGTCCCTCAGAGATGAGACAACATCCTCATATTCCATATTTCACTGTAAGATATAGGTATGCTTACATTATCAAGAGCAATATAGCACGAATGTGATTTTATCTATATGTTAATGGAATTAACTTAATACTTCAAAAGCTACCAGACATAGGGTCTGAGGGTATTGTTGACAGTATTCCACAGGCAACCTGTGAACTTACATGTTAGAGAGGCAGGATGTGTTGCTCCAAGTTAATTACGATGTTTGGGAGCAACAGGAGTCCTATACATCTTAAAATTAAAATTATATTAAACGATGTGCTTAAAAAGTTAAAAACAATCCCAATGATTGTTTCTAATGCTGCAAACATTGGAAATATAGCCAAGAACACTGCGGGAGGCTAGAGAAGAAATTGCGGAAGCCCTGGCTGGGATATTTGCATTGCTGTTTAGTTAAGAAGGGTGGCAAAGAAAAACCTGGGAACTATAGGCCAGTAAGTCCAATATCTCTGGTAATTAAGTTACTGGAGAGGATTCTGAGGGATAAGATACGCGTACATCTGGAAAGACAGGGGTTGATTAGGAGTAGTCAGCATGGATTTGTGCATGGGAGATCATGTCTCACGGACTTTTGATGATGTGACCAATTAAGCTGATGAGGGCAGGGAGGTAGACGTGGTTTATAAGGACTTCAGTAAGGCCTTTGATGAGGTTCCATATGGTAAGCTGTGCTGGAAGGTTAGATCACATGGAATCCAGGGAGACCTGGCTAATTGGATACACAATTGGTTTGATGGTAGAAAGCAGAGGGTGATGGTGGAAGGTTGTTTCTCGGACTGGAGGCCTCTGACTACTGGTGTGTCCCGGGGTTGCGCTGAGCCCATTGTTGTTTGTCATCTATATCAACAATTTGGATAAGAATGTACAGGCCATGGTCAGTAAGTTTGTAGATGACACTAAAATAGGTGGTATAGTGGACAATGAAGAAAGTTATCAAAAATCACAGGGGGATCTTGATCAGGTGAGTAAGTGGGCTGAGGAATGGCAAATGGAGTTTAACTTGGATGTGCAAGGTGTTGCATTTTGGAAAGTCAAATCCAGGTAAGACTTCCACAGTGAATGGCAGGGCCCTAGAGAGTGTTGTAGGACAGAGGAACCTTGAGTACAGTACATGGTTCACTGGAAGTGGAGTCACAGGTAGACAGGGTGGTGAAGAAGGCTTTTGGCACACTGGCATTCATAAGTCAGGGTATCGAGTATAAAAGATGGGAGGTCATGGTGCGGTTGTACAGGACGCTGGTGAGGCCGCACTTGGGGTATTGTGTTCAGTTTTGGTCACCCTGTTATAGAAAAGATGTTATTAAACTGGAAAGAGTGCAGGAAAGATTTACAAGGATGCTGCCAGGACTTGAGGGACTGAGTTATAGGTTGAACAGGCTAGGACTTTATTCTTTAGAGTGTAGGAGACTGAGAGATGATCTTGTAGAGATGTCTAAAATCATGGGGGGCATAGATAGGGTGAATGCATTCAGTCTTTTTCCCAGAGCTGAGGAATCAAGAACGAGAGGGCATATGTTTAAGGTGAGAGGGGAAAGATTTAATAGGAACTTGAAGGGCAACTTTTTTACACAAGGGGTGGTATGTATGTGGAATGAGCTGCCAGAGGAAGTGGTTGAGGCAGATACAATAACAACCTTTAAAAGACAGTTGGACAGGTACATGGATTGGAAAGGTTTAGAAGGTTCGGGCCGAACATTGGCAAATGGAACCAGCTTAGATAGGGCATCTTGGTCAGCATGGACCAGTTGGGCCAAAGGGCCTGTTTCTGTGCTGTATAACTCTGATTATGACACTACCTGTGTCAGTGGTGGGGATAGGTACTTTCAAAACACTTAAGAAATATCTGGGCAAGCATTTGAATCACAAAGGTGCAGAAGACTATGGGCCAAGTGCTGGTAAATGAGATTAGGATAGATGGGTACTTGATGGTAGCGTGGACATGGTAGACAATAGGGTCCATTTCTGTGCTATGTGACTCTACGATTCTATGATGATAACCAAACTACAATGGCGACAGATGAGGAATGTAGTACCTTTAACTACAGTGATCATACCAGGTTATGCTAAGAAAGAACAAAGTTTCATTTTCATACAGATGGAGGCAGAAATATATTTCTCCTAGAAGACTGTGGAATTGTTTTTGTTTTATACTGATGTATTTTTCCAGGATTTGGTTGTCACCAGCGAGACCAGCACTTATTGCTCATCCCTCAACTGCCCTTCAGAAGGTGGTGGTGAGCTGCTTTCCTGAACCACTGCAGCCCTTCTAATGATGGGATTCTTCACAATATTGCTGCGAAGGGAGTTCCAGGATTTAGACTCAGCAACGTTGAAGAAAAGGTCAGGACGGTGGGCAAATTGGAGGGCAACCTGGTAGTGATGGTATTCTTATGCATCTTTCTGGTGGTGGAGGTCGCTGGTGTGGGAGATGTTGTCAGAGTGACCTAGGTGAGTAACTGTGATGCCTCTCGTAGATGATACATATTGCAGCCACTGTGTGTTGGTGGTGGAAGGAATGATTATTTAGAGTGGTTGATAGGGAGCAAATCAAGTCGACTGCTTTGACATCAATGATGTTAAGCTTCTTGAGTGTTGTTGGAGCATCCCTCATCCAGGCAAGTGGGGAGTACTCCATCACACATCTCTGAGTTTGTGCTTTTTGGATAGTGCAAAGATTTTGGGGTGTCAGGAAATAAGTCATTCACCACGGGTTACCCTGCTCTGACCTGCTCTTGTGGCCACAGTAGTTATGTGGCTGGTCTTTTGTTAACTTTTAGATCATGGTCACCACTCCCAACCAGGATGTTGATAGTAGGAACTTGACGATGGGAATGACTTTGTCTGTTTGTTGGTTAGACTCTATATTATTGGAAATAATCATTGCCTGGTATTTCTATGGTGCAAGTATTACATGACTCTTATCAACTTATGCCTGAAAGTTATCTAGGTCCTGCTCCATTTGCTGAGAACAACTGGAGATTTCCAGACAGTGATAGATGTATTTTTGTTTAGTATCATGACATAAGATAGGTAGTTATCATGAGAAGAGATTCTTCAAGAGCCAGAGTATGGCTTCATCTGAGTAAATGAAATGCTTCTGCACAAAAAAAATATACTTAATTTGAAGATGTGTTTACCATAATGGTTTACCTCTGCATTCCTTACTTGACTGTAAAATGAAAAAGCTTATTGATTTTTATCTGAGTGAAGATCATACTCTCCTGTATAGATTACTTATTGTAACAGCTCTCAGTCACACTAGCATGTTAACAATTAAATCCTTCTCATAAGGGCTCCGAGATTGTGAAATGATATGACCACAGCTGCTGAACCAAAGAAAATACTTGCCATAGATGTCAAATTTTAAATGCCTGATAGAATCTGTCAGTCCTACAGAGATTTGCAACAATGTAGGGTTATAATATTCAGGTACAAGACGCCAGCATTTACGTAGCATTGCTGTCTCAAAACAGTGATTGTCAATTACATCCACAAATTATTAACTGAATTTAAAGTCTACAGCTGACACTCAGGGACCTGAACTCAGATTATTCTAGCAGGACTGAGGATAACTAATCTGGTAAATTAACCACTTTCCTTCTCCCCTGCTCGAGGTTGGGGGAGGATACAAAGAAGCAAAGCCATAATTTACAAAAGCAAATATATTAAATTTTAAATTGATGGAATTTAACATATTAATGTTACTGTGTAGGCAAAGAACGAACTGCCTCATCAGCTCCAAACATTTAGTAACCCTTTGGACACTGGTAGGTTTAGCTCTATAGCTGTATCTCCAGGCATCAGCTGCCTTTTGAGAAACAGGCAGGGCCAGAGGTGCATCAAATATAGCTTTCTCTAAAAATTTTAGCAAAGGTGAAACCCCCATGGAATGAACGGGAGTAAATTGGTGAATTGGTTTATTATTTTTACATGTACTGAGGTACAGTGAAAAACTATGTTTTGCTTGCTATCCATATAGATCATTTCATCACATCAGTGCAATGAGGTAGTACAAGGAAAAACAGTAACAGAATGCAGAATAAAGTGTTACAGTGACAGAGAAAGTGCAGTGCAGGCAGACAATAAGGTGCAAGGCCATAACGAGGTAGACTGTGAGGTTAAGAGTCCATCTTTTTGTATGAGGGGATTTTTCAATAGTCTTATAACAGCGGGTTAAAAGCTGTCTTTGAGCCTGGTGGTATGTGCTTTCAGGCTTTTGTATCTTCTGCTGATGGAAGGTGGGGAGAACAGAGAATATCCAGGGTGGGTGGGGTCTTTGATTATATTGGTTGCTTTACCGAGGCAGTGAGGAGTGTGGACAAAGTCCAAGGAGCGGGAGGCTGGTTTCTGTGATGTGCTGAGCTGTGTCCACAGCTCTCTGCAGTTTCTTGCGGTCTCAGGCAGAGCAGTTGCCGTACCAAGCCGTGATGCATCTGGATAGGATGCTTTCTATGGTGCATCTGTAAAAATTGGTGAGGGTCAAAGTGGACATGCCAAATTTCTTTAGCCTCCTGATGAAGTAGAGGTGTTGGTGAGCTTTCTTGGCCATGGCATCTACATACTGGACCAGGACAGGCTTTTGGTGATGTTCCCTCCTAGGAGTGTGAGTATAAGCATGAAATTAACTGCAAGACACAAAGCAAAAAGAGATAATACACATCCTGTTAACTCAGCCCTTTACCTCATCCTTCTCAACAGGTGTGTCCTGGTAATTTCAATTGCCAATAACTTTTTGTGATATCAGTACAAGACCAGGAACTCTGTGATATCAATGTAGGACATGACAGAAATAAGTTGAAGGCTGATGCTTGCTTACAAGCAATGATTCCTATTAGATAAATCCTCTGACAATGTCTCTGCCTCTCCTTCCTAACCTACTGTATCCCTGTTTGAAAGAGCTATCCAATTAGTCACAATCTTCCACCCTTTCCTTAGAGCCATCCATCTTATTGTTTTCCATTTCAAGGACACATAAACTTTTAAGAGCAATGACTGAATCTGGCTCTGGCCCCTCCCCAACCAACCAGTGCCTTTTACATCACAAGTCATTCTGTAAAAGAACAGTCCCCTTCAGCTTTCACTCTCCGCAACAGACTAGAGAGGGGGAAATTGGTTCTGTTCTCTGTAACTGGATTACTGATCAACCACATTCTGGACTAGCCAAGTAAATTCCAAATATTATCCCGTGTGTTTCATCGGCCAAAAGATTTGGCCAACCCTGCACCAGATAATCGGGGATTGATCCCCTTAGAAGAAAGGGTCTTGAGCGGAGATGTAATGCAAATATTCAAAATTATGATTCTAATAGAATCAGTGTTATAGTGATTAGTACCCAGAGGACTAGATTTAAGATATTTGAGGGGGGTGTGGCACTGGGGCCTGAAAGGAATTTTTTTCTCACATAATGAGTAACAGGAATCCACATCAATACCTTAAGAGGCACTTTGAAATCCTGGAGCAACACACAAGGTGCTGGAGGTACTCAGTGGGTCAGCCAGTATCTATGGTGGATCCAGGTGAGGAGGGCTGACAGGCAGATGGAGGAGGCGAGTTTGGAAATAGCGTCAGAAGCTGGGAGGTGATAGGTGGATGTGACAAAGGGCTGAAGATGATGGGATCTGATAGGAGAGGAAGGTGGAGCCTAGAATCAAGGGAGGGAGGTGGGGAGGGCAGAGGGGAGCAGTGGGGGAGGAAGGGAAGGAAACGGGGTGACAGGGGCTGGGTTAAGTGTCAGAAGAAGTGGGTAGATCAGGAGGAGAGAGAAGAGGGACAGAAGAGGAGCAGTTTACTGGAAGTTGTCACCTCCACCTGTCACCTCCCAGCCTCTGTCACTGCTTCCACCCTCCCCTCCTCCGTCTGCCTTCACCCCTCCTCACCTGGATCCACCCATCACCTGCCAGCTCTTGCTCCACCCCTTCCCTCCACCTTCTGTTACCGTCCATCTCCCCTCTGTCTTTCAGTCCAGAAGAAGGGTTTCGACCTGAAACTTGACTGTCCATTTCCCTCCATAGGTGCTGCCTGACCCGATGAGTTCCTCCAGCGTCTTCAGTGTTGCTCCAGGTTCCAGCATCTGCAGTCTCTTGTATCTCCATTGAAACTCTGAGCTGGGAGGCACTGATGAAATAAGAATAAGGGGACTAACAGATAAATGTACTTAAATACATGTAAAATGAACTAGATGGCTGAGAACAGTTACCAATAGGATGCAAACAGTGTATGAATGGACCAGGCAGCAGGAGCACAATACTGTTGAGAATTAAGGTACCTAGTACTATCATAACTTGGACATGGCAACGGGGACTGGCTGCTTCTGGCTTATGCAGATGACAAAGGAGGTTGCTAGAAAAGCTACCTGAACATCACCATCACCATGGTTATTCTGATGGACTGTCAATCACCTGTCAGAGTATTATTGTATCCGCAGTATATGAAACACAGTATGTTTCGATTCTCAAAGTGACTCTCCCACCTGATCTTTCCCGCAAGTTTGCTTGTAATGAGACTGAATAAAGACCCATTGCATTTACTACCATGTCTCTGAGTGGCTCTCCGTGCATGATACTGGTTTTGCTGCCTTCCTTCTGTACTGCTTGACACTATGACACAGAAACTTCAATTATGCAGCACAGTGAGAGTAAGATCCTATGTTCAGGAAACCAGAGCACCCAGAGGAAACCCATGTGGTTCTCCCTATTTCCGTGTGGGTTTCCTCTGAGTGCTCTGGTTTCCTCCCACAGCCCAAAGATGTGTGGATCGGTAGGTTAATTGACTGCTGAGTGCTAGAACCTGGGAAGAGTTGATGGGAATGCCAGGAGAACTAAAAATGGGATTAGCATAGCGTTAGTCCATGTGGGTGGTTGACGGTTGGCACAGACTCGATGGGCTGAAAGGCCGGTTTCCATTCTGTACCTCTCTACGACTCTACTCTTCCTGTTTTACCTCCCAGGGAATCTGGCTGTAGTTGATGAGAATGTGGGAAGAATAATGAATGGGATTAATGTAGGATTAGTGTAAATGGGTAGTTGATGATCAGCATAGACTCAGTGGACTGAAGGGCCCCCTTCCATGCTGTATCTCCCTATGGACCTTTGACTCTATAAGTTCATTGCTGAACTGAAAGAAAGGTGCTTTGTCCAATGTGCTGCCTTTCAATGGGATGTTAAACCAAGGCCACACCTGGCTGCATAGTTGAATAATTTTGATGTCAAAATACACAGTGAAATACATCTTTTGCATAGAGTGTTCTGGGGGCAGCCCACAAGTGTCGCCACGCTTCCGGCGCCAATGTAGTATGCCCACAACTTCCTAACCCATACGTCTTTTAATGTACTTTGATTTACATATTGTTTTGTATCTCACTTATTTTGTAAGTCATGGAAACAAACCGAAAATGTGATCTTAAGGGCAGAATATCCAGAAATGCAGTTATCTCCAAGTGCTGAGAGACCCCTCATTATGCAATCGTTTTTGCTACTAACTGGAGACTTTGTTGTCCATCATCAAAGATCCCTATCATCAGGGCCATTCCATCTTCTCGCAGCTACCATCAGGCAGGAGGTACAGAAGCTTGAAGTCCCATGCCACCAGGTTCAAGAACCATTCTACCATTCAGTTCTTGAACCAGCCAGCAAAACCCTAATCACGAGAGTCTGTCAACACTAAAACCACTTTGAACACTTTGCAGTAAAATGGACTTTGTTTTATTTTCTTCTAATTGTGTCCTTTCTTGTAAAAGTTGTTTAATTTATGTCTAATTTATGTTTTTCTTGTGAATGCTGCTTATATGATGTTATGTGCCTGTGATGCTGCTGCAAGTAAGTTTTTCATTGCACCTGAGAAACACATGTACTTGTACATACGACAAAAAACTCGACTTTGACTTTGACTTTGACCTTGTTTCTGTTTAGCTGACGAATATTATCCCAAATAGATATTGTAACTTAGGCTATTGTAACAGGTCAAGCTATTAAGAGTAACAATTGAATGTAAGGAAAAATTAGTGAAGCAGATTTCACGAGTGGCACAGTTAATAAAACTGTTGTCTCACAGCTTCGGTGACCCAAGTTCAAATCCAAGTTCAAAACTTCTTGTGCTGTCTGAGTGGAGTTTGCATGTTCTCGCTGTGACTGAGTGCTCTGGTTTTCTCCCAGGTCCCCAAAACATGTGAGTTGATGGGTTAAATGGCCACTGTAAAATAAACCCAAGCCTATCAGTGAATGCCAGGATTTGGGGACAGTTAATGGGAATGTGGGGAGAAGAAAAATAGGATTAATGTAGGTGAGTGCTTGATGGTCACAATGGACTTGACGGGCCGAAGGGCCTATTTCTGTGCTGTATGACTCCATGACTTTATTCCGGATCTTTCAACTTATACTTCCTGGGATCCGGAAATAATAACAGTAGAAATACTTTTTTCCTCCTTCAGTAATACAGTACACGGATTAACACGTAAAATAACTTGTTATGGTGGTTTCACCCCAATAGACAGTAAAATAACAATAACGGACAGTAATGCAGTGGGCAACTCCGGAAAAAGCCAAGGGCTTCCCTTGTCCAAGACAAGGAGCTGTCAATTAACTTCATTCTCCATGGACCTGCTGCTCTTTTACTTTGGTCTTGAAATCCATTGGGCACAGTTTATGCCCCAGAAAGAGGCATTCCGAGCCATACTCAAAGATTCTGGATTCTCCCCATCGTGGTCAAATAGAGTTTGCAATAATGAAGATTTAAGTCAAAGTCAAAAGCGCAGCAGATGCTGGAGATCTGAAATGAAAGCAGAAAATGCTGGAAACACTCAGCAGGTCAGAGACTGAGCAGGTCAAACAGTCAGGCATCTGTGCAAAGAGAAACAGAGTTAACGTCTCACGTCAGAGATGAAGGGAAATGTTAACTATTTCTCTTTCTACAGATGCTGCCTGACCTGCTGAGTTTTTCCGAAGTTTTCTATTATTATGAAGATTTAAGTGCCTATCTACATTGTAAGCCAATTCTGAAAAATGCCTGAAGTCCTTATAATTGTGAACTGTCTCTTGTTGCTGGCACTGTTCAAAGCAGAGAGGTAGGTCTCCTGCTGTACTGGGATTTATTGCCTTACAAATGCTGCTTGTAGTAGTAGTAGTAGTAGTAGTAGTAGTAGTAGTAGTAGTAGTAGTAGTAGTAGTAGTAGTAGCTGCTGCTGTTGTTGTTGTTGTTGTTGTTGTTGTTGTTGTTGCATTCTGTCCAACATTCTCCACTCAATGGCCACAATCAAAATGATACAATCAGATCCTGCACCTTGCTGCTGTTTGTGGAATCTCATTGTGCAGAATGAGGCTGCTCCGATTATCCACATTACAGCAGCGAGAGCATGATATAATTTGAAATGCAGCACGTTGTGATGCCTCTGAGAATTGTAAACCACCTTCATATCTTTGCCCTCATTATCTGCGCTCAGTGATCCACCAGAGACTTTTTTTATGTGAGAGTTGAAGTTTAGTTTCTCATAATTATCTGTTTTAAGGTCATTCCCATAGGCACTATATGCCTTACCCAACACTGAAAGTAGCTGTTCCTGTTTCTCCAGAACCAGAGAAAATTTACAGTCAATGCAGATTCATGTTGGGAAATCTTAAAAAAATAGAAAAAAAAAATTGTATTTCCACATGTTGAGAACTTGATTTGGAATAAGAACACACCAGTCAGAACTCAGCGTGTTGGAATTGGGACAGTAACCTCCAGGTTATATGTCAATATATTATTTAGAAGGGAGGGCATTCTCTCCATCATGACAGACTATAGGGATTTCATTTTGTTAGAAGCCAGGTGTCTATTTTTTAGCTGTCTCGGAGATCAGTCCAGATACAGGAATCTTCTGTTGTGTTACTTGTATGTCTAAGTCCTCCTGTTTTCCAACACTGGATACCCACTGGAGCATCGTTCCCTGATCAAAACATGCCAGAAAATGCCCAGCGGTGCCTCAGAATGAGCAGAGCACTGACAGAAGAAAATTAGTTCTGGGTTTCATCTGCCGCAAAACTACAAACTCGAATAATAAGATTCAATATCTCAAGCATCAAAACTGAAATGGCAAATAGCCCAGATCAGTGCTGTCATCAATTAGTAAGTGAATACAGAATACTCAGTGAAAGAGAAACAAGCAATATAGGAAATAGAGAGAAAGACTTGTCTGTTTATATCATTTTTCGCAACCTGAAGTATTCTTTAGCCGATTAATTGCAATTTTATGGAAGTGTTTTGGCTCTGCATTTCTCATATGACAACAACAACAACAAAACGCATTTGGTGAGCTCCCACAACCAACACTGTGATCAAATATCTGCATTGCGTTGGTTCAGGGATAAATTTTATACTGGTCTCCATGAATTAAGATTACTGTACAGTGCACTATTTGAAGTTAATGAGAGAACTACTATCTCCTTTTAACTACTGTTGTATGATTACTAGCCTTTCAGAGCTAAGTAGACCATTTTCGGGTCCCATTTATCAATTACTTTGCTGACTGACACTGGGCTGGATCTTGCATGCTGCCTTACTGCCCACACTTATTCAAACCAGGGGCAGAGAGTGAAACAGGCTGACCCTCCACCCCTGGAGGTTGGGCAGTGGAAGTGTAACAAGGTGCATTGATGAGGCCAACTATTTTGTGCTTGTTTTAATTAAAATGAATAAAAAATAAGAATTATCAACCTAATCAAAAACACACCAAAACCAGATTAGTATAAAATTACAAACTTCCCTTTGTCCTCCTCATATCCTGGTCAGGAATCCTGAGGGGATGGATGGGGTGTCCAAGTTTATGCCAGGTTGACGTGCAGTATTAGAACTGAATTCCATAGTGTAATGTTAGAGAATTCCTGCATATCTGAGATTTACCACTGGTTTCCCCTGACACCTTCTGCCACACAATTTGGTCAACTCCATTGACTCATTGTATGGAAACTCCTCACATAAAATGGTTAGAAAATGAAAATTATCTTAAAAAGGAAGAAATTTCCAAGGCATCTTATAGTAGCTGTAAAATTGCACAGGAATAGGCAATTCATCCCTAGACCTGCTCTTCGAGGAGCCCCTGTTCTTTCCCCATGGTCTTGCAATCCAGTTCTAAGTCATTACTAATAGAAACAGAAGACCAAACATGAGAACAAAATTACATTCCCAACACTTTAGGTCCCTGAATTCTATTTAATATTTATTTTCCCTCTTGTTCCAATAAGAAACATGGTTTTGTAGCGGTTGCTACCGCGAAATAAAAGAAGACGCTAGTCGATGGATTGTCAAACAAGAACTGGTGTATTTTCCCGCCTTGCGCGGGCCTTTTAAGGGAGATTGTTCCCGCCCAATGCAACCGGCAATGACATAAGTACTATGTCATCAAGTCTTTCCCGCGCGCGGGTTCTCCCCGTCGCTCGGGAAAGATGAGGCCCGCCGCCATCTTGGGCCTTGTCGCTCTGACGCCGCGCGACCCGACTGCCGAGCCGGTTCGCCTGACCTGACAGTGAGTCGCTACACAACCCCCCCCAGAACCAGCGATACAGTCCCCAAGGTCCGCGGGCTGTGCCAGCCGCCGCTTAGGGGGCCGGCTTCTGCGTCGCGGCGTTGAAACCTCGACCGGTTGTTGCAGATCTAAATGGGCCGGTTTGAGGCAGTCCGTCGTGAAAACCTGTTCCCTGCCTCCAACGTCCAAAATAAAGATGGATCCATTATTCCTTATGACTCGGAACGGTCCCTCATGTGGTCGTTGCAACGGCGCCCGAGGTGCGACCCTGCAGATGAAAACAAACTTACAGTCTCGTAGTTCCTTGGGCTGGCAGGATGGGGCTTGACCGTGCCGTGAGGTGGGAATCGGAGCCAAGTTGCCAAGCTTCTCGCGCAGTCTTTGTGGGACTGCTGGGGGTTGTTCCCCTTGGTCTCGAAGGGCAGGTATGAAATCCCCTGGGACAACTAGGGGCGCCCCGTACACAAGCTCAGCTGACGAAGCGCGGAGGTCTTCTTTGGGGGCAGTGCGTATGCCGAGCAGGACCCAAGGCAGCTCGTCAACCCAGTTAGGACCCTTCAGGCAGGCCATCAAGGCTGATTTCAGATGGCGGTGAAAACGTTCCACCAACCCGTTTGATTGAGGATGGTAGGCCATGGTGGTGTGCAGCTGCGTCCCTAGCAGGTTCGCTAATGCAACCCAGAGACTGGAAGTGAATTGGGTGCCTCTGTCTGAAGTGATGTGGGCCGGAACACCAAAACGTGAGACCCAAGTTGTGAGCAGTGCCCGGACGCAGGAATCAGTCGTGATGTCAGTCAGGGGGGGTTGCTTCTGGCCACCTCGTGAACCGGTCCACGATGGTAAGGAGGTACCGGGCTCCTCTTGAAACCGGCAGAGGGCCCGTGAGGTCGACGTGTATGTGGTCGAACCTCCTACGGGTAGGCTCGAACTGCTGTGGCAGGACTTTGGTGTGTCGTTGGATTTTCGATGTCTGGCAGTGCGGACAAGTCCTGGCCTACTCACTGACCTGTTTGCGCAGGCCATGCCAAACAAACTTGCTGGCGACCAGTCGGACAGTTGATCTGATGGACGGGTGCCCCAACCCATGTACCGAGTCGAAAACGCATCTCCGCCAGGCTGCAGGGACTATAGGGCGGGGCTGACCTGTCGCGATGTCACAAAGTAGGGTCCGCTGACCTGGACCAACCAAGAAATCTCGGAACTGCAGGCCCGAGACTGTGGTTCTGTAGCTGGGCAGCTCGTCGTCAGCTTGCTGTGCGTCAGCTAGGGCCGTGTAGTCGACACCCAAGAATAGGTTGTGGATGGTCAGTCTGGAAAGTGCATCAGCAATGACAATATCCTTTCCGGAGACATGTTGGATGTCTGTTCTGAATTCGGAAACGTAGGATAAATGTCTCTGCTGACAAGCTGACCAGGGATCGGAGACTTTGGAGAAGGCAAAGGACAAAGGCTTATGGTCGGTGAAAGCGGTGAAAGGCCTGCCTTCTAGAAAGTATCGGAAATGCCGGACCACCAGATACAGCGCTAGAAGTTCCCAATCCAAAGCACTGTATTTCAGTTCGGGTGGTCTAAGGTGCTTGCTGAAAAATGCCAAGGGTCGCCAGCGGCCTTCGATTAGCTGTTCCAGTACCCCACCCACCGCGGTGTTGGACGCGTCCACTGTGAGGGCAGTTGGGACGTCTGTCCTAGGGTGTACAAGCATCATGGAGTCTGCCAGGGCGTCTTTGGCCTTAACGAAGGCAGCCACAGCCTCGTCAGTCCAGGTGATGTCCTTACCCTTACCAGCCATCAGCGAGAACAGGGGGCGCATGATACGGGCTGCTGCAGGGATGAACTGATGGTAAAAGTTGACCATCCCAAGGAATTCCTGTAGGCCTTTGACCGTGTCGGGGCGGACAAAATGGCGGATAGCGTCTACCTTGGTGGGTAGGGGTGTTGCCCCATCGCTGGTGATTTTGTGGCCGAGGAAATCGATAGAGTCAAGTCCAAATTGGCACTTGGACGGGTTAATCGTAAGGCCAAAATCGCAGAGAAGGGAATACAGCTGGTGGAGGTGGGAAAGGTGTTCTTGGCGGTTACGGCTGGTGATCAGTATGTCATCTAAGTAAATGAACACGAAGTCCAGGTCTTGGCCTACCGCGTCCATCAGCCGCTGGAAGGTCTGTGCGGCGTTCTTAAGGCCGAACAGCATTCGAAGGAATTCGAACAGGCCGGATGGGGTGATAATCGCAGTTTTGGGGATGTCATCCGGATGGACCAGGATTTGGTGGTATCCCCGAACGAGGTCCACTTTGGAAAAGATGCGGGCCCCGTGTAAGTTCGCTGTGAAGTCCTGAATGTGAGGGATGGGGTAGCGGTCCGGGGTGGTGGCGTCATTCAGCCTGCGGTAGTTGCCGCAGGGCCTCCACCCTCCGGTGGCTTTGGGAACTATGTGCAGGGGGGAGGCCCAGGGGCTGTCTGACCTGCGAACAATCCCCAGCTCCTCCATGCGACGGAACTCTTCCTTTGCCAGGCGGAGTTTATCTGGAGATAATCGTCGTGCTCAGGCATGAAGGGGCGGCCCTGTAGTAATGATGTGGTGTCATACCCCGTGTTTGGGCCTAGAATTTGTAAACGGAGGTGCCAAAATTGATGGGAATTCGGCTAGGAGCTTGGTGAAATCGTCGCCAGAAAGGGAAATGGAGTCTAGGTGCGGGGCTGGTAGGCTGATTTCTCCCAGGGGATAGGTCTGGAAAGTGCTAGAGTGGACTAACCGCTTCCCTCGCAGGTCGACTAACAGGTTGTGAGCCCGAAGGAAATCGGCTCCTGGGAGTGGTCGGGTGACGGTGGCAAGGGTAAAGGTCCAGGTAAAACGGCTGCTGCCGAATTGTAATTGAAGTGTACGGGTGCCGAAAGACCGTATCGTTGTACCGTTGGCGGCATTGAGTACAGGACCTGGTGGCCTGTTACGAATGTCACGGCCGGTTGGGGGCAAAATACTGACCTCTGCTCCAGTATCAACGAGGAAACGCCGTCCAGATTTCTTGTCCTGAACGAATAGGAGGCTCTGTCGGCGGCCAGCCACCATAGCCATCAGCGGTGGCTGGCCCTGGCGTTTCCCTGAAACTTGCAGGGTGGGTGGCATCGACGGGCCTCCGCACCCCACCTCTGATGGTGGAAACACAGCTGGTCACCCGTGTCGTCGTCTGTGTTCCTGGGGTGTGGCTGCTCGGTTGCTGGGACTGGGCGAGGCGGGCGTTGGCCTCGCAGCCTGGTGATTTGGCCGACGGACAAACCGCTCTCACGTTTGGCCTTCCACAGGACATCTGCCCGGGTGGCTACCTCACGGGGGTTGCTGAAGTCGGCGTCAGCTAACAACAGGTGGACGTCATCAGGGAGCTGTTCGAGGAAGGCCTGTTTGAACATCAGGCATGGCTTGTGTCCCTCGGCCAATGCCAGCATCTCATTCATTAGGGCGGATGGGGATCTGTCCCCCAGGCCGTCCAGATGAAGCAAGCGGGCGGCGCACTCACGATGGGAGAGGCTGAAGGTCCGAATCAAAAGGTCTTTGAAAGCCGGGTACTTATCTTCCTCCGGAGGCAACTGGATGAAGTCTCCGACCTGGGCGGCTGTCTCTTGGTCCAGAGAGCTAACCACATGGTAGTACTTCGTGGAATCGGAGGTGATCTGCCGAAGGTGGAATTGCGCTTCGGCCTGGTCAAACCAGACGCTGGGCCGAAGTGTCCAAAAGGTGGGCAGCTTGAGGGACACTGCATTGGCTGCTGCGTTGTCATCCATTGCGCGGGTCCAAAATCTGTTTGGACCGTCGGTGTCACCAATGTAGCGGTTGCTACCGTGAAATAAAACAAGACGCTAGTCGATGGATTGTCAAACAAGAACTGGTGTATTTTCCCGCCTTGCGTGGGCCTTTTAAGGGAGACTGTTCCCACCCAATGCGACTGGCAATGACGTAAGTACTACGTCATCAAGTCTTTCCCGCGCGCTGGTCCTCCCCGTCGCTCGGGAAAGACGAGGCCCGCCACCATCTTGGGCCTCATCGCTCCGACGCCGCGCAACCCGACTGCCGAGCCAGTTCGCCTGACCGGACGGTGAGTCACTACAGTTTTGGTTTTTCATTTATTGAGTTTTTCTTTGTCCGGTCCCATTTTCTTTAATTACTTTTTTAAACCTTCTATGACTGATGTAGATTTTAAAGAGTGGGACAAATTAGGTATTAATTGTTTTCAAGATCTGTTTGTTGGAGGAAACCTTTCTTTGTTTGAACAATTGTCTACCAAGTATAATTTACCAAAAACTCATTTTTTAGATATTTACAAATTAGAGATTTTCTTTGATCTCAATTACAATCTTTTCCTTTGAGTCCTGATAAGAATTTATTAGATGTAATTTTTAATTTGTAACCTTTTCAGGATGGCTCAATATCTAATATTTATGACAGATTACTAGGAATGAGTAAGGTGCCACTAGATAAAATTAAAAATGCTTGGGAACAAGATTTGCAGATGTCAATTTCTGAGGAAACTTGGAATGAAATTTTCAAGTTGGTTAATACTTCGTCATTATGTGCTCGTCACTCTCTCCTTCAATTTAAAGTGGTCCATAGAGCTCACTTGTCTAAAGACAAATTATCCTGTTTTTATTCTGACATATCTCCTTACTGTGACAAATACAATAACAGAGTGGCTTCCTTAATTCACATGTTTTGGACGTGTCAGAGTCTTAAAAAATATTGGACAGAGGTCTTTCATACTTTTTCTGTACTTTTCAAAATAAATTTTAAACTTAATCCTTTGACTGCACTATTTGGGATTGTTGGAGAAAACGATATAACTTTGAAGGCTTCTGATTTACGTATTCTGGCTTTTATTTCTTTTATAGCCAGGAGAGCTGTATTGCTTAAATGGAAGGAAGTTACTCTGCCTACTCATGCTCAATGATTATGGGATGTTATGTCATACTTGAATCTAGAGAAGATTCGCTGTTCAGTTTTTGAACCTAACCTAAACTTTCAAACCCTGTGGGGACCTTTTTTGAATTATTTTCAAAATCTCTGATTTGGGGACTAAAATGCAGATATTGGCTGACACGGTTACGTTTTTAAACGTTTTTCCTGGTTGTCTTTTCCATCTAACAGCTTCGGGTTTTGGTAGTGGGAGTAGATTTTTTTATATAATAAAATATTTCAATTTTTTCTTCCTTTATTAACTAACTACTATATGTGATTATTAATTTAGAGTATTGTAATCTAAGTACGATTTAATACAATGTATTCAGTAGTATTTTTATTCTCTTTCTTGAAGCATGTACTCTGTATTTTTTTCATGGATTCAATAAAAATATTGCAAAGAGAAAGAAACATGGCTGGTGTTCTGTGAAGCCATATTAAAATGATTGCCAAAGAATCATTGAGTTCTGTATCCTTATATCCCAGTGCATTATATTTCTGTTCCTGCCTGGAAATTGAAATAAAACTCAAGAAATAAGTGTACAAAATAAAATTCTCTAATCATAGTATTAAAATCCACAACCCAAAGAGTATTGTGAGTGATGGCATGGGCGAGCCAACCATCTTGTTCTTGTTTTTCAACTACAAAAGCCCAGAGCTCTCCTCGCTAGCAAGAATTTTACAAATAGCTGCCAATCTTCATGATCAAATAGAAAGGTTAAACAGGTTTGAGGGGCTGAATGGCCTGTTCTTGATCATGCCTCCCACACTTAGTCCCATGTTCCAAACTACATAAGCTTACCCAACACAGGTCAGCTCAAGGTTCATTGAGATCACCAACTCAGCATTATTTGCACAGTAGGGGAGTTAAGGGTTATGAGGAAAAGGCAGGTCGGTGGATCTGAGTTCACAGCCAGATCAGCCACGATCTTATTGAATGGCAGAGCAGGTTTGACAGGCCAGATGGCCTACTCCTGCTCCTATTTCTTCTGTTCTTATTATTACAGGGGGCAAGGCGACAGGTGTATGAAAATATATGGCTCAGGAGATTACCTCTTGCCATTGGTAATAGCCTACAGATGCTTGATTTTGCCTCTTCCAGAAGCTAAGCAGATTTTACAGGAGTTACTCCTGGATGGCCACCACCCAGGAATACCAAGTGCACTCGCAGAATGATAAAAGCTGCAACCAGGTCACTAAGACTAGGATGTAGAGCAAGTTGGAGCATCAAAGTCCTTGTGGTCAAAGAGGCCTTGCAGCTGACTTTGATATGATTTGTTGTAATAACAGTGCATATTATTAATATGTCTGTTTTCCTTGAAACAGCAGCTGTTTGTGTTCTAACGGCATTATTGCACAGTTGTTAAGGAATAATGCAGAATAGGAACATACTTTCTTTCAAAGTATCACAATAGACCCAGCGGCGGCACAGAGACACGGTGAGTAGAGTTGTTGCCTCTCTGCTCCAGGAACCTGGGTTTAATCCTGACCTCCAGTGCTGTCTGTGTGGAGTTTGCACGTTCTCTCTGTGGGTGCGTGGGTTTCCCCCCAGCACTCCAATTTCCTACCACAAACCAAAAGGCAGACAGGTTGGTAGGTTAATTAGCTACTTTAAATTGCCCCTGGTGTAGGTGAATGGCAGAACCTTGGAGAGTTGATAGGAATGTGGTGAGACCAAAATGGGATTAGTGTAGGATCGGCATGGACTTGATGGGTCGATGGGCCAGTTTCCAGGCTGTATGCGTCAATGATTCTGTGACGACAGGGAGAAAGGAATGGAATGCTTCTGAACAGAAAAGGAAATCATGTTTTATGTTCCTGAGACCTTAGTAATTTAGGATTATGTGAAACATAGACCATATATATTTGACCATATATATCTGTCTTGGAACCTTGCAGCCTAACGGCATGAACATTGAATTCTCCTACTTTAAGTAATCCCCACACCCCTTCCCTCTCCCCACCCCCCAAACATGCCTCTTCTTTTCTTCCCATTCCTCCCCACCTCTCTTTTTCTATCCTTTTTTTTCTCTCCTTACCTTTGACCCATCCCCCCGTGGATCTGCTCTCCCCGCCTCCTCCACACCCGCCTCTCACTATCTCTTACTTGCATCCACCTATCACCTCCCTGTGCCCACCCCGCCTCCCCTCTTTTGTCCACCTATCACTGCTCTGTTTTTCCCTCCTATATATCAGGTTTCCCCTTTTCCTATCTTCAGTCCTGAGGAGGGGTCCTGACCTGAAACGTTGACCGCCTGCTTTTCTCCACGGATGCTGCCTGGTCAGCTGAGTTCCTCCAGCATCATATTGTTTTCCATATACACTATATTTGAGGTCATCATTCTCAAGCCTTTGTCAATGGATTATGCAAGATGATGTTGGTATAAAACCATTCAGCTCAATGATGACCAATCAAAGTAATCCAATGAGGAAATGAGCAAGTTATTATGATCTGGAATTCATTGCCTGAAGGGCCTTTGGATTCAAGTTCAATGGTAACTTTAAAAATGGAAGAGGATATTTACTTGAAATGAAAGAATTTGCAAGGTTACAAGGAAAGTGCAGAAAAGTGAGAATAATTATTTAACTCTTTCAAAGTACCAACATTGTCTGGATGGACCAAATGTGTTACACGGCAAATCAGTTTTCAAAGCAAGTATCTGCTTTAAAAAAGAATCATGAGTATTTAAAAACAATACATCCTTGCTCTAAGCTTACTGTTGTTGTGGGAGAGAAGAAGGACTAAAGCTCCAATTATTCCTATATAGAATGAATCCTATTTTCATTGAAGTCTAAGGATAACTTTTCTGAGTAGTTTCATATCAAATTCCATAAGACAAATTCAAACTACATTAAACTCCAGTATTCCAGCACCCACAACACTAAGGTGGTGCCAGACTGCAAATTTCCCAGACTATTGGATGTTATTCCTCATAATACACTGACACATTTTTAATTGACACTTTTTTAGATGTTACACAGTAGTATAATAACATTTCCAATGAACTCAGTAACTTTTAAGGGAGTGTAGGAAGCAGACCCCAGTGACTTTAAAAAGAGCACGTAAGTGAGGCCCCACTGTGTTTAAAAGAAGTGTAGGAACATAGCCCTGGTGAAATTGAAAGGAAGGTGGGAACGGGGCCCCTGTGAGTTTAAAGGGAGCTCAGGAACAGGACTCCGGTGAGTTTAAAGGGAGTATAACAGTAGTAACAGGGCCCCTGTGGATTTAAAGGCACCAAGGGAAACAGAGCCTGGTGATTTGATAGGAAGGTCGGAAGGGGGCCTCACTGAGTTTAAAGGGGGCAAGGAACCAGGTGGGCCAGATGCCAAACCATCAGCATTCCTGAAAAATTGGACAGCGGATTATTGGAGTTTTATTACCTGGTGTGTTTGGTTGGATTGTTGAACCCTGCCAGTAACATGTTTTCAAACTTTTGGTGCTTCACTGAACTCTTCAATGCTGACCTGAAGTAATTACATTTCTGAACAAAACTTCTTAAAAGCCAGTTTTCTTCCATGTATGCCATTTTATGAAGCTGATATCTCCATCCTCTGATATGAGGCATTGTGGTTTCTAATTCTGATCCCATCACAAAGGTGTAGTAAAATGAAGGATCACTTTTCCTATTGCTGTCATATTCCAATTACAAAATAGATATGGTTAAGTTTCAATCATTGGGATTTAGGCTCACCTACGTGAGTTATAGTTTTGGTTGGGAATGAGCCAAGAAGTATTGGAAGAAGTGCCAACTATACAACCTCCATTTTTCTTGTTGCCTCTGCCAACCTAGGGAGGACTCAAGCCATTCTTCTGTGACATGAACTTATTCAAGTTAACCGCTGGGTAAATCCATATTCACTCAGCTCCCATATTTACCCCTTCTCCAACTGTTCAAAACCAGCCTTCCCTCTCTACCTCTCACTAAAACATTGCCTTCCCCTGGTCTGAACTGTGCTGTGTGGTGAGTGACATCTGCAGACAAGTGTTTGTCCATTCAAAGAACCACTCGGCAGAAGCTGAATCTGATCACAAGCAAAATTAAAATGACTCATATATCTGGTGGAACCTGGGCTCAAGCTGTGAGCTGCATGCTGTCTGTGATTAATTCCAATCTGTTTCCTATCATCATCCCATTTAGCATTCAGTTTCCTCACTATAGCGTTAGTTTGAATGTGCCTGCTATTCAGAAACTTCTCAATGCCTGAAGTTTTTCCCTTCCTCTTCCCTTTCCCATGAAATATGGACAAGAGAAACATATTATCTCTAACCTCCACTCTCCACTTTTCCCTGTCCTACAGATGGTCTAACTGCATGAAACATCGCTGCTGCAGAACACCTGAGTGCAAATGTAACTTTGAACTGACCTTCTATCTTTTAAAAGTTGGCATCGGAATGTTAAGCTCATGACCTTGGGAAGATTTGCCTGTCTATCAGTGTTATCTCTCAATGGTCAGCAGCCCCTACCATCAGCCAAAGTGGAGAGGCACAACTTGCAGGACTTAAAGGGTAATAATCTAATCGGTCTGGTTGGGAAGAGTGGAGTCACTATATACTGTATTCAACTCCTGTAGTAACCTCCTGTAAATACTGAGAGAATGCCAACCTAGTCCACTTCATTCCTTTTCAGATGGGCCTTGCCTCTCTGGCACTACTCTTTGGCAATATGGCTTTCACTGGGAGATCACTACACAAGAAATCAGTAAATTTAGGCCATCCCTTAAAACGTTCAGAATGAAGGAATCACGGAACTCTTACAACACTAAAGGTTGCCATTCAGCTCATCGATTATGAGCACTTCTCGACCTCCTCTGCTCTAAACAGAACATGCTGGGCTCTGCAGTCTCTCCATGCAAATGAAGCCCCTCAGACTATTCTGATGCATCTTCTCTACACCATCTCTAGACCCTTCATATCCTTCCTAAAAAGTGGTGACCAGAAATGGATGTAGTAATAGCTGAGCTAAAGATTCAAGATGGAAATGGTCCCAATCACGTTCCACTCTGAGAAAAAACAATTTCCAGCTGTAAGGTGTACACATATGAGTTTTTTAAAACTTTAAAACCTTATTTATACAGCACAGTAATAGGCCCAATGAACCCACACCACCTAATTGCACTCATGTTAACCTACTAACCCGTACGTCTTTGGAATGTGGGAGGAAACTGGAGCACCCGGAGGAAACCCACGCAAGCACAGGGAGAATGTACAAACTGCTTACAGACAGCGGTGGGAATTGAACCCCGATTGTTGGTGCTATGATAACGTTATGCTAACCGCCATGCTACGTGCCACCCTAATTTGGTCCTAACTTGAGACCACAAAGTGAAGGTGCTGAAAAACACGATGATGCTGGACGAACTCAGCAAGCCAGGCAGCATCCGTGGAGAAAAGCAGGCGGTCAACGTTTCGGGTCAGGACCCTTCTTCAGGACTGAAGATAGGAAAAGGGGAAGCCCAATATTGAGGAGGGGAAAGCAGAGCAGTGATAGGTGGACAAAAGAGGGGAGGTGGGGTGGGCACAGGGTGGTGATAGGTAGATGCAAGTAAGAATAGTGATAGGCAGGTGCAGGGGAGAAGGGGAGTGCAGATCCACCGGGTTTTCTCAAGTGAAGGTACTGCCTGGTCGGTGCACACATGCTCTAAACACTAGGTGGTACACATCTTGGAATCTGTACCTTTGCCAGTGGTCAGCGTTTACAACTTTACAACATTATTGTGTCAGCTTGCTAAACAATTGATTGACAAGATTCAAACACACTAGCAGATCAAAAAAATACTTCTAACAAATTAAACCGATCAATTAATTTTTAGCATAAAATATAGAACTCAGAACAATCATTTCATATCAAGTCCACACCATCTTTCAAATGCCCCATTTAATTCAACTTCCAGAGGCTAATAACCACAGAGCAAGTTGGAACCTTTGCCCCAGCCACATATTCATGAAATTCAATGGCCAGTGTATATTGAACGTAGTCCCATGCCTCTCAGTTCCTGATGTTTATGAATCTATTGGATTGACAAGTTACTGGCAGAGTTTCACAGCACTGTCCAGGTTTCAATAACAACTGTGTATCCATTGGTCCACAGATTTCCTTTGGCACTGAGAAAAGGCCAGGAATGCCAGCAATGCAAAACCACATCTGGTGGTGGTCAGCGAGGTGAACCAAGTCTAATCCACGTTATGGTGCTATCACCAGAGAGAAAGTTGCTGCCAATAGTAGCTTTAACATCAGTCCAACTCGAGGAATTTCACAGCAGGCCACATTTCCTAACTGAAATTGTCCCAATGTCCATTAAGTTTTTGATCATCTATGTCATTACTATTCTGAAAACCTTCCACTCCCTTAAGAACTGGACTTTTAGGTATGACACAGATATTAGCTGAACAGAAGGATATTTCAGCCAGTATGTTTTTTATATTGGTATTGGTTTATTATTGTCCCATGTACAGTGAAAAACTTGTCTTGCATAACAAGAAGATTTTTAGCAAGACTTCAATGGCAATACAGTCTAAAAATTTAAGTCTTGTTTTATTTTGCAGCAAGGTATAAGATAAGACATCTTTACTAGTCACATGTACATTGAAACACACAGTGAAATACATCTTTTGCGTAGAGTGTTCTGGAGGCAGCCCGCAAGTGTCGCCACACTTCCAGCGCCAACATAGCTGCTGTGTGTTTACTAGGAAGCCAAAACTTCCTAATCTGTTCGTCATTGGAATGTGGGAGGAAACCGGAGCACCCAGAGGAAACACATGCAGACACAGGGAGAATGTACAATCTCCTCACAGACAGCAGCGGGAATTGAACCTGGGTTGCTGGTGCTGTAATATACAATTATATGTATTTGTGTAGATTTATATGATCTATAGCCAAGACATGGAAGGCTATGTATCAAATGCAGGTAAATGGGACTTGTATAGATACAACGATCAACATGGACATGGAGGGGGCCAAATGCCCTGTCTCTGTGCTGTACAACTCTGTGACTCTGAGACTCTATTTATATGATAGCTTTCACATCCAACGAGATTTACAACCAATTAAATATTACAGAAATGTCAGCAAAGCTTGAGGGAAAGGCATGTACCGCATAGATGAGCAAATCTAAGTGCTCCTACTGAGATGTTTAAAGAATTACCAAAATCAGATTTGACCGTGGGCAACTGCAAGTTCTCAACTCAGCCCTAATTGATCTTTGTGAATGACATAAAGTTTTTATTTGTCCCAGAAGTTAAACGAGAAGAGAGACAATGTTTATCCTTCTGTAGGTACTGATGGCCCCTTAATTCAAATGTGGATGTGAGCCAATTCATGTGTTTCTTGATGATTATATATTTATTCAAATAATCTCACAGAAGTCTTGCTAATGAGATTTAGAACATTAGTTGCTGTTGTCCTTGCTCAATCTATGAAACAAATTGGAATCATTAAGAAGGTCATTAGTCACAAATGAACGAGGGTGAGTGTGGGGTAGCAGTAATTTTTTAACTTATTCCAAACAAATTGAAACATTGCGTCCTTGAAATGAAGTAAAGCCTGGGTGAACTTTGTAAAGAGGTTGGAAGGGAGGGATAGCAGTGAGTGTCATGGCACAGAGGAAGAGGGTAAGGGTTGAGTAGAGGCAACAACTGAGCATGAAATGGACATAAAAGACGATTTTCCATTCTGCGTTTCTCTGCTCATTAGCAACAATCAACATACATCTGCCAAAGTGTGTGTTGTCTCCAGCTCCTTGAATCATTCTTGCATGATAATGAGTTTTTGAGTAGCATTGTTCTGAGAGTTCATTAATGGGTAACAGTCAGCAGGCCTGCGTAATGTTGAGTACGGTGTTTGTTAATCCATTGCCAAAGAAACATAGGAATGCCTGGGAACTTTTGAGATTTGTCCCAGAGTAATTTCTGCAAACTACTGACACTCCAGGAAGTAAACATTGAGTTGGAGATGGAAACCTCGATCTGCAACATCTCCTCATCACCAGCTCCCTATCCTCCCCACTGCTTCCCTCACCTAAGACACGCATGCATATCCAGAGTCTTGCTCTCAGTGAAGGATGGAGTTTAAGAGTTCCCGAAGTATGAACACGGCAACCTATGCTATGGCTAAGGAACAGAAAGTACACAGCAAACCAAAAACCTTCAAAAACTATTTAAGAAAAGACAGAAAAGGGGACATTTTATTTATGTACAAGCGCCAAGCAGGTTGAAGCCCTGGGTCCTTGACCCACCCATGATCTTTGATTCCAGCAGGGAAAACCATCAATTGCTGCGTTAGTGTGGCATTTCCTAATGCAAATTTTGTTGCGTCCCCTGTAAGTAAGATCGTCATTTTATGCTGATTCATAAGACTGTAAGAATAGGAGCAGAATTAGGCCATTCAGCCCATCGAGTCTGCTCCGCCATTCAACCATGGCTGATTATTTTTCTTTTAAATCCATTCTCCCTCCTGCTCCCCTGGAGGGGAGAAGGCAGGAGAATGGAGTGAGAAATAACAGATAGATATTTATTTATTAATCACATGTACATCGAAACACACAGTGAAATGCGTCTTTTTGCGTTACTGAGAATGTGCTGGAGGGCAGCCCGCAAGTGTCGCCACTCTTCTGGCGCCAAAACAGGCTATGTTGAGGTTTATCCAGTCCTGCTGTGAACTGGAGTTGAAATTACATCCAAAAGAATAAATAAAATTTGTTAAAAATAACTCTGATAGTGGTGCGCAGAATCGATACAATAACATCTTTTGGGATGTAAACTCACAGCCAGGTGTCTGGTGGTCTGTACATTGCTCCAATTCCAAACAAAGGTGGGTAACTTGGAAATGTACTTTTCATCTGGCTTAGTAAGATAACCAAATTCAAAAAGATAACAACAGAAAATTCCTACAAAGGGTCTGGGACCTGAAATATTCACTGTTTCTCTTTCTGAAGATTCTGCCTGACCTGCAGTGTGTTTCTCGCATTTTTGCCTCTTATAGCCAGGTTATCAGTTGCCTTATGTTGGCACAAGGAAGGTGACTCCATCTCGGGGTAACTTTGGAGAGAATTGTAGAAATTTACAGGACAGGAAGAAACTATTGGTTCCTTGATCTCAATGCTAGATGTAAGATAAGCGCCAATCTTGCTAGCAACACCCAGTTCCTGAATATGATGTGTTTTTTAAACAATCTTCAGATGCCTTGTTAAAAACTGACCTGTTTAAATAGCACTGTTATGAACACAGCCTTGCCAATGGAAAAGGCAGCACAGTGGTGCAGCAAGTAGGGCTGCTGACTCACAGCTCCAGTGACATGAGTTCAATCCTGATATCTGCTGCTGTCTGTGTGGTGTTTGCATGTTCTCCCTTTGACCGCTTGTCTTTCCTCCAGATGATCTGGTCTCCTCCCACATCGCAAAGATGTGCAGCTTGGGAGGTTAATTGGCCACTGTAAATTGCCCCTGGTGTGTAGATAAGAAGTAGAATCTGAGGGGAGTCGATGGGAATGGAGGAAGAATAACGGACTGGGGCAATGGCACAGTGGATAGAGCTGCTGCCTCACAATGCCAGAGACCCAGATTCAATCCTGACCTCCGGTGCTATGTGGTGTTTGTCCCTGTGACTGCCTAGGTTTCCTCCACATCCCAAAGACGTGCAAATTGGTAGGTTAATAGGCCACTGTAAATTGCTCCTAGTAAGGGCAGGCACGGTAGTGTAGCGGTTAACGCAACACTATGACAGCACCAGCGACCCGGGTTCAATTCCGGCCGCTGTCTGTAAGGAGTTTGTACGTTCCCCCCGTGTCTGCGTGGGTTTCCTCCGGGTGCTCTGGTTTCCTCCCACATTCCAAATACGTACGGGTTAGGAAGTTGTGGGCATGCTATGTTGGCGCCGGAAGCGTAGTGACACTTGCGGGCTGCGCCCCAGAACACTCTACGCAAAAGATGCATTTCACTGTGTGTTTCGATGTACATGTGACTAATAAAGATCTTATCTTATATAGGCGAGTGGTAGATTCTGGGAGGAGTTGATGAGAATGCAGGGAGAATAAAAAATGGATTTAATGTAGAATTAGTGTAAATGGGTGGTTGATGGTCAGTACGGACCCAGTGGGCCAAAGGGTCTGTTTCCATGCTGCATGACTTTCTGAAAAAGAAGTTATTTTTAAGTTACAGGGTACAACTTTTACAATTAGGTCACTGTACAGACTGCCAGCTAAGTGTGTCATGTTATTCAGCTCGTCACTGGCCAGGAAGCTAAGATCAGCACCAGAACCATCTGAAAACCTGGTGATGAAACCCCGCTGTGTTATCAAGTCGCAGAGTTTCCAATCCCTTATTTCTCTTATCGCCCTCCCATTCTGCATATCTTTGGGATGTAGGAGGAAACCAGAGCACCTAGGGGGGGAAACCCCCACCATCACAGGGAGAACCTGCAAACCCTACTCAGGCAACGGTGGAGATCAGGATCGAACTCAGGTCACTGAAGATGTGAGATAGCAGTTCTACCTGCTGTGCTGTTGTGCTGCCCTCCCTCCTCCACTTGCAATGCTGTGGATACCCTGGTGGATCAGTTTCCTCAGGACAGACGTGAGGAGGATCAGTGTAAGAAGTGGCTGCAGAACACATTGTCCAACTGCCAAAATCTATCTGATATTATATACTGTGCCAGACCAGTTCATGGGCCTCTTGTGTGGAATCACAAATTCAGAAGGAAACCAACCAGAATTCAACAACCCCCTTCCTGGTCAAGCAGTTTCACTCCGTCTGCCGGAACAGCCAGCATCTCCCAGTGGCCCACCATTTTAATTCCACTTCCCATTCCCACGCTGACATGTCTGTCCACAGCCTACTCTGCTGCCAAGTTGAGGCTAAACACAGATTAGAGGAACGACACCTCATATTCCGCCTTGGTAGTCTCCAACCTGACTGCATTAACATCGATTTCTCTGGTAACCACACCCCCCTGTCCTCCTCCCACCCAACCCCCTTTCGTTTTCCCTTATCCCTCTGGCCCCTTTACTCCTTCTCTTTCCCCTACCCCGCCCTCATGACCTGCCGATCACGCACACCTTCCTTCCTCTGGTTTCCCACCACCTTCCCTTTATTCCATGGTCCTCTGTCCTCTCCTATCAGATTCCATCTTGTTCAGTCCTTTGCCTCTTCCACCCATCACCTCCCAGCTTCTCACATCATTCCCCCCTCCCCACCTGCCTACCTTCCCCCTCTCACCTGTATTCACCTGTCACCCACCAGCTCGTGCTCCTCCCCCTCCTCCCACTGTTTTATTCTGGCTTCTGCCTTCTTCCTTTCCAGTCCCGATGAAGGGTCTCAGTCCAAAATGTCGACTGTTCATTTCCCTCCATAGTTGCTGCCTGACCTGCTGACTTCCTCTAGCATCTTGTGTGTGTTGCTCCAGATTTCCAGCATCTGCAGTATCTCTTGTGTCTCCTTTTCTTAGTTCACAAGATGAAGAGTAGAAGTTTATTGATGAAACTTCTGATCTTGCTACACTCCCAATAATGAAGCAGCCAGTCCATGGCAAGTTTGGTGATTGCCCTGTGACAGTCACAATACATAATTGTGGAATCATGGTCATTTGTCCAAGGGAAACCCACTTCTCTTCTCACTGATCTTCAAAGCAATATCATCAGCATGTGTCCTGCCAGTAATATCTTAGAGCTCACCATTAAGAAAGCTGAAAACAGGGGGAAAAACTTCTGTTTGTGCAGCAACCTCCCAAGGTCACAAAGCATTTCATCACAAATAAAGATGTTTTGATATGCAACCAGTCTGAATCCAGTGAATTGCAGGAAGAAAAATGTGCATAGAATGCTCCCACAACGAGCAAAAAAATAATGCTCATATATTTAATTTTTGTAATAACTGTTAGGTTTGATAATGAGAAGAGCTCCCCTAGTCCCTTTTCAAGAGTGCCCAAGATATTTTACAATATAAGGTTATATATTTTACAATATGTTTTGCAATACGATAAGATATCTTTATTGGTCATATGCACATTAAAACACACAGTGAAATCCATCTTTTGCATAGAGTGATCTGGGGCAGCAATTGTCACCACGCTTCCGGCGCCAACATAGCACGCCCACAACTTCCTAACCCGTATGTCTTTGGAATGGTGGAGGAAACCAGAGCGCCCAGAGGAAACCCACACAGACACGGGGAGAACGTACAAACTCCTTACAGACAGCGGCCAGAATTGAACCTGGGTCACTGGCACTGAGATAGTGTTATGCTGACCGCTAGACTAGCTACACTACCGTGCCTGCTTATAAGGAAAAATAAGGTTTCTCATTCAAAACATGTCACTATCAAAGGTGCAGGGCAGCAGTGAAGCATCAGCCTGCACTACACACATTTCTTATCATGGGATATGAAGTCACAGCCTTCAGATTCAGATACAGTGGTTTACGACTCTGACAGAAGTTGAAATGGGTCAAGCAAAATGAAAACCACAAGGATGTTTCATAAGCACCTGATAAAGGGAAGCTGTTTGGCAGACAGTCAATGCCAGCTGTCAGAGCAATCTGATCCATCCCGTTTTTCCACTTTTCGGTAACCTACTCTCACACACATGCCCATTAAAACCAACAACCCCTCCCCAAATTCCTCTCACCACCTGCATTAGGGGAAATTTACGGCGGCCAGTTAACCTACCAATTGCACGTCTTTGGGATGTGGGAGGAAAACGGAGCACCTGAAGGAAACCTTCATGGTCACAGGGAGAGCGTGCAAACTCTGCACAGATGGCACCTGGGGTCAGAATCAAACCTGGGTGGTTGAAGCCGTTCGGCAGCAGTACTACCTACCGTGTCCATCCTAAGTAAAGCTAGAGAATAAATTCCACAACATATGGCCCAATTTATGACCCTTCAGACTTTCACTGTGTATAGTACTAAGGTCAAGAGAATGATGCTTACAATACACCTGACCAGGAGTCTCCACGACACCACTCACAAAGCTTGACTCCATCCAGAAGAGGGCAGTGAGATAATTGATATATCTGTGAGTCTGAATAATATCCACTATCAATATATGTTATTGCTTCAGGTGTGATCGAAGGGGAAGTCGGGAGAACACGCACCAGTCTTCATTGAGGGGTCAGTGGTGGAAAGGGTGAGCAGCTTTAAGTTCCTGACTGTCAACATCCCTGAGGATCTGTCCTGGGCCCAACACAGTGATGCAATAATGAAGAAGGCATGCCAGCGGCTCTACTTTATTAGGAGTTTGAGGAGATTTGTTATGTCACCAAAGACTCTTGTAAATTTCTACAGACAGCATTCTGACTGGTTGCATAACAGCCTAGTATGGAGGCTCCAAAGCACAGGATCACAAGGGGCTGCAGAGAGTTGTAGACTCAGCCAGCTCCATCACGGGCACAACCCTCCCCACCATCGAGGGTATCTTCAAGAGTTGCTGCCTCAAGAAGGCGGCATCCATCATTAAGGACCCTCACCACCCGTGACATGCCCTCTTCTCATTACTACCATCAGGGAGGAGGTACAGATGCCTGAAGACCCACATTCAATGCTTTAGGAATAGCTTCATCCCCTCTGCCATCAGATTTCTGAACGATCCATGAACTCATAAACACTACCTCATTATTCCTTTTTTGCACTATTTATTTACCTTGCAATTTATATAAGTTTTGTCTTTGCACTGTACAGCCGCCACAAAACAATGAATTTCCCATCATATAAGACAATGATAATAAACCTGATTCTGATCCTGAACTCAATGCAATGCAACAGCTCAACAAGGTTACACCAAGAGCACCATCCTGCTAAACAATGCCATGTGTATACCTTCACACCCTCGTTCACTTCACAGACAATCTGCCTTGATAGAGGTGTACAAGATGATAAGAGGCATAGATCGAGTGGACAGTCAGAGACTTTTTCCCAGTGTGAAAATGGCTAACACGAGGGGGCATAATTTTAAGGTGATTGGAGGAAGGTATAAGGGGGATGTCAGGGGTAAGTTTTTTACACAGAGAGTGGTGAGTGCGTGGAACGCACTGCCGGCAGAGGTTGTGGGGGCAGGTCCATTAGGGACATTTAAGACACTTAGATAGACACATGAATGATAGAGAAATGGAGGGCTATGTGGGAGGGAAGGGTTAGATAGATCTTAGAGCAGGATAAAACATCAGCACAACATTGTAGGCTGAAGGGCCTGTACTGTGCTGTAATGTTCTAGGTTCTATGTTTTTAACATTGTCACCAAGTCACCTGCTCAGTGATCATCACCAGAACAGCAGCTATTCTAGAAGACTGGGCAGCATGGTGGTGCAAGGGGCAGAGCTGCTGTCTCACAGCGCCAGCTTCCCAGGTTCAATCCTGAATGTGGGAGTTTGCACATCCTTCCTGTGACAGCACTGGTGCTCCTGCTTCCTCCCACATCCCAAAGCAATGCGGGCTGGCCGGTTAATTGACACTGTAAATTGCTCCTGGTGTGTAGGAGAGTGATAGACTCCGGGGAGAGTTGACGGGAGTGCTGGGAGAATAAAATGGGAATGTTGTAGGATTGATGTAAATGGGTGCTTGATGATTGGCATGGACGTGGTGGGCCGAATGGCCTGTTTCCATGCTGTATGGCTCTATGACTCTCTATGAGGGTCAGAGGCTCTATGGCCCTCAGGCTTATCACCCCCACCTCAAAGATAAAACAAAGACATTTTATAAAACTTTAGTGAATCCCAAGATTGTTATTCCTGGCTTGTTACAGCCACCAAAAAGAGGCAACAGTAAGGGTCTCGGAACAATATACAGGAAGGGATTGTCAATAGTCCAGCACTCTGGTGTGAAGAGCCATTAGTTGATTCAAGTAATCAGTTTAAATGTAATCTGCCTCTGCACTGATTGTAAATCATTACCGAACGAGGCTGAGGTTATATAATACTCATCTGAAGTTCAAATTCGAACTCTATAAACATTCATTTCATATACAATATCAAATCAGGGTTTAATCACAAGGTTATAGTTAAACAAGGAAAAATTGCTTTAACTAAAAAGGTTAAATTAAAAGTAATTTTTAGTTGGTAATCATTATTTCTGACAGTTCATTTCTCATGTCTTATTTGCAGGTAAACAGTGTTCATTTGGAAATAATTTATTTTAAGATGTGATGCTATAGAGAGAATTGTGGAAGGGAGGGTGTTCAGATAGGGGATCAGGAGAGCTGGTAGATGATCAGGGAGGGATATGGGGTTCAGGCAGATGATGAAGGATCTGAATCAGAAGCCCTCTTGCTGACTGAGTCTCTAATGGGTAGAGCGAGATGGATGCCACAGAAACCTGTTATTTAATAACCATATGGTGATAGGTGTGAAAAAAACCCTCCTGAAACCTCCTGGAATCTACTTACTTATGCAATCAAGGAGCTACAAATTTTTTGCAATCTAATTACTGATCTGGGTTACATGCAGCTGACATGCCAGTGTTTCCAAACAAACTGATGGCAGGGTGTGGAAACCAATTTCTGTCCCAGACCTCTCTACACCTACCACCGACATGGCCCTCAGCAACACTCTCCTCTCACACAGAAACAGAATACAGAAAAGTCCACCTCACTGCCAATACTGAAGATTTTATATGTGGGTTTATTGGCCAAAACCATAAGCTCCCTGCCTAACACTGCCACTGAGTTGGCCGGCTTTGTGTCTGTTTGTGGGTTTAATTGTGCACTAATACCCTTCAGGGATTTTATCTGCAGGGTTGGTAACAGTGTGCACAGAAATATATATTTGGGACTGAAAAAACAAGAGCATCAGCTCCCATGAAAGATGGAATAGATTAAATTTGTCAACAGAACATGATGTGCTATTGAAAACAGCCTGAAACTAAAACTGTATTCAAAGCTCTTCAAAAAGAATGTGATTACACTTGAGGCATTAGGAGAAGATTAAATTAAGTTATTAGGTTTAATACTCATAATTTAGATTATAAAACATTTCCCTGTGTTCAAAAATGCACACAGAGAAAATTTTCTTCAACATTTTGGAACAATAAAGGAAATTTGTGTCTTATTGCCTGAGTAGTCAGAACATTATGGACCCCATCTTATACTACCATGGACTTGTTTTTTTTTCACACTAATGTCTTGTTTAGCACAGTCTTTTTTCTCTATTGTCTTATGTAACATGTATAATTTAATTATGATTTATGCTCTGTGTGTCTGAATCTACATGCCTGTGATGCTGCTTCAAGCAAGTTTTTCATTGAACCCGTACTTCACCGAACTTGTGCGCATGTCAATAAGTTCGACTTGACTTGACTGTCAAGTTGAAAAACAAGATTTGGTGAGTCTGCCTTTAACACTGGCATCAGCTGTGCACATAAGGGCCAGGCATGTGACCTTCCACATGCGCCAAAGGGAGGGGTTGATGTCAGAGTTCAACAGAGTTCACTCAAGACTTTGTTGAGTGGTATACAGTTTGCTCCTGCCAGATAAGAAGCCAGCAAGTGATGAGGTGAAGGTACCATCTCTTGATGTTCTCTGAGCCCCCATGCCCATCTTCGCACCTCCTCTTTTGCAGATGGGGAGCACTGAGAAAGAGCACGACAACTCTACACTGTCCACCCCAGTGCACCCTGCAGCCTGTGGCCCTCATGCTGACATTAGTTAGCCTCATCACAGCATAATTGCAGTCGAGTCATTCCATAGCATGGAGGCCCTCTCAGTAGTTTACTGCCCGTCTACTTCTCACCCTTCAATACCTCAAAATGGATGAAAACTATGAGGATGATCTCTGAAAACAAGGAAGTCCCAATTTTGCAATTTTTTGGTGATCCTTGAATTGATGTTACAGAAAAATGCAACAATCATTTAATGTACCAAAAATGGGTGGAATCTAGGTTCTAGTCATGTGTCTAGGCATGTGGACATACTCTGATCCTATTGGACAGGCGAGCCACATGGTTTAGCTGTAACAATGTAACAGTTGATTGGAGCACTAAGTCTGTAACAGCTTAAAGACCTAATACATAAGTATCTTCTGTACATAAACCACTTCCTCTACCTTTTTCGATGTCCCTCAATGCATGCGTGGAAACACTAGTGGAGGCATGCTTGAAATCTTCTCAATGAGATGGAAAAGAGTAGTATGAACATACGTTGTTATAGTTTACATCCACTGTCAATAATTGTATATAAAATACCCCTCAATAATATTACAAGTACTTGGATACTGATCTGGTTGTTATTCGAACATCAGAAACTCAAGCAAAGTAGAGACGTATGTATCACTTCCATGGGATTGTTCTTGTTCCACTAGTGTAACTTCATCGGGAGCCAAAGTAATAACGGTTTCCTTGGTTGATGGAGGAGAGTAAGGAATGAATGTAGCTGTGGAAGCAGGTTTCCTGCCAGGTTACAGATGCAGAAGTGGAGCCTTCATCCAAACAAGTGATGTCATAAAAGACCACCAAGGTTAACTGTGGTTGCAGAATAAAGCTACATTTAAAGTCAATTTAGCACGAAGCTGTCTGCAATCTCATGAGGATAACCACCACTTCATGAAACTTTCTCTCCCATCTGTCTGGGTGAAGAGTTTAGCAATGTAGAGATAGTGGTGATGCAGTGGTCAAATGACCAGGTTAGCAACCTAGAAGCCTGCAACCATAACCTGGTGACCCAAGTTTAAATTCTGCCATGGGATCTGTGAAACTTAAATTCCGTTAGTAATCTGGAATTTTTAAAGGAAGAACAGTTTGTCTTACCAATGATGACAAGGAAGTTCCTAGGTTGTTGCAAAAGCCCAGGAGTCCTTCAGGGGAGAATATCTGCCAACCTTATCTGGTCCTTTGTCAACTGTAGTCCTTATCAGCAGTCCTTTGTTACTCTAACCTTGTCTAGTGTAGTCTATATGTGACTCCATACCCACAGAAATGTAGCTGACACTTAATTGTCCTCTGGTCAGGTCAACGAGGGATGAGTAATAAATACATGCCTTGCCAGTGATGCCACATCCCAAAATATGAATAAATTCAAAAGTATATACTAATTTAGATGTAAATGCTGACAGATACTGGGCACTGGTGGTGGGAAGATGGAGGGTTTTAGTTACCAATTGGAAGGGGAACAGTATTGGTTCATAAGAATGGTAACTGAGAGAAAATCTGTAGTTCTCTTTGATTCTTCTCCATCCCAGGCCTTTCATATGGTCTGCACTCTTCATGGTGTAAGTATTGTCAAATATCGTGGAGTGCATTGTGTTGCTGCTGGGCATTTTTGAAAATGATCCATGATTTGATCCTGTCATCGCCAATAGCTGCCCACAGAAAGCTTCCATAAGAGAGTTGCATTTGCTGAGTCCCACTCTCAGTCACTTCAGGCTCGTCTATGTTTGCCATTTGTAATTGGAGCTGGAAGCACACTAGTCATTGGAGGTGATTCACTTCTGGCTCATTTCTGCACATTTGTTAACCAACTTCCCCTATTCGTTTTGTCAGAGCATTACGTTGGTTCATTCTGGTGATGTAGATGTTGAGGCAACCATACTGCAGCCAGAGGATATATGGTCTTTCTCACTGGTTTGTGAATCATTCCTGGATGTAGAATGTTGATGTTCTGGCATCCTCTAGAGTAACTATTAAATTAAAGAAAGAACCATTTTGTTTACCGGAAACACCATTTGCTTGTAGCAGAATGTATAGCTTTGTAGTTTTGCCTTATTTTTTACTTCACCCACTCTTAACTCTTCTGTATTCAAAATGTGCATTGAGAGTCAGCAACTTGTCTTCACTCTTCATAGTGTAGGTATTGCTCAATATTGTGGAATGCATAATATGGACTGGAGTGGGCATGGCAAAGGAGAGACTCCACTGTGACTGCCAACGTAATCAACATGGTGATGTCGGATCCAAATCTTTTGCCCCATGGTACTGAGTGGCTAAAAATAAAAATTGACAAAATTTGTTGTTTCTTTCACATTTTGCTTTTATTTATTTCCTTGTAAATTCCATAAGAGCAAATTTTATTCAATATCTCAAATTTTGGGTCGTGATTTGTGAATTCTGTAGTCAAATTTCCATTACCCAAACTGTTGTAACATGGAGGTCACCTGTATTTCCCTATCTAACATCACTGTAAGGACTGCAGCAGTTCAGGAAGGCAGCTTGCCACCATTTTCACAAAGCCAGTGAAGAATGGACATTAAATGAGAGTTTTGCCAATCATATCCTGAAGAATAGTTAAACAAATATTGCAGTATACTGAGCAGGCTACACTTCATCGTATGATTGAATCATCCTGCATCCTGACCCTGTTAGCTTGCTGACAATTTAGACTCCCACCATTCAGTCTAAAAATCAAATTGCTTCTGATTCTGTCTCAACTTCATCCTTTATTAACATCTTAGGAATTTTATTCAGGCAACCTCTGCCAAGAAACAGAAAACAAGGAAAACAGTTATCACAATTTGACCTGAAAAACTCTTAGTTTTTGTAATGTTAAGGGAAATAGCTTTAAAGCCCACCTCCTTAACATTGCAACCACTTTCATCTAACAACTTATGAAAAAGATTGTGAAATGCAAAGGATGTTTTCTTCCAAAGCAAAACCCTTAAATGTAATTCTTTTCTTTTAAAACATGATCAAATATTGGCAAAATGGGGTATCTATGAAAGATTGAGACAGATAAGTCTACTTGACATTATTCCTTTAGATGTCAGACCAGAGGAGATAATGAAAGAAGATTACAAAGTCCATCACAACTCACGCTGATGAGATCAGTACTTGAAGTCAGGCAACCCCATGTTACAGCCGTTTGGGTAACAGAAATTCGCCCTTACAGAATTCATAAATCATGACCAAAATTTTGAGATGGGGAATAAAATTCACTTCACAGAATGCATGTTTGAAGAAAAGTAAACAAATAAACACAATTTTTCTTTTCAACTCACTTGACACATGCAGATAACGTGGCTTGGATTTACAGAAAATCATGATATGGACTGTTTTCTAGGTATGCAACCCCAATGTAGTGCAATTCTGGTTGCCACACGATAGGAAAGATGCAGAAAAGATTCATAATGATGTTGCATGGACTGGAGGACTTGGGTCGTAAGGGCAGATTGATTAGGTTGGGACTGCGAAGGAAGGTGACATATATAAAATTATGAGGGGCAGAGATAGGGCAGATGATCACATTCTTTTTCCCAGGATAGGGGAGACTAAAACTAGAGATCATGGGTTTAAGATGAGAAGGGAATGATTTATAGGGGATCTGAGGGGTATGTTTTTCACACAGAATATGGTGGGTATAAGGAATGAGCTGCCACAGGAGCTGGTAAAACATGTTTTAAAATTTGGACAGGTACATGGATAGGAATAATTTTGTGGAATATGAGACAAATGCAGGCAAATGGGATTAGCTTGGATAGGCATCTTGGTCAGCATGGACTAGTTAGGCCAAAGGACTCTGTGAGTCTATGAATCAGGATAAAAAGAACAATAGACAAATATACTGTGACTAATTATGAAATATATTAGGTATTGGTATATTATTGTCATTTGTACCGAGGTACAGTGAAAAACTTGTCTTGCATACCAATCATACAGGTCAATTCATTACACAGTCCAGTTACATTGAGTTAGTACGGAGTTCATTGATGCAGTACAGGTAAAAACAATAACAGTACAGAGTAAAGTGTCACAGGTACAGAGGAAGTACAGTGCAGGAAGACAATAAGGTGCAAGGTCACAACAAGGTAGATTGTGAGGTCAAGAGTCCATCTCATCATCTAAGGGAACCGTTCAATAGTCTTATCACAGTTGGATAGAAGCTGTCCTTGAGCCTGGTGGTATGTGCCCTCAGGCTCCTGTATCTCTTGCCCAGTGGGAGAGGGGAGAAAAGAGAATGACCCGGGTGGGTGGGGTCTTTGATTATGCTGGCTGCTTCACCAAGGCAGCGGGAAGTAAAGACAGAGTGGAGGCTGGTTTCCGTGACGCGCTGGGCTGTGTCCACAACTCTCTGCAGTTTCTTGAGATCCTGGGCAGAGCAGTTGCCATACCAAGCTGTGATGCATCCAGATAGGATGCTTTCTATCATGCATTGATAAAAGCTGGTGAGTGTCAAAGGGGACATACTGAATTTCTTTAGCCTCCTGAGGAAGTAGAGGCGCTGGTGAGCTTTCTTGGTCGTGGCATCTACGTGATTGGATCAGGACAGGCTATTGGTGATGTTCACTCCTATACTAGATGGCAGCATATATGAACAGTTAGCAATAGGAAGCGGACCAGATATGACTGGAGCAGACAGGAGGACCACTGCACATTTTAGAATGATGGGATTTAGCACCAATAAAACACAAGTACAATGAGGAGTCCTCTGTCACAAAATTATGAATAGCATCATTGGAAGCCACCTAGGGTCATAACCACATCTGGTTGGCTGCCAATTGCATGTCATTGTATTTAAAATGTGTAAAACTCCATGTTTGTTGATTCTCTGGGAGATGCTTCCACCTGATCTCCCCTGCACGCATACCGGTACTAAGGTTGATTGGATAAAGACTTGTTACGCCAGTGCTTCTCAATTCAGGATGGGTCTTCACCACAACAATAAAGGCAGAATAAAGTGCCCTGAAGATGTGCATGAGGATGTCGAATGGGGACCAAGTAGCACACCAAATATTTGCACCTCGTGTCTTGCTTTGATTTTTCACTCTCATTTTCTAATAATAACCTGGTTGCAAACTCTGAAGGGGGAAACACTACAATATTCTTTGATAAGGTGGGTGTGTGAACTGCTGGGAAGTAATTAAGACAGGTCCTAATTTTAAATACTTTACTTCAAGTAGAAATAAGCACACTGTTAGTGTAATACCTTACAATTTTTTTTGCAGAGAAGGACATACATAAACCATCAACACACAGCATACATCTATTTTTCACACAAAATCAACTAAAATAAGTTCGTGTCACAGACCATTATAAACTAGTGTATCACTGATTCAATCTGACAGCTCATTATATTGCTTTCCAGGGTTAACATGATACAGTTTAATTTCACTGCTGGGTTTTACACTGGATAGAACCATGTAAACAGCTCTTTGCCTGATCAAGCAAATCATTTTCCAAAATCAAATTTACGATGTGGCAAACACAGTTAGCATTTCTCATGTTGATTTGTCAGTGTTAATACAGCAAATGTGCAAACGTTTGAAAAACTAATGTTTGTGCATTTTGAGTCAATAGAAAGCAGAAAACTCAGATAGGTCAAAAAATGCTCCACAGTGAAGGCACTCCCCTTGCTCAAAACTTCAATAAGACATTCTGTTAGCTTCTCCATACCTTCACAGTAAAACTCCCACTAAACTATCTATATATTTCCACTGCTCAGACTTGTCCAGTCTCAGATGATAGTTCATTGTTGCCAGCACCATTAGAATGATCAGTCTACACAGACTCTCTAAAATAAAAACAGTAAATGCTGGAAACACTCAGCAAGTCAGGCAGCATCTATGAAGAGAAAAACAGAGCTAACGTTTCAGATCAAAAGCCCTTCATTGAAGTCTTCCATATTACACTTTAGCTCTATTTCTCTTCCCACAGGTACTGCCTGACCCGCTGAGTGTCTCCACCATTTTCTATATTTATTTCAGATTTCCAGCATCTGCAGGTTTTTTTTAAATTTTCGACTATTTGATCATCTTGAAAGCAAATTATATGTGAAAGTTTTGCCATAAAGGTTTTAGAAGGAATTTTGCTATGCGGAGAGTTTAGAAATTGTATCCAGTAAGTCAACCTCAATGTGCACTAACTATATGATAAAATTTCAATAAGAAAACAAGGAAGGAAATTGAAGACAGTCTGCGAGTTATAGAAAGACTATGATTTTCTGATCAGGTATGTGCATTTGATATATTGATATACAGATGACTGCAGATATCGACAGAGCAACTCTGTGCAACGTCTGCCTGGAGATGATTTTGGATCATGCATACACAGCCCATTGTTGCATGGGTCACCCATGGACAGTGTCTAGGAGTCTACCTGGGTGTTGCTTAAAGACATCTTGCCTGAGCAAGTACCAGATTGTAGAGTCCAGGGTTGTAGACCCACCTTAAGAAGGTTCTCTGGTTCTCTTCAAGTAAAATATTCACCTCTCACAATGGTTCTCTCTCAAGCCCCCAATGTTTACTACCCCCTCCAAATCCACGTCACATCCCTGGCCTTTGTCCCCCCCCCCCCAAATCCAAACAAGACCCTTTGTTCTCCTCCCCCAAGCACTAAGCTCTCTGCCCATCTCCATGCACCACCCTACCTTCCTACCCAGATCCCTATTCTGACCCTCTCAAAACGACCCATTCTCTAACCTAAATCTTTCCATCATTCGCTTTGACCAAGAGGCCAAGCCTCTCCTACACTCCCTGGTCATTAACCCTCTCCACCCCACCTCCTAGCCTAGCCCTCACCAGCATCCGATTCATACAACACTCCCGATGACCAATCCTTGCGACCCCATATCCCCACCAACTCTGATTTGTTCCCAGCCCTTGCGTTCCGTTGCATGCCTCGCATGATCCGCACCTCACCCAAGTTCAGCCCAAACCTACAACCTGCTCACTTCTGTTTTCACAAACCGAAGTGCATGAAGAAGTACAGTAAAATCTCCAATAATCCACTATCAGACAATTCAGATGTCCCAATGGTACGGCATCTGTCTCACCAGGTAATGTTTGCCTCATTCCCTTCAGGCACTGGGCCCTGGTTCGCCATGTTCCATTTAAATTCACCTGGCTACGCAGCATTTATTATTATATCACTAGGTAACATCTAAAAAAAGTTAATTGAAAGTGTGTTGTGATATTAATAGAAATGACGTCCAATGGTCTGGAAAATCTACCAGTCTGTATGTCTTTGCACTCTATTGCTGCCGCAAAACAACAAATTTCACGTCATATAAGATAAGATAAGATATCTTTACTAGTCACATGTACATCAAGACACATAGCGAAATGCACCTTTTGCGTAGAGTGTTGTGGGGGCAGCCTGCAAGTGTCGCCACGCTTCCGGCGCCAACATAGCATGCCCACAACTTCCTAACCCGTACGTCTTTGGAATGTGGGAGGTACGTCTTTGGAATGTGACAGGTAAGTCCCCGGGGCCTGACATTAAGGCAGATAAGTCCCCGGGGCCTGACAGAATATTCCCCAGGCTGCTCCGTGAGGTGTGGGAGGAGATTGCTGAACCGTTGGCTAGGATCTAAGTCCTCATTGTCCACGGGAATGGTACCGGAGGATTGGAGGGTGGTAAATGTTGTCCCCTTATTCAAAAAAGGTAGTAGGGATAGTCCAGTGAATTACAGACCAGTGAGCCTTACGTCTGTGGTGGGAAAGCTGTTGGAAAGGATTCTTAGAGATAGGATCTATGAGCATTTGGAGAATCATGGACTGATTAGGGACAGTCAGCATGGCTTTGTGAAGGGAAGATCATGTCTCACAAGCCTGATAGGTTTCTTTGAGGAGGTGACCAGGAAGATTGATGAGGGTAGTGCAGTAGATGTGGTCTACATGGTTTTTAGTAAGGCGTTTGACAAGGTGCCACATGGTAGGCTTCTTCAGAAGGTCAGAGGGCATGGGATCCAGGGATGCTTAGGCGTGAGGATTCAAAATTGGCTTGCCTGTAGAAAGCAGAGGGTTGTGGTGCAGGGAGTGCATTCAGATTGGAGGGCTGTGACTAGCGGTGTCCCACAAGGATCAGTTCTGGGACCTTTACTTTTCATGATATTTATTAATGACTTCGATGGGGGGTAGAAGGGTGGGTTAGCAAGTTTGCAGACGACACAAAGGTCGATGGCGTTGTGGATAGTGTGGAGGACTGTCGAAGATTGCAGAGGGATATTGATAGGATGCAGAGCTGGGCTGAGAAGTGGCAGATGGAGTTCAGTCCGGAGAAGTGTGAGGTGGTACACTTTGGAAGGACAAACTCCAAGGCAGAGTACAAGGTTAATGGCAGGATTCTGGGCAGTGTGGAGGAGCAGAGGGATTTGGGGGTTCATATCCACAGATCACTGAAAGTTGCCTCACAAGTGGATAGGGTAGTTAAGAAAGCTTATGGGATGTTAGCTTTCATAAGTCATGGGATCGAGTTTAAGAGCCGCAAAGTGATGATGCAGCTTTATAAAACTCTGGTTAGACCACACTTAGAATACTGTGTCCAATTCTGGCTGCCTCATTATAGGAAGGATGTGGAGGCGTTGGAAAGGGTGCAGAGGAGATTTACCAGGATGCTGCCTGGATTAGAGAGTATGGATTATGAGGAGAGACTAAAGGAGCTAGGGCTTTACTCATTGGAGAGAAGGAGGATGAGAGGAGACATGATGGAGATATACAAAATGTTAAGAGGAATAGATAGAGTGGACATCCAGTGCCTCTTTCCCAGGGCACTAACGCTCAATACAAGAGGGCATGGCTTTAAGGTAATGGGTGGGAAGTTCAAGGGAGATGTCAGAGGGAGGTTTTTCACCCAGAGAGTGGTTGGTGCATGGAATGCACTGCCTGGGGTGGTGGTGGAGGCTGATACGTTGGTCAAGTTCAAGAGTTTGTTAGATAAGCATATGGAGGAATTTAAAATAGAGGGATATGTGGGAGGAAGGGGTTAGATAGTCTTAGGTGTGGTTAGAAGATTTGCACGACATGGTGGGCCGAAGGGCCTGTATTGTCTGTATTTTTCTATGTTTCTATAGAAACCGGAGCATCTGGAAGAAAGCCACGCAGTCATGGGGAGAACAGACAAACTCCTTACAGACAGCGGCGGGAATTGAGCCTGGACGGTGCTAATAAATCTGATTCTGATTCTGATTCTGATTCTGATTCTGAACACCAACGTCCCATCCATGTTGGACTGTCAGAGTTTTACTGCTCACAGACGTCCACAAGCAGATCTATAGTGCATAATTCCTTTGACCTCCTGCACCGCTGTATTTTTAAACAGTGAACTCCTGAACTAGACATATGTTGACCTATCATGCACTACTGAATTTATATGGAATTTCGGGTTCAGCACAACTTCAAGGTTGGAGAACCGAACTCGCTATCAATTGGGGAGAAGAAGAGAACCACCTTGTGTTTAACAGGAGGTAGCAAACGTACATAGAGATACAGGGGTTGCAGTGGACTAGACCGTGTACAAAGCCACAGTCAGATTGGGAGGAATTGATGTAAGGTATTTAACACTGGTATAAACAAATAGGGCTGAATGACGCACACAAAATGCTGGAGGAACTCAGCAGGTCAGGCAGCATCTATGGAGGGAAAAACAGTCAACGTTTCGTGCCGAGACCCTTCATCAGGACTGGACTGATCATCAGGGCTGAATGATCTGTCTCTGTGTTGTAATTTTGAAGTAGTGACCATTTAGAACTCGAGGATGTCATAAAAAGGAAACAAAGGCTCTTCAATAAATTTTTTTACTTGAAAGTGAAGATGTTTAAAAACTCCTCAAATAGATTTAAATAATTAAAAACTAAAATCTACATAAACATTTAAAAATATGAATAATAAATACATTTAATTGAATATCTCTAAAATATTAATATTTGAAAGTGTTGAAATAATTGAATTAATAATTTATCAATACCAATAATTAAATTAATAATTGAAAGAGTTGAAATAAAATAACTCATGCACTGACCTGTATATTTAACCCTGCTCACAGGGTTGGTAAATCCTTTTGAAATGAAATGAATGAATGTCATTCATGTGCCATGCAAAGTGCATCTGGTCATTCCCTTCAGCATGTCTTCTCTGATCACCGAATCGAGATATATAAAATGATAAGGGTAATGGATAGATAGGATAGGTGGTCAGAATCTTTTTCCCACGGTAGGGGTATCAAACACAAGAAGGCATAGGTATGAGGTGAGAGCAAAGAGCTTTATTTGGAATTTGAGAGGAAAGTTTTACCCAGAAAGTGGTTAGTATCATGAATGAGCTGCCAGAGGAGATGGTGGAGTCAGATACAATTACAACTTTAAGAGGCATTATTCCTTGGAGCATAGAAAAATGAGGGAAGATTTGATAGAGGTTTACAAAATTATGAGGCATATAGACAGAGTAAATGCGAGTAGGCTCTTTCCACCTAGATTAGGAGAGATAAGTACGAGAGAACATGGCTTTAGGGTGAAGGGGGAAAGGTTTAGAGGGAACATTAGGGGGAACTTCTTCACTCAAAGAGTGGTGGGAATATGGAACGGGCTGCCACCTGACACGGTAAATGCGGGCTCACTCTTAAGTTTTAAGAATAAATTGGATAGATACATGGACGGGAGAGGTCTGGAGGGTTATGGACTGGGTGCAAGTCAATGGGACCAGCGGAATAAAGTTTCGGCACAGACTAGAAGGGCCAAATGGCCTGTTTTCTGTGCTGTAGTGTTCTATGGTTCTATGGTTCTAGACAGTTACTTTAATAGGCAAGGCATAGGAGGATACAGACCTACTGTGAGCAAATGTGATCAGCGTAGTTGGACCTAAAGATCTGCATGGATGTGATGGGCTGAAGGGCCCATTTCTGTGCTGTGCAACTCTAGGACTCTGTGACGTCACTACTCTGCCACTGGGTTCAGAGGTGAATGTAGCCACAGAGTGTAAAGCCAGAGGCAGGAGCACTGGACCAGGAGAGCAGGATTTGGCCCATGAGGACAATCTTGACAACAGTGTCTGAGGACGGAGGCAGGGATGGTGAAGAGCTTCATCCATTGACCACATTCATCAGGGAAGCATGATGCATGATAATATATAGAGTCGTAGCACATTAAACAGAGAAACAGGCCCTTCGGCCCATTATGTCTATGTGACCATCAAGTACCTATCTATATTTATCCCATTTATCAGCACTTGGCCCATAGCCTGCTATTCAAACGCTCATCCAGAATACTTATTAAATGCTGTGAGAGCACCTGTCTCCACCATTTTCTCAAGCAGTGGGTTCCAGACTTCAACCATCCTCTTGGTGAAAAAATACCTGCCGTAGTTCATTCCAGGGAATGATTGCATTGGGAAGAAGGTCAAGGATGTGATCTGGATTGGTGGGAGGCAGGGGGGTCGGGGGCAGGTATAAAAGATGGAGGCCTAAGATAGAACAGTCATTATGCTTTAATTAAAGAAGATCTTCCAAAAGTGGGTTTGCAACCATAGAATCCAGGAGGTGACACCATTGCTAAGGCAGGTTCCCTTTAAGTAATGCTGAGGCAGAAGATTGAAGAGTACACCCCTTGTCTCTCACATAGACCTTCGACAGTGATTGGTCACCTCCCACCCATAATGCATAGGTTGATATGGCCAAGATGGGCCAAAGGGCCTGTTTCCATTCCCTATCACTCTCCTTTATTTCATTTCAATAGGATTTGCCACCCTATAGCCCACTCCAAACCGGCAACCCCTCTGGATTCCACCACCACCCTCTAGACAGGCATTCTGCTTCCATCCCCCATCCTGCCACTCCCACAAACATGAAATATTTCACGGGGATCCCCCTCCCCAACAATGAATACAATATAATGAGATCCAAACATTAGCTTAATTACCTGCATGTTCTTAGCCTCCCCTGTTCCTTCATCATAAATATCAGGGCCAATGGGTTTGTTCAGCCTCAGACCCATCTCTACTGTCCATTGATGTCAGATAGCAATTACATTTATCACGTAAAAACACATCTTTGTCCCTGAGGCCCCTCTCTTTTTCATTGGCCAACTCCACCAGTCTGCTATTTCCCTTCTGCTCCCTCAACTGCAGTGGTGTTCTCTCTGACACTACCTACTCAATGGTTGTGTTGCTAGTTTATTCAGAAGATATTTTACAAAGGGCTGAAAGGCCATTAAGTAAAACTCATCAATTTGAAGGATGAGCAGCTACACTATCATTGTCATTGCTACTAATTTATCAGGTCACAATTGATACTTAACAGCCAGGAAGCTCTAGTTAGAGAATCTGTCACCGGCAATGACTGTCTGTTTCCCTCCATTCTGTCTCAATTGTGATGTTGCTTTTCTCTCTGAGCACTGCCCACAGCCAATTACTGACTGTAGTGGTCGAACACTCCCAATCATTTTTTTTTGTACGTTTCAACAGCGTTGGCCAAATTATCTTGTCGCATGTCAAGGTGTAATTATCGACCAGCTGTTTCTGTTAAGAATCCTTTTAGCAATGTCATCTCCAGTCATGGGTGCAGGCAATATAAGATAACTAAATGCACCGATACTGTCTCATTAAGTTTAAGGAGTAAGGATCCGACACTTGCCGTTAGCCTGCATAATTGCTGACAGCTCTTTCGGAGGCACACCATGAACGAGAGAAGAAATTTCCAACAAGAAACGAGGAGCAGAAGTAGGTCACTAGGTCCCTCCAGCCTGCCCTGTCATTCAAGGTGATCATGGCCGATCTACGCTGGCCTCTCCTTTGCCACTTTCCCGTAACCCTTAATTCCTCAATCTTTAACATAAGATTTGTTTATTAGTCACATGTACATTGAAACACACAGTGAAATGCATCTTTTCTGTAGAATGTTCTGGGGCCAACCCACAAGTGTCGCCACGCTTCTGGCGCCAACATAGCATGCCCCCAACTTCCTGACCCGTACGTCTTTGGAATGGTGGAGGAAACCGGAGCAACCGGAGGAAACCCACGCAGACACAGGGAGAACATACAAACTCCCTACAGACAGTGACCAGAATTGAAGCCAGGTCGCTGACGCTGTAATAACGTTACGCTAACCACTACACTACCGTGCCTGATCTATCGCCATCTTAAATATGTCTAATGATTTGGCCTCCACCACCCTTGGGAGCAGAGAACTCCAGAGATTCGCTACCCTCTGGCACTGACACAGTGCTGATGAAGCTTTTCCTGCAGGGTTTTATCTCATGGTTTCAAGGAGCTCAGAATGGGCAGTTCATGAACATAGGGTCTTCCAGGTCAGCTGGTTAAGGGAAGGCAGTGAAAGGATACTTTTTGCTGACCCCAGTGGGTTGTGGTTTAACAACCCCTCCATCTTTTATTCCCCTGCTTGCCGTGAAGCGCTTCACCTACCGAACACGTTCATCGGGAAATCATGAAATACAATTACATAGTGGCTCTAGTTCATCCCTGAGAAATGATCAGTAATTAAACCATGATTTCCCATTAGACAGATTCACCAGCATTTTAGAACATAGAGCATAGAACAGTACAGCACAGTATGTAACCCTCCATCTTACTTACTTCCATGTGCCTATCTAGGAGGCTTTTAAATGTCCCTGTTGTATCAGCCTCTACAACCACCCCAGACAGTGCATTCTAAGCACCCACCACTCTCTGTGTAAAGAACCTACCTCTGACATCTCCCCTGAACAATCCTCCTCTGATCTTTAAAGGCAGAAGACTACAGACTTGACCAAGATTCTAGGAGATTCACCGGGATGTTGTCTGGATTGGAGGTCTCTAGTTATGGGAAGAGATTCAATAGGCTGGGCTTGTTTTCCCTGAAGTGAAGGAGGCCTAGGAGTGTCCTGACAGAGGCATATAAATTTATAACAGGTATAGATATGGTATATAGTCAAAATCTATTTTCTCGTGGTGTGGGTATCAAAAACAAGAGGACATTGGCTTCAGGTGAGAGGAAGGAGTTTTAATGTGGATCTGAGAGATAATGTTTTTACACAGAGAGAGGTTGATATCTGGAACTTGTTTCCAGAGGCGGCGGTGGAATCAGACACAATTACCTTGTTTTGGAGGCATTTAGACACAAGCTTAGATAGGCAAGGCATAGAAGTATGCGGTCCTAATGCAGGCAGATGGGATTAGTGTAGATGGGCGAAAAGGTTAGCACGGACATGATGGGCCGAAGGCCCCATTTCTGTGCTGTATGACTCGGTGACTCAAAGATCATCTTCATCCAAACTGATAATTCAATTTATCACAAACTTCTTATCCTTTCTGTGATACTCTCCAATGTCCCAGTATGGAATTTATAACTCTGGATTGTACAAGATGCAACATTGCGATCTATTGACGTATTTACATGGTTACTTGTTAGCACAGAGATTTCTGAGTAAAGTTGTGTCAGCCCAAGTTTCACAAGGATAATCAGATGCTTTAAGAACCTTACAAGACTGTAATGTCACAACTCATGGTGATCGTATACAGTCCACTCGATTCAACAGGGAAACCATGCTTTGAGTGTGAGAAAGACAAACACAAACACAAAGAAACCTCCCGGAGGCATACATTCCCAAGATGTCTACCAAGAAGAAGTGGGATAAAGCTTTGGATGAGTGGATTCTGTTTTGCTTTGGCTAAATGACCCTCTAGAAGCTAGGCTTCTGGACAAGCAGAGTGTACACTAGACCAGCCAAGTTTAAGGTGTCATCAGCTACAAGCAGCAATATAGGAAGTGGTGTCTGATCCCAGGGGAGGGATCTGCTCCTGATGCGAGAGAGAGGCCCTTTTGCTTGAAGTAGGAGTGGAAAATGGTCTCTATGAAAGAGAAAAGCTTAAGAATCACTTTGGCTCCATCTGAGCAAGAAACATTGCAGCAATCAGCTATGTGGGCAGCCCTGAGCTTCCAGTAGCCTGTCACTTTAATTTTCCACCTCAATCCTTCTTTGACCTCTGTGTCTTTGGCCTCAGCTTGCCAGGCAGCATGTGCAAAAAGAGAAATAGAGTTAACGTTTCAGGTCTAATAAAGAATGCCGTGATAAAGGATCCTGGACCTGAAATGTTAACTCTGTCGCTCAATCACTGACTCTGCATTGATTACAACTGCAGTTACTGTATAAGCACACCCTCCCTAGGAGTAGGCACTACTGAAAGCAACTCCTAGATTTCTGCTCTTAACTGTGCATGTATAGACACAGGTTGTTATTATACATGCAGAGTATCAGCATCAACACTGACATTTTTGCCATTTTGCCAAAATCAAATGTGATCTAAGACCCTGCCTCTGTCAGTGGGAGCAATGGGGCAGGAGGCACATCATTGCCAATATTATTGAAAGTATATGAAATAAAAACAGAAAATGCTGGAAAAACTGAGGCAGCGTCTATTGAAGGAGAAAAGTTAACACTTCAGTTCTGAGACCCTTCGTCATTATTTGTTTCTCTATCCACAGATGCTGCCTCAGTCTTTCCAGCATTTTCTGTTTTTTTTATTTCAGATTTCAAGCATTTGCAGTTTTTAAACTGTTATTTATAGTACAGATGTTCTTCCATTTCCTACATCTGGAAGTTTTCAGTTTCTATCCGTACTTCTCTAAATGACCTGTAGCTTATAAATATAAAGTTGCTTTTTCTCACATAGTTTGCCGTCAAAGACATTAAAAGAAAGAAGTGCTAGAAAGAAACATTAAAATGACTTTAGATTTTCAAATCATCTTAGGATATTCCAACAACATTATTTGAAGCTAGGGTTTTGGAAGGAATTTCTCAGTGAAGTAGTGAAAACTCGGTGCTGTTTCAGCAATTACTACAGGAGGAAGAATCTTCATGTGCTCTTTACTCTTCATGTGCTGGATCCTACTCCCCATCTGCATTTGCCCAAGGTGTTGGAGCCGTTTCCAGTTGCTTTGTCACTTTCTCGACAAAGTGAGCATTTCAAAGTTTTGAAGCAGATGATTTGTAGAAATAAACAACAGATTTGCATATTCTGTATTAACATCTGTGATAAATATTTAAACTGTTCATTTAAATTAGTGAAAAATAAATCAATTTGAGCATCCAGGTAATTGGAATTAAATCAGAAAAAAAATGACTCTTCAATTATTGATTCCGTTCTGATATTTTCAGTCATTTATTGATTTTGGTCTCCTTGTAGAAACTGTCTTCACAACAGAAGTTAATGCTGTTAATTAATCATGTTTGGTTATAATCAGTAATGGTAGCATTATTGGGCAAGAAAGAAACATCAACTGTAGTTTGAATAATATTTAGCAGGAGGCAAGCAAGAAGGATATAATACAAGTTAACTTAGTAGTGAAGATGGCATTATAATTCATGACAGCAAATTTAGAATGCCTTATCAACAGACACACAAGGCTTAATTATAGCCTTTTACTCACTTCCTTCTTTCCACTCATTTTATCATCCATATAATGGCCCCACTAAGATGAAAAGTGTTAATAACAATGTTGAAGTTACAGTCATGAGAAGCTGAAGGAGGCTTCTGCAATGTCATCATGTCTCTGTGATAGTGTCATATGATTCACAGAAGGATGGAATCACAGAGCACAGAAATAATTTTTGCAAATCGGAGGCAAAATTCCAGGACTATTAATACCTCACTATATCTCACTTCATCCACTCTTCATCCAAAATACCAAACTTACTATTCAAACTGTTGGCATAAAAAGATTTTACTGAAGGGCTAATCCATCATTGACGGAGTGGACAACAAACACAACCTAACCCTAACCTGAGTTCTTCTCAGATCTAGAACATAGAACATAGAACAAAGAACACTACAGCACAGTACAGGCCCTTCAGCCCACGATGTTGTGCCGACACTTTATCCTGCTCTAAGATCTATCTAACCCTTCCCTCCCACATAGCCCCCTATTTTTCTATCATTCATGTGTCTATCTAAGAGTCTCTTAAATGTCCCTAAAGTACCTGCCCCCACAACCTCTGCAGGCAGTGTGTTCCACGCACCCACCACCCTGTGTAAAAAACTTACCCCTGACATCCCCCTTATACCTTCCTCCAATCACCTTAAAATTATGTCCTCTCGTGTTAGCCGTTGTTGCATTGGGAAAAAGTTTCTGACTGTCCACTTGATCTATGCCTCTTATCATCTTGTACACCTCTATCAAGTCACCTCTGATCCTCCAAAGCCCTAGCTCGATCAACCTATCCACATAAGACGTGCTCTCCAATCCAGGCAGCATCCTGGTAAATATCCTCTGCACCTTCTCTAAAGCTTCCACATCCTCTCTATAATGAGGAGACCAGACTGAACACAATACTCCAAGTGTGGTCTGACCAGAGTTCTATAGAGCTGCAACATCACCTCGTGGCTCTTGAACTCAATAACCCAATTAATGAAGGCCAGGAGTCCATACGCCTTCTTAACAACCCTATCGACCTGCGTGGCAAACTTGAGGGATCTATGGACGTGGACCCCAAGATCCCTCTGTTCCTCCACACTGCTCAGAGTCCTGCCAGTAACCTTGTATTCTGCCTTCAAATTCAATCTCCCGAAGTGCATCACTTCACACTTATCGGGGTTGAACTCCATCTGCCACTTCTCACCCAGATCTGCATCCTATCAATATGAAGTTCTTTACACTGAATATAAATAGAACCATTGAACCATAGAACAATACAGCACAATACAGGCCCATCGGCCCACCATGTTGTGCCGGCCTTTAAACCACACCTAAGACTATCTAACCCCTTCTTCCCACATATCCCCCTATTTTAAATTCCTCCATATGCTTATCTAACAATCTCTTGAACTTGACCAACATATCAGCCTCCGCCACCACCCCAGGCAGCGCATTCCATGCACCAACCACCCTCTGGGTGAAAAACCTCCCTCTAATATCTCCCTTGAACTTCCCACCCATTACCTTAAAGCCATGCCCTCTTGTATTGAGCATCGGTGCCCTGGAAAAGAGGTGCTGGCTGTCCATTCTATCTATTCCTCTTAATATTTTGTACACCTCTATTATGGTTCCCCTCATCCTCCTTCTCTCCAACGAGTAGAGCCCCAGCTCCCTTAGTCTCTCCTCATAATCCATACTCTCTAATCCAGGCAGCATCCTGGTAAATCTCCTCTGCACCCTTTCCAACTCTTCCACATCCTTCCTCTAATGAGGTGACCAGAACTGGATGCAGTACTCTAAGTGTGGCCTAACCAGAGTTTTGTAGAGCTGCATCATTACCTCGCGGCTCTTAAACTCGATCCCAGGACTTATGAAAGCTAACATCCCATAAGCTTTCCTAACTACCCTATCCACCTGTGAGGCAACTTTCAGAGATCTGTGGATATGAACCTCCAGATCCCTCTGCTCCTCCACACTGCCCAGAATCCTGCCATTAACCTTGTACTCCGCCATGGAGTTCATCCTTCCAAAGTGTACCACCTCACACTTCTTCAGATTGAACTCCATCTGCCACTTCTCAGCCCAGCTCTGCATCCTATGAATATCCCTCTGTAAGCTTCGACAGCCCTCCACACTATCCACAACACCACCGATCTTTGTGTCGTCTGCAAACTTGCTAACCCACCCTTCCAGCCCCTCATCCAAGTCATTAATAAATATCACGAAAAGTAGAGGTCCCAGAACTGATCCTTGTGGGACACCGCTAGTCACAGCCCTCCAATCTGAATGCACTCCCTGCACCACAACCCTCTGCTTTCTACAGGCAAGCCAATTCTGAATCCACATGGCCAAGCTTCCCTGGATCCCATGCCCTCTGACCTTCTGAAGAAGCTTACCATGTGGAACCTTGTCAAACGCCTTACTAAATCCATGTAGACCACATCTACTGCACTACCCTCATCAATCTACAGGAAAGAAAATATTTTGCATTTATATGGTTCCTCCTATCACAAAATGAGTTTTAAAATGTGGTCACTGTTGTAATTCAGAAAAACACAACTGAAAGAAAGACTTCCATTCATATAGTTACCTCCTCTTCTCTGAAACGTGTCCGTCATTTTTCAGTCCTGATGCAGAGTTTCAACAGGCATCACTGACAATTCCTTTCCTCCCACAGATGCTTCTCAACCCACTTTCCTCCAGCAGATTGTCTGTTGATCTGTCACTTTTTATAAGTGTTGTTACTTCTGTGATGAAGGGAAGTCAGATACAATAAGTTCCCACAGACAGCAACAAGATTTGTACCGGCGATTTTTATTGAGGGGTAGAGATTGATAACTTTGTGAGTAGTATGGGAATCAGAGAATGTGATCATTGGGTAGGAAGGAAGGGTCAAATAACAGGATCAGTTACATTCTGTTGACCAGTAGTGCAAGCTCAGGAGGACAGTTGAGTTATTCCTGCTTTGATTTCTTATGTTTGCAATGATAGACACTGGCCAGGACTCCAAGTTCAACTTCCCAGCAAGGTGTTTGGTTCAATCTCAGATATTTACTGCGTTTACTGATCTCACCCACAGTGGGGGTTTGGGTGCTTTAAGGAGAGAAAGCCACCAGTCGTATTGCGAGTACCTCTCACTCCCAACACAGCTAATATTTCTGGGCACCACGCACATAAAATGAGTGAGGGGAGATATGATCAGAGGATAAGGAGGTTGGGAATATTCAGGCAGTATTATCCTGGTAAGAATCAATGCCATCAGTAACAAAGGTAATAAAGAAGGAAAAGCAGGACTGTAGACAAGAGCTTTTGAATACATTTCTAATGACCAGAGCATTTTTTCCACCCCATTTCCACATTTATCATATGAATTAAAATCAATCTATTCCTAAATTCTCTTCAGTAATAATTCCTGCCTTTTATGTAGCTGTTGCCGCACTCCTTAATTTTCCCATTGCTCCAAAGCATTAATAGAGAAAAGCCGCTGCCTCAGTAATTATCATACTATTGGTTCAACAAGAAAAAACCTCCACCACGCTCTGGTATACGAGTAGCTTTATTTTGATCTCATTCTGCTTAAATCAAGGAAGACTGGGAGTTTGGTGATTCTGAGAATGGATTATTAAATGCAATGTAGCATCTTAGTTAAGTCAGTAAGATGCATTTTTAAAACTTCTGCCTCAGTGGTACACCACTGATTCAGCAGATATGATTGTTGGAAAGAAAAAGCATTGGCAATGGAAATCACTGACTAAATAGAAAATGCATAGGATTTTAGTGTGAGCTCCTCAGCTGAAGGATTCACATGTCTTTTTATCATTTTAGATGTTGATGCTCTCCCAACATTTTGCCTGTAAAGAACAGACTATTGCCAACTGGACCAGCTGATACTTGGGCCTCAAATTCCACACCACAGCTTGAGAAAACACTAAAGAACATTGTATTTATACAGCACCTTAGGACATCCCAAAGTTTTTTACAGTTAATGAAGGACTTTTTGATGGGAAGGAAATAAGACAGCCAATTTGTGCACAGAAAATAGATCTGGTTTAGTGATGTGTGTGCTGTGGGATGTGTTGACCAGGAGTCCAGGAAGAACAGCTCTGCTTTTCTTTGCAAAGTTCTGTGGCATCTGTCTTGCGAAGATCTCTAGAGTCCTGGTTCAACGCCCATACATCTCTAATAGAAATAACTTACGATTGTTAGTTTGTAGCTCTTCAGTCCCTGTCAGAGATGGAGCAGGTTCTACTCCAGTACACTAAGCAGTTAGTTTCGCCTGATACAGGAACTGCCAATACATAGATATTTTACATTATGAAAAAGCAGTCTCATTACCTGGTGGAAAGTATGACAGACTCAAAACCACATTTTAGTCAATATCGTACTCATCAAACTAGTGAATTTTAATGAGTGCAAATCAAAAGTCAGTGGCAAAATAGCGCTTTAAATTCCTGAACAGATAAATCAGGATAATCTGTTTATAAATGTTTACACAGTGTGGACAGTACATACCATGCAGAAATATTATCCTTTTATTTTTGTCAATTGCAAATCATGTATGCAAATAGGCCCTTTTAGTCCCTGCAGGGCCATCTGATTACACAGATCAAGTGCAGGTTAATTATTCTACAGCTGTCACATTTAATCAGCTTTCTCAATCTTTTGTACTGAAATGTGTAAATGGAAATGACACACCGACAGGCAGCAGTACCATGGGAGATGAATCAAAAATGTTCTTTCGGTTGAGACAGTGGAAAATATTTTTCTCAGGAGGCCTTGCAAGTGTTATAAGAAGTCTAAGAACTCAACTTGCCATGTGATTAGCGTGGATACTACAACCCGCCAAGGAAAATGCCAAGAGTTCAACCTTTAGAAAAACAGCAACATCGCTCTGTGCTAATGAAATGTTATTTCCCCATCCTCCTTTTCTTCCTGAGCTGACTTCTCCTTGTATTTTAACAAGCATTCAATTGACACAGATGAAGAATTCCATCTCTATGCAGAAAAATAGAAGATTGATCCTTCTGCACACATTCTGGACTTACTACTAATGACGCACTGAAAGGATTTGAATAGAATATGAAATGGGGCCTTTGGCTGAAGGTGAGAATAGGATAAAATGTCCCTACAGAAAGAAGGGGTCTGTTTTCTTGTGCTCGTTCTTGCTTTGGTGTGCTTCAATTTCAGATAAGTCTTCCTACACTTTCCTCCCTGTTTTCTTGCTATACATAGGCTAGAAACCATCTCCTAATGAATCCACTGGGGGGATGAAGGAAACAGAGCAGTTGTGAGGGAGTGAATGAAACAACGCTCCATTCCCACTTGACTGAGAGTATAACAAAACTGATTCTTCAGTTACATGATGCATTAGCATAAGACAGCAGGGAAGCTCAAACAGACTTGCAAGATAACAATGAGTCAAACAAACATGAGAGACCCAAACATATATTGCAAGAAAACACGCAATAGTAACCCAATATCATGTGGATCATATTTATTCAACTGTACATCAATATGATGTTAATCTGTAAAGACCATAAAATTAAATTAACCCATCTCATTATTTCGATGGACCCTGAATATCATTTTAATTGTTTATCAGTCAGACTCCAATATCATATTAAATCAAAATCAAAAACATTTGTCATGCCGGAAATCTGAAATAAAAACAGAAAATACCAAAAAAGGCTCAGCAGGATAGGCAGCTTCCCTGGAAAGAGGAACAGCCAATGCCCCAGGGCTCCTGAACCTGAGGTGTTGGTTGTTTCTCTTTCCATGGATACTGCTTGCCCTGCTGAGTATTTCCTGCATTTCCAATATCATATTAACTTGAGGTCTTATCACGTCAATACAATCCCAATATGTCCTAACATACCAATATTACACATCACCATAACCTGGTGTTCTGTGTATATCACTAGTAACCCAATATCATGTTCATCAGAAAACCTATTAAAGCAGCAGGACCGCAATATCATTTCAATCTGGAGTCCGATGATGTCAATCATTATGTATTTTTCTCGGATCTTTGAAACACACAGAAATAAGGACTTAATCGTGGTGCAGGAAACTTGAATCTATTTTTACTCACTGTTATTAGACTACTGTTATTCAGCGAGAGTATTTTTACAGCCAGGACCCAATTAACTTTTATGTTCCATGATAGATTATCTGGTAATGGCAATGGAACTGTGCCAAGCTTTAACTGAACATTAGTTCTTAGAAATTAAGAACTGCGCTTATATGAGTTGCATAATAGTTGATTTATTAATTATCCTAGGTATAATAAATCCAGATCACTTTGCTGTTAATGTGGAGTAGTTTTGTAAATTGTTCCAAACTGAGTAGCTCAACTATATATTAGTTCAAACAAAACTTGGTAGAAGTGGATAGTGTTTCATAATTCAATTGATAATCAGGCTGGAAACTGTAGGGAAGAATGGAACAAGGACATTACATGGGATAAGAGAGTGTAAGAGGATAGGTCACTGGATACCATGAGAGAGAATATTATGTATTTTCAAGATTCTCTGTTTCATCTGCTATTCACAATCTTGTAAAAGGTAGTCAAAGCAAGTGTCGACTAATGAGGTATCCAAAAGTCTTGGGCAGTTATAGGGGTTGACTGAAGTACTAAGAGAATACTTTGCGTCTGCATTCACTAAAGGAGGGTGTACTGGCTGAAGGAGATGGTGACAGAGAAACCAGAAAGGATGAAAAGTAATAATAAAGAGGTACATAAAGAGCTGGCTATGTTCAAAATAGAAAAGTCATCCAGTCTGGATGGGAAGTGTTTGAGGTTACTGGACAATGTCATTTCTCTGGCCACAATCATCTAATCAACCCTGGATATGGAAGTGATCCCAGAGGACTAGAGGATTGCAAATGCTACATTCTAGTTCAAAAATGGGACAACTACTGGCGAGTCTACAGAAAGTTTTTGTTTGTCCCACAAATAGTAACCTTTTCTGGATCTGTCTGTAAGGAGTTTGTACGTTCTCCCCGTGTCTGCATGGGTTTCCTCTGGGTGCTCCGGTTTCCTCCCACATTCCAAAGACGTACAGGTTAGGAAGTTGTGGGCATGCTATGTTGGCGCCGGAAGTGTGGCGACACTTGCGGGCTGCCCCCAGAACAGTACACAAAATGATGTATTTCACTGTGTGCTCCGATGTACATGTGACTAATAAAGATATCTTATCTGAAATAGATCTCTAGCAGATAGGTCATAAACCTATAGTGGATATGTCATAAATGCAGTTAGTTGGATGGGTTGGGAATATGGGTTAATATTGTTAATACTTCTCACATTACTTTAATGTGAGAAGTACTAATAATAAGGGTGATGAACTCAGAGCATGGATCTTACGTGGAACTACGATGTTGTGGCCATTACAGAGACCTGGCTGTTGCAAGGGCAGGATTGTCTGCTTGATGTTCCAGGGTTCATATGTTTCAAAAAGGATAGGGAAGGAGGTAAAACGGGGAGAGGGAAGTTGCATTGTTAATCAGGGACAGTACCACAGCTGCAGAAAGGGAGGATGTCATGGAGAGATCGTCTACTGAGTCAGTGTGGGTGGAAGTTAGAGACAGGAAGGGAGCAATCACTCTATTGGGAGTATTCTATAAGCTCCCCAAATGCCAGCACAACACGGAGGAGCAGATAAGTATGCAGATTTTGGAAAGGTGCAAAAAATAACAGGGTTGTTGTCATGGGAAACTTCAACTTCCCTTATATTGATTGGCACCTCCTTAGTGCAAAACGTTTAGATGGGGCACAGTTTGTTAGGTGTGTCCAGGAAGGATTCCTGACACAGTATGTGGACAGACTGACAAGAAGAGAGGCCATATTGGATCTAGTACTGGGCAATGAACCTGGTCAGATGACAGACCTCTTGGTGAATGACCATTTCGGAGATAGTGACCACAACTCCCTGACCTATAGCATAGCCATGGACAGGGATAGGAGCAGATGATATGGGAAAGTTTTTAATTGGGGGAGGGCTAATTACGATGGTATTAGGCAGGATCTTGGGAGCGTAAACTGAGAACAGATGATCTCAGGGAAATGTACAGAAGAAATGTGGAGTCTGTTTAGGGAACACTTGCATGGGGTTCTGGATAGGTTTGTCCCACTGAGACAGGGAAAGGATGGTAGCATAAAGGAACCGTGGTTGACAAGAGAGGTGAAATATTTAGTCAAGAGGAAGAAGGAAGCATACTTAAGCTTTAGGAAGCAAAAATCAGACAGGACTCTTGAGAATTATAAGGTAGCCAGGAAGGAGCTTAAGAAGGGGCTTAGGAGAGCTAGAAGGGGACATGAGAAGGCCTTGACGAGTAGGATTAAGGAAACCCCAAGGCATTATACATATACGTGAGGAACTGGAGGATGACTAGAGTGAGGGTAGGACTGCTCAGGGGTAAAGGGGAAAATAGGTGCCTGGAGGTGGAGGAGGTGGGGGAGTTCCTTAAAGAATACTTTGCTTCAGTATTCACTAGGGAGATGGACTTTGATAAATGTGAGGTCAGCATAGAACAGGCTAATGTGCTGGAGCATGTTGGAGCTTCTGAAAAACATTAGGATAGATAGGTCCCCGGGGCTGGATGGGATATACCCCAGGTTACTATGCGAAACGAGGGAAGGGATTGCTGGGGCATTGACAATGATATTTGCATCCTCCCTGGCCACAGGAGTGGTACCAGAGGATTGGAGGATGGCCAATGTTGTTCCTTTGTTGAAAAAAGGTAATTGGGATAATCCTGGGAATTATAGATCAGTGAGTCTTACGTCAGTGGTGGGCAAGCTATTAGAGAAGATTCTTAGGGACAGGATTTACAAGCATTTGGAGAAGCATAGTCTTATTAGGGATAGTCAGCATAGTTTTGTGAGGTGCAGGTCATGCCTCATGAGTCTAATTGAGTTTTTCAAGGAGGTGACAAAACAAATAGATGAAGGTAGAGTGGTGAATGTGGTGTACATGGATTTTAGCAAGGCATTTGACAAGGCTCCCCATAGTAGGCTCATCCAGAAAGTCACGAAGCATGGGATCCATTGAGACTTGGCTGCGTAGATTCAGAATTGGCTTGTCCACAGAAGGCAGAGGGAGGTAGTAAATGGAGAATATTCTGCCTGGAGGTCCGTGACCAGTGGTGTTCCGCAGGGATCTGTTCTGGGACCCTTGCTTTTTGTGATTTTTATAAATGACTTGGATGAGGAAGTGGGGGGATGGGTTAGTAAGTTTGCAGATGACACAAAGGTTGGAGGTGTTGTGGATAATGAAGAACGTTGTCATAGGTTACAACAAGATATAGACAGAATGCAGAGTTGGGCGGAGAAGTGGCAGATGGAGTTCAATCCGTGAAAATGTGAAGAATGGACTTTGAATGAATGAACATGAAGGCAGAGTAATGGCAGGATTCTGAGCAGTGTGGAGGAACGGGGGATCAGAGGGATCTTGGGGTCCAAGTCCATAGATCCCTCAAAGTTGCGGCGTAAGTTGATAGGGTGGTTAAGAAGGCGTATGGTCCACTGGCCTTCATTAATTGGAGGAATGAGTTCAAGAGCCATGAGCTAATGTTGCAGTTCTTCAAAGCTCTGGTTAGACTACACTTAGACTACTGTGTTCAGTCTGGTCGCCTCATTATAAGAAGGATGTGGAAACTTTAGAGAGGGTGCAGAGGAGATTTATCAGGATGCTGCCTGGATTAGAGGACATGTCTTATGAGGAGAGGTTGAGCAAGCTAGGGCTTTTCTCTTTGGAGTGACACAGAATGAGAGGTGACTTGATAAGAGTGTGTAAGATTATGAGAGGCATAGATAGAGTGGACAGTCAGACAGTTTTCCCCAGGGTGGCAATGGCCAATACCAGAGGACATCTATTTAAGCTCAGAAGAGGAATGTTCAAGGGAGGTGTCAGAGGTAGATTCTTTACACAGAGTGTGGTGGGTGCCTGGAATGCACTGTTGGGGGATGGTGGTAGAGGCTGATACAACAGGGACATTTAAAAGGCTCTTAGACAGGCACATGGAAGAAAGAAAAATGGAGGCTTATGGGCTGTGCAGGAGGGAAGGGTTGAATTGACCATGGAATAGGTGTTCACATAGTTCGGCACAACATCGTGGGCCCATGTTGTGCTGTACTGTTCTATGTTCTATATTCTATAAATGGCACATGGAAAACATTGTTTAATAAATGGAAGCCATCACAGATTTCTTTCAGGAAAAATCACGTTTGACAGACTTGATTGATTTATTTGATAAAGTTGTGCAAGGTGCACTATAGCTAAGATCGACTACAGGAGTTGCCAAGGGAAAAGGATTCATGTGGAATAAAAGACGATATGTGCCAAATGGATGAAATAAAGGAAGGTTTTTGTTGTTGGAAGAATAACCTGGGAATTGCAGATTCACTGTGTAGCAAAGGTGAATATTTGATGTGAGGAATATGTCACCGACCACCACAAAATGAAACAGAGATGGATTTACTGCTGTGGGAGATCAATCTTCTTGACAAATCTTGGGACTTGGAGACTGGGGATGATCTGTATGCGTGAGGAAAGTTTGTAAGTGTTTCAGCAATCTAGAATGAAGAAGAGGCTTGGAGCCCATAGTGGGAAAGTGAACAAAGAAAAAAACAATGGTGAAATAACAGAACAACCAAGAGTCGAGTCTTTGGTTATTAATTTTAAAGCTAAACTGAGGAGAGGCCTGATAATGGAAAAAAACTAATAACAGCTGCAATTGGACCAGCGAAAGTACTTATGATCGACCCAAATTTGTAACAGATGTATAAAGTGCTGAAACTCAATCCGTTTAAAGCTATAAAATGAGCTACTTTATTTGCTCATTTAAGCAAACAGCAGGGAATCCTCATGCACTGGACTCAGCTGGAAAATGCATCTGCAATGGAGCTGAGGCAGCTGAACAGATTTATGATGGAGGTTCCAGTAACTTTCGAAAGAGTCAAAAACCGTGATATGTTAACTTTCTAGTCAGGAGAAACTGCCCCTGGTCTGTGCGTTACTGACCTTTCCCTATTTAACTATTTCTATATTAACTATATTCCTATTGAACTTCAGCATGAACATAAATGAATTCATCCACTCAACCATAAAACTACCTTAATGGGGAAGTTCCATCAAATGATCTATATTAACAACTCCCGAGCAATCCAGTTACAATCACTAGTACATCATGTAATGTCAACATGAAATCAATAACTTAATTGTAAATAACGTCCATTTGGGACAATCAAGAAATGTTGCATATCCACAGATTTAAGAATCAATTTCTTACTTAACCTCTGAAATCAGGGGCACATGTGATGCAAAAGTCAAGTTCCCAATTGACTCGTAAAGCAGAATTAATGAATAACTTGGTATCAATATAATGTTTTATTCTTCTTGTCTGACCATTTCTCTGGCCAATATTACAGCTTTATCCAAAGTGAGAGGTCCTGATGTATTAGATGAACAAATGTGTGTTCACTATCTACATGACAGTGCAGAGTCATATATATTCAGCATTAACAAGTCTTAATTTAATGTGTAGCAACACACACAAAATGCTGGAGGGACTCAGGAGATCAGACAGCATCTACGGAGGGAAATAAATAGTTGACATTTCAGGTCAAGACCCTTGTTTGTCCATCTTAATTTTCCATCCCACTTCCACTCTGATCTTTGTGGTTGTGACTTCCTGCACTGTTATAATAAGGCCAATCATAAGTTTGGGTACATCACCTCATCACCCACCCGGGAATGTTATTAACAACTTCAGGTAACTTGCTTTCTCTGTCTGTACCAAAACTGTGCAGCTCTGCTGGAGGTCATGCATCGCTAATGTTGGTGCTCTTCCCCAGCACAGGCTGAGCTGCTAGGCATTTCCTACAGCTTTCACATTCCTTTGTTCATGTTCTCTCTCTCTCTAAACTGAAATTGGAATGGTTTCCATTTGTTCCTGAATTGCTCTACACATGACTCCAGACCCATGCTCCCACTGCATCCACACCCCATAACACCCATTCAGTTCAAGTCATTCAGTTCAAGGGCAATTGGGGTTGAGAAATAAATGTCAGCAACATCCACAACTTATGAATGAAAATTAGTTAATATGAAGAAAAGAGCAGGTCAGATGCTGGACTATCAGGATTTCCAAACAGTTGGATGCCAAGTTCCCGGAGTTTACCTGTAGACAGCTGCTGTCCTGCTGTGGAGAAGGTTACAGTTAGCTTTGGAGGATGACCTTGAACAGCTATGAGCAGAGAAGACCTTGCTTCAAACTGTGTTGCCCTTGCCATGAGAGGCAGGAGGTTGGACCAACTGTCATTGGGCAGCAGCAAGGACACCATTGGCATATTGGTGATGGAAGTATATATGCCGCAATCCAAAAGAGGAGACTTCAGTAAGCCACTGACATTTACAAGGCCAAGCCTATGGCAAACCACATCACCTATTGGAGGACAAATTAATAGGTTCTGTGAAACTGGAATCCAGAAGTGTGATAGCAACTGCTTGAGCTTGCAAAGCAGCAAGTTGAGCTGAGGTGGCAGAGGTCAGAGCTCCCACTGCAGTACTCATGCCCATGCTGTAATGGAAGGCAAGACCGCAGCCATCAGATGCTGCACATGGTTGGGTCCATGCACAGTGACTGACAGCCACCTCCATGCTGGGAATGGTGGACCCCTAACACTACACATTGGTAGAAGTGGTGATCAACACAGAGTTGATTGAGTGGTAGAGTTATGGTTCAACATGTGATTTAATGAATCGTTCAGCACAGGGCGAGCACTAATGGTCCGCTCACTACTCTTAACACTATGCATTATGAAGCCAATGAACTCACCACATCCTTGGGGCATTGGCTCCCTATCCACCTACATCAATTGGTTCTTTAGGCGCCTCTTCCTTTTGGTTATTAATTCAGATCAACTGCAATTCCTAGACCCCTTAGTGTCCAGGACCTCTCTCCTGTACCCTGTCTCCTTGACCAATATCTTCAATGCAACGTCAGGGAATTGGACTCCCCTTTTCATGCCTGGTTTGACACTGCAACTGCAAAGACTCCCACTAGTGTACAATGACTTCAGTCAGAAGTTGGAGGCAGAGGGCTCTTCTCTTTTCAGAACTGGCAGGCATGAATTCAATTCATGTGATACCAGGGATTCTTAAAGTTACTCTCCTTTATTTGTACTGACGTGCTTCAATGCTCCGATCGTTGCTTGAATTTCAGGTGCAGGTAGCACCAAATTTCCTCCTCCTAATTGAGTGCATATTTGTCAGTGCAGTCAGATATCTTGGCCATGACTTTAAGCACTAGGCACGCCATGCTTATTAACTGGGTAGCAATGTAATCTTCATCAATCCTTTTGATCCTAATTTTGCAAATTTAGAAGGAAATCTCCAGTTCTGTAGCTCTCCAAACACACAGTTGCGGTTAAATGCCGTAAGTTTTTGCAAATGAAACCCACAGAAAGATGATGGCTCTCACAAAACACTGGAAGCCAACTTATTTATCCCCTTGGCCCATTGTCCTATATCTAATCACTCTCTTTGGTTCTTCGCATTGACAAAAAGAAGTCAACAGGCACATTTTATATATGTTCAGTGGAAGCAAAATAGCATGGTCATCCAAAAGTGTAGCCCAATATATCAAACCCTTAAAGCATCCAAAATAAAGAATGTTAACAATGTCCTAGATTAATGTCCTTTTCATCTGTGAGTAAAAAAAATACTAAATGAAAATAGGACAATTTCTAATCCTACACACACAACTAATACTCCCTGCAGAGAAGAGGGGAGCATGTGCTAGGAGACAGGGCATGTTGTGGAAGAAGGGCACAGTTCAGTAGCAGGAGACGGGAGTATGGGCAGTAGGGTATTGGATGAGCTGAAGATTCTGGAGGGGAAAGGAAGAGAAATCCAAAGAACATTAGATTAGTGTATTCGAGCGATGAGAAAGCTATGATGATGGTTTCAAGAACAAATGTTAAAAGAGAAAGGGAGTCAGAATCAGATTTAACATCACTGACTTGGATGACATGAAATTTGTTGTTTTGTGCCAGTAGAACAGTGCAAAGGCATAAATTACTATAAATTACAAAAATAAATAAGTTATGCAAAAAAACAGAATAACAAGGTAGTGTTCATTGGTTCATGGACCGTTCAGAATCTGATGATGGAGGGGAAGAAGCTCTTCCTGAATATTAATGTTTCTGAGTGTCAAGTAATATTACAGCAATGAATTGAGCAGTATTACTCATGACACTGACATCTGGTGAGAAACTCGTGCTGGCTGAAGTATAACTAGTTCAATCTCAGTGGCCTGAAACAGGGATGAAGTTGTTGTATTGGGAATGGAATAGTTTCCACCTCCTGCTGGATGTGGGGCAAGAAGGGTGACTAATCAGAGGCAGCAGAGAAGTGAAGGGAAGTTTAGCAATGACATTAAAAGCATGCAAGTACCCTGACAACTGCATCACCACAGCACATTTATACATCTTCTCTTTTAAAAGTTAGCTTTTCACACTTGCCAATAATTAACAGAATTAGTTAATTCATAATGTTAATGTCTGCAGTAAATTTATGACTGATGTTGGAATACACACCAAAACTTTAGCAAAGAGCCCATCCTGGTTCACACTGACTATAACTGGCATTGTAGCTGCAATTTTGACCTCTGGGCATTAGGAATAGTCTTCACAAAGATGAAGGTGAATCATCAACTTTGAGATACTGTAGATCAAATTTGTTCTGCTAATGTATTCATTGAAAGTAACATTTTGGGATTATTGAATTTCTCCAGCATAGTGATTGTGAAGCTTGAACGTGAAGAAAGGATTTTGCTATTGAGCAATATTACTCCAGGTAGAATATGTATTATTTTAAGGGACCACACACAGGTTAGGTGCTTCCTTTTTTATCATTAAAATTGTTTTACTGGGATGCAGTATCAAACTTGAGTGAGATTTGTCAATCAAACTAAGACCCAAATGGGGACACAAGAGACTGCAGATGTTGGAATATGGAGCAGAAAACAAACAGCTGGAGGATCTGGAGAGGTGATGAAGGGTCTCAACCTGAAATGTCGACTGTCCATTTCCCTCTACAGATGCTGCCTGACCCACCGAGTTCCTCAAGCTATTTGTTTTTTGCTCCAAAAACTCAAACAGTGTTTACATTTGAATTGAATGACTTTCTCGAACTATTGTCCACAACATAACATCTATTCCTGGTCCTAATAACACCTAAACTGCATTCTGAACCTGGCTTTTAACCTCATATTTTTAATAACTAGACATGAATAAAACAATATCCTGATTGATCCTTGAAGAAAACAGTGCATTGGAGAGATCTCAGCAGGGGTAGTTCGTCTGTAACATTACATTTGTATTCGGGAGAAAGAGATTGATGGTTGCTGAAAATTTCTTCAAGCATTGCAACAGACTTCAGTGAAAGCCCACCTCAGGAGCTCCCACCACTTCAGGGAGGGATTAAAGTAAGAATTCTGTAGGCTGAATAAGATGAGAGAGCAGGCAGGATTTGATCATTCAGTGTGTACACATGGTTTATGCTTCCTGCTCCAATGTGCATCATTATACACCAATTCCCATTAAAATTCATCTTAAGTTTCTAGCCTATCAATTTAACACCTTCAGGTCCGTCAATAACTACTAACAAAACTAAATAATTTAATGTAATCAGCAAATTTAAATTTAATAATGCAGTCAGCACTGAGAAAGAAAAGTTGAAAACATTTAAATTTATTATTTGAGAATGTCTAAAATATAATAGTTGAAAATGCCTAATTTTGTATTAATCAGCCCTAATTCTTTATCTCAATACATAAGCATTGAAGCCCAACACAATGATATTGTTGCTGCACTGAAATCTCAAAATGAAAAACAGATTTCAAGAGAAAAAAAGAAGAGGGTGAAAGGCATTGATTAATAACAAGAGAAGAGTTTGGTTAGTTTAAGCATGAAAGGGAAAATATTAACAATAAAGAAAGGAAATATTTTTGACTGCATCTTGAGGCCATATGTAAAGCATGCTTTGTGCTTTTTTACAAAGTAGTGATTATTTTCATTCTTTGATTGTGGGCATCACTGACAAGACAACCATTTATCACCCACTTTGACTATGTTTTGGCTTAACTTCTTCTGAGCCATTACACTCCTTGTGGTGTCGTCACTGATTAACTGGACTCTGACAACTTGCACTCATTTCTCAAAAACGCTTTATTCACTTGTGCACAAGGAGAACAGTCCAGTCCCTGTCACCAAACTATTCGAAAGTTTCGACAAAGAGTTGTCTTTTTCAAACAGTTATTGACCAATTAAAATCTTTGGGCACCTTAGAATCCCTCATTTGCATACATAAAATACAAAGCACATTCCATTAATATACATGTTAGTGACCAATAGAAACTATATGTTCATGGCTAATAATACCTTAGCGTTAGTAAAGTAATTGTCCAACAGTTGGTGTATGCCTTGCAATCCTTTGTTTGCATCTTTATCTTGTCTCGGTGTGCCTGGTGACCTCGGCTCCCATGCTGTACAAAGAGAAGCTATGCTCTCAAGGACCTTGCTCAGCACGGGTGACTGCAGACTGTCTGCAAACCATCTCTGCCTGCACAGTCTCTTAACCCTTGCCTTAGCACAGCAACCACAGTGGTAAGTTGCCAGAGTCTCTGTTTGTCCTGCTCCTTTTGGAATCTGAATGGTTTTGCTCTGATACTTGAGGTGCAAAAGTGCCTTGGAAATACCCAAAATACCAAAACTGCATTTTAGCCCAGGTTTAGAGAAAGTGTCCATCCTGATGAAGGAGTTGATGCTTGCATTTGGAATGTCCCTCGGGGCATCATTAAGCAGCAGATTGCCTCTTATGTATTCTGCTAGCACTCGCTGAGGAGGCTGCATTTCAGCCTAATAGTGGCCTTTAGCTGGAACTAACACCCTCCCCTATCAGTGAGAGCAGAATTTCAGAGGATTGTGAATACAATTTAACAGGCACACCAGCCCAGAAGTGTTTTGGCTTAAGAAAGACGACATCAATTCAGTAGTGGTTCACCGACACTTTGAGGACCAGCTGCTGTGCAATTCTATCATGTATGAGGTCCAAGTCTCTTCCTTCACACATTCTGTCATCATGGAGTCCATGAACGGAAAGAAATACAATGGGAGCCTGGGTGTGGGTCACAGAGCAGGAGGAGATGCTGTGTCAATCAGGGTTGGGGTCAGGACCTTACCTACTGAGTCGGATCGTCGGAGGTTCAGGCTCACAATAGGCAGATGGAGTCAAAGGTCATGAGATGGAGGCCGCGAGGGTGAGTCGCACCAAGAGATATGTATGTATGTTAAAGAGGTGGTTCATGGATGGGAAGCTGCTCAGACAGGTCTGTAACCAAAGCCAAGGTACACCTCACATCTCTGTAAAGGCAAACTCAAGTATCATATGTGTAATGCACTCAACTATGGAGGTTTAAGTGACCTTTTTTCTGGAGCATGACTGCCATTGGCTGAACAATTTCTTCTTAATTCTGAAGAGTAGTTCCACTCCTGTGGGAGGTTTGTTGGAGATGAGGTGCAACATTACAGTGAGAAGGATTGAGAAGAAAACTGGGGTAACAACCAAGCCTTGTTTGACACCAGTCTCCACTGAGACTGGCTCAGTTGTAGAGCCGATGTGTAGTATCATGGCTTGCATACTGTCATGGAGCAAACGCAATCACACCTTGACATGAGTGCCCTTGACTCCATCCCACAGCAACTACTCAGACCAGCCTTGAACCATTTCTGAGTATCAAGTAGGACTCGTACTGCACTTTCAGCAGTCAGGTGTACTTCATTTTGCATCTTCATAATTCTTATACAGAGTGTTTCACGACCTTAAGGAGTTTCAAACCACTTTATAGCCATTGTTATGTAGTCACGGCTATAATATAGGGGAAGAGATGGCCTATATTGTGCATTACAAGAGCCCACAGACAGTAATAATGTCAATGACCAGATCATACATTTTTAGAAATGTTGGCTAAGGGTTAAATTCCAACCATTATGCAAAGATTTTTTTTTATACGATGTGGACAAGGCTTGGCTTCAGCACCTTTTCTGATGTATAATAGTACATCACTCCCAAAGGGGGGCAGTAATGGGCAGATTAGGTTGTCTCACCTTGAAACTCGAGTTTGCAGACTTTCTCCAGCATTAACACAGTGTTAACAATAGCCCTAGCAATGCTTCCAAAAGTTCTCAAAACGATTACAAAATTCATATTGCTCAAGTTCCAAAACTGCACCAGTGGTCCGTGTATGTAATGTCACTCTGCTGCGGAACAGCAAGAGGTAGCTGTTGGACCCCTTGCATTGTTACAGCTTTCTTAACAATTCTGACCTCAGGAAGTGGCCCTGAATGGTCATGCCACAATGCAACCAGAACTGTTTCAGCTATTGCAGGGTGTTGGCAAGGAATTGGGCGCATGTTACAATGATAGTGGCAAATTCCTCCCAGAAGGAGCAAGAACACTGTGGACACAGTTATTCATCAGTGTCTCCAGGTTCCTCTGTGCACCTGAGAGCACTCTCCCACCGCAACCTGAACCTCCTCCTCCACCCCAAACCCAAGCATTGCGGCAGTTATTTATACAATAGCAACACTTCCCTATAAGAGCAAAAAAACAAACTGCTGGAGGAACAGCAGATCAGACAGCGTGCAGCGTCCTGATGAAGGGTGTCGACCAGAAACGGCGACAACCCCTCTCCTTCCACAGATGCTGCCTGACCCGCTGAGTTCCTCCAGCAGTTTGTTTTTCGCTCCAGATGCCAGCATCTGCAGTCTCTGGTGTCTGCCCTGTAAGAATGTTACTTGTTGGTCTCTTCAGGAGCTAATTGTAAAGACTCCACCTGCTGGGATACATGTGCAAACATGTGACACATTATGCTGAAACTAATAATATTTCAGTGCATTGCACAATGCTAGTCTGAGAAACAGGCAATTAAACTTCATGCTCTTTATACAACTTTTAAATACAATGTTAAATTGACTCACATCGCTGCTTTAATGTTATAAAACAGCATTGAACAATTTCTCTGCCTTTAGGTTCTTTGTTATATTACATGGAATTTAAAAATCATCCCCATTTTTTTAGGAATGAGCTTGTAGATTTCAGTCTATTTTCATTCTATAAAAGCTGCAAATCAACAACCTTACCCTGACATTTAAGGCAAAGAAACAATGAGAATGTGGAGAAATGTATGCCTGTAACAAGTTATATTTTTAGCTGATATTTTTAACCTTCACAATGAAAAATAAAGTTGAACAAAAATAAACTTCTTGCCGTGGCAAATTTAATGAGCACTGGAGTACTGTGTATAAGGACAGCAGTAATTAGGAAAGCTAGCAGAATGGATGTTGTTGTTTATTGCCAGGAGAGTTGACTACAAAACCAGCCTGTTTATGCTTCAGTTTTAGAAAGTATTAGTGAGACCACATCTGGGGTACTGTGTACAATATTGGTTTCCTCATTTAAGGATGAATTCTGATGTTCTGGAAGTTGTTCAGAGGTAGTGTTCAAGATGAGTACCTGGGATGGGCAGGTTGTCTCAAGAAAGTTTGTGCGGTCTTGCATTATATCCACTGAGCTCAGAAGAGTGAAAGGGGATACATACAAGATTGTGAGGGGTCTTGACAGGGTGGATGTAAATGTGCCCATTTAAGATGGAGATGAGGAGATTTTTGTCTGAGAAGTACACGTCTTTGGAAATCTCTTCCTCAAAAGGTAGTGGAATATATTTAAGGCGGAGGTAGATAGAAACTTGATTAACAAGGGGATGAAAAGTTATGTGGGGAAGGCAGGAGTGTGGTGTTGAGATTACAATTAAATCAGGCATGGTCTTATTGAAGAACACACTTGTAAGGCCAACTTTGGTTCCCAGTTCACATGCTCAAATACCTCCATATGTTCTGCATATTCCAAAGATTTTTATGTTGCAATGAGTAGTGTGATTTGCAGTACAAGAGGAGCCCCTTCACCACACAAAAACGTAACAGTCCAACAAGGCACAGAAACTAGAACCCCGGAGGAACTCAGTGGGTCAAGCAGCACCTGTGGAGGCAAAAGGTGTAAGTTGATGTTTCGGGTCGAGGCACTGCATCAGGACTGAGAGGGAGGAGGAAAGGTTGCCAGTAAATAGCAGTAAAAAGAGGATGGGATGGACAGAGGTACATGATAAGTGGAAGGTGGAAGCAGATGGGGAGGGGATGATGGGCAGATGCAACCAGGTGAGGGGAGAGGATGGGAAAGGTGAACAAAGGGAGAAGGAAGCCAGGTGAACAGATGTGTGCGTGAATACTGAGAGTGTGGGTTACCTGAAATTGGAAAATTCAATATTTATACCATTGGGTTGTAAGTTATCCAAGCAGAATGTGAGGTGTTGTTCTTCTGATTTCCATTTGGCCTCTCCAAGAGAGGGCAGAGGACAGACATGTCAGAGAGGGAATGGGGAGGAGAGCTGAAATGGCAATGGAACTGGACGCTCGAGATGGCCTCTGCAGACAGAGCGCAGGTGCCTCGCACAATGCTCAAGAAGGCATCTCATCACCATTTTCTAAAGAGCAATTACAGATGATCAACAAATTCTGGCCTTGCCAGTGACATCCACATCATAAAAATGAATGAGGATAAAAAAGTTATAGGATGGCCATTGATAAATACACAATCTCACTCATTTTCAGTTTTACTATAATAAACCTATGTAAGGATTGTCTGATGTTTATAATAACACTGTGGAAGCCATTGAACTTGATTGTCAACTACTGCTGAGAATTTATAATAAAGTTACACATCATAATCTATATATACTCACATTCCACAATAAACTCCAGAATGTTTCACTCAGATAACACCCACAATTACTTCAGGTATCAGCATGAATTATCTGTCCCTTTATTTCATTTACACTCACAGGCAAACCCACTTGCTCTCCACTCTAACAGCTGCATCATTTTCTGTGAATTTAATGCTCGTTTTTAAATGGTGCAAGCTAAATATAAGAAATTGGCTTCAAGTACCACTTCATGATTATCTTGCTGAGGTAATTTATCAGCTTGTAAGTAAGATAGCCTGCAGAACTAAGGACCAAGTTAATATTGGCCATTAATTGCTAAGGTCTAATTGCTAAGGTCTGAAATTAACATGAAGGTGGAAAATATTCTTCCTAGTCTGTGGAATCTTGCTGGTCAATAGATGCTATAGAACCATACAGCACAAAACAGGCCCTTCAGCTATGTTTTCCTATTTAGCAAGAGAGACTCCATTAAAAATGCAACTTATTGAGTCTGATATGCTTGGAACATACAGAGACTATGAAGCAATGCAATATAAGGGCAAGTTTTCTTACTTACTAAACTTTTGAAATATTAATTATTCCTACAGCAGGGAAGTCTAAAACTAGAGGACATAGATTTAAGGTGAGAGGGGAGAGATTTAAAGGGGACCTGAGGGGCTACTTTTTCACAAGGAGGGTGGTGGGTATAAGGAACGAGCTGCCAGAGGAAGTGGTTCAGTCGGGTACAATTACAACATTTAAAAGACATTTGGACAGGTACATAGATAGGAAACTGTTAGAAGGATATGGGCCAAATGCAGGTAAATGGGACTAGCCGAGGTAGGCACCTTGGTCAGCATGGACGTTAGGCCAAAAGGCCTATTTCCATGCTGTACAACTCTATGACAAGTCGTCATCAGCACTATTTCCCAATAGAATGTACAGGGTGTCACAGAAGTAATGCAACAGTACATAAGTTAACAAGAACAACGTTTCAAGCACCAACCTCATTCTTTAGAGCATTCACTCAAATCCGTCCATCCCTTCAAAAGGCTTCTTCCACAGTCAAACATCACCACAGCCACCAAATCAATTTGGAACTTTCAGAGTTTGTCACTCGTTCTTGAAAGATATTTTGCAGGCCATTCTGTTAAATTTATATACAACTAGCCCAACATGTCCTCCTGACACCAAGCTGAACATAGAACATAGAACAGCACAGCACAGGAACAGGCTGTTCAGCCCATGATGTTGTGCTGAACTAATTAAGCTAATGACACCTAATCCCTTCTGGCTGCTCATAGTTCATATCCCTCCTTCCCCTGCAATTCATATACCTACCTAAGAACCTCTTAAATGCCTCTATCGTATCTGCCTCCACCACCACCCATGGCAGCACATTCCAGGCACCCACCCCTCTCTGTGTAAAATAAAACCTGCCCCTCACATCTCCTTTGAACTTCCCCGCTGAAGAAAAAAATCTGTTTCTGAGATTAATGTAGATTACATCAGCATTAATTAATTTCTCATTTGGAAACATATTCAAAATCCAAATTTAGTTTCATCGAATCCAAAGTACCACGTGGTCCAACATTTTCTAGAGAGCATTGGGTACTGAGTCACTCATTGTATTTAACACGCTGAATGCATATTGACACTCAAATCCTGGACTGTTCAGCTTGTAGGTTGTCAACAATCGTTCAGAATGACTACCTACAATTTTTCAGGTAAAAAGTTCCATTCAAGTATGTTTCTGTGACAGTTACCTCAAAATTACAAACACCCAAATGGAAAAACCATTAGCTGAACAATAAGCTTATTTTTAAAAATACCGAGCTGAATGTAAGAATTTGACTAAAGCAATGGTTCAGTAACACCCTGGTGCTTTTTTTGACTGAATATTCCCCTCCATTTAAATCAACCTTCAACCACATGAAATGGGCAAATGTATGACAGATGGAGAATTATGTGGATAAACGTGTGCCAGTCACTAAAAGCAGCAATCAGCAAAGAAGGCAAAGGATGGTCTTTATTGCAAGAAGCTTTGAGTAGAGAAACAAGGATGCCTTGCTACAAGTAGGCAGGACTATACATTGTGTGTAGTCTTGGCCTCCTTACTTATAAAGGATATGATTGAAAGTGCTTTACTCTGTCCACTGTGGTCATCTGGATCTCCATGTTGCCAGCCATTTTAATTTTCCTTTCATTCCCACACAGTCACGTCTGTCCTCGGCCTCACTTACTGCCAGATCGAGGCCAAATACAAATTAGAGGAACAACACCTCATATTCCGCTTGGGTAGCCTCCAGCCATGAACTTCTGGTAACCGCTCCCACTCTGTCCCTTTTCCGTTTACTCTTTTCTCTCTCCTCCTCATCCACTTGGTCCCCATCGCTCCATCTCTTTCCCCTCCCCCAGCCTCCCCATCTGCCCATCGCCCTCACACTCCTCCACTGGGTCCCCTCCCCACCTCCCTCCCTTTATTCCATGCTCCCCCTTCCTCTCCAATCAGACTCCATCATTTTCAGCCCTTTGTCACTTCCACTGATTACTTCCCAGCTTCTGACACCGTTCCCTCCTCTCCCCATCCCTCATTTGCCTATCACCCCCCTCACCTGTATCCTCCTATCACCTGCCAGCTCTTGCTCCACCCTATCCCTCCACCTTTTTAAACTGGCTATCTCCCCTCTATCTTTCAGTCCAGAAACGTCGACTATCCATTTCCCTCCATAAATGTTGCCTGACCTGCTGAGTTCCTCCAACACTTTGTGGGTTGCTCCAGATTCCAGCATCTCTCATGTCTCCATAATTCCAACAGGGTTTGAGTGTCCAGATGCAGGGAGGATACTCCCCTTGGGCTATGGGGCCTAGAACAAAGGAGTCACCATTTCAGGTTACAGGGTAAGACACTTAGAACTGGGATGAGGAGAAATGTCTTCACTCTGAGAGTGATGAACCTGTGGAATTCTCTATCACAGAAGACTATGGCCAACTTCAGAAAGAAGTAGATATGTTTCTGGACACAGAAGCCATGAAAGGTTATAAGGAGAACACAGGGATATGATATTGGGATGTAGGATCAGCTGAACCAATATCCAGGCCTTCAGAGGACTTGCTAAATTAGTTGAACAGCATGGATCTTCCTTCGTGCCAAGCCCAACAGTTCAACGGTGCAGGTTCAACAGCCTGAATCAACATCCTGATGAAACTGTTGCAGTTTTTATGACTGGTTTGAGACCCATTGCTGAACGCAGTGTGGGGCTGGCTTAGGTGAGATGTTGCAGCATTGCGGAATTTGTGGAATCCATGACATGTGTACACAAAGACTGCTTATTGAGAAGGATCTGAATTTCATGCAGCACTTGGTATTGCCCAAGTAATGGAGACAGTAGCCACGCAAGCACAGGATTTGCAACGTCAGCCAGTGACGGTTCAGGAAGTTGATGTTGGAACCTCACTTACTAGCACCCTCAGGAAAAGAGAACCACCTGCAGGGGAGATGTTGGCATGGTGGCAGTGCATGACATTGGGCCTAACCTGCTTGAAATATGGGGTGAAAGAACATCTGATGACAGTTGCAAAGCAGGACTGTAGTAACCGCAAGCAACCTGTTGGGGAGAATGGTAGAAGCCATTGTACTCGTGAACTAGGGGAGGAAGGAGATGACCATGATGTGTTGTATATACTGTTCACATTGTCAGAATTGTACTGGAACTTTCAGTACATCACTGCACACTGAAGGGGTATCAGTGAGAATTGGTACCCACTAACATGTGATGCATGATCAGAGCCTGAGCAACAATGGCCAGATGAAGCCACAGGATGATCTGCCATCCTATGTATCTAAACAAAAACTACAAACACTTAAAGCTCTCAGCAGGTCAGGCAGCGGACATGGGGAAAGAGACAGAAACATAGAAACATAGAAAAACTACAGTTCAATTCAGGCCCTTCAGCCCACAAAGCTGTGCCGAACATGTCCCTGCCCTAGAAATTATTAGGCTTACCCATAGCCCTCTATTTTACTCAGCTCTATGTACCTATCTAACAGTCTCTTGAAAGACCCTATCGTATCCGTTAGATTAACCTTTTGGGTCAATGACCCTAAATCAAATCTGGAAAAGTGAATAAACAAGCTTGTTTTAAGCTACAGTGGGGTTGTGGTTGAGGCAGAGGGGATGGTGTTGCGGAAGGAATCTCTGTGATAGGGTAAAAGTTACATTAAGTACCAAAGAAGAGAAGAAATAAATTGAAACTGAAATATCCAGCCACATCTATACGGAAAGAATTAAAAGCTGGTTACGTGAAACTGTGAAAGTCGGTACTAAGTATTCAGTATAAAGGATTCTATTCCAATTGCTTTGGACATACACTGGGGAAAGGATCAAGGTGAGAGGGATGTGTGAAAAATGGTGAAAAGGGGATTGTCTCAGAGTATGGGATCCAATTTGATATCTTACATCTCAGGTAGTGGTAATCTTCTACCTATCAAAGTTCAGGAGATCCCATAGCAACATATGGTGTCCCAATTAAGTTGGTGTACAGTGATCCAGGCTGTCCATTTAACCCCTTGAGTCTCGTTACATTTACCTGGTTGGTGAACAGGTTAGAAAACATAGGTCCAAATACAGGGACAGGCAGCTCCTGTCCACACAAGGAGCTCATTTGTTCAGGGAGTCATCCACATGACTCATTTGTTCACAGACTTTTGCTGTTATGTACCTTGAGGATGCTAGATGCATGAGAGCAGATACTGGTAGAAAGATCCTTTCAAAATATTAGCATCAGTGGTGTCTTATGATTCAAAGATCTTGATCCTAAGCTTTCTTTGGAGCCTTTTAATGTAAAGGAAAAGTAAGTGAAGTTGATACACTTTTATTTTTATTCTGTTTTATTAGATCAGTAAAATCATATATTCAGGGTTTAGATTGCGAGGAATAGAAAAACTTGAATTTAAATTGCCCCTTTTCAAGGCTTCATCTGAATCCCTTGGGGAGGTATTGGATCTAATACGATCACATCACAACCTCCCTAGAAATGAAGTAATTGCACTCCACCATTTTTTACCAACCAGGAGCAGGGAAATAGAGCAAAGACTGTCAGTAGTTCATTATAATTTTGCAGATTTGACACACTAGCTCACCAGAGATCTGGTTACTTGTGGAATCCAGTGGTCAAATCTGAGGGACTGACTACTCCTGATGGAGTTAACTCAAGAAAAATGCAAGGAGACATGTAAAACCGTGAAGCTCTTCAGAGTCAGGCTTGAGTTGTTGGATGGCCAACAGCCATGGAGCTCAAGTCAAAATACAGAAGAGAGAAAGGTGCCTCAGATGTTGCAAATATTGTGGATGGCAACGTGAGAATTTGTAAAGGAAATGCCTTGCATATGGCTGACAGTGTGGACAATGTGCTTCAGGAAGTGCACAAAGAAGGGGCGATGGAGTGGATGAGATGTACTTGCCAGGACAGTGACAGGATAAGCTTCAGATCTCCAGCTGAACACAATGCACTCGCTGCCAGACAAGGCCAATTCTGTGAAAGGAACATCCTTCGATGCACCTGTGCCAAGATATTGGTAGGGGAAAACCAGTGACGCTTCAGCTAGACTGCTGACTGAAGAAGACAGGGAGGATATCACATAAGTATCACTCTCTTTAGATATTGGAGCAAAGCTGGTAAGTGACACCAGCAATACCATTTATTAAAAGGAAATAATTTGCAGAGAGAGAGAGAGCGTTTCTTTTCTGTGTGCCTGCCATCAGGGAGGCAAACCGGATTTCGCTTGTTCAACATGAACAATGTGACAATACATAGCCTTTGCTCCCGTCCTTAAAGGAGAACATGCCAAATATTGCATAAACCACAGATGTTACATCTTTTCTTTAATAATGAAAACAGAAAATGTAGAAAACATTCAGTAGGTCAGACAGCATCTGTGGAAGGATATAAGATATAAGATTTCTTTGTTAGTCACATGTACATCGAAACACACAGTGAAATGCATCCTTTGCATAGAGTGTTCTGTGGGCAGCCCGCAGATGTCGCCACGCTTCCAGCGCCAACATAGCATGCCCGCAACTTCCTAACCCGTACATCTTTGGAATGTGGGAAGAAACCGGTGCACCCAGAGGAAACCCACACAGACACAGGAAGAACGTACAAACTTCTTACAGACAGCGGCGGGAATTGAACCCGGGTCACTGGCGCTGTAATAGTGTTATGCTAACCACTAAGCTACTGTGCTGCAAATAATGACTCAGGTTGAAGACCCTTCATCATTTTAAAGTTATTTGTTTGCATTATTACCCTCTAACTGCCTCTGTTAACCGAGATGACCTCTATAGCTAATCCCCATGGCAACCCAGGCCTCACCTTGTCAGAAATATTTCCTTTATCCTATTCATTCTCCTCACCTTCTCTGCAACTCAAAACATGTTTTTCTCTCTCTCTCCCTGTTCTGATGGAAGGTCTTTGACCTGAAATGTTAACTCTGTTTCTCTTCCCACTGTCTGACCTGCTAAGTATCACTAGCATTTTCTATTTTCAGAGTTCTGGCAAAAGGTAGGTTTATTTTGGCCCTCAGTGATCCTGAATCCTTCTCTTGTTGAATACACATTGACCAAAGCAAAGTGAACAACATTGCATCCCAGGTACAGAAACAAAGTGTTTAAGTAACCAGACCACTAACCTAAATTCTGGACCATTGATTCATAGATGTGAATCCCATATTGTCAACTGGGGAATTAAAATGGATAAGTTTGGATTTTTTAAAATCTAGTTTCAGCAAAGGTGAACACAAGCTTCCAATGTTTTCTTAAAACCTACCTGGTTCATTATTGGCATTCAAGGAAGGAAATTTGCCATCCTTACCTGATCTGGCCTAGATGTGGCTCCAGACTTACCAATTTGATTGATTCTGAACTAACTCCTCAGTTCAGAGAAAATTAAGGATAGATAATAAATGTTGGCATTGCCTGTGACATCCAGATCTTGTGGACAAGTTCTTAAAAAATTGTAAGCAGGATGCTTGAAAAATTAGCAGTGGCTCCCCTTGCATTATTGTCAGTTAGTGTTAACTTCTACCAGTGACATACATACATACATGGCAAAAGCCAAATCCATGCCCAGCCTCTGTTAGGTTTGGTTGCAAAGACAACCTGAATTGCAGCACTATTCTACAATGGTAACAATGCCAAAGAAGGCTATTCAGCCCATTGTGTCCATACTGGCTCTCTATTCACTTGTTCCGTTCCCAGGATCTTTCTCCGTAGCCTTGCAAGTTATTTCTCCACCACTCCTTCTTGAAGGTCACAATGGAAGCTTCCTCTGCCAGATCTGCAGACAATGCATTCCAAATTCCAACACGCACTATGTATTTTGTTTTCCTCATGTCAATCTTATTTCTCTTCCCCTTTACTTTATACCAATGATCAGTAATTCTCAACCCCTTCACTATGGGGAACAGCCACCAATATCCACACCATGTGGACACCTCACTGGTTAATCAAATCTCCCCACAGCTTGCTCTTCTCTAAAAGAAACAGTCCCAGCCTTGCTAATCTATGTAGGACTGATACTTTTTAATCCCAAGCTAAAGATCTAGTGACAATAAGGTTAATGCCACCACATCATGCCACCACTATTCTGGATGGTAATGGTCTTCCTCTTCTGATTTAATGGCAAACTACCTCCCAACCTAATCTGCAATGACCATCTTGAGCTTCCAGTTGCAGTAAATAAGCTGTCCTAGTCCAACCAAGTAGACACCATGGCCAAGAAAGCACACCAGCACCTCTACTCCCTGAGAAGGTGAAGGAAATTTGGCATGTCCCCAGTGACCCTCACTAATTCTTACGGATGCACCATAGAAAACATCCTATCCGGATGCATCATGTTTTGGTATGGCAGCTGCTCTGCCCGTGACCGCAAGAAATTGCAGAGAGTTGTGGATGCAGCCCAGTCCATTACACAAACCAGCCTCCCCTCCATCAACTCTGTCTACACCTCCCGCTGCCTCGGGAAAGCAACCAACATAATCAAAGACCCTTGCCACCCCGGACATTGTCTGTTCTACCCCATCCCATCAGGCAGAAGATAAAAAAGTTGAAAGAAAGTACCACCAGACTCAAGGATAGCTTCTATCCCACTGTTATAAGACTCTTGAATGGACCTCTTGTATGATAAAAGATGCACTCTTGATCTCTCAGTCTACCTCATCATGGTCCTTACACCATATTGCCTACCTGCACTGTATTTTCTCTGTAACTGTAACATGATATTCTGCATTCTGTTATTGCTTTACCCTTGTACGACTTCAATGTACTTATGTTTGGAATGATCTGTCTGGGTCGCATCCAGAACTCGGTACATGTGACAATAATAAGCCAATTAACAATTACTAAGCCATTTCAACACCCCTTCCCATCCCCACACTGACTGATCTGCCCTCGGCCTTCTCCACTGCCAGGGCGAGGCTAAACACAAGCTAAAGGAACAGCACCTCATATTCCACCTGGGTAGTCTCCAACCCAATGGCATGAACCAACTTCAGGTAACCCGCTCCTTCCTTTGTCCCTTTCTCACTCCTCCTGATCCACCCAGGTGTTGTCTCACTCCCCCCCCCCCACCCTTCTTTCCACCACCATCCCACTGTTTTGCAATTTCATTCCCCTCTCCCACCTGTTTCTATCTCCCTCTCATTCACACACTCAACCCACTTGGTCCCCAATCCCCTCCCCTCCTCCACTGTCCCCATTTGCCTATCATCTCTCCCTTCTCTGATTCCACTCACCACTTTCCTTTCATATCAGATTCCATAATTGTTATCTCCACTAGTCACCTCCCAACCTCTGTCACAACCTCCACCCCTCCTCAGCTGGACCCACCTATTGCTTGCCAGCTCCTGCCTACCCCTCCCCCTCACCTCTTTATACCAGGTATCTCCCCTCTACACTCTCAGCCTTGATGGAGGGTCTCAACCCGAAACATCGACTGAACTTTTGCCTCCGCGGATGCTGCCTGACCCACTGAGTTCTTCCAGTGGTTTGTTTTTTGTTCCAAATCCCAGCATTTGCAGTCTCTTGTGTCCCAGCCTAGTTTTGTTAATTTAAAACCATCCTAAGTTTAAAAACGATGGACACAGAAAATGCTCAGAATACTCATCAGATCAGGTAGCATCTGTGGAGAAAGAAACAGAGTTAATGTCTTAAGTTGATGACTTTTCTTCAAACAAAACTGCAACACTTTAAGATCTCTGCCTATGGGAAGTGAGGCCCCAGCTGAGATAAGCAAACTTTTATTTGATTCCAACTGAAATCCCCACCTGAAGTGTGGCTGAAACTCTCTCCATTTCACTGGTCAGATTCCCACCCTGGGTTACACGGACATTAAACTTAAAGTAGAGTCTAGTACAGTTTAAAAAGATCGTATTAAGGTCTCCTGAGAACAGTAATTGCTTCAATAAGTACCCAGTCAGATCCACTAATGAAGCTGCCAACTGCAGTGGTTATGTTACTTGGAAGCCTCCAAAAGAGCCTCCATTACACTAAGAAGTGGTTCTGCTGGGGTCAGATTGTGGCCCTGAACTCAGACTTATTATTTTAGCTACCCACCACCCCAAAACCACTGACCGTTGGAGATTAAAATTTCTCCCATTCTCAATGTAACACATTAACTGTACCACCCAGCAATCAATTCGGTCCAGTGTTCTGAATGACGAGCCGAAAGGAGCAGATCATACCTCCTAATTAAAAAAAATTTAAAATTAAAAATGGTTTAGGCTCAATAGATATTTAGTTTAACACAAGCTCCAGAACAACATGAACAACGATCATTGGACTGCTCAAGGCATTCATATATTTTAAAACATTCAGTTCAGTTCTATTATGAAGATCTTTTTCTCTTTTTACCGCTGTATTTTTCAAGATGATTTTATTCAACCAGATTACATTTTCTTTTATGATCTCTGATAGGCTGTGGAGTTCCTTTAATGGGAGTCTCTGTGGAATTTCTGGGGGAAGTGAAAATGGGACACAATGCAATCTTCAATCAGCTGTGAAGTCCCAACTCACAGCTACCTTACAGCCGCAATGAGGAGACTTATATGTGAAAGAAAATTTGTGATACCATAACGAAGTCCATTGAATCAAAGGTTTATCCCAGCACATCTTATTGTTGTTAATAGTTCTCTTTTAAGTTATGTGATTTGTAGTGACACACCATCTTGTGAATTTCTATAAGTACTTAGTGTGATTTCCTGCTAAACACTTCAGTTTTGTACAAAATGCTCCAGGGTCAGCGAAAATTCTAGCTGCTGAGCAGAGCTGTGAGATAATGAGTTAGTCTCCCTGTTTATCGTGCATGCAGTTGCTTTAGAACATGCATATTTGTCACATTAACACATTAGGAAGACTCACTCCATCTGAACAAAATAATCTTGTTTGCGTTCACAGCTCTAACTGAAAAGGAGCGTTAAATTTCTCATGAAATCTACACTAAAATCAGCAGTCTGAATGATGTCAACCTCCTCAAATTGAAAACACTGGTGTGCTGTAGGGTATTTAAGAGTAAGACAATTGGTTGTGCAAAAAAAGGTCGATATTTAGAATATTATATAAATCACTGCTAATAAATCTGCATTACCTTCAGGGAGAGGAATAATGGAATTGTTTACTTCGTGTTGTCTGCTGAAGTTGCTAAATTCCTTAACAGTGTATCATTAAACCCAACCTTAAATGAAAACGAAGCTTCGATTTTGACAGGGAAATGGGAAGCATAGAGGTAATCTGCATTCACCAAGAATACTTCCCCAAAAAGTCACAGCACAACCATTGTAGCCAACTGGATTCAAAGGCTGACTGCCTGTCTGCTGGATAGCTTGTGGCATCCCACCTGTCCAAGCTCACCCATTACTGGGGACCAAACCTCCCCAGAGTCTTTGAACTGGCCAAGGCTTTGAGCAGGCACCTTTGAGGTGTGACTATGTAAGAGAAGAGGTTGCTTTTCCTCAATTTTCCTCCTTTCGTGATAGAGGGATGCCCAGAGCATCTGTCCCAGAAGCTGTTGAACGATACACTAAGATCTCATGTAAAGGGAAAATGTATGAGGTTAACTCTGCAGGGAAGGCTGCAGGCCAAAGGTTGATCCCTCTGATGGATGGCTCTGGACCCAGTGTATTTAGACTCCCAGCTGGTCAGACACTTAAATTGCATAGGATGGTAACATTAAGCAGCATCCTTCCTCCAAATGTGCAGTACAGCATCAGTATATCACTGCAATTTAGAGCCTGCCTGGACTGCTGAGGAAAATCAGCCACTCCATGTTTTCCAAAATGGGTACATCCTCCGAAAAGCTAGTCAGCAGTGAGTAGTATAATTGCAATAAATTCCCAATGGTGGAAACAGCAGCAAAAGGGTTGAAAGCCACCTCACCGCTCCCCTCTCTTCCTCCAACACCTCGATCCTTCTCCGGTAGTAGGGCTGCTGCCTCACAGCTCCAGCTACCCAGGCCCAGTCCTGACCTCCTGTGCTGTCTGCGGGGAGTTTGCACGTACTCCCTGTGGGACAGTTGATGGGAATATGGGGAGGATAAAATGGGTTAGAGTAGAACCATAGAACCATAGAGAACTACAGCACAGAAAACAGGCCATTCGGCCCTTCTAGTCTGTACCGAAACATTATTCTGCTAGTCCCATTTACCTGCCCCCAGCCCATACCCCTCCAGACCTCTCTCTCGTCCATGTATCTATCCAATTTACTCTTAAAAGTTAAGAGCGAGCCCGCATTTACCACATCAGATGGCAGCCCATTCCACACTCCCACCACTCTTTGAGTGAAGATTAGGGTTACTGGATGTTTGATGGTTGAAGTGAACTCAGTGACCTCACCAGCAGGTCTAATTGAGCCAGCTTCCGTCATAGTGTGGCCTGCTCCTCTTAGAGTCACAGAGTAATACAGCATGGAAAGAGGCCCTTCGGCCCAACTTGTCCATGGTGCCCCCTTAGCTAGTCCCATTTGCCCACATTTGGCCCATATCTCTCGAAACCCCTCCTTTCCATGTACTTATCCAAATGCCTTTTAAATTCGGTCATTGCCCCTGCCTCAGCCACTTCAACTGGCAGCTCATTCCGTATACGTACCACTCTCTGCGTGAAAAAAGTTGCCCCTCAGGTGCCTTTTAAATCCTTCACCGTTCATCTTTAGTCCCCCTTCCCTGGGACTATGCATTCACTGTATCTATACCCCTCATGATTTTATTCTTCTTGTGGCCTGAGTTTTAGTATATTGAACAAGCTCTTTTCAAAAAAAAAGAAGTCACGCAATTGATGCAGTCTAATGTTCCACTTTGTTGCCAGTCAGGCAGTGAACAAGGTCTTGAGCTCACATACACTCCCTGCTGTTTATTTTATTTCAAGTGCAGCAGCTCCCCCTACTGCTATAATATGAATATCTGCAGAGTAAAATGTCAGAATCTGGTTTATTATCACTGACTTAGGTGACGTGAAATTTGTTGTTTTGTGGCAACAGTACAGTGCAAAGGTGTAAAATTACTATAAGTTACAAAAATAAATTAATAATGCAAAAGGAAAAGAAAAAGGAATCACGGGGTGGTGTTCATGGACTGTTTAGAAATCTGACGGCGGAGAAGTGTGGATCTTCAGGCTCCTGTACCTCCTTCCTGAAGCTAGTAACAAGAAGAGTGCATGTCATGAATACTGCGGGTCCTTAGTGATGGATGCCACCTTCTTGAGGCATCCATTACTAAGGATCTTGACGATGTCCTCAGTGGTAGGGAGGGTTGTGCCTGTGATGGAGCTGGCTGAGTCTACAGCTCTCTGCAGCCTGTTGCGATCCTGTGCATTGGAACTTCCATACCAGGCTGTGATGCAACCAGTCAGAATTTTCTCTACTGTACCTCTACCGAAATCTGTAAGAGTATTTGGTGACAACCCAAATCTCCTCAAACTCCTAATGAAATAGAGCTGCTGACATGCCTTCGTTGTGATTGGTTCAATGTGTTGGGCTCAGGATAGATCCTCTGAGATGTTGCCGCCCAGGAACTTGAAGCTGCTCACCCTTTCCACTGCTGACCCCTCAATGAGGACTGGTGTGTGTTCTCCCGACTTCCCCTTCCTGAAGTCCACAATCAATTCCTTGGTCTTGCTGACGTTGAGTGCGAGATGGTTGCGGTGACACCATTCAACCAGCTAATCTATCTCACTCCTGTATACCTCCTCATCGCCATCTGAGATTCTATCAACAACAGAGGTGTCATTGGCAAATTTAGAGGTGGCATTTGAGCTGTGCTTAGCCACACATGTTAAGGACAATTTATGTACTATAACCAAAGAAATTGTGCAGTAAAAATCATTTTTGATCAGGGATGAGACTAATGTTGCAGGAGTAAACTCAGACCAATGTCCACACATGTATCCATACTGTATATACAATTCAAGTTTAGTTTTAATTTTGTTGAAGGCCATGCCATAGCTGAGCCAACTAACTTACCACAATCAATAATTTCTAAAGAGCAATGACAATTCATTTGGAGCAGAGGAGGCTGAAAGGGCACCAGATAGAGGCATGCAAGATTGTGAGGGACATTTATCATGTAGATAGTTGGAAAGTTTATCCCCATAGCAGAGGTATGTAGAATTAGCAGGCTGAGGTTTAGGATAAAGGGGAAGAGGTTTAGAGGCAGTCTAAAGAAAAATTTGCTTTACCCAGAGGGTAGTTGGAATCTGGGACACACTGCCTGAGTGAGTAAGGAAAGCAGGTATTCACAGCACTTCAGAAGTATCTGGACAAGTACTTGAACCTACCAAGGCACAGAAGGCTATGAACCAAGTGCTGATAAATGGGATTAGAACAGATGGTCTGCATGAACATGGTGGAGCCAAGTGCCTGTTTCTGTAATAGAATGACTTCTTGACTCTATCTACAAACCAAACCTGTTGCAACTTGACCAAAAAAATCAGTGAAGCACCAAGCCTGAATGCCTTCACCTTAACCCGAGACAGAGCAGTTAGTGAATAAATCTTTTCTCCAATGCAGCAATGTGATCGACGTGGAAGTAAACATGACTTTGCTATTTCTAGAGGTAATTTCCAGGAACAAATCCATACGGCAACATAAAACCACAAGCCAAACTGGGCCAGCCATCAGAGGTGGCCATCTTTTCCAGCTGAGCCCAACTCCAGATGGGTCGACATACACATATAGCAGCCACAGAGAGGGAGGGAGAATGTGATTAAGGTAGGGAGGCCAGATGCAAATTCATGAACCCTTGCAATGGTCCTAACGTTGCCAGGCTATGTGTAGCACGTTGTAAAATGAAAGCAGAGACACACGCAATACTCAATGAGGTGGGTAGGCAGGGACAAAATGATCACTTGATGTTCCCTTTCCCAAAGGATTTCTGTAGTATTGACTTACCATGAAATGACGGTTAACCAAGGATCATATATGAGTGCCACAGTTTTCCCATACATTGCAACCATTACCAGTCACACATTGACCAGACCAGGTCACTCCAGTTTAAAACCAGGCAGGTTTTTACTGCAATTTGGTCATTTTATAGTCAGGATTACTGGGGTGACATATTTTAACATGTCATAGGTTATTAAAGAAAAATAATTTAAATTCTCCGGCTGCTGAGGTAGGATTTGAACTCATGACTCTAGTTTATATATAAAGCAAACTGAAAATGATTGAAATCTAAAATAAAAACAGAAAATACTGGAAATACTTGGAAAGTCAAGCAGCATCAATGGAAAGAGAAACAGTATTACAGGGTTAACATTTCAGGCCAATAACCTTTCAACACAACTGCCCAATGAACTAAAGTAATTATGTTCATTTTGTTGTGTACGTTGTGTATAAAATGTATGTCAATGTAAGTTTGTGTTAACTAATGTATGTCATATTTGTCATGTACTGTGCTGCTACTGCAAAAGTCTAATTTTCATGGCCTGGGTATGTATGCCTATGACAATAAACGAACTTCAACTTTGAAAGTTTGCTCTGTTTTTCTCTTGAGTATTTACAGCATTTTCTGCATTTTTTTTCTCCAGTTATTAGTTAAGGCGCATGGATCACCAGGTCAGTAAGATGTTTGGACAGGTACATGGATAGGAAAGGTTTAGAGGGACATGGCCAAACACAGGCAAATGGGGCCAGCTTAGGTGGGCACCTTGGTCAGCATTGAGAAGTTGAGCCGAAGAGTCTGCTTCTGAGCTGTTTCGTGATTCTCCTCCTGTACAGATGTCTGTTGCTGTTTCTTCTACTGGCCAGTGTGTTTTAAAATAACATTGTGGTGCTTTCATCAAGTCTTTGTGCTCAGGAAGGTTGATATTACCCTTTCTTTTAATCTCGTGGACAGTGTTGGAATTGCTGTAAATAGCAGATGGGGCAATGTGGGCCTGGTGGCTATTATGGTGGAGGGTGCTCAAGGTCCCAGCCATTTCTGCATGGCAGCATTTAACAGCACACAAGCAGTCTTTGAGCAACAGCTCCAGGATCAGAAGATATATCAGGGATTTCTGCACCAGTGCGTTGGAATGTAATGGTGAGCTGCTATCTCCAATTGCTGCAATCTTTGTGATAGAGCTCCCACAGTCTGTGGGAATTTTGGGGTTTAACGACTCTTCCTTCATTCATTGTAATGCAGAAGCCTGCTTATTATAATGACTGCTGCTTATTGATGCACACAACAGAGAAGGGCTGATATGCCACCTTCTTTAAGTAGTCTGAACCTCTCAAAAGGTTGGCGCAGAATAGCTGCTCTAGCTACTGAGGTCATTCAGAAGTGTCAAACATGTTACTGATGTCATTTTGGAACCCAAATGTTGTGCTTAGCATCAAACAAGTGGGTGTAATCAAGCCCATTACCATCCCTACCTCTCTTCACCTGTGCCAAATATAACCAGTTCCCAGATCATAAATTTGAAATTCTTATGAATGCCCAACTGACCATTTCCCTTCCAAATGCCCAAAGGAGCATCTTTGGACTTTGTACATTCACTGGGAACAAGGGAGTCGACAGTGTGTAACAGTGTGCCCAGCCTTTCAGCCAATAATGAGAAAGGAGGAGGAGCCAGGCAGTGCTCAACTGATCCCAGTTCCAGCATACCTACTCCTCTCCCCACTGTACACTTACTGCAGTTGACAAGTGACATAGCATATTCATCCACAGCCTACTCATCCAGATTACCATGGACTTCCTCGGATCTCCTAGTTGCCATTATTTTAAGCCACTACAACTAAATTTTAGAAGCTAAGCACATTCTTTATATACCATTGCATCACATCTTGAGCAGTTAAAGTTGAGGGAAAATGTTCGACTGTGGCGATTCTTCCTCAATCTCCTTCTGAAATTATTAAACAACCTTCAACAAGTTTTAAGCAGTTGGCTTTGGCTCAATGCTAGAAACCCTATTCCTGGATTACATATTTGACAGTCAACCCCTAATTTAGAGATTGGAGCACAAAAGAAATCTATGGACATTTAAAGCTTCCCATTTCATCTGAAGTGAATAATATCCTAATAACCTCATCAATCCCATATCTACAGCAACGTCATTCGTGCAAAGTTTTGTGCTGTTATCTGTAGCAACTAAAAGAAGCTCAAGACTTGGAAAAACAACTTGGTCTCTTTAAATTTTAGAAGTCCTTTAATTAAAATGTCAGCCTTGGTTTAGTACAAGCACTCTTGCTTCCGATTCACTTATGTTGTCAGTTGAAGTTCTCCCTTCAATGATTTGAGCATAACATCTAAACTGGCATATTGATGCTAAATTGAGGGGGTATTGCATAGTTGGTGGTATTTTGAATGGGATACTAATCTAAACCTGAGTCTTCAGAAATTTTCGCTGAACCAAAATCACTAAAACAGATTAACCCAGTATAAGTAAGTTGCTGATCTTTGAATTCTATTGGGATAAATTCTGAAATGCATTGTAAACTGTCCAGCCGAACCATGATAGGAGAACTATTCAGATTTGGTCACCAATGCTAAATACATGTGGGGGTATCAGCTGCTGGCTTTATTCACAATTGGTTTCTTTGAAGTCAATGCAATATTCATTTAAAATGTTATGAGTCTTAAAAATGTAAAGAAGTCTGACATAAGTATCAATTTATATTTGTTAATTAAGAAGCATGCAGAATGAAGTACAAGCAAAGAGATGTCTGTGAAGTAAGTTGTGAACAAAGAGCAGTCTGCAGAATACAATACAAGCAAGGGGATTCCCAGGACAATGTGTTTGTGACGTGAATCATGAACAGATACATCTTGAATAGAACAAATTATGCAGAGGGAGATGCCTAATGGATTGGTCTACAAGCGAGGAGGTGCCTAATAGAATGAGTAATGGGTAAGGGGATGCTCAGTATGAGCTGTGTGCAGGCAGTTGCCCATACAATGAGAAACACGCACGTGGAGATGCCCAAATGCATAAGCTGCCTATAGGGAGAGGCCCAGTAGAATCAAGTACATAGAATCATGGAAAGTTTATGACACACAAGGAAGCCATTCAACCAATTATGTCTGCACTAGAGCAGGAACTTGAACCCTAAAATTAGAAGTTTAAAACACCACCAAAATGTACCAGATATTTGAGCTCAACATGAAAGAATATCAGCAACAGAATCGAACACCCAATAGAATAAATTACATGGAAGAAGACACCCAATGGAATGAGCTTTGTGAGAGAAATGAATAACAATATGAGCTAGGTACAGGGAGGTGCCCAACAGAAAGAACCATGAGCAGAGTGATGACTGGTGAAATGATCCCTCTGCAGAGAGATGCCCATAGAATGAACCTTGAATGAAGTGATGACCAACTGCATGAGGTCCATGCAGGGAGATAGTACAGAATAGATCCAATGGAATGATGCATGTGCATGGGGATTCCCAGTAGACTGAGCCACATGCACGGAGATGCCCAATGAGCCATGTAGAAAGAGATGACCAATAGTTAATTGGAGGGAGATGCCTAAGATTATGAGCTGCAAACCAGGATGAGCTGTATGCAGAGTTCCATTAGAATGAGCCACCTGCATGGATGTTCCCCAACAGAATGAAGTATATGCAGAGAGATGCTTAACAGAATTAGATTGTGCAGGGGGATATCCAACAGAATGAGCTATTTGGAGGGAATGTCCAATAGAATGAGTTACAAGCAGGGAGGTGCCCACTGTAAGTACGGTAATGTCTGATGAAATAGATCCCCAACAGAATGAGCTATGTGTGTGGAGATTCTCAATGGAAAAGGAGATGTACATGCAGCGAGATGACCAACTTAATGAGCTACAAAGGAGATGCCCAAAAGAGTGAGTTGTGAATGGACAAACAGCTAACAGAATGTCTATATATGTGGGGATGTCCATTGAAATGAGCTACATGGGCTCAGAGAAAACTTATGGCACACACATGGAGGCCAGATTAGAAGCCTGATATGCCACCAATAAGCTACCAGATAAGTTATTTAGGCTCTTTATTGAGGATATTACAACAGAACTAGATGCCCAGTAGAATGAATTACATGGAAGAAGCCTAATAGGATGTTAAAGCAAAGAGATGCCTAACAGAATGAGATACATGCAGGGAGATATCCAATAGAAGGTAGCTATACATGTAGATGTCCAATAGAATGAACTGCGTACAAAGAAATATGCAATAGGATGGTTTTTAAGCAGGGTGATGCCCTATGGACTGATCTACAAACAGGGAACGGCCTACTTGAATGAGCTTTATCAAGGAGCTTCCCAATAGAATGTTACATGGAGGTTGATGTGCCATATAATAGGCTACATGGAGGGAGAGGCTGTAAAGGAAAGATTCACCTTTCACTGCATCCCAAAGCATTTTACAGCCATGGATGTAATCTTTCATGTGTACTTACTATCTTAATGTAGGGAATACAGCAGTCAGTCAGCAGACAATGCGTTTACACACACTGCAATATGACAATAATCATACCATCACTTCCAATGATATTGAGAGATAAATATTGGCCAAGGCACCAGGGATAACTTATCTGCTCTTCAAAACAGTGTTGTTGGGTAATTTTTAACTTCGGATGAGAGAAGAGTCTCAGTTTAGTATCTTATCCAAAGTATAGAACATTCAGCTGTGCAACATCCATTCATTTCTGTCAGTCTAGATTTCTGGGAATCCCCCTACGCATATCTCATTCTATGGAAAGCTCTCCATTTGTGGGCCATTCCATTGAGAATCTCCATGCACGTGCCTCATTCCATTGGTTATCTGCATCCAATATATCATTCCATTGGACATCTACCTGCTTATGGACTATCCTAGTGGGCACCTCCTTGCTTGTAGTTCATTCCGTTGAGTATCTCTCTCTGTTCGTGGCTCATTTTTGTGGGAGCTCTGTGCACATATGTCATTCTATTTACAGCTCATTGTGGTGAGCATCCCAAAGCTTTTGGGACCTAAATTCAAACCTTCTGGCATAGAGACAAACTGGTTACCAGCCAAACCAGGGCTGGTTGAATGGAAAAGGAGTTACATGCAGGGGAAGACCAAGAGAACTAGTGAAGCTAATGTCCATTGATCGTTTTTGTCACAAATTGTGCACACCCTGGGCAGCGGAACAAGAAATGTGTTTTAGGTGAACAATACCAATCTTTGGGACTCACTCTTTTTCCAATTTTAACAGAAACATCTGACATTGGAAACAAGTAGTCCAAGATTTTCTTTATTGTAAAGCTCAGGTGATGTGAGGGACTCAATACAAACAAGGTGCATATCACTCAAGGAAATCAAAAACCTTACTGAAGCCTTTCTACATTAAAGTTAAAACAAACTTCAACCTTAGTCTTGGCATGAAACTTTTCTAATTAATCACACTCCAAATTGCTGTTTTGTCATTCCTTCTACACTCACCAATCCCCTATCAGTAAGGTAGTTAGGAAATATATTTTCAGCTTTAGGACAATCCAAATCCTGAGTCAGTCACAGAAAATCTGTGATTTCTCTGTTTAATCTTCTCTTTTCTTTCTCATCCCTTGGGAAAACTGCTTCCTTCAAGACCAACGCTTCCTCCTGAAAATCCGGTCAAATAAGAACATTTGCCAGCCAAGGAACAGGAAGTGCAATCCCACATCACAGCCATCTCTAAAGACAGCAACTAAACTCTGGCAGTCTTGCTGTGTCCTTTGTCGCCACTTTAAATCACAACTGTAAAGAATATCACAAGGCATTGAAGGCGTTTGTTTAAATTAAAAACTTTTTGTCAATGTAAACTTTTAAGCATTGTCTGTGCCAAATGACAGGAAAAAATAATCTCCATAAAATATTAAAAATGGTTTCCAGTCTTGCACTTGCCTGAACCATGAAAAGAGAACTGTCAATCATCAATCAGAATTTTTCAGAACTTTCTTGGGAACTCAGTTCAAAATGTTGCTTATTTGTTCCTTTTGCTTGTGAGTAAGATCACTCCAGAGAGGTTCATTGAGGTTCTCAGTCCCGGTGACTGGTAGGTGTAGTTCCTGAAATCTGGTTGTCATTTCTATGTTGATCTAAGAGGGATAGGACATCCCCCACTGCAACCCACTTCCTCTCATCAATACCCTCTCATCAACCCTTCTCCCTCAAGTCAGGGCAGATGACAAAATAAATGGACAGAGAATATTCCATCTGATTTGGATTAATTTCATGATATTTTTGTACATAGTTCTTAATTTTACCAAAAGCTGCTAATCTTTGAACTCTTGGCAATGGATTTTATTTAATAAAGCACTGTAGTGAAATGAAAAGGGTGATACTTGTCAAACTCAGCAGGTTTGCTATTTCATAATATCAGAAAAAGTTTCAGCAAAGGCAGCTGTTCTGCTCAAAGTAGAACCATTAGTCTAATTCTTCTTCCAAGCTCTCATAGCCTTGTGGTGATGGGTTTTCAAGTGTTCATCTGTGGTGAGGGCTTCTGCTGCCAACAGCATTTCAGACAATGAGTTCCAGGTCCCCTGCACTCTTTGGGTGAATATTCCTTCCCCAAGTCCCTGCTAATCTATTACTTTTAAATTTTATTGACAATCTCAAATGTGTGATACTTCCACTTTCTCCTGCCCCCCACTCCCCCCACCCCCCACCACCCCACCAAGAGTAAGGTTGGCCATTTCCCACTTTAGCAAGGCTGGCCAACAAATAGGAGCAGGATAAGCCCCCTCGGTTCCTCAAGCCTGCTCCACCATTTAGTAAGATCACAGCAGATCTGATTGTAATCTTGACACCATATTCCTGTCAATCCGTGGTAACCTTTCACCCCTTTCTTATCAATCCATATCTACCTCTGCTCTAAAAATATTCAAAGACTCAGCTTCCACTGCCCATTGAGGAAGAAAGATCCAAAGACTGACAACATTCTGGGAGAAGAAATTTCATGTCACCTCTACCTCAAGTGGGTGACGGTGACCTGTTTTTTTTTCTCCCCCCACACAATGACCCCAGGTTTTAGATTCTTCTTTGAGTGGAAAAAGCCTGGTCGTGGAGGATGGAACAGGAGTTTATGCACAAGACTCTGTTGATGTCCCACCAGGACTGATGTTCCACTGGGTAAGCAGTTGGACAAGACATGAGGTAATCTTATTGAAAGCTGGGAGTCCATACTTCTTGATCACCAGGGTGATACATTAATCCTTTAAATCGGAGAGAAAGAGCTGATAGGAGAGTTGGTTCCTATGCAAAAACCCATCTGTTAATCTAAGATTGTGATCTGTTTGTCACAACCGAGCTCACTTTTGCATAAAGAGCTGGAACCTGCTTTTCCATTGCATTTATAAAAAGACAAAAAACACAAGCTACAAAGGACACTTCTAAGAGCTGAAAATACCAATCTGCTTCTGGTGTCAATTGCTACTCTAACTACACAATTGCAGCTGCTGTACAAAATAAATCTGTGTGGCTCCTGGAAGTTATTTACACAATTGTTAAAACTGAGGCTTGTGCCGTGTGACAGTTTTGGCTATAACTTCTGTGTTGTATAGCTTATGAGTTCCTTTTAGACTCCCTTTACTGGGGACATGGTGAGCTTTGGGCGTTTTGCCAGGGAACTGTTCTTTATGAGTTCTAGGTTGGGTTCTGGACTTTCGGAGTCGTTCGGATAAGTCGGATCCTTCTCTGGCTGAAGGTGAAGCAACCGATTGGGTTCTGCGGGATGGAGAGTAAAGGCATCTGTAAACAAAGCAACACAGAAAGAAATGGAAATGAAAATGCAGCTGGGTGTTCAAAGTAGTTACATATTCCATCTAAACCCTTAGGAACTGTGTTTGTTGAATCATAAGTCTTGAAAGTACATTGCACGGTACAGATTTTTGTGAGGCACAATTCCTTGTTTGTATGCAGTTGTGACCAAGAATTGCAATGCTAAATCACACCTCACATCACCCACATCTTGAGTGAGCCCACTTAGTGAGCACTACACACAAGTGTATGCCGGACACAGGGATGTTGTCAATCCTAGTGTGATACTGAATTCACGCCTGTCTTGTCACATTGGACTGTTTATTGGTATTGGTTTATTATCTATGACTGTATTGCCACATGCATTGAGATATCGTGAAACGTTTTTGACTGTGTGCCATCCTGACAGATCATTCCATATGTAAGTACACTGAGGTAGTAAAAAGGAAAGCAGAATGCAGAATATAGTGTTACAATTACAGAGAAAGTGCAGTGCAGGTTAACAAATAAAGTGCAAGGGCCACGACAAGGTAGAGTGGGAGATCAGTGTTCAAGAGTTCATCCTTAGCATTTGAGAGGTCCATTCAAGAGTCTGACAACAGCAGGATAGAAGCGGTCCTTGAGCCACGAGCATTTGGGAGGTCCTCTGGGACCAGGGTGGGTGGGGTCCTTAATTATGTTGGCTGCTTTCCTGAGGCAGTGGGAAGTGTAGACAGAGTCAACGGAGGGGAGACTGGTTTCTGTGATGGACTGGGCTGCATTCAGAGTGTGAGCATACATGGCAAATTAGCTCTGAACAGTAGGAAGAAGCATTGCAGCTGGTATATTTAAAGCGATCACCAATTACCTGGAAGCTTATTGGTGATGGAGAAACAAAGGACTGCAGAAGGTCGCAGTAACGGACAGAGCGCAGGTGTTCTGCGAAACGGTCACCTAGTCTGTGCTTGGTCTCACCAATGTAGAGGAGGCCACACTTGAAGAACCGAATGCAGTAGATGATACTAAGGGAGGTGCAGGTGAATCACTGTCTCACCTGAAAGGACTGTTTGGGTCCCTGGATGGAGGTGGTGCAGGGGCAGGTGTTGCACCTATGGCGGGGGCAGTGGAAAGTTCCTAGGGTGGGAGCGGGATGGGTGGGGGGGGGGGGGGGGGGGGGGGGTGGGAGGGGCAAAGGAGTGAACGAGGGAGTCGCAGAGAGAGCAGTCCCTGCGAAAGGCAGAAAGGGGAAGATATGCTTGGTGATGGGGTCCCGTTGGAGATGGCGGAAGTGGTTGAGAATGATGTGTTGGATACGTAGGCTGGTGGGATGAAATGTGAGGACAAGGGTGATCCCATCTCTGTTGGGTCTGGGAGGGGTGAGGGTGAGAGCGGAGGTGCGGGAAGTGGCAGAAATGGGGATGGAATTGATGGAGAGTTCCATTGCGCTGAATTGGCCGGAAACTCCATTTCACTCTGATTGCTGAGGTGTGCTGCCATATTGGTGACCAAAGGGGGCACTCTAATGGTCACACTGGACCTCTTCCATGACCAAGAGGAGAGGGCCCACATTTACAGCTGAAAGAGGAGGTGGAGAAGGGTTTGGCCAGGAAGCCCTTTCCATCAGGAGCACAGCTCCCATGCACATGAGTCCGAGGAGTAACGTAACCTGAGAAAAAGATTTTCAAAGTCAGTGACAACAATGACATCGGCAAACTGACGTAGGTGGAGATTCAGATCAACTGCTGCTACTCTGTATGTAGAGATGCGCACTGTGGCCCGGAACCTGGAGTCTGGATCACTCGCAGAGGCAATGCTAGGTGCATGCCAATCATATTGGAATGAAGGAGCTCCTTAAACCACCACCATGCCCAACGGCTTTTAGGAGCCAGAGGGAAGACGTCTGGGTGACCCTGTTCAAGGGCACGGGCGTTTGCTCAGACTCGTGGCCTTCCAGCTAAATGACTGGACGTTTTGCAGAGCTGCTCACCAACAAAAAAAAATAGCCAGGGCTCCGTCCACCAGCTGCTGCTCTGTGATGGCACAGAGCAGTAGTATGTAGTGGTAAAGCCTCACAGAGACCAGGGCTCAATCCTGACCTTGGGTGCTGTATATGTTGAGTTTGCACATTCTCTCTGTGATTATGTGGGCTTCCTCTGGGTGCTCTGGTTCACTCTAGACATGGTAAATTGGTTTATTATTGTCGTGTGTACCAAGGTGCAATGAAAAACTTGTCTTGCATATGGTTCACACAAATCAATTCATTATAACGGTGCATTGAGGTAGTACAAGGTAAAGCAATAACAGAATGCAGAATAGTTGGTAGGTTAATCAGTAAATTACCCCTAGCGCAGTTGGATGGTGGAGGAATCAGAGAGTTGTTATTGGTTGTGTGTGAGAAGATTTATTGCAGGAAATGGTTTGAAAGTTGATATAGGTTCAGTGGGCTTAATGGCCTCTTCTGTATCCTGAGGAATTATGAGAGAAATGATCATGTCATGCTGGCCTCCCAGTGAAGTCTACCACCCATGGAGAATGATGGAGGAGGAAAAAGCTAAAAGCCTGTAGTGACAGAGTTCCCGCACCACCATACCTATGCTGTTGACCATCACTCCTAAACAGAGAAAATGAATACAAAATCCATGCAAGTCATTATACGTCCAATCAATACCAAGACTATACCAACTACAATTATATAAGGCCTTCTTGAGACTACAGTTGGAATATCATAAACTGGTCTAGTCTCCCTACCAAACATAGAGGAATGTCCTGCTTCTGAATTTAACAATTTCAGATAACCAGCCATTCCTGTTTGTGTCAGAACTGGCCAGTTCTGATGTGAAGTCACCAGCATTACAGGATGTCCCCAGTTTACGAACAGGTTCCACTTTTACAAACATCCATAAGTCGAATTTGTCCATAGGTCGGAAAATACGCAAAATCACTCGATATGTTAAACACACCTCCACAGTGTTATGATTGATGGTTGTGATGAAGGCCAATTAACATGAACATTTATTTACTGTGTTACAGAATCAGAAATGTCCCACGCTCGATGGCTGGTTTCAATGGGTTTGAAGTATTCATGTATGTTACATTGTTTAATAGAGTATCGATGCACAAGGATCAATAGAAGTGATGACTTGTCAATTTCCAAAGCAACTCTCTTAAGTGGCCTCCTGCAATGAAAGTGGCAGCCTGTGTTCTTAAAAGACAATGGTGTCTGATTACTGCAGGGAGATTACATGTAGACAGAATTTTTTTCAAGGAGACTCAAGAAAATCTGCTGGAATCTGGAGCAACACACACAAAATGCTGGAGGAACTCAGCAGGTCAGGCAGCATCTATGGAGGGAAATAAACAGTCGATGTTTCGAGTCAAGACCGGAAACGTCAACTGTTTATTTCCCTCCACAGATACTGCCAGACCTGCTGAATTCCTCTAGCATTTTATGAGGAATTTTTTCAAGACTAGTTCTTGTTTGAATTTAATAATATTTATGGGAGCTCATTCGTATGTAGTGGTGTTCATAAATCGAGCGTTTGTAACCCAGGGAGGGCGTGGAACATGTTTTTTCTCTCTCCACCTGATCTGCTGAGTATTTCCAACAATCACTTTTACTTCAGAGTTCCATCAATTGCTGTGTGCTGAATTTCACAGTCCTAGCATGTTTTTCCCTCTCTCCAGTTGACCTTCCTCGTCTCCCCCAATTGAGCAATCAACAAATTCAATGACGATGAATCACACAATTAACAACAGGAATTGTGGGCTAATTGCCATTTAATTCACAGGTAAAAAATAAGGGAGTGCCAAAAATTTATATTCTGTGGATTATTGGACCTTCGTTAAATTATTTAATTGTATTTAAGTGTGTAATCATTTATAAATGTCTTAATTTTTAAATGGTTTTGTTAATATTTTTAATAGTTTTGTGATGAGTTTGAATGTCAGGGGCATTCAGAAACACCCATGATGTTTGTAAGAGGTTTGACAGGTCTGAAATGGCTTAACCCATCGGATTATTTCCAGCAGCTCTGTGGGTGACAGTTGTATCTCTCCCAACAAACCTAGCAATGGGAAGACCTTGCTGTTGAGACTTTAGAACACATGGGTCAAGAGCAAACTTGCCATGTATCCACATAGTCACAGAGCCATAGACTTGTACAGCACAAAAACAAGCTCTTCAGCCCATCACGTCCATGCCAAACTTTTTTGCCCGCATTAGGTTCACAATCTTCTATACCTTAACTATTTAAGTGTCTGTCTATTAAACAGTGATTGTTTTCAGTTCCACCACGTTCTTTGGCAGCGAATTCCAGATATCAACCACTCTCTGTGTTTAAAAACTTTCCTGTCAAATCCCCTTTAAAATTCTTTCCTCTCACCTTAGACACAAGAGATTCTGCAGATGCTGGAGTCTGTAGCAACACACACAAAATGTTGGAGGAACTCAGCAGGTCAGACAGCATCTATGGAGGGAAATAAATATTCACATTTCGTCTCGACCTGAAACGTTGACTGTTCATTGCCCTCCATAGATACTGCCTGACCTACTGAGTTCCTCCAGCATTTTGTGTGTATTGCTCCTTTCACCTTAAACCTATTCACTCTTGTTTTCTCTACCCCTACCAGCCTTCTGGCACCACACCTGTGGCTAACAAAGATGCAAAAATCTCCATCAGGGCCCCAGCAATCTCCTCCCTTGCTTCCCATAGCAAGATGGGATAGATCTCGTCCAGCCCTGGAGATTTATCAACCTTTACACATCCCATGATATCTAATACCTCCTCCTTCTTAATACTGACATGCTGCAGATTATCAACATACCCCTCCCTGAACTCATGAGCTTCCATGCCCTTCTCCTTGGTGAATACAGATGAGAAGTATTCACTTAGGAGTTTGCCCACATCGCCCGGCTCCACACATAGATTATCCCTTTGGTCCCTAAGGAGACCCACTCTTTCCCTGGCTACCGTTTTGCTCCCAATACAGAATGTCTTGGTATTCTCCATATTCTTACTTTCCAAGGATATTTCATGGTCCATTTTTGCCCTCCTAATATCTTTCTTCTCTCCAACATTCTCTATACACCTCAAGAGGCTCAGTCGACTAGTTGCCTTTACTTACCACATGATTTTTTTATCCCGACCAAATCAAAACTTCAATACCCAATTCAAGACCTTAACATGAGGAGCAACCTTATCACGTTCCATAACTACCTCGAAACTTACAGAATTATGGTCACTGTTCTCAAAGTGCTCCCCCACTGACATTTCCACCACCTGTCTAGTTTCATTTCCTAGGATAAGTTTGAGTGTTGCCCTGTTGCTAGTAGGACTACCTACATACAGTGTGTCAAAAAACTTTCTTGGACACACTTAACAAATTCTCTGCCTTCTCAGCCCCCTGTACTAAGGCAAACCCAGTCAGGAAAGTTAAAAGCCCCCATTACTATAACCCAATTGCTCTTACACCTTTCTAAGATTTACTTACATATCTGTTCCTCTAATTCTCACTGACTATTGGGAGGCCTATAGTTTAACCCCAATCTGATCCTCTACATTTTTCTCCCCACTTACTGTACTGCTACTAGGCTTCCCACTCCCTGCCAAATTAGTTGAAAACCTTCTGGTTCCTCTCCGCACCCTAAAGACTTGCAGATGGGTGGGTAATTGACCTCTCCAAATTTCCCCCAGTGAATAGGTGAGCAGTAGAATTTGGGAGGGTGGTGGTGGTTGATAGGGATGTAGAAAGAAGAGATAACAGGGAAAAGTAGTGGGGGAATGGGATTGTTCTGTGAGCTGGCATAGACTCGATGGGCCAAAGGGCCCCTGTGTTATAAGGAAATATGGAAAATTTAACACCGAACTACTTATGGGAATACTATCCTAGTCTAGGTAAGTTTTAAGATGTTTTAAAGAGGAGAAGAGGCTAAGCAACCAAAGACACAGCTAGCGATGATATAGTGATTACAGTCACGGACACTCGTGTCAAGAATTGAAGGAGCACAATTATCTCAAGGTCTTGAAAGACAGGGAGGGACTACAGTGAAAGGGAGTGATCAAGCCACGGAGGGATTTGAAAGAATGGGATGATCATTTTAAAATTGGGTGCTTGGAGCTAAGACAGTCAGAGAATTAGGACACAATGGAGTTCTGAATATTCATCGGTTTCCTCAGAGTTGAAAGCAGGAGATCAGTGAAAAAGCAAAAATAAATGCAGAAGCTGGAAATCTGAAATGAAAACAAAAATGCTGGAAATACTCACTGGATCAGGCTGCATCTGTGGACAGTGAAAGCCCGTTCCGGGGAAAGGTGACCAACTGTCTCTCTCTGCAGATGCTGCCTGGCCTGCTGACTATCTCCAACATTCCCTATCTTTAGATGAAATGATAGAGTGTGGAGAGATGTTGCAGAGGTGGAAAACTCAGCAAGAAAGCTCACCAGCTCCTCTACTTCCTCAGGAGGCTAAAGAAATTTGGTTTGTCCCCTTTGACTCTCACCAACTTTTACCGATGCACCATAGAAAGCATCCTATCTATATGTATCACGGCTTGGTACAGCAACTGCTCTGCCCAGGACCTCAAGAAACTGCAGAGAGTTGTGGACACAGCCCAGCACGTCACGGACACCAGCCTCCCCTCCTTGGACTCTGTCTTTACCTCTCGTTGTCTTGGTGAAGCAGCCAGCATAATCAAAGACCCCACTCACCCGGGTCATTCTCTCTTCTCTCCTCTTCCATCGGGTAGAAGGTACAGGTGCCTGAGGGCACATACCACCAGACTTAAGGACAGCTTCTACCCCACTGTGATAAGACTATTGAATGGTTCCCTTATACGATAAGATGGACTATGACCTCACAATCTACCTTGTTGTGACCTTACACCTTATTGCACTGCACTTTCTCTGTAGCTGTGACACTTTACTCTGTACTGTTACTGTTTTTACCTGTACTACATAAATGCACTTTGTATAACTCAATGTAACTGCACTGTGTAATGAATTGACCTGTACAATCGGTTTGTAAGACAGGCTTTTCACTGTACCTCGGTACAATGACAATAATACACCAATACCAATAAGCTGTTCTTTGTCAGTTGTTTCTTTTACATTCAGAAGCAGTCAGGTTGTCATTGAAGAGAACATTCTGACTGGCAATTCAGCTATTTTGTTCCAAGTGCAATAAAAGGCAATGTACCTGGTTGTATTTATATACTCATCCTTGGCTGTCCTCTTTATTACTGGCTTGCTCTCACATTTCCCTTCACTGGTGATGGCACTGACGGTGCAGGCGTATTCCGTGTTCGCTGTCAGGCGCCTGGCGGTGAAGCAGCGGTCTGCTCCCAGATACACCACCTTCCCGTTCATGCAGAGTTCAAAATTGAACAGGCGTCCCAGTGGCACCTCTGGCACGTTCCAGGTGATGAACATCTCATTGCGCCCCAGGACGTTGAGGGTCAGTTTCCCAGGGGCATGGTCACCGGGATCAGCGGTACTTGCGGCGAGAGAGGACCTCTCACCCTTTCCTTTGCTTGTGCAGGCACACACATGAAACTCATAGGATTTGGAAGGCGTGAGTCCACTCACTATGCACCTCCGCTCTGAAGTTGATTCAATCACTGTGTCACCTCTGTACACAATGTAACACTTGATGACACCATTAGGCTCTGCTGGGGGAGACCACGCCAGCTTCAGCTGTGTTGGAGTGCAGCCAATCACCCGAAAGTTCAACGGGCAACTTGGTACAGACCCTTCCAAAGTCGCCGTGGCAACGTCACTGCACAATCCATCGTCTCCCTCGGTGGAAACGTGCAGCTTGAAGGCATATTCTTTACTCACTTTTACTTCTGTTAGGACGAAGCTGCAATCTGAGCCTTTATACAGTAACCTATCTCCATCGAACAAACTGAAATCACAGCAAAACAAATCAAAATCAATTAATTTTACAACATTAACATTATATTCAACTTCTAGCATTAAATCAGAATGTCAACAAGATTGTATCATAATTCTGGAGGAACTATCTTCATCAGGTTTTATGCTCCCAATAACATCCACTCAATCATGCCATCCTCAGGGTCTATCGCTGGTGCTTAGTTTGTTGGCCTTCTGCTGCTTCACCAGCAGGGGTACTGCAAATAACCTCAGTTTCTCTTGGTCAAATGAATTAAGAGATAGAGTATCTTGGTTTCCCGCCTCATGTGCTCCATCTGTTAATTTTCTTATCTCTGAATTAATGTTATTGACTTCCATAATGGAAGACCTGCACACCGGAACCCTAAACAACATCATACAGAAGTGAACACAATTCACTAGGAGCAAATGAAGAGGTCCCACTGACCAGGCCACTAAATGCCAATGTTAACTTGCTGTTTCACACATCAACGGGGAGATTCTATTTGGTTTAAGAGAATTTTTCCTTAAACATTTGCCACACCCACAGTTACTTCAACAGAAGGCAAAACAAAAGGAATTGCTCAAGTTAATTAATGAAAAAATGCCCAGATTGATGGAACATTCATAACTCGGCACACCAGAATACCTGAGTGTCTTAAAGACTTAGTTGGTTCAACATCTTCACTGCCTCTGAGGAGGGAACTCTGAATGCAGTAGATACTATGATCTTGAGATAAGAGTCATCTTCTTAAATTTCATAAATGATGTCCAATCATATAAGGCAAATGATTTGATTAAAAAATAACATGTCTGAAAAGCTTTTGAATGACACCGACTTTTTAGGACAGATCTGTGCAGTTTTGCAATTGCATTGTCAAATGCAGGAAACTCAAATAGATGAGCCGACTCAATCTATATGCAGACGGATGCTAAATACCACCTATCAGTTGTTCCCAGGAAGGAAGGTAGTTGCAACTAAGAATCACCATTAATAAAAGAAAGCACTTCAGCATTTGGAACAGATAACTGTGAAAGCAGGCCTTACTGGATTACTCTCCATAGTTACTATTTTTATTAAGATAGTGAAAAGACTGAATTTGCAACAGTTAATTCATTAGACCTTGGGGAAGGACTTCTTAAACAAGTTTAACAATCTCCATAACAACAAGTCCATTGATGCCAAAAATCTTCCAACAACCTCCCTGAGGCAGCATGGTTTTCAGCTGTCTGGGTTATGCCCTCCACAACTCCCTACAGAACCATTTTCCCTTTACACTTTCTTTCTCAGCTTTACCTGGGCTCTCGAAGCCTACATTTTCCACTGGTAGGCTCAACTGGCTCAAGGACAGCTTGTATCCCGCTGTTATAAGACTACTGAACAGTTCCCTAGTATGATAAAATGGACTCTTGACCTCACAATCTGCCTTGTTATGACCTTGCACCTTATTGTCTACCTGCACTGTACTTTTCCGGCAGCTGTGACACTTCATTCTGCATCCTGTATTGTTTTACCTTGTACTACCTGTGTAATGAATTGATCTGTATTAACGGTATGCAAGACAAGTTTTTCACTGTACCTCAGCACAAGCCTCAGTAATAAACCAATTCCAATTGTGCATCTCTCCTCACCTTCTACAGCTGTTCAAATGACAGTGCATTTCACATGCCATAAGAGTGGGTCGTCAGAAGTACTGCACTGGCTGTATAGCACTTTTGAGAGGTTATAAAACCACAATAGGTATTAAATCTAAATTCCTCTTGACTCTTTTTTCCTGATACTGATATGTTAATAAGAAGCTGGATGTTGCACAAAATTCGACTGGTTACATGATTTCAAGATTCTAGTCAAGCATCATGTGGGGCAGTTTAATTTTTAGGGAAAATTATAATAGAGTTGTAATGAGCACTGAGTTACCACAGCAACTAGTAGTCAGATCTAAAGTTAATCCATCAATTACAATTGGAATGACATAACTCGCACACGAAAGTGCAAGAACTTTTCTTTCACGCTTCTCCCAAAGAATCGTAGAGCTTCCAATCCGTTAGACATATATCGTAGCGACTCACTGCACCGGCATCAAACCGGTTCCCGACACCGCGATGTCATCGGAGGCCCCGATCCAAGATGGCACGGGGCCCTCCTCCTTCCCCAGCGTTGGGCTGGGAAGGCCCGCACGCAGGAAGGTCAGGTGACCCACGCGTGACGTCAGTGCGGGAACTGTAGCGCTGGAAGTTTTTGGATATTAAAGGCGCACCGTGCCCCTGTCGGCATTCGACCTCTGATTTCGAAACCAGCGACTCTGTGTCTTCATTTCATAGTGTGTAGCTAGCCGTTACAATATCACAATTTTATACTCATTTAATCATTATGCATAAATTGAGCAGCATAGTAAGCTTCAGCTTCAGCAGCTGGGATTATGAGAATTGGTTTAAAGTCATAGAGTCATGCTGCGCAGCAGAAGGCCCTTTGGCCCACCAAGTCTGTACCAACCAGTAACTACCCATTTACATTCATCCTAAATTAATCCCATTTTTTTCTCTCTACACTTTCATCAACCACCTCCCCAACACACACACACACACACACACACACACACACACACACACATTTTACCACCCACCTACACACCAGGGGCAATTTACTGTGGCCGATTAACCTACCGACCTGTATCTCTTTGGGATTTTTAGAATTACAAACATAAACAATAAACTGGTCACTCCTCTTTCATGTGTCACAATGTATGGACCACTCCTGAACTAATTCTGGACGTACAGGTCAACCACAAAGTGTGTTCTCACCTGTATATCACCTCCAGTCCGCTGTCAAGAACAAGCTTATTCCAACTGATTCGGATTGAATTTGCACTCAGAATGTCTACACGAGGAGGAGGAGGCTTGGAGAGAGGCTGCAGTTTTCTCAAGGTGAAGTCCACTTCTTCCAGCAGATCCTTGCCGGCAGTGGGAGAGCAGGCCACAGTCTGTTCAATTTGGGCAGAATTAGAAGCAAGACTCAAAATTCTTTCAGGGTTACTTTACTCCTTGCAGATTGACGGATGTACATTTGAAATAGACCAAACATTAATGCAAGTTTTATTACTGCGGATGCATTTTGGTCGATTCTTACTATGTCAGCACTATATACACATGGCTCACTTCACCACATCTAATAACAACACAACTTTACAGTCATTGAATCCTGTATGCACAGTGACACATATAGAATGCTGCCCTTTCATACCACTGGTATTTATTATTGAAGCATTCCTATCTGCATACACAATCGCTCCCCTCTAATTCATGCCCTACTTAAGTTCTCCACAGCTACACGCCTGTTATGGCTTAGTCCCTACCCACACGTAATCATTCTGAGGAATCACTGAGTGTAGCCTAGTGTTAAAGGAGACCCCTCTGACTTTGCCCTCATCTACCTTCATTGATACATCATTTCATCTGAGAGAGTTTAAAACGTGTAACCTCCGCACCACAATGCAGCTGCTAATACATCACCACATTACTGAATCCATATTCCAACATTTCTGAAGGAGGGTCTGTTTCACACCGAGTTCTTCCAAGGACCTGCAAGTGCCAGAGGGAGGTAAGTTTCCAGAAATGGTGTCTTTTCTAAATAATAATCTGTGGAGCTACAAGGCGGCAAGACAGGTGAATCTCCCTCACCACCCTGACCCATCCCCACTTACTGATGTCCTTCCAAGAATCCACACAAAGAATCCACAATACCCCCCCGATAAACCACTGACAACCCCACCTCACAGTCTGCTCCATACACACACTGCCATTCCACCCCACCCTGTAGTCCGCACCAATCCTCCCACAGCCCCCCCACCATGTGGTTCGATCTGACATTACCCCTACAGCTTCCTCCCACACCCTGCTGCAGCCTCATCGCGCATTCCAACTACGCCACGGCCCACTGTCACTACTCACACCCCAACACAGACCACAGTCCGTAACCCATTCCAACACCCTCACCCCACACACTCAATCTCATATAGCCCACTCTAACACAACCACTGCCCATTCCAACATGTCAACCGTCCATTCCAACACACACCAATAGCCCAGTCTAACACACACCTAGAGCCTGTAAACAACACACCCACAGCCCATTCCCAAACATCAACAGCCCATTTCAACGGCAAACTGTAACATACCACTGTTGCCCACACCTAAAATACCCCCATAATCTGCATCAACACCCTGCATAGCCAACTCCCACAAATCTTATAGCTTCTTCCAATTCCCCCCCCCCAGAGCACCAACATACCCCATTTCTCACTCCAAAGCCTCTTACCCAAATCCCAGCACACCCCAAAGGTACAGTGGTGCATAGCTAGTGCCGCAGCCCCATAGCTTCAAGGACCTATCTGTGTGGAGTCTACCTGTTCTCTCAGTGACCATATGGGTTTCCCCCAGGTCCTCCAGTTTCCTCCCACGTCTCAAAGACACACAGGTAGGTTGGAGTGTGCGAGGGAGAATAAGCTGTAGTAGTACAGGGAAATAAGAAGGGGGATAATGGGATTGCTCCCCTGGGAGCTGGCATAGACATGTTGGGCCAAGTAGTATCCTTCTCCATCACTGTAAGTATAAGTAATGTTCTATGTTCTATGAGACAAGATAGAGGAAGCTGTATAATGTGATGCCTTAGATTCAGATGGTTACATGCATGGAATTCAAGAGCATACACAGAAATAGTCAACGTTGGCACTCGTAACTGAATAAAGGAAATATGGCAGAGTGCTAGTTAATCCCATAACAAACAAAAATAAGCATTTATGCAGCAGCTTTAATGGAGCAAAGCATCCCAAGGCACTTCAAAAGACTTTAAATCAGGTGTAAACTAGGGACACATGAAACATTAGGACAGGTTGAAGAAATAGGTTTTATCACAAAGAACTGGAGGCATAATTCCACAGTTTAAGGCCTAATTGCACAGTTGCCAATGGACCTTCTATTGTCATTAAGCCTACAGGAGAAGTGAGTTGATTGTTCTTCATGAGGGACACCAGACAAGCAATTAGATTCTCAGGAAAGATGCAGATTTTCTGTCCATTCACCTGTACAAACCTGCAACAGGGGGCCTGTAATTGTTTAGTCTTCTTTCTTGTTATCTTTCTCTCTCTAGCAAAACATTGATTACTAACCGGGTGTGATTCTACATTTAGATGCGTGAGTGGATTACAGAACCTTTAACTATCGTGCAGTGAGAACCTCAGAGTTCAGGCAGGTAGTAAGCTTTCCACAAACTCCACAAAAGCACGTTCCTATCCACATTCCCACAACCCCGGCATAGTTGTCAGTGCAAGACTGCAGCTAAGTTCCTCTCCCCTAATTCAGGCACAAAGAAGCAAGTGACAGCTCTTTGTACAGCACTCAGGCTGAATGAACCAACTCTGCACAGACTACAAATCAAATCCCGAACTTTCATAATCCAAAAGCAAAAACAAAACATAGATGCTGGAAAGCTGAACAAAAATGGATAATGGTGGAAACGTTCAGCAGGACAGACAGGATCTGGCTGTTATATCAGATTTTCAGCACCTTGCTTATTTTGCTTTTTCGATTTCTGTCTCACAGTTCCAGTATTGTTCTTTTTGCTAAATTTTCCTCCTTGTCTGTTCTCATTCATCTCTTTCTACTTTCACCACCAATAGACAGATCAGCTGAGATGAACAACCCTTCAGCACCCTCTGTCAGCCAGCGCCAGCACCACTTGAGTCATCCATTGTCTCCTACTCTTTATGCTATGAGACGTTCCTTTTGCTCTCTCCACCCTAACTCTTCTCTGCATTCAAACATGCTTGATTTCTAACTTTACTCAGTTTTGATGCAAGGTAATCAACCTGAAACACTAACTCTTTCTCTCTCTGAAGATGCTGTCTGGCCTGCTATGAGTTTCCAGCATTTTCTGCTTTATTTCCAAACCTTACACATCTTCACAGCAATTATAGCAGAAAATGCAGGAAATACTCTGCAGGATAGACAATGCTTATGGGGAGAGAAACAAAAGTCAAAGCTTCAAATCAAAATCTTTTATCTTTGATTTTCACAATCTCACCACTTCTGAGTGAGCTCAAGAAGCCATCACGGGAGCTAGAAATTCTTCCAAATCGGTGTGAGGCAAAACTTTTAAACTGGTATTGGTATTGGTTTATTATTGTCACTTGTACCGAGGTACAGTGAAAAGCTTGTCTTACAAAACGATTGTACAGGTCAATTCATTACACAGTGCAGATACATTGAGTTAGTACAAAGTGCATTGATGTAGTACAGGTAAAAACAATAACAGTAGAGTAAAATGTCACAGCTACAGAGAAAGTGCAGTGCAATAAGGTGCAAGGTCACAACAAGATAGGTCATGAGGTCATAGTCCATCTCATTGTATAAGGGAACCATTCAATAGTCTTATCACAGTGGGGTAGAAGCTGTCCTTAAATCTGGTGGCACGTGCCCTCAGGGTCCTGTATCTTCTACCCGATGGAAGAAGAGAGAAGACAGAATGTCCTGGGTGGGTGGGGTCTTTGATTATGCTGACTGCTTCACCAAGACAACGAGAGGTAAAGACAGAGTCCAAGAAGGGGAGGCTGGTGTCCGTGACACGCTGGGCTGTGTCCACAACTCTCTGCAGTTTCTTGCGGTCCTGGGCAGAGCAGTTGCCATACCAAGCCGTGATACATCTAGATAGGATAGGATGCTTTCTATGGTGCATCGGTAAAAGTTGGTGAGAGTCAAAGGGGACAAACCAAATTTCTTTAGCCTCCTGAGGAAGTAGAGGTGCTGGTGTGCTTTCTTGGCCCATGGCATCTACGTGGTTTGTCCAGGACAGGCTGTTAGTGATGTTCACTCTCAAGAACTTGAAGCTGTCAACCTTCTCGACCTCAGCACCATCGATGTAGACAGGTGCATGTACATCGCACCCTTTCCTGAAGTCAATGACCAGCTCTTTTGTTTTGTTGACATTGAAGGAGAGGTTGTTGTCATGACACCATTCCACTAAGCTCGCTATCTCCTTCCTGTACTCCGACTCATCGCTGTTTGAGATACGGCCTACAACAGTGGTATCGTCTGCAAACTTGTCGATGGAGTGAGCAGAATCTGGCCACACAGTCATGAGTGTATAGGGAGTAGAGTAGAGGGCTGAGGATGCAGCCTTGTGGGGCACCAGTGTTGAGAATAATCATGCCAGAGGTATTGCTGCCTATCCTCACTGATTGCGGTTTGTTTGTTAGAAAGTCAAGGATCCAGTTACAGAGGGAGATGTTGAGCCCTAGGTCTCGGAGTTTGGTGACATTTGCTGCTTGACTATATCATTAAAAGCTTTCACTTTCTCATTCTTGATCACTGAGTAATCTGCATCATTACCTACCTTTAACAGTGTTGAGATTTTCGGGTGCTCTCTCAGCTTGATAACCCCTTTTGGATGGCTGCCCAACACTCTTAACGTCCTGTGAATACAGAAACCAGAAACATCATCGATCACAAAACAGTCAGATACAGAGTGGTTCTTGGTGAATCAATACAGAATGCTTGTTTGCTTTATGAATAGCAATATATTGTCAATGAAGTAGAAGTATGACGACCACATCATCGGTCCTGAATGTTTATGAGTGTGGACTTCACCTCCCGTTGTAACTTTAGTGGAAGATAAGTGTAATCTGCAGGCAATGAGTCATAGAGACTCCTGTCACAATCCACAATTCCAGCACAGAACACATAGAAGGGGGCTGGTGTAATGGGGTTTGCCCAGCCTTGAACCCCCTTGCCTGATTATCTTCTGATTGTGTTGATCTCCCACCAAGGAGATTAATTAAGGAGATCTTCCATTCTAATTTATCGAAAGCTCGCAGTCGGCAGATATGAAAGTGAACAAAAATTCCAAACCCATTTGGGTTGCTAATAAGTAACATAATACTTAAAGTGATATTTACATTACTCTCTTTGGGCACAGAAAAAATTACTCAAGGCCCCACATATTTTCTTTCTCTGATTACAACAATCTGTTAGGGAACTGTCTTCAATGTCCATTAAACATAAAATCTTCTGCTGTCTGATGTGGAATATGAGGTGCGTCATTTTAAATAACACACAAGGCCGAGGCATAAAAATTCTTCTGCACCTGAAAAGGCATGATGACCAACATTGTGTGAGATGCCCTCACAGGTGTTGTGAGCAGCATCTTCAGCCCTACTTAGGTTAGGCTTGTCTCCAGACAGTGGCACAAGGCAGGTCTCAGCTACCCACTGTGGTCAGGGTGGCCTATATCGTTTGGATGGATTGAACGAGTTGGGCCGAAGGGCCCGTTCCCGTGCTGGCGTAGCTCTATGACTCTAACCACAGAGACACAAGAAATTGATGAATGATGGTCAGCATGGACTGGGTGGGCCGAAGGGCCTGTTTCTGTGCTTGATGACTCTATGATTTATCTTCCAATGAGCAATTCGCTCGCACATTGTTTGCACTTACGTACATGGCAGCAAACCAGGCTGACTCCTGCTCTTGTGATTCCAGTAAAATGCACAAAGTATTTAATATTTGTGGGAAGACGGGATTCTGCAGGATATGGGCGTGTCCATCCTTATCTGCAGCCAGGCAGCTCAATGCAAAGCAGGCGTTTTTGCTTCCTCCAGTGTCCTCGTGTGACATCATCTTCTCCAGCGCTGTAATCTAAACAGGACAGTACTGCAGATCAGAGACATGGCTTACAACCAGTGTGAATATCGAATCCGTCAAAGAGACTTCCCCAAACCTAAGACTTATCCTGCCACATTCTATTGTCAAACAGAACCTTTGCAGTTACAGATTCAAAGCCAAAATGCTGCAGATTCTTAAAGTTTGAAATAAATGCAGAAATATATGCTGGGAGTACTCAGCAGGTCAGGAAAAATCTGTGGAAAGAGAAACAAGAGACTGATGGCCTCACAGAAGAATGCATGTTCTGATGGCATGAGCTGAATCAAACTGGTCAAAGCAGGTGGATCAGACTGCAGGCATCCAACTGCTCTCAGCTCAGCACACCAGGACTTAGCCAGACCACTTTAAGTCAGGATGAACAGAGTGACAGAGGCCAATTCATCTGTCACTACCCTGCACTGCATCATAAGGTCTGGCTGGCGCGAGTTTGCAGAGACAAACTCCCCGCCATTAAGAACCCAATCTTATTGAAAGTCCCCAGGATAACGTCAGGGAATTTGCCTCTGAAATCTTATATGGCCAGATCTTGTGCAAGAACAGAATTCCCATTTCATTCAGATTAGGAATGGTAAGACAAGTTCAACTATTTAATTATTTACTCCTCTCAATTTTTTTTAACTATTTAGTAATGTTCTGAGGCATTTTCTTTTTTTTCCAAAAAAGTAATCTTCATTTCTTAGCTATTTAAAACTATTTTGATAGTTTTTAAATTGCTCTGAATATGAAAGACATCTAAAAACCATTGCAAAGCCTGAACAGCTTTGACAGAAGGTGAAGCTCTGCCTACTTTCAGGGGCTGCCAGGGCTTTTCAGTCAGGACAGACCCTCGGCAACAGGTTGCCGGAGGCCAATTCGCCACTGAGACCTCACTCCCTGGGGATGGAGAGAGAGCCAACTCCTGGGGATGGAGACAGAGCTCGTCCAGTCCACTGCCTCCAGTCTCAGATGCAGACAGGTGGGGATCTCAGTTGACAGGCTGTATCAATTTGGTTCTTTAGTTCGTCTCTCCCTCCATTGATGCTGCCTGACCTGCTGAGTAGTCCCAGTATCTTCAGCTCTTATCTCACCTGCTCAGAATTCTTACAGAATGTACCTTACTCTTTGTAACTTTTCTTTTTGCAGCTTCTGAATTGTAAATGCATGTTGAGTAAGAGAAGAGGGCATGAAAATAGAATATGGATGAGAGTCTTTCAAAAAACTGAAGTACAATAACGCTTCCATGAATACACATCTGGCCAGAACTTGCTGGCCACTGTAAATTGGGTAGTGTACAGGTGAGTGGTAGAATCTGGGTTAGAATAGGATTAGTTAAATGGGTGCTTGATGGTTGACATGGACTCAGTGAACCAAAGGATCCGTTTCTGTGACTTAATGGTGAAAAACACTAACGCAAACACTTCCCACACCAAATTACCAAAGTTTATTCAGTACGAATGTCGAAAGGTTTGGGACAGAGGTGAATAGGAGACGTCCCAAACCTGTTGGCTCAGCCCTGCTGCCAATTTCCCAGCCAGTCTCCAATACTGGGCAGCACCTGCAGTCCAGAGGTGGACAACAACATGTTGAATTCCCTGACAGTTAAACTGGGAAATCTGCCCACTGAGCCTGCGTCAGATTAAACCTACCCAGGTGGCAGAGAGCCCCTGGAAAGAAGAACAGCTGCAAGGAAGAAGGGTAATTTACATTTTTAGAACTAATTATATTTGCTTTGATGTTGCTTAAAGTTTTTTTAAAGTGTTTTCAGTCACTGACTTATAGAATGATGCAGGCCCTTAAATCCACACCAATCATCAAGTACCCATTTATACTAATCCTAAACTAATCCCATTTTATTCTCCCAAATTCCCTGCAGTTCCCCCAGATTAGCCATGGAGTCATAGAATAATACAGCATGGAAACAGGACCTTCGACCCATCTTGACCATGCCGACCAAGATACCCATCTGAGCTAGTCTCATTTGCCCGCGTTTGGCCCGTATCCCTCTGAACCTTTCCGATCCGCACTCTGACACTACTCACCTGATTCTACTACTCACTTACTACTAGTGATGATTCTATTACTAGTGATGATTTACAGTGGCCAATTAATCCAATTAATATTTATTTAAAATTTGCAATAATTTGCATTCTTAATATTTATTAACTCTAAATTTCTCCTAAATATCATGGACGTTCAGAAGCATTCAAATTCCTTGACAGCTCTGACAACAAGCAAGGTGTGGGGACATGGCTCTGCCCACTATTGAAGTTTCTCCCAGCTGCCCTGTTGGTGGTGATTGGTCCTGCCCACCCACATGACAACAGCACATCGCGGAGCACCTCGCTACTTTGGGTCAGGATGGAACAGACCAGCGCACTAGCACTTGTAGGATCAAATAAAGCGAGGTCCACGGTCGGCTAGTATGTCAGTGGTGAGTGTGAGTGGAATTAGACCAGGCCAGGCAGTGATATTGACAGGTCCTTCTACCTGCTCCCTGACATCAAGGGGGAAAGAATCAACGAGTTATTCAGCCAACCTGAGAACTCTGACAAAGCAACTCAGAACAACCGCAAAAGGGAATTCAATAATTGAAATAGGACACTGAAACCAGCCTTCCTTAGTTTTTATTGTGTCAATTGAACTTAAAGGATGATACAATCAATTTCTGGCATTATATCTCATTGCTCAGCTTCCTCAGACCTGTCTACTACTGACTCACTTACTCACAGTCCCACACACATGATAAAGAGAGCAAATAACCTTCTTCAAAGTGCTGAAAAACACAATGATGCTGGAGGAACTCAGCAGGCCAGGCAGCATCCGTGGAGAAAAACAGGTGGTCAACGTTTCGGGTCAGGACCCTTCTTCAGGACTGAAGATAGGGAAAAAGGGGAAACCCAATATGTAGGAGGGAAAAGCAGAGCAGTGATAAGTGGACAAAAGAGGGGAGATGGGGTGGGCACAAGGTGGTAATATGTAGATGCAGGTAAGATATAGTGATAGGCAGGTGCGGGGGAGGAGGGGAACGGGAGATGGGTCAAAGGTATGGAGAGAGAAGAAAAAAGAGGCTAGGAAAGGGAAGAAGAGGAGAAGTGTGGTGGGGGTGGGTGGGGGGGGGCTGGTGTTGAGGATTACCTAAAGCGGGAGGATTCAATGTTCATTCCATTAGGCTGTAAGGTTCCAAGACGGAAAATGAGGTGCTGCCTCTCCAGTTTGTGCTTGGAATTCTCCTGGCAGTGGAGGAGGCTGAGAACTGTCATATCAGTGATAGTGTGGGAGGGGGAGCTGAAGTGACTGGCAATGTGGAGAAGCAGACTGCAGTTATGGACAGATCGCAGGTGTTCTGCGAAATGGTCACCTAGTCTGCATTTGGTCTCACCAATGTAGGGAAGGCCACACTTGGAGCACCGAGTGCAGTAGATGATATTAAGGCAAGTGCAGGTAAATCTGTCTCATCTGAAGGGACTGTTTGGGTCCCTGGATGGAGGTGATGGAGGTGGCGTAGGGACAGGTGTTGCACCTGTGGTGGGGGTAGTGGAAAGTTCCCGGGGTGGGAGCAAGATGGGTTGGGGGGGGGGTGGGGGAAGGAGTAGTGAACTAGGGAGTCGCGGAGAGAGCGGTCCCTGCGAAAGGCAGAAAGGGATAAGGAGGGGGAGATATGGGACCCCACCATGAAGCATTGTAAATGGTGGAAGTGGCGGAGAGTGATGTGTTGGATACACAGGCTGGTGGGATGAAATGTGAGGACAAGGGGGACCCTATCCCTGTTGGGTCTGGGAGGGGTGGGGGTGAGAGCAGAGGTGCAGGAAATGGCAGAGATACGGGTGCGAGCTCTCTCAACCACAGTCGGGGGAAGCCCCGGTTAGAAAAGAAGTTGGACATTTCAGGTGTCCTGGAGTGGAAAGTCTCATCATGGGAGCATTCAAAGTGCTGCTGGTTAAACAACACCCAGCTAGTTAGATGCCACCATAACAGTTTGTTAAGTTTAGATATTTCGGTTCCAGATAGCAATTTTTAATAATCAAAAAACTTTGTCTCATTCTGACTGAATTTTTCACATGTATTTATAATCATGTCCTTGCAATCCTTGGGCAGGCACAGTAGTGTAGCAGTTAGCGCAACGCTATTACAGTGCCAGTGATCCGGGTTCAATTCCAGCCGCTGTCTGTAAGGAGTTTGTACGTTCCCCCCGTGTCTGCGTGGGTTTCCTCCGGGTGCTCCGGTTTCCTCCCATATTCCAAAGACGTATGGGTTAGGAAGTTGTGGGCATGCTACGTTGGCGCCGGAAGCGTGGCGACACTTGCGGGCTGCCCCCAGAACACTCCACGCAAAAGATGGATTTCACTGTGTGTTTCGATGTACGTGTGACTAATAAAGGTATCTTATCTTAACAGTGCTCATTTTTGACCAGACCCATCTCCACTTTCAATATTAACCCTCAAATGGAGTACATTTCCATTTTCACCTTGTTGAACTCGGACTGTTTGCTTTTTTTCTCTCAAACTGGATGAGCTGACTGTTCAAGGAGCAGACTCCTGCACCAGTGGAGGGGTCCACAGACTTGGGATGAAGGCAGGAAACAAGTTCAAATGACCTGAAAGATTCCGGCTGGGGTTGATGGCAGACCCTTGAACTTCATATCAACATTTCAAAAACAAAAGCAAAGTTCTTTGCCTTGTCCCATTATCCCCTTTCTTGTTTAATCCTTCTTGTCTTCCACCCTATTACAGAGCTTCTCCCATCCCAAAACACCCTCTTTCCCTGCCCCTATATTTCCTGTTACAAGGTCGTCAACCTGAAACATCAGCTCTGTTTCTCTCCTCTGAACTCTGGTAGTGTTTTCTGAAGCTACTTCAGTTGGTATCACTGTAAGCTACAGACACAGTCTGACTCACCATAGCTGGGGCCTCTTCCATGTCCAGCGTTTGTTTGCGACCGATGTCCAAATTACAGAGGCGTCCTAGTGCAAAAGCTGCACTCATTCCACAGCCTGTAATGGGGAATGAGAGAGAGTTATAACCAATGTGGTGAATCAAAAAACACAACCTACAAACTGCAGTGTGTTGTTTCAGGGACACCATTTGGTCATTGTATGGAGGACCAACGACCAGGGGTGACACAGTGGCACAATCCTTAGTGCTGCTGCCTCACAGCTCCGAGAACATGGGTTCAATCCTGACCTCCGACACTGACTGTGTGGAGTTTTCACATGATCGTGTAGATCTCCCCCAGATACTCTGGTTTCCTCCCACATCTCAAAAGACATGCTAGTAGATTAATTAGCTACTGTAAATTAACCCCAAGTGTAGTTTAAAGGCAAAAAGAATCAAAGGAGAGTTGATGTGCATGTGTGGACGAGAATAACTTGCAGGATCACAGGGAAATCAGCGGAGGGGGAATGGGACTAATGAGATTGCTCTCCAGGAAGCCATCACGGACTTGATGGATCAAATGGCCTCCTCTGTGACATTGTAAGGTTTTGGGTGAGCGCCTTCTGCTCTGAACTCCAGAAGAGCATCAGGTGCTACAGAATCTCTGAAATGCTGTTTCCTTTGTGCAGTCCACTGTCTGGGCCATCTGGGATTGGGGCTGGGTTGAGAGTATGAGGGTGCGGAGAGGGGAGAGAGGACCAGATCCTGAATGGAGCTTGAGGTGAGGGGTTTGCTGTCAGAGTCCTGGGCACGGGCTAGCCTTGCATGTGGGTGGTTCATCTATCAGAGATTGATGACCTGGTGGGTGAGATGTCAGTCATTGGATCAGGACCGTGGGGATGGAATTCTACCTTTCGGCCTTTATGGGATTGGTGTTTGGGGGGAGTGTGGAATTCCCCTATGAAGGAGTGGGAGGAGGTTGAAACTGTGGAGTGTGGTCAGTCACAGATCAGTGCCTTGGGTAGGGGCTTGAGTGGGGGTGGCTGGTGTGGACATCAAGGGTTCAGGAGTCAGGGCCTAGGGCTAATTGGAAAGCCAGGGCCAAGAACAGAAGCTTTTAAAACCAAAACACCATCTCATTAGCTCAGTACATTCTGATTTATTGATTTTTCTCGCTGACGTCTCAAGAGCCTTGCAGTTTTGGACAATATCTCTTCGGATTATACGTGCATGTCGACTTCTGTCTCTTTAATAGGCACACATGCTCAAACAAATTGGTAATCAATCGCTAGGTCATTTGAACTCTGAATGCACCCTGCATGAATCCCATCTATTATCACTTTTTGACAGATCTATTGGCACATCCACCCCAAGCACTGTACTCCCCCTCAGTCCAACTATGGCCTCCCGCCAGAATGTACAGACAAGCTGAACATACTGTTCATTGTACTGACTGATCTGAAGGCTGACAATTCTTTTGGTTACACAATGTAACGTACAGCTGTAAGAGGAGAGCAAAATAAATCTGTATTTGAAAGATTACAGCTGACTGGTAGGAAAAAGGATTAGTAGAACATTATTCCTTAACTTTCTGTTTAACATTAATACCTGTAGCTAAATGTTCTCTCTGTTTGTCTCTGAATTTCTCCTAAAAATGACTGATTTTGGAATGTTCAAGTAATTACAAATTCATTTCACTTAAAGGAAAAGATTACAAAGACGTACGGGTTAGGAGCTGTAGGCATACTAAGTTAGCGCCGGAAGAGTGGTGACACTTGCGGGCTGCCCCCAGAACATTCTCAGTAACGCAAAAAGATGCAGTTCACTGTGTGTTTCAATGTACATGTGACTAATAAATAAATATCTTATCTTATCTAAATATGTCCTGTTGACTCAGGGAACAATGGTCTTTATGTTTACCAACCGAATGCCAAATAGACATTAAACCTATTTCTCTTATTAATCTTAGTCCACTGTTCACCCCTGATTGCCATATACATATTGACCCTGCGCTATACTGCCCACAAACACAGTTTTCATCTGTATGTGAACACTACCCAGTTCCATTTTGCCACCACCTCTCCCACCCCTCTGAGTTGTCAGACCACTTGCTTGAAGAACAGAAATTCCCCACAACTAAATGGAACCTTGAGACCACTCCACCGCTACCTGACTCTCAGGTGCCGCCCTGCCTGCACCACTTACTTGGGTCATCAGCCCATGGACTAGTTCTGCTCCCTGTAGGGGCACACTGGCAGTGATGTAGCCTGCTTGGTAAAGACCTCACCTCTCTTGCTAAAGCAAGGAAGTGGTTGAGGCAGGTACATTAACAACACAAGAGGAATGATCGTGGCTACTCTGCCCCAGGTCTCATCTCATCTTCTGTGTCATGATCTGGAGGAATAAATGTAAGCTGAAACATTCATAAATCTTGCTAAGAGCGACTCCAAAGCAGTTTGGGTGCTACATAACATAAGGCATGAAATATAGTAGGCATGACATTGGACCCCCACTTTTCCAATGACTAGTGCATTCCTCATGAAGGCCATATTTAAAGAACTTTTCTTAAAAGAAAAGAAATGCACTTATGGAGTCATGAGTCATACAGCATGGAAATAGGCCCATGGGCCCAGCTGGTCCATCCTGACCAAGATTCCTATCTAAGCTAGTCCCATTTAGCCCATATTTTCCTGTCCATGAACCCGTCCAAGTACCTTTTAAATGTTGTTAACGTACCTGCCTCAACCACTTCCTCTGGCAGCTCATTCCATATACTGACCACTCTCTGGGTGAAAACGTTGCCCCTCAGGTTCCTATTAAATCTCTCCCTCTCACCTTAAACGTCTGCCCCCCCCCCCCCCAAGTGCTTGATTCCCCAATCTGTTTTACAGACATCCGTAAGTCAATTTTGTCTATAAGTTGGAAAATACACAAAACTCACTCAATATGGCAACTGTACCTCCACAGTATTGTAATGAATGGCACCAAAAGCACATAAGTCTGATAAGAAAAAATGACTCATGTCATTATAATCCATCTTTAAGCACTGGGTTGAAAATCTCTCAAAATGTAATTATCTTCAGTGGCATTCTCTAGAAATTTATTTATGAATAATGAATAACCTTTAAAGCTTTGTTCTCACTCAGATTTGTGGGATTTCTTGTTCCATCTACTTTCCTGTTTGCAGTTCAGCAAGCCTGCTATTAAGCTTTAACCTTTGGTGAATAGTTTCCTGACTTTGTCGAAACTTCAGCACAACATGGTATCACAATTTCTTTTGAAAACGTTCCCGTTAGTCTTTGATACCTCAGCAACGGTTCGAACTGGGTCATTGATTCTGATGGTGCATCAGAGTCAATGACCCAGTTGGAACCAGGACATACACCACAGCAACCCACAAGGTGAAGCTCCATTGTTCACATCACTGTGCCTCCCATGCAGTTTGACTGAGCAGAAGCTTGGCTTCCAGGCCATGCTTTTGGTTTTATTCGTGGATGCTTGGGCACCCTGGGACGTTCTGGTCACAGAAGAAGCAGAAGATAATCTCTACCATTGGTAAAAATCAAAGACATTGTCCTTAGTCCCTGCCATAAGCCCATGGAACTCAGCCACAATTTCATCCAGCTCCCAGCAACTGTCTGAGACTAAACCGGGTTCACAGAGCTTTGATGTCCTATTGACCCCATGATGAGCTTTGGATCATGTATCCATCCCAATACTGAGCATCTAGTTCCACCTCTGGGAAATCACTCACTCCCCTCTAGCCTCAGCTCTTCCTCTATCGAAACCCACTTCCACACCAGACACGGCCAGCCTCCCCTCCATGGAATCAGTCTACACTTCTCACTGCCTAGGAAGTGCAGCCAGAATAATCAAAGACCCTTCCCACGCCCGACATTTTCTCTTCTCCCACCCCCTTCGGTCAGGCAGAAGATACAAAAGCTTGAAAACGTGGACCGCCAGGCTCAAGGACAGCCGCCGTTATTAAGACTCTTGAACAGACCTCTCGTACATTAAAGATGAACTCTTGTCCTCACAATCTACCTCATCATGGCCTCGCACCTTATTGTCAACCCACACTGCTCTCTGTAACTGTAACTATAACACGATATTCTGCATTCTGTTATTTCTTGTCCCTTGTACTACCTCAAGGTACTTATATTTTGAAATGATTTGTATGGATGGCTTACAAAACTAAGTTCTTCACCGTATCTTGGTACACGTGACAATAATAAACCAATACATTGTACTGTAACATACTCCTGGCAACCTGAAGTCATGCACATTCCATTTAACCTTCACCCTCTGCTCACTAACCTACCCAGTTAAGTAATGCCTCAATTTCAAAATCCTCTTCCTCCACGACATAGTCCCACTTTACCTCCACCCTTCCACTGATATAACTCTGCTTCTCCAAAACTGGCCTCTTGACCACCAATGCTCTTAATCACTCCACCAAGGAGCTAATCTCTGGAATGTGTTCCCTGAAACAGTCTCCCTTTATCATACTGCTGAAAGAAATTCAATGAGCTTGCATGCTGTCTTGGCTAAATCTCACCAAAGACAAAACAGGTTCATTGGTTGTTAAAAAAATCTAAAAATGTGCAGATGAAGGAAATCTGAAATGGAAATAGAAAATGCTGGAAACACTCAGCAGGTCAGGCGGCATCTGTGGAATGAGAAACAGAAAACATTTCAGATCTGAGACCCTTCGTCATATCTGGGGAAAGACAGAAAACAGGTTAGTTTAAAGTTGTAGAGAAGGTGGCAGAGCGATGGATGGGACAGAAGGATTATCTCTGATAGGGTGAGACCAGATAGGTTAACGTGGCAGTAGTCCATTTTTGTCCGTGTTATGTGTTGTTAATGTCAGGATTGTGGAACATGCCCAGCAGGTCAGGCTGCTCTGATGGAGAGACAAAAACTGAGCCAAAATCATGGACGATTGGTAAAAATGGCTGGTTTGGATAGACTGAAAGGAAGAGCGAGTTACCTGAAGTAGAAGAATCCGATAGTCATAAAGTCATACAGCATGTAAAGAAGTCCTTTGGCCCAACTCTTCTACACCAACCAAAATATCTATCTGACCAAGTCCCATTAGCCTGCATTTCACCCATGCCCCTTCTTTCTCTCCATGTACCTGTCTAAATGACTTATAAACGTTGTAATTGTACCCACCTCCGCAGCTTCCTCTGGCAACTCGGTCCACATACCCATCACCCTCTGTGTGAAGAAGCTTCTTCTCAGGTCCACTTTAAATCTTTCCTCCTTCACCTCAAATCTAGTTTTAGGCTCTCCTTCCCTTGGAAAAAGACTGTAATCATCCACCTTATCTATGTCCTCATGATTTTATAAACCTCCATAAACTCCACCCTCCTATAATCCATGAAAAAGAAAGCCAAATGTATTCAGTCTTTCCTTATAGCTCAACCCTTCAGTCCAGGTGATATCCTCATGAATCCTTTCGGCAACCTTTCCAGCTTAATGACATCCTTCCTGTAGCTGGGTGACCAGAACTGCACACAATGCTCCAAGTGTGGTCTCACCAATGACTTGTACAGTTGCAATATGATGTCCCAGCTCCTGTGCTCAACTGAGTCCAGGAGGCTGCAATGTGGAAGATGAGGTTTTGTTCCTCAAGCTTGTGCTTGGCCTTACTGTAACAGCGCAGGAGGTGGCAGACAAAGTGATCACACAACGTAGTCTCCTCTGGAGAAACCAAATGCAAATTGTGTGATCGCTCTGCAGAGCACCTGCGCTCAAGTCCACAAGTGCCACCTGGAACGTCCTGTTGCCTGCCATTTTAGTTCTCCATCCGATTCCCACCCTGACCTATCTGTCTGTGGCCTCCTGCACTGTTAATGCTTTTCAATCGCACCTTCAGTAACTTTACATCAACACTTGTACAAGATATCCCTTCTAGCAATTTGACCTTTAATAGTTGTGTTTCAACTGTGTGTTTCATTGCATTATAAGATTGCCCCTGTTAAGGTTCAGGGTGGATTGGATCTGGAGTCGGTCTTCCAGCCCCTCAAGATTTTTGTTGTTCAGTTAGATAAGTCGGATCTGTGTCTAAACTCCACACCTTTCTCCGACAGAAGTTTATCAATTCTCCTGCCAATTCATGTCCAGCATGGACACAGGAACACCTATCCCTATGACTATGGTAATGTTACTCCATATCTGACGACTGGAAGCTGAGAATGTGTCAGCCCAAGACAGCTATACCAGCCATAGTTTTTCACCATATCGCCCCACTTAATTAATATTCCATTTAAGATCACGAACTCAGCATGTGAAAAGTGTGAAGTGGCAATCTGTTCTTGTACAGTATGCGGTCTGTGTCCCTACATTGTTTCACTGTACACAAAATACATCTTCCATTAGCTCAACCACATCTGTGGTAATTGCAATGGAGGAGTAAACAAAGCTCGTCATGTTACTACAGGCTGCATAATCTCTATCAGTGTTATTCAAATTAGGCAGCCATCTGGGTCAAAAGATAACCTGGAGTTTTCTCCAACGTTTGATGATGATGCATCACCTCCACCAACAAACCTGGTCTCTTTTGCAAATCACAGCATGTGGAAGCACTGGGATGCTTAGCTTTCTCCTCTTCTTCTGGTGGCCTGTCTCGAGAAGGGAAAGGACTGTGAAGGGGAACAGAACTGTTATAAATAGGGCCTACTTCATTCAGGGTGAACTGAGCTCCATCAGTTCAGAAGAAAGATTCCCTGGGTTAAAAACAACCTCAGGAAGTAAAGTTTGCCAGAGCCAGAGCCCCCAGAAATTCCACAAAACAGATTTACTCTGGAGTAATTTGAGGTTTTGTCACATTTGGGGTTTCACATAGTAGCTTCCAAGTATTTTAAATGCAATCTGTTGGTTATGTTATCTGAAAGCATTAACTGTATACTTTCCAGGTAATCTTTTTGTAATATCTGATCCATTTGGATGCTTTAGATTCTGGGTAGGAATTTATTTCCAGCCTGCAACACTCCCAGGTATCCACTATTCTACGTGTAATCCATCCAAAGCCCTCTGTTAGGTTTCAGTCTGCAACACAGCAACTAATCCATAAATAAACCATACAAATCCTCAATTAGACGACAAGCTGCTCCTCACCCCTGAGCACCTGGTATTTGTGGGTGTTGGAGGGATTGAATGTTTCGGGTGATGGATGGGGTGCTGATCAAATTGCTTGCTTCTGGATGGGCATGAGCTTCTTGAAAGTTATAGAACCAATGAGCCATACAGCAGAGAAGCAAGCTCTTCAGTCCACCTTGTCCAGGCTACTTATCAGCACTTGGCCTGTTGCCTTCTATGCCTTGGTAATTCAAGTGCCATTCAAAATATTTCTTAAATGTTGTGAGAGTCTCTGCTTCCACCAACACTTCAAGCTGTGTGTTCCAGATTTCATGTGTCATTTAATGAAAAAAATTCTTCCTCAAATCCCCTGTAAATCTCTTACCCTTTACCTTAAACCTTTGCCCTTTAGTTTTTAGGACACTTGATTACACATCAGAATGTAAATGACTCCCTTTAACCCAGTATAAAATCCACCTGAATACCTTGCGATAGATGTGCCCCATTTCAGGTGGGGAGATTCTTGCCACTATCGACTTTTTAGCATCAAATTTGTAGATTGGAAAACCATCTACCACCAAACCATGTGCTTGTAATGATTGGTTAAAGGTAGGGTTTAAACTGTTCAGTTAAAAAAATAAGATATCTTAATTAGTCACATGTACATCAAGACACACATCTTTTACATCTTTTGCATCTTTTGCATAGAGTGTTCTGGGGGCAGCCCACAAGTGTTGCCACGCTTCTGGCACCAACATAGCATGCCCACAACTTCCTAACTCATACGTCTTTTTGAATGGGGGAGGAAACCAGAGCACCTGGAGGAAACCCGCGCAGACACGGGGAGAATGTACAAACTCCTTACAGACAGCGGCCAGAATTGAACCCGGGTCGCTGGTGCCGTAATAGCATTACGCTAACTGCTACACTACCGTGCCTGCAACTGAAAAGAAATTTCCCCAAAGGCTACATGGAAAATTAATTCTTTTCTGCCAATAGAACTTTGTGCCAGCATTAAATATCGACCATGGGGAATTTGCATTCTGCTTTCACAATCCTGCATGCAACTTTCAAATTGTGCATCCAGTCTGTTCCCAATCTCATCTGTTGGAGGAATGCACTGGGCTGTGGCATGAGAGTGGTGAAAGAGGCCAAAAGACTAAAGCTAGGGAAGAAATTGAGTGATGAACGTTGTTTTGTGAAGGAAAATGAAGATTTTGCTGAATAAGTAGTTAAGGGAAAGTGTGAGCTGGTCCGTCAATGCTCCAGGGCTCTTCCTTCTGAGGTTACTGGGAAAACTACCCATCGCATTTCAGAGCATGTCCATAGTGCCCCTTACATAACATTACAAATTCAAATCTGTACTCCTGGAGTGGAACAGATGTCACTGACAGAAAGTCCAACTAAAATAAAATGACAGCGTAAAGGAAAGGAAAGTAACACTGAGTATCTTGTGTGGCCAGTGATGCAGTTGGGGACCACACTGAATAAAGCATGAACTCCTTTGTGAGTTATATTGCAAAAGGTAGGGTGAACTCTGCCTTACACATGGCGACTTTACAGCAAGTGTTTGCCAGAGGTTTTTGTGAATAATTTTTGACATATTTCAAGCTGTTGAACAATTACAATAATAAACATTATTCTTGATGAAAGCACCGGTGATCCAACTGTAAATATGCATTGTATGGCAAGAAGAATAAATTGTTTTGACTTATTTGTGCTAGCAGAGACCAAAGGAGACCAAAAGTTGATACAGCTCGTGACTGGCCTTTTTATATTTAAAGTGATTTTGCCAAACACTAATAAAACCCCAAAGAACACTCAAAACTGAACCAAAACCCTTGGAATAGAAGCCCGACTTATAAGAAATTGTCCATATCCAAACATATGCACAGCTAGTTCCATGCGTTATTGAAGGACCTCTACTTGCAATGTCTACTTGCAAGACTCGATGAGCCGAATGGCCTAATTCTGATACTATGTCTTATGGTCTTGCACAAAATGGGACCTTGCTAATTATACTCGTTATCGCACTTTTCCAGAGCAGAGTGAATTTCCTGAGTCAGGCATCACAGAGCTTTTGAAGGTTGTCCTGACTGAATCATTTGCAATAACTAACAATGTGGGTATGTCTTTTGTTGACGAGCCATCCTATGAAGAATTGGTGAAAGAAGCCTGTAGTTCATTTCCTCATTTACCACTGTATTGGAAATTGGCTGGGAGTGAGCTAGAAATTGGAATCTAATTAAGAGATGTTGTAATTAAAGCTTTGAATAGTATTACCTCATGCCCAATGTTAGGCCTACCTGCAGCAGGGCCTTGTTGTCTCCTGAGCTGTAACCCAGCTGCAAACATGAAGCAATTGGAATTGGAAGAAAGACGGTGATCACAGAAAGCCATCAGCCCTTGAACAGAGCATTGGGAAGAATAGTGGATACACCATATTGCGCTAATATCTCAAGTAACAGCAAGCATCTTACTGACAGATCATTTTACCTCACGTTATGCTTGCTCCTTGACGGCATGCAGGCTGTGATATAAATCAACATCGGTGAAGTCAGACAAGGCCCTAACACTTTTCTCAATCTTCCTTGCACCACCTCCAACAAACTTCCCACAGGAGTGGAGCTAATCTTCAGAACTAATAGAAAGCCGTCCCGTGTACAGTGACTACACACCAGAATCATGGTTATCTAAACCTCAGTAGGTCGAGCTGCATTATGCAGACAATGCTTCCTCCAGTAATCTTAGATAATTAATCTGCATTTAAGATATCTTTATTAGTCACATATACATCGAAACACACAGTGAAATGCACCTTTGTGTAGAGTGTTCTGGGGGGCAGCCCGCAAGTGTTGCCACGCTTCCGGTGCCAACATAGCATGTCCACAACTTCCTAATTCTTATGTCTTTAGAATGTGGGAGGAAACCAGAGCACCCAGAGGAAACCCACGCAGACACGGGGCGAACGTACAAACTCCTTACAGACAGAGGCCGGAATTGAACCCGGGTCACTGGCACTGTAATAGCGTTACGCTAACCACTACACTACCGTGCCTGCCCCTAGGAACATAAAGGATTAGAAGTTGATCAAATAATCCCTCAAACCTGCTCCAGCAATCAATAAGATCATGGTTAATCTCACTTTAGGCTCAGTTCCACTAACCGGCCTGTTCCCCACAGCACTTAACTCCTCTACTTCCCAAAAGTTCACGTCCCTCAGCCTTAAATATATAGAATGACAGAAAACAAAGTATAATAACATAAGGACTAGGAGCAGGAGTTGGCCGTCTTGCCCTTTGGGTTTGGTTCACCATTCCCCAATATCATAGCTGACCCTCTACCTCAGTGACATTTTCCTATACTAACTCCACATCCCTTGACTACTTAGAAATCTATTGATCTCTTTTTGGAATGAGCTCAATGACTGAGCTTCTACAGTCAACTGGGGGCAGAGAATTCCAAACGTTCCCCATCTTCTGTGTGAAGAAATTTCTCCTCATTTCAGTCTTAAATGAAAAAGACAGCTGCTCACCTGCCTCATCGACACCCAAAGATGCGATCAGCTTGCTGAGTGTGTGCCAGCACTGAGGGTGCTCCAGGAGCTTCCTGCAGCCAGATTCGCAGATCGTGATCCTCGCCAGCACCAGAGCTGCATTGCTGGCTGTCCAGCCATTTACACTGTCCAGGAGTGCCGTCACATTGCCCACTATCTCCTCAATTTGGGGGTCATTCAGTAACCACTGTCGGCCTTCAACAGTCTCAGCCTGAGACAAAGGAGCACCATGCATATCATTAGCATTTTATTTCCACGTTTACTTTTTTGCAGCACTTAATGGTTACAGGTCCTCCACAAGTTACGAACGCTCAACTTATGGACACCCTGTCCCTACGAACAAGTGTTTGGGAGACTGGCGGGATAGATTTTCCAGCTGCTGCAGGGCTGCAGCATCTTCTGCTGGGTGACAATGGTTGATCTAAACACCTGGTTTAACTACACGTTTTCCTTTGTTGGCCGATTTTTTTATTTCAGTGTGTTGCCAGCTGGACACTTGCGAACTGTTCTGGTTACGATCAGTTCTCAGGAACAGAGCCCTGTCACAACCTGGGGAGGACCTGTATAGGGAATTACAAGGTCTATGAATCTGGGTTCCCGTCAAAGTAACATTTCCAATATCCCGACATCAAGAACCTGAGTTTTGGTGGTTTTGGTGAACACACCTCAGGAAGGAGATGTTGGCAAAAGGGGGGTTGGGTTGATGGAGCCACAGTTGGTTTTGGGGGAGGGGTACAGCTATGATTCTCCTGAATCCTTCCAGGAATAAAAGGATTTATAGACAAGGACAGGTTGCAAAGACTTCCCATGTATTCCATTGTATTGAAATCGATTCTTGGGTGATTTAACTGAGTTACTCAAGGTGATCATTGGATTTGAGAGGAATGTTAGAAAGAAACGATTTCCTCTGGTGGTCAAGTAATATCTCACCCACCTGGGTCATTCTCTCTTCTCCCCTCTCCCATCAGGCAGAAGATACAGGAGCCTTAGGGCACATACACCAGGCTCAAGGACAGCTTCTATCCCACTGTGATAAGACTATTGAACGTTTCCCTTATACAATGAGATGAACTCTTGACCTCACAATCTACCTTGTTATGACCTTGTACTTTATCGTCTACCTGCACTGAACTTCCCTGTAGCTGTGACTCTTTACTCTGTATTCTGTTATTGTTTTTACCCTGTACTACCTCAATGCACTGTGTAGTGAATTGATCTGTACGAACGGTATGCAAGACAAGTTTTTCACTGTACCTCGGTACAAGGGACAATAATAAACCAATACCAATAATAGACCAATACCAATACCAATCCTGCCCAAGCTCAAACAGGGGGATTGATCGAACGAGGATTCTGTACAATGTCAAAAATGTTCTTCTGAATTTGATGATGCTAACCAAATGATTCTTTAATTAAAGAACATGCCAAGATGGCTGTGCACATGTACGTGGATACTCAAACTCGTTAACAAGGAGTACCCTTTGGGTGAGGAACAGACCATTGGTTGTTCGGACAGTGGGCCGTCATGATTCCAAAATAAGCAGCAGGATTCCATTCACTTTATCATATGCTGATAACAGTGGTCTTCACTTAATATTTTTTCAGGTTTGTTTTAATTAAATTATATCGATTTGAATTGTGAAGTCTTAACAGTAACCCTTAGGCTGTAGACTCCCCAATGCCTCAATTTGGGGAATATTCTCAAAGAATCAATTTAAGTTAGTTTGTGTCTTTCACATCCCCTTTCAGATGTCTGAAAGCACTTTACAGAGATCAGCACCAACTTTTGCCCATGGTCTAGTCACAAAGTAATGGTGAAGTAAAGGTTCAAAGTCAAAGTCGAGTTTATTGTCATCTGCACAAGTACGTGTGTACACAGGTGCAATGAAAAACTTGCAGCAGTATCACAGGCACATAGCATAATATATGCAGCATTCACAAGAAAAGCATAAATTAAACATAAATTATAGACAAATTTTACAAGGAAGAACAGAATTAGAACAAAAAAAATTCATTTCAGTGCAAAATGATCAAAGTGGTCTAATGTTGCCACATTGAGGTAGTGATTAGGGTTGTGTCAGTTGGCTCAAGAACTGAATGGTTGAAGGGAAGTAACTGTTCTTGAACCTGGTGGTGTGGGACTTCAGGCTTCTGTACCTCCTGCCTGATGGTAGCTGCAAGACAATGGCATGACCCGGACGGTGGGGAGCTTTGATGATAGATGTTGTCTTCTTGAGGCAATGTCTCATGTGGATACTACTGATGGTGGGGAGGGATGTGCCTGTGATATATTGGGTTGAGTTCACTACTCTGCAGCTTTTTATGTTCCTGCGCATTTGAATTGCTATACCAGGCCATGAAGCAACCAGTCAGGATACTTTCTACAGTACATCTGTTTAAGTTTGTTGGAATGTTTGGTGACAAGCCAAACCTCCTTGACCTACTAAGAAAGCGTGTTTTCCTTATGTTTGCATCTATGTGTAGGGCCCAATATGCTAACACCTTGGAACTTAAAGCTGCTGACCTTCTCCACGGCCGATTCCCCCAGTGTAGGCTGCCCCATGTTCGTCCTCCTTCCCCTTCCTGAAGTCAACAATCAGTTCTTTAGTTTTACCGAAGTTAAACTTACCATGGTGCTGAGTGCACCTGCAGCGTTCATCACGGCTTCATCATCCGTCCACTTTAACATGGCATTCAGGTTGCCCAGCAGGTTGCCAGACTCCTGTGGCTGGTTCTGAGCCACCATCACCAAACGTTGTGCACCAACCTCATTCTCTGCAATGGTGCCCAGTATATACGCCACATCACTGCACAGGCTGCAAATTAGGATGATTCAAATGATTAATACATCAACAATTAATTAACTAATAACACAGAGGGCAGTTCATTAGATATGAAATAAAAATCAATTCCTAGAACATTAAAATTGTTAACTTCACACTAATACCAGCTATTCATACTCCAATATAAATCAGAGAAACAAAGGACTGCAGATGCTGGAATCTAGATGAAAAACACGACGATGTTGGAGGAACTCAGCAGGCCAGGCAGCATCCGTGGAGAAAAGCAGGCGGTCAACGTTTCGGGTCAGGACCCTTCTTCAGGACTGAAGATAGGGAAAGGGGAAGCCCGATATGTAGGAGGGAAAAGCAGAGCAGTGATAGGTGGACAACAGAGGGGAGGTGGGGTGGGCACAAGGTGGTGATAGGTAGATACAGGTAAGAGATAGTGATGGGCAGGTGAGGGGGAGGAGGGGAGAGCAGATCCACTGGGGGATGAGTCAAAGATAAGAAGAGAGAGGGAAAGAAGGGCTGGCAAAGGGAAGAAGAGGAGAAGCATGGTGGGGGGGGGGGGGGGTGGGGAGGGTGGTTTGTGGGGAAGCGGGGTGGGGATTACCTAAAGTGGGAGAATTCAATGTTCATGCCGTTAGGCTGCAAGGTTCCAAGATGGAAAATGAGGTGCTGTTCCTTCAGTTTGCGCTTGAACTTCTTCTGGCCGTGGAGGAGGCCGAGGACTGACATATCAGTGATAGCGTGGGAGGGCCGTTGAAGTGACTGGCAACGGGAAAATAAATCACATTTGTTTGCAGCATAGCCATCTCCAAGTGGCAGGCAATGTTTGCTTAACTGTTCCAGGCTCATATTCTCACCTCAACTCCCTCACTATTTCTAGGAGGTGTTATAAGGTATGTCAGGCCCAGAAGTCACAGGCAGTGCACTAACAGGCAGTTTGGATGTAGCCTACCTCTGCCAATTCCACTCTTGAACCTTAGAGTGCAACAGTCATTCCCAGAGGAAAGAACAGTGGTTCCATGTTCAGCAGAGAGGAGTAAAGACAGGAGAAAGTGATCTGAAAAACAAACTGGCTCCAGAAACCTGACCCTTCTCCACCCAGACATCACAAACATTCCATAATATCTGTAAATTTGATCAAGCTTTTGCTCAGATCTTAAGCTTAGTGTCATTTTTATCTTGTCTGACCTCACTTGTTCCTTGCAACGTTCCCCTGTTAGAGGTGCCACTATGGACTCCATCACAAAGTCTGAGTGATACCTTCTCAACTCAAGAAAAGTTGACAACTCACTCAAAATAGTTTCCCAGTGAAAAATAGTCTTAAATAATGATTTAGTCCACACAGCTTCAAGGTGATGTACTCAATATAAAAATGTATGTTACATCATATTTCAGTACATTTATTAGAGTTTTGGAAAGACATTCAACAATTGGCTGGCACGGTAGCATAGCGGTTAGCGTAACGCTATTACAGCGCCAACGATCAGGATTCAATTTTGGCCACTGTCTCCCCATGTCTGTGCGGGTTTCCTCTGGGTTCTCCAGTTTCCTCCCACATTCCAAAGACGTACGGGTTAGTAAGTTAACTAGTCATGGGTGTAGTTGGGCTCGTCGGGCCGGAAGGGCCTGTTACCGTGCTGTATAAATTAAAAAAAATTGTTTGGTATTGTGAAAAGTAAAACTTAATAGCCTCACATCTCACTTGTGAGATTTACAGTTGCTCAGTGAGACATGAACTTGTCGTCAGCCAAGGCGACATTCCATCTTACAGTACACAAGGAAAATGAGGACAAAAATGAAAGCCAATGGCATTAAAGTTGGTGAGAGTGAACGTTGTGATGAGGATATTAGGACTTTGCAACAGGATATGGATAGGTTGGGTGAGTGGGCAAGCAATGGAGTTTAATGTGGGAAAGGAGGAGGTCATGCACGTTGCTAAGAGGAATCAAAGGGAATTATCTTAATGGAGAAGGAGAAAGATGAGGAAAGTACAGATGGATCCAGGGTGTTCTTGTGCGTGGATCATAAAAAGTTAGCAAGTGGTTAGGATGACAAATGGCATGTTGGCTTTTATTACAAGAGGGTTGGAGTGTAGAAACAAGGAAGTATTGTTACAACTGGCATTGGAGGAAGTCCAAAAGACGTTCACTAGACTAATTCCTGCAGTAAATGGGTTGTCCTATCACTGGCAGCTGAAGTAATTAGATCTACAGTATGTTCTTTGGAGCTTAGAAGAACGAAGGGTGACCTGATTGAAACATACACAGCCCTGAGGGGGCAAGACAGCGTAGTTGATTCCTCCAATGGGAGAATCTCAAACGAGGGGTTAGAGTCACAAGATTAGGCAGCAGTCATTTCAAACCGAGGTGCATTGGAACTACTTTTTGCAGAGGGTGGTGAATCTCTGGAATTCCCTACCTTGGAAAGTTGTGGAAGATAGATTACTGGGAGAATTTAAAAGTAGATAATTTTCTGAAAGAACAGAGGATTGAGGGCAATGGGAAATTGATGGGAAGAGGAGACGAGGTCTGGGGCAAATAAGCGTGATCATATTGAATGACAGGTTAGGCTTGAGGGGCCAAATGGCCTTCTCCTGCTCTTATTTTCTTATGTTCTGAATAAAGTACAACTCTTACAGTTATGGATCAGTGGTGCAGCTGGTAGAGCTGCTGCCTCACATCTCCAATGACCCAGATTCAATCCTGACCGGTGCTGTCCATGTGGAGTTTGTACCACATGGACTCCTCCCAGGTGCTCCAGCTTCTTCCCACATCCCAAAGACATGCGGGTCAGTAGGCAAATTAGCCACTGTGGATTGCTCTTAGTGTATTGGCAAGTGGTAGAATCTGGGGCAAGTTAATTGGAATGTGGAGAGGATAAAATGGGATTAGTGTTGGGAGGGAGTCTTGATAGGTGGTGCTGTGTTACTCAATGACAAAATGTTTGAAGGATTGAGTGTTGGTTGGTTTCCTATACATCGCTAGATCTTCTCCTGCTCAAGAATATTTGCAAGGTTTTGATTCAATTTGCCAGCCTTTGTGACCCACTCCCTTGCTTGACCTTTCCCTGTCGTTTCTCATTTTGCCCACATAATTGCATTGATTGTTTTTCATCCTGTCCCTAAAGGTTCACTCGGTTGTATACCTTCACCACTTTCCACACCAATGGCATCCCAGCTGCCTGGGTGTGGGGAGAACACACAAGAAAATAGGAGCCTGAGTAGGCCACCAGGTTCCTCAAGCCTTCCCCACCATTACAAGCTGGCCTCAACTCCTCTTCTGTGGGGAGTACCCAAGTGCAAGGATACACAGAGTGACAGTGCCCAGGTGTGGGGATACACAGAGTGACAGTAACCCGGTGTGGGCATACACAGAGTGACAGTGCCCAGGTGTGGGGATACACAGAGTGACAGTAACCCGGTGTGGGCATACACAGAGTGACAGTGCCCAGGTGTGGGGATACACAGAGTGACAGTAACCCGGTGTGGGCATACACAGAGTGACAGTAACCCGGTGTGGGCATACACAGAGTGACAGTGCCCAGGTGTGGGCATACACAGAGTGACAGTAACCCAGTGGAGGGATACACAGAGTGACAGTGCCCAGGTGTGGGGATACACGAGTGACAGTGCCCAGTGGAGGGATACACAGAGTGACCGTTGGACAGTGTAAGTGGATATTCAATGGTCAACGTAACTAAGTGGTTCGAAGGCCTTGATTCCAAGCTGTATGATACCATGAGCACCAGTTAATATCCACTGGTGCTAATGAGCCCTGAACCTTCACTTTGAGGTGTCCACTCAAAAATCAAAGAAATTTGAGGAAACCCAATAATATTGTTCTCACTAGGGCGCAAGGGTTAAGTTCATTCTGTTGCAATATGAGTATAAACTCATTGTCACTCTCAGTAGCCACTCTGTCATTCTTTTAATACTCTATTAATTGCTAACCACATGTTAGAATGCTAAATTGGCCAACATCCAAAGTCTGTGACCACTTCCATCATCATTACTCTCAGAGCGAGGCATTTTACATCAGTGAGCATTACTGCCAGTTCAAATGGTTCAGCCCTGTTTCCATTTGTAATCCTGGTCGCACTCCAAGTTATCCCAAGTGATGGCTAACAGAATGGGTTACCAATCCATCAAGGGGAATGTCACTTACTCTGTGATGGATCTGCACAGAGAGAGAGACAGAGAGACAGACAGAGAGAGATGTAGTTATTAGGCCTGTTATGGTGTGAATACTGAATGCTTGCAATCACATATTTCTTACTGCTGGGATACCCTTTGGTTAAGTACCGACATCCCACAGTGTGTTGGGCCAAACAAGTGTCTGGAGCAGAGTTTTCTGTGTAAGAGCCTCACCACAAATACTGAGTGTCAGCTAGTCATAGAGTTTTAAAAGGTGTTACCATTGCAAAGAACATTCATTAGTGTGTAGAATAATGAGCAAATAAGTAAACAAAACAAGCCTGCATACAGACTGACATTTCTTCCCAGACTGGAAACAGATCACCTTGTGGCCCCTGAGTAATCCTACAGCTGACTCAAGTTTGAGGATCTATTACCATGGTGATTACATGTCAAACTGTATTTAATTGGCTGTAATACACTGGAATGAGCCATAGTTGGAAAGACTGCTATATAAATGCAAGGCTTTATTGTTCTTTCTGCAGTTCAGATTTTCATAGAATCTCACCTCCAGAGACGGTGTAGGAAAACAACATTGAAAAAAAATATTTATACAGGTTTATGGGTCGGAAAGGTTTAGAGGGATATGGGCCAAATGCAGGCATATGGGACCAGCTCAGGAAGGCACCTTGATTGGCACGGATAAGTTGGGCCAAAGGGCCTGTTTCTGTGCTGTATCTGTGAAAGGTCTTTCTGAATCTGTGAAAGGTCTTTGTGTGAGCTCCATTGTAAAAGGCCATCTCTACAGCATATGATGCCTTCGACCTAGTGTGGTATAGAATATATAGGCCTAGTGATTTTGCACAGAACTGTCTCAATAGCCCTCTGCAGCATTATTTTAACCCCCACTTCTCAGCCACTGTTTTTCTCCTGGATTGATCATACCCAATATTATCTGTATTTAGGAGCAGTGTCAGGTCAGTCTGGGGAAGGGTTATGAAGAAAACTCTAACGGAGTCAATAGTTGAAATATTTTTGGTCTTTTTCTGCATAAATACTCTTAAAAGCTAAATGTGATCCATATTGAATTTTTGTCCACTGTTAAGTGGGAAGTTCTGTTGGGATGGAGAACATGAGGCACAAAAAAGCCCATCCGGTTTCTCTTCACCTAAATAGACACAGAGGGCAGAAAGGCCCCTTTCTGTACTGTATGCCTCTATGAACTTTCCATGGTAATTTCTCCTGAATGTCACAAGGTAAAATGATAATGGATTACAAAACTAAATGTGGCAGTAAATTCCCCAACAGTTAGTTAGCAACACCGAGACAAGAAATGAAGAAAATGCATTATTGTGCAAACATTCACTATCCACAATTCTAAGATCAATCATTCCTCCTAAGCATGGTACATATACCATTGTCATCTTTTCAATTATTCACATGCTGGAGGAAATCTATCCGATAAGATTTACTTTTCACTCAACAAATTGTTATAATCTGGGATTAGTGGCCTGAAAGTAGATGAAATATTGGGCCAGAAAATCTATCATGTAGCAAAATGTCTTGGACATGAGGGTGAAATTTATTCAAGGTCCAGTCCCTTCTTTGTGCAACTATTGGTGACTTACAGATATGCAACACATGCCCTTCATGTGTATGATGATCACATGCACTAAAACCATGCTCATTGAGGACTAACAATGTTAAGAGAATGCTTTAATTTTATTTGTACAAGATTCATTTCTATAAGTGAGGCCACAAACAGCTGGTACTCATACCACAGCAGACACCTATGTTGGTTAAAAGGAAGCAAACACCTCAGCCTGCTGCTCTGGGGTCCATGATATCAACCTCCTTGAAAGTACTTTCCTATTGTTTGCTCTCATTTCTGATGTGCACAAGGCTCCCATGCCAATGGCCAGCCAACATTCACCATCCCTTCCCTGGTGAATGTCAAGCTGCCAACTGCCAGACCCTGGCCTCTTCACACATCCAAGCTCCTTCTCTCCCCACTGTCCAAGTACATGTCCAATATCTCCACTGCCCAGTGTGCTTCTCCCCCTCCATCGCTCAGTGGACCTTCTCCCCATCCCTAGAATCTCAGGCCAGTAATTTCCACCTACCAGCATCTCCCCATCTCCCTCCCCTCGTTTCTCTCCCTTACCCTGCACCAGCTATCCACTGCCCCCATGACGTGCTTGAGAATTGACTTCACTATTTTCACAATACAGTGATAGTGGAGGAACAACATTTTTGAGACCGCTCCACTGCAAAGAATATCTTGAATCTTGCTGCCCCTCACCATCATAGAAGACTGGCATGGAGCCCCATCACCGTGCCAATCCAGCCACCAAAGATTTTCTGGCCCACAATATCTCACCAAAGGAAAACCTTTTCTGGGCTCCAAGGAATGAATATTTAATGGGCGACTAATATTTGGAGAGGGCCTCTTCCTGAGGGCTAGCATCAGCACAATGGACTGAATGGTCTCCTTTATGCTGTTTGACTCTCTGATACTGGAAAAAAAAGTAATAAGCATACATTTATTATGTTGCTATATTATGTTAGAAAAATAAGCAAAATACATTTATTAATAAGAAAGGATAGAGTGTGTCAGGAGGTTTTGAATGGGAGTGACAGTAAACCCGTGTAGCGGTTAGCGTAACGCTATTACAGCACCAGTGACCCGGGTTCAATTCCAGCCACTGTCTGTAAGGAGTTTGTATTTTCTCCCTGTGTCCCCATGGGTTTCCTCCGGGTGCTCCAGTTTCCTCCCACATTCCAAAGACGTACGGGTTAGGAGGTTGTTGGCGCCGGAAGCGTGGCAACACTTGCGGGCTGCCCCCCCCCCAGAACACTCTACGCAAAAGATGCATCTCACTGTGTGTTTCGATGTACACGTGACTAATAAAGATCTTAATCTTGATCATTGTCAAGGTCATCTGCAGAATAATTCATAAGGCAATCTGTTGTGCCCTTACATAGGAGAGCAGAATGTATAAATGGAAGTCACACACTAGACCTCACTTGCACCATGCGATACGGGTCTCCCCAGGTTACAAACACCGGCTTATCGACACCCTGTACATACAAGCAAGCATTTGGGAGACCAGCAGGATGGATGGGAATGAATTTGCCAGACGCTGTAGGACTGAAGGCAACTTCTGCTGGATGAGAATGGGGCACTTCCGTGTGTTTTCTCTCGCCAACCACCTCCCCCATCGAGCCACAACAACCAGGGGCTGGGTTGAGCCGAGCAGAGCTGGGAGCACCGAACAGACTCCCTCATTCACTCACGGAGTCAGTGAGGCCGGCTGGCGGCCACTCTTCCCATGCCTGCTCGTTCTCCCACCACAGCTGTGATCGCACTGTGATCCTCTCCCACACATTGTTTCCGACTGTTCGGGTTATGAACAATTCTCAGGACAATGCCACAACCTGGGGACTGCCTGTACTCTAGTTCATAAGAGGAGTAACAGTAAAACACAGAAACCAATTAAGAAAGGGGTTAGATGTTGGACAAGTTAAGAGTAGGTGAAGCTTTACATTCTTGTGCAGAGGTTAAGGATGGCCACAGGTTATGAAGCTTTCATTAGCACAGATCATACAGACCAAAAAATATCACTTTAGCTTGATTAGACCATTAAAACAAGGGACAAAGATTTAAATAAACAAGAAATATCGAAACAAATTTTCCTCATGCCCTTCAATTCCTGCAAAGAATCTCCTTAAAAAGCAGCCCCATTAAACACAAACACCAGCCGTTCTTTGCATGAAGTCATTAACACGATGAAAGTGAGTGTCCCTTCCTTATACACATTTTGTAATAAAACCAATCGCTTCGAGAAAATCATTATTAGATTCAGACTAAGTCAGTACTGAACCCCTCACTGTGCTGCCAGTCTTAATGCTGACTGTGACCAATATTCATACTGGAAGCAAAAGATAGATTCAGTTTTCAAACTCATCCCACTTCTAGTTAGTGATGAAAATACACAGAGGATTCTGACATGAAGGGCTGGTTTCTATTTGCACAGTTTTGCAAACACGCTAGAACCTTGCCTGCACAAACTTATTGACCAGGCCCAGTTCAGACCAAAGGACCTGGGTTACCACAGTTACCAAGTCAACAAACTCCCAACACATCTATTCTACAGAGGGAGGCCTCAGTGGGTACACTCTACCTAAGCTCGTTTGTCATCATAACAAAGCACACCAATTTTAGTTTCAGAAAGAACCCTTGGAGTCAGTGTTTGTGTGGACGTAACTCTTTCATGTCTGGGACGGTTAAGGATGAGTAATAAATGCTGGCCTTGCCTACAACACTATAATCCCAAGAAATTAATAAAGAAAAAAAAAGATACACTTGTACTCAAGGCAAATATTGCATTTTTGAGAGATATAAAAAAAGCACCCAAAATAAAATTAGTGCTGGACAAATAGCTTTGAGAGTTGGCAAGTCTAAAGAGTAAAACATCAAGCCACCTTGCATTCCTTTGTGGCGACTCCTGTGTGCAGGTCAGCTCATCTCCAACTCTTGTGCCTGTGGGACGAAGTGCACAAGTCGGAGAAAAACTGGAGGACAGATGCTGCTACATCTGGCCTCCTACACCACTGGATTCGACATTCAGTCCAGTGGCACAGCACAGATGTGTTGAGAGCAGCCAGATGCATTGCATCCCAGGGAGGACGCAGTGAATAAATGTACGTGAAAGGAAGTATTTTTATTTTACTGCTTTTAATACTTCGCTATAATTTTGAGGTATTTTTAATTAAATTTATTATTTTACTTTAAAATGTTTTTATAATTAAATTTATTTGAACACCTTTTAATTGCTTCTGATCATGAAAGAGATTTAAAACAAAGACTCTCAGGGTGATTCTGAGGCCATAGAGTCACGTAGTGCAGAAACAAGCCCTTCGGCCCACCGAGTCTATACTGACCATCAACCGGTATTATACTAGTCCCATTTTATTCTCTCCACATTCTCATTAATAGCCCTCAGATTCAATCACTCACTTACACACTGGAGGCAATTTACAGTGGCCAATTAACCTGCCAATACACATGGCTTTGGGTTCTGGGAAGAAACCTGAGCACCAGGAGGAAACCCACACGGTCACAGGGAGAACGTGCAAACTCCACACAGACAGCATCAGGGGTCAGGATTGAACCTGGGACGCTGGAGCTGTGAGGCAGCGGCTCTACCTACTGTGCTACCCCAGCAGTGAGGCGCCAAGATCCAACACCTGAAGCCCGCTCAAACTGCACCCCACTCCACCTTGCAGGACGACTCTCGGTTTGAACGTTCAACTTGGCAGGCCCCGCCCACGTGGGTCAGATTAGTGTGGGCAGGAACCACAAGCAGCGTGTTGGATCCAGGACAATCTGGCCCATTAACTTACAGTCACCCTGGAGATTACGTAGGATTTATAGCACAATGTCAGCTCCTTCTGATCTCTGATTTTCCTTCATACAAGTCCTCTCTCACTGACTTCAGTTCCCCCTACATCAGACCTCGTCCTTTCTCCATTTATCTAGCTTCCCTTTGGGCAAACCTTTGCTGTACCTAAATAAGCTAAAACATCTTCACTTTGGTTACCTTCATAGTATTAAAAAATTCAAGTGTCCCTTACAACCATCTTGCTTACTGTGACACAGAAGGAAGCCACTCAGCCACTGGGTCTATGCAATTTATTCTCTCGCACACACCATCAACACCCCTTTGTTTCTTTTTTGCATTTACCTACACTAAGGGGTAATTCATTAATTAACCCACTAGCAATTTCTTGGGGTGTGTTAGGAAGCTGGAGCACCCAGGGGAAACCTACGCAGCCACAGGGAGAACGTGCGAACTCCACAAAGACAGGGTCAGACACATTCAAGGTCAGGATCGAACCCTGCCCCTGGGACCATGAGGCAGGGTTCGATCCTGTGTTGCAGGGAATGAAACCACAATTGGTCAGCTTATCCTAACAATGTCATCCAATCCCTTGATATCCTTCTTTATAACGTGGAGTCCAGAGCACCATACGTTACCCTCACATGTAGCTCCAGCCTGATCGTGCTACATTTACTAATGAAGCTCCCCTTCCTTCCAAAGCAGAGATGGTTCAAGCCGAACGCGAGACAAAACTGCCTGGCTATGCAACACAAAGTGACTGGTCAGGATGAACCATCATCAGGTGACAGGCCATAGGCTTAGATTCAGTCAGAGCTACAGAGGAGAGCTGCCAGCCCTGCAGAGTGCAGTAGGTTTCATTCAGCTGTACTTGGGTTCACTCCAGCAGATTCTCTGTTGCTCCCCTTTCCAACATCTGCAATCTCTTGTGTCCTCATCACCCGAGCTTCGGCCTCCCAATCACCCCATGCTCTTGCCATTGGTTACCTGACATGCTCATATCTGTAAAACACACCAAGGCCAAGTCTGAGTTTCCTTATGTTAAACATGTGACTTGTCAAAGCTTTTAAGAGAGAAAGCTTTAGTCCTATGTTTAAAAGGCTATGCCACAATAAGTTTGTCAACTTTGCTTGGACATATTCCTGCAATGAAAAACTAAGCATGGGGTTGACAACCAGTGTGAAAAATCAAAGTGTATTTAAAAATTATTCCTTCTCATTTTACACTTTTTATTATGGAAAATGTTGTCAATAGCAAAAATTTGATTGGACAATTTTTCACTATCAGCCAATTGGGTTAATGATGTCTGTTCATTGACCAATTGGCAGTGACGATGGGCACGTCAGGTAACCAATGGCAAGAGCAGGGGTGAGGACACAAGAGATTGCAGATGCTGGAATGGGGAGCCACAATGAATCTGCTGGAGGAACTCAGCGGGTCGAGCAGCATCCCATTCAATGGGAGGAGAGGAATTGTCGACGTTTCGGGCCAGGTGTTCAAGCACTGTTGGCAAACCTGGTCAAGAACTTGGACCCAAATCTTCTCTGATAAAAGACTCTACAAATCACACAGCCACATTCAGGAGTCTTTATGTATTACCCTACTGTGAGGTTGAGATCAAAATGTACAATTCTAAATGGATAAGATCTGTAATGCATCTTTAAGCATGGGACATGCTATTCTCTCTGTATATCATTCTGTGATCATTTTAGACAATAGCGCTATGTGGTGTGACTGCTTCGAACAAGGCAGCAACTTCACAGGAGCTTACTGCAGCAGACTAAGAGTCTTAGTTTGTGTGCTGTCTCATAAATAAACCTCCATTGTATAACAGTGCATTCATGAAGACATTACGTGATGCACCATGTATACTTCCACAGGTCCAGAATATCTTGCCGTGAAGCTTAGGTTACAGTCAAATGAATTTAAAACAATTTAATGAAGAAAAACATATACTGAATTCATAAGGGTGTGCTTATCTTGGATTTTGTCTGTTACTAGAACTCAGAGAAAATAACCAACTGCAGCGACTCACCGTCCGGTCAGGCGAACCGGCTCGGCAGTCGGGTGGCGCGACGTCGGAACGACGAGGCCCAAGATGGCAGCGGGCCTCGTCTTTCCCAAGCGACGGGGAGAACCTGTGCGCGGGAAGGACTTGATGACGTAGTACTTACGTCATTGCCGGTTGCATTGGGCGGGAACAGTCTCCCTTAAAAGGCCCGCGCAAGGTGGGAAAAAAAAGTTCTTGTTTGACAATCCTTCGACTAGCGTTTTGTTTTATTTCATGGTAGCAACCGCTACACAACAATAATAGCTGACTTTCCACTGCTTCTCAATTGGTTTTGAGACATTCATTTTAAGAATTTCAATGTAGTGTATGGAAACAGTACAGTGTATTAGTTGAGTACCTTAGTTTAAGTATTTATGGATATTTATCCCAGATTTCCACAGGGTGATGATGGGGAAGGGGGAGGGGCTCTGGCTGAGATTTTTAAATCTTCACTGGACACAGGTGAGTTGTCAGACGACTGGAGGACAGCAAATGTGGTCCCCCTTTTTCAAGAACAGCAGGGAGGAGATTGACAATTACACACCTATGAGCCACACATCAGTAACAAGGATCAATTGGAAAGGCAGGGACTAGTCAAAGATAGCCAGCATGGATTTGTCAAAGGCAGATCCTGTTTGACCAATCTGAATTTTTTGAGGAGGTAACAACATACATTGATGAGTAGATGTGGTTTACATGTACTTCAGTGAAGCCTTCGACAAGGTCTCACATGGGAAACTGCTCCAAAAGGTTCAGGCCCATGGGATCCAGAGCAAGTTGGTAAATTGGATCCAAAATTGGCTTGGCAATAGGAGGCAGAGGGTGAGGGTAGAGCGCTGTGTTCATGATTGGATGCCTGTGACGAGTGGTGGTCCACAGGGTTCGGTGCTGGGACCCTTGCTGTTTGTAATATACATGAATGACTATGCCCTTGCACCTTATTGTCTGCCTGCACTGCACTTTCCCTGTAACTGTAGAACTTTATTCTGCCTTCTGTTATTGTTTGCCTTTGTACTATTTCAATGCACTGATGTGATGAAATGATCTGTATGGATGGCACGCTAAACAAAGTTTTTCACTGTACCGCAGTACATGTGACAAAAATAAACCAATTTACTAATTTAAATTTACCAACTTATGTGGATATAGGAGGCATGATCAGTTTGTAGACAACACGAACAGTGATGAAATTGTTGTCAGTGTGGAGGGTGGTCTTAGACTACAGGGTGATATCGAAGTGTTGGTAAAATGGGCTGAGAAATGGCAAATGGAATTTAATCCTGATAAATGTGATCTGATACACTTTGGAAGTACTAAGACATACATCATGAATAGTAGGGTCCTATTGAGGAAGAGGGGTCTTTGGTATACAAGCCCAAAGATCCTTGAAGGTGGCAGTACTTGGTTAAGAAGGCATATGGGATACTGGCCTTTACTGGCTGGGGTAATGAGTACAAAATCAGGGAGGTTATGCTCCAACTTTATAAAATGTTTATCAGACCTCAGCTGGAGTATGTCTTGCAGTTCTGGTCAGCACACTATAGGAAGGATGAGATAGCGGTAGAGAGGGTGCAGAGGAAATTCCACCAGGATGTTGCCTGGGATGGAGCATTTTGGTTATGAGAAGAGACTGGAGAAGTTTGGTCTGTTCTCCATGGAGCGGAGGAGGTTAAGAGAGGACATGATTGAGATATATAAAAATATAAGGGATACAGATAGGGGAGACTGCAGGAAACTTTTCCCCATATCAGAGGGAAATAAAACTGGAAGATATAGATTTAGGGGGATTAGAGTTGGATCGTTTTTCCCCAGAGAGTGGCGAATACCTGGAATACACTACCTGAGACAGTGGTGGAAGCAGTGTCACCGACAGCAGTTAAGAGATGCCTAGACGAGCACTTGAATTGCTTCAGCACTGAAGGCTATGGGTTAAGTGCTGGAAGATGGGATTAATACAGACGGGTGCCCACTGGTCAGCATGGACGTAGTGGGTTGAATGGCCTGTTTCCATGGGGTACGACTATGAATCTGTGAGTGATCCATCCAGTGGCAATGAGCAAACTACAGCAGTACAATACACAGCAACCCTGAGTGATTTTCAACCTAAAGCATAGTGGTTTAGGTACTTCTACCTAACTGTTGACAGCACACCAGCCATCATCCAATTTAGAGCTGTGTCTGACCAGTTACAGCTTCCCTCACAGTGGTGCTACTTGTAGAGCTTAAGTCCAGAGACCCGGGTTAAATCCTGACCTCCGATCCTGGAGTTTGCACATTCTTCCTATTCCCGGGTGCTCTGGTTTCCACCTATATCCCAAAGGTGTGCTAGTTTGTAGGTTAATTGGCCACTGTAAGTTGTCTCCAGTTTGTAGGTGAGTGGTAGAATCTGAAGGGGGTGGGAGGGGAGCGCAGAGATGGTGGCAATGTGGGGAGAATAAAAAATGGGACAAATGAATGATTGACAATCAGCACAACCGACTGTGACAAAACTTCAAAAGTGTTTCTTCAAAAGCACTTCAGGATATCCAGAGAGAATAAAGTGCATGATACGACCATAAGATTTTTTTTACATCTACTTTTTCGATCTGTTAATGCAAGTTGAATATTTTCCAAAAATATTCTCCAGTCCCTGCTTTATTGAAGTTGGTTATTTCATAAAAATGTTTACGACATATATTTTGAACAAAATATCATCAATCTAGCTGTGGTAACTAGGCCACATCGGTGCACAATATAAAGTTAAGTATTTTTCACAAAGACGTCAGCTTGCTTTGTTTAACAGTATAATTGTGGAAGGGAATTTCTAAACAATTTACCTCCATAAAAAATATGACATCTATACTATAATCTTCAAATTAAAGGCTGCAAAAAAGTTTGCTTTTAATAGTGGGGTATTTCATCTAGAAAAGTACTAATGAGGGAACACTCTTCAGTGAATGAAATGTTGTAACAAAGAGATCATTGACTTGAGAAGAACTTATAGTCCCAAGGAGCACTGACTCAAAATATGAACTTCATGAAAGTCACAAAGGCTTGTCTCCATGGTAATTACCAGATTACAATTTGCCATGCAGGGACAGGACACTTCACTATTTGCTTATTTGTAGAAAAGGGTTACTTAAGTGTGACACATCAACTTGCCTCTCAAAAAATACATCCTACATATAAGCTAATTAATTCAGGAAAATTGACACAAGGATTCTGTTGCACGATTAGCTGCTGCTTGATTGAACTGCTGTAATCAGTGTGAAAACTTGTGGTACCTGTTTATTAATATGACTGTAGTATCTGGCCAGCACCAACAGATGAAAACTATAAATTACTATTTATTTTGTAATTTATAATTTTTTTATGTCTTTGCACTGTTCCACTGCTACAAAACAACAAATTTCACCTCATCTATGTCAGTGATAATAAACCAGATTCTGACATTTTACTCTGCAGATATTCATAATAAACCTGATTCTGATTGGCAGCTCAACAGATCTAATAAATTCACTTGCCAGTTTAGACACTGTGTCAGTGTCAGCAGAATGCACTAAAATTCCAATAATCCAGCTTTCTTCGGACAGTGGTGGTGCCAGACTGGCATATTTTTCCAGATTTTTGTTTGTTATTTCCATTAATACACCAACACAGTTTTAAGTCACTAAGCAACTTCACAGGGGCAGTGGAGCCCTCTTGAGAAGCCCAGGTTCAGTGGAAATGGAGGCTAAGCAAAAGAAGTGTAAACACCACATGGAATCATTAACCCCACAAAACTTCTATCCCATTGAGGTAAAAACACAAAGCAATGGATATACTCGGCAGGTCAGGCAGCATTTTTCTGTTGCAACTTGCTACCATCTGCCATATTTTGCTTCTTTTCTATCCTTAGAATTCTCAACTGAGAGACCAATTGCATTTTGTTTCAGACAATCCAATTATCATATTTTTAATTGACTGAACAGTTTATAAATTGTTTATTTACGTACTACTGTTAAACATGAGTAATGCAGGGAACTTGAATTTATGCACATCTTCAGGATGCCTCAGGTGTTTTACAACCAACAGTTGCCTTTGAAGTGCAATTACTATTGTTATGTAAGTAAGCACATTGGTAGTAGGCAAGGGTCACCTTAACACTGATGACTGAACATTGCATGTCCAAACAGACTCCATCTCTTGGAGTAGCTGCAGTAAAGAAATATTTCACCATGCCAACAATATCATCAATTGCATTGTGAAAGGTTCTCCAACACCAACTGAAAACATGCACCTTCCATTCACCTCACAGACAAGTGCAGAATTTGAGACCACCCAGGCAAGATACAACTGGTACAAACTGGACAATGAATTATTAAACTTAATATGTTGTTGAATTCCTATTTACAGTGGTTAGGGGAAATATTACTAACCATTGAATGAAAAACTAGTTTTACTACTCCATTCCCAGCTTCTTCCCTTCCCCTGCCCTCCCACTTCACCTCCAGAATGTTCTAGATAACTATGATCTGACTTCTGATAATCCTATTAAACTATCCAGGCCATGGGTAGAAAGTAGTGAATCTGGCATGGAATCTGCACAGTGAAGGCTGTCGGGAGCTTGGATTTGAATTCATTCAATAAACAGCTTATCATGCTGCATCTCCCACAGTCCACAGCAGTAGAGAAAACTGCCTATGACACTGGACACCATGCCCTCTGCAAGGAGGCACATGGATATCTCACCAAGCTCTTTGACTGTAATTTTCCTTTTCATCAACTTGGATCTTGCAGTTTTTTGGTATTAAATAAATTCACTTTTTCTTTCATTTGAGGTGTTTTATTTAACTACAGAGCAGACATGATGACATGGACAGGTACATGGATAGAAAAGGTTTAGAGGGATATAGGCCAAACGCAGGCATATGGGACCAGCTTAGATGCGGAACTTGGTCAGCATGGATGAGTTGTGCTGAAGGGCCTATTTCCATGGTGAATTACTCTGTGACTCTACGATAGAAGCACTGCCTCCACTGGTTTGCCTCACATTAGAAGATAACACAATGTTCTCCATATGTAACAACACAAGTAAGGGATCGATGGTCATTAGTCATGAGCACTCCAAGTGAGGCATTAAGCCACGATTCCATCTACCCTATCTTCTCAGGTGAAAATAAAAGATCCCAGGGCACTATTCAGAAGAGAGATGAGTTCTCCCGGAGTCCCAGACAATATCCACGCCCCTATCAATATCACTAAAATAGATATTATGCTTCTTGGGCCAAATTTTCCTTCAATAGTAATAGCATGAAACAATCCACAGTATTCATAATGGACAAATCAGCCACTAAGAGAATTCTACATGTCTCCACTAATTACCAGTTACATTGGAAATGCTAATTTCGAAAGGACTGCACTGTGTAATGAATTGACCTGTATGATCGGTATGCAAGACAAGTTTTTCACTGTACCTCGGTACAAGTGACAATTATAAAACAATACCAAATGTTTCGCTCTGCAAAGTACTGAGAGCAGCACTGCAAGATATTGGCTCCAATTGTAGATTGTAGGGTAGCTGCTACACTCAGCAAGCCCCCCCCCCCCCCCCCCCCGTATTACTTTTGCACATATATCAGCTTTTGTTCCAGACAGACTCATTCCCATGTGCCCCCCCACCCCATTTCCTCTCACCTCCTTCTCATATTCATTTTAAAGCTCAGCAAGAGAAAATACTAATAAATTCTTGAAGAAAAGCAAGGAACAAGCTGAAAACATTATTAAAACCTCTCCCTTAAAGAAACAGGGGTTCCAGTGACTATCAAGGAACCAGACTCTGGAATAGCCCTTTCACCTCCAAGCTTCCATTTTCACATTTAAGCCTCTGTTGGCATATTGCTCCCAGTTGCCTCCACCCTGTCCTTCCTCTTCAACCCAAGTCTAACTATATTCAGGCAGAGATCATTCAAAAAGCACATGGGAACGGTAATCTGTCTTTGGTTGGGAGGACTGAGTAGAGTGGCTGGTTGTACTCTCCCTCTGAAACTCACTGCCATTGACCATGTGCTGGGAGACGAGTCCTCCCCACAAGCAATGCTCTCACACACCTTTCACACTGCTGCCCAAAGACAAATCTGCACCCATACTATAATTGGGGCAGATGCAGGCTTGTTTCCACAACCGGTTTCAATAATTAGATCTGGCGGTGATATATCTTATTGCGTATCTTTAAACTGGGCCAATGGGCTAATATCTTGCTGTTGCTGGGGATAGCTTGATGAATTAAAAAATAAGTCCAATAGACAATGACTAAGATTGTTCTTAACCTGAGAGACAACGAGTGTTGGCTTTCCTGACTGGAGAAAGGCTTGCACTTGAGTTCAGGAGTCAGCACTGGGACTTATTCAGTAAAACTCCAATTATCTGCTTTCCCATTGTTCGGAAATCCTGCTGCCTTACCATCTGGCTCATCATTCCCACTCTTCCTTCGAAAGCACTGGTACCCCATTCTCACGTTCCCTTTAAACTCACCTGGTTCACTGGAAAATTTATTATGCTACTGCGTAACATCTTAGAAAAAAGGTGAATTAGAAGAATGTTGGATTTTTATTAGGAGTAATATCCAATGGTCTGGAAAATCTGCCAGTCTAGCACCAAAGTCAGAACTCAGAATCAGGTTTATTAACACTGCCATATGTGGCGAAATTTGTTGTTTTATGGCAGTAGTACAGTGTAAGACATAAAATTTACTATAAGTTACCCAAAAATAAATAAGTAAATGCTGCAAAAGAGGAATAACAAGGTAGTTTTCATGTACTGTTCAGAAGTCTGATGGCGGAAGGGTAGAAGCTGTTCCTGAAACATTGAGTGTGGGTCTTCAGGCTCCTGTACCTTTCTCCCTGATGGTAGTAATGAGAAGAGGGCATATCCTGGATAGTGAGAGTCCTTAATGATGGATTCTTGAGGCACCGCCTCTTGAAGATGTCCTTGATGGTGGGGAGGGTTGTGCCCCCAATGGAGCTGGCTGAGTCTACAACCGAAGATTATTGGAGTTTTATTGTACATAAATGATCTGGACCTGTGTAGTTTGGGTACGATTTCCAAAGTCTGCAGATAACACAGACTTGGCAACGTAGTAAAAAGTAAACAAAATAACAGCAAGTTTCCAGATGACAAGGACAGATTATGAAAGAGTAAGACATATGGCCGAGATAAAGGTGGATTTCGATGAGTGAGCAAGAAGTCGAAAACTGGAGTATAATGTGGGAAAATGTGTTCCCTTTGGGTGGAAGAATAATAAAAATTATTACTTATATGGAGTAAGAAACCAAGTGATTTGAGAGTCCTCTTACATGAAGCATAGAAAACTGCCATGCAGGTGCAAGAGGTAATCAGGAAGGCCAATAGCATGTTGGCTTTTATTCCAAGGGGGTTGGATTATAAAAATAAGCAAGTTTTGTTATAATTGAACAAGGCAGCAGTGAGGCCTCATCTAGAGAATTGTGAACAGCTTTGATTCCTTCATTTGAAGAAAGATATTATCATCAGAGGCAGTTCAAAGCAGGTTCACTGGGATGATACTGGGTGTGGAAGGATTGCTTTCTGAGGTAGGATTGAACAGTTTGGGCCTTTGCTCACTGGAATTTAGAAAAATGCAAGGTGATCTTATCGAAACATATAAGATTCCAGGGGACTTAATAGGATAAATGCTGGAAAGAGGTTTCCTCTCATGGATGAATCTAGGACCAGAGGGAATAATTTCAGAATAAGGAGGTACCCATTTAAGACTGAGATCAGGAAGAAGTTCAGCTCTCAAAGAATGGTGAGCCTTTGTAATTTCTTGTCCCAGGAAGCAGTGGAGGCTGAATCCTTGAATATATTCAAAACTGAAATAGATTCTTAATTGGCAAGGGAATCAAGGGTTATTTCAATAGGTCAGGAAAGTGGACTTGAAGAAAGTTGAAAACAGACACTTTGGAAAAACAATATGGAGTAGTGGCATAATCAAAGTACCACTAATTTGAAGGGACTGCAAGGACAAAGGATCCCTTAGGTGCATAGTCGGAAATGTGTAGAGGTGGCAGAGTCAATTAAAAAAGCAATTTAAAAAGACGCTATTACAGCACCAGCGATCGGGGTTTCCTGGTTTCCTCCCACATTGCAAAGACATACGGGTAATTTGGTATTAAAATGGGTGGCGCAGACTCGTTGGGCCGGAAGGGCCTGTTACCACGCTGTAAATAAAATTTAATTTCCAGTTGATACAGCTCAAAGATGTTAATACGTAACAACGTGTTCTACTCCCTACTCCTCCTCAGATACAAATTGCAGTGTTGATTCAATGCTCTTCAACACTAAACATTGTGGACATGGTCTATGACTTTGCTCTCTATGTGCTTATAAGGACATAAGAAATAGAAGCAAGGGTAAGCCATTTAGCCTCTTGTGTCAGCTTCAGCTTCAAAGAGATTATGCTGACCTTTGAGCTCAGTGCCATTTTCCTGCAGTAACTCCATACCCCTTATGTCCCTTAACATACAAAAATCCGCTCAGCAAATGAGCATCCACGGTCCTCTTGGGATAGAGAATGCAGAGAATTTGGAAGAGTTTAGAACCATGCACCATTGTCCCCTGTTGGCCCTGATAGACGAACAAAGATATAAACCTTCTGTGAATAAGTTCATTCTCATATATGTAACTCTTGCTGGCCTCCTGTAAATGCACAGTTTTAGTTCCACATGTTCAGTGTTTCAGCTGAGTTTGTTGTTTGTTTCAAATGGATCTTTCAATTTATATTATTAAATATTTAATTATATTATTTGGAATTACTGTTTTTTTTGTCAAATCAAAGCAAACCCATGTCCTTCAATCTTAACAAACCAAAGTTAAAGACTCCCAGCTTCAGATAAACTTTTCTTAAATTGTTCAACGATATATTGTGTGGGAGCCAGCCTTAAGAGTTTTGTTGAAAAATTTAACAAAGGAAATCTCTGTCACCTTCTAAAAGCACGCTCTTTCATTGATGTCAACTTAACCATCTAGGAAAGGTCAGAGGGAAGTCCACACAAAGCGTGATTCAATACAAACACCGTACGCCATAACAAACAGGACAAAGGTATCTATATCCAGACAAAACTGCAAACAGAGTGATGTATTCAGGAATCAGTGGCAAAAGCTAACAATTACAAATGATGAAATCAACCCTGAATATTTAACGGATCAACTGCGTTTTGGTCAAATATGGATTGTTTTTTCTTTCATATCAAGTGGATTTACTTGGCCTGGTTTACAATGAATTAGCTTGTGTAAATGCAAAGTGCAATTGCTAAGCCCGGAAGACTTTGAACTTGGATCCAGCCATTCAATTGCAAGAATTGTTTTAAAGTGGAGTTTATCACGGTGCATTGGCAGACATAAGCGTGGTTACATGTCACTACACAAACGTTGACCTGTCCCCACATCACTACACAATGGTGGAAATCAGACCCAGAGTTTGGCTGCTTGCTGCGACAAAACTGTGCAACTCGTGTATGGGAAAGTAGCCGAGGTCTAATTGAAGGTTACAAAATAGTTTTGTATGTTCATCTTTTAAAAATTCACCAGTATTTCTTCCTTAAGTTATGTCTGCAAATTCCTCAGCTCTTGCTCAATTATAAATCTTGTTCAAGTTAAAGGACCAGGGACTGGGATGAGGAGAGAACTTTTCACTCTGCGAGTTTATAATTTGGAAACCAGTTGAAAGGATGGAGCAAGTTGATTTATCATTAACTTTCAAAGGGGAACAGGATAAATACATTAAGAGGGGGATTGTGCAGGGCTGAGAGGAAAATGCAGGGGATAGCAGTAGAAGGACATGTCTTTTCAAAGATCCAGTACAAATACAATGAGCTAAGTGGCCTCTTTCTATACTGCATCTTTCCCTAAGACTTTGATTCTAAAGAGCTTCGCAGACAAATGACTAGTGTTAGCAACAAGAAGCTCTCCACCTAAACAGAGAGTTTAAGAAAGCTGAAATGTGCCAATGTTCATTAAATAGTTGAACATAAAGAGGCTACACTTCTACTGGGAGACCACCAGTGACAGCACTAAACCTTGACATCATAAGTCAGTGAAGTGCAATACAGTATTGTAGTACGAGTTTAGATTACCCTACTTCAGAAATCTGGGTGATTTTCAGAGTATAATTTGTTCATTATTTTAATATTAAATCTCTGATCCCAATAATGTTTCACTAAACTGACTATGGGATTTCATCATTCATGTGTGATAAAATAGGTTATGCATGCGCACTTTCTACAGAAAGTTATTAATTAGTGAAATGGACTGGGCCCAACAAAATGACTAAGGAGACAGAAGGATGTTTAAAGAAGCAATGGCAAAACCTCTGACTAATGATGGAATGCACAAATTGCAGCTTGGTATAAAAGCAGAATAAGGAATGAAAATACTTACATGTTTTCCTAAAGTTCAAAGCTGTTACTGGAAATTAAATACATGATTCCCAATCTAACTATTACATATCGTTCTGGAGTTTATATCCATGTCCAAATTAGCAATGATTTCCCTGATTTTCCTTTCTATGAAAAACCAGAAGCGTAACAAAGAGGAAATGAACAATGGACTGATGGCCCAGAACATTCCCTAGTACTTTGCAGCCAATGAGATAAAACAATGACAGCGCTTTTAAAAAAAAGTAATGCAAGAAAGGGGGCAGCCACACTGTGAAGAGCATGGCCCCTCAGTCGGTAATGAGAAATTGGCAGGGTAATCTATTTTAACAACATTGTTTGGTTAAGATACTAGTGAAAACTCCTCTGCTTATCTAAAAATTGAGGCATAGGATATTGCACATAAGGGCAAATGGTACCTCAGCTAATCAAGTTTCTGGAATGGTTGAAACCATTGAGCCAAGTCTGGCCCCTTGGATGCAATGCTGGAACAACATTATCACAGATACACGTGCTGTGGTGAAAAAATCTGAACTAAAAGTGCTTACTGCTGACACTTGAAGCCTGACAAGTTCAACGTTTGTTAGCCAGTACCAACAAACTTACCCTGACAATCACAAAGTATCGTGCCCCAATTTTTAAAATGGATTTTCTTAAAATTGCACCAAAATAAATTAAATGAACCAAATCTAGAGTGCAGATAACTCTTTTTAGAAAGAAACATTTAGAAGGAACATGTGAGCTTGCAGAAGGTAACATTGCAAGAACTGCTTCCGTGAAACTGGGAATGATGGAATGAGTTGACCAAAAATGTGCCCAAGACAGGCAATGGTAACATTTTTCTCATACTTCATTATGACATAGAATGAGGCAATCCCACCGATGACCATCCCCAATTATTTCCCTGTAACCTATTCCCTCTCACTTGCCTCTCTCTTAATTCTCTTCTGATTTTCCCACCACCCACCTACACTGGGGATAATTTACAGTAGGCAATTAGCCAAACTACCAGCATGCCTTTGGGAATATGGAAGGAAACTAGAGCACCCGGGGGAACCCCACGCAGTCACAGGGAGAACATGCAAACTCCACACAGACAGCACTCAAGGTCAGGGTCGAGGCCAGGCTATTGGAGCTGTGAGGTAGCAGCACTACCTGCTGTGCCACCCAATGCATGTGCCTCCAGAACCTTATAAACTACCTGGGACTTCTCATTGAGTAAATCACCCATCCACATCACAAACAGGTCAAGGAGGACATTCCTTCAATGTGCTCTAAATGACAGGCACCCACTAACTGATCAATACAACAAATATGTAGCCATGTGCAATCAAGAAGAACATAGAAACCACAAAAAAATGTGCTGGCATTGCTCCTTAATTAACCATTAGCAAAAACCTTTCAATCAAACCTGCTTTAAGTTTTGCCAGTGCTGGTTTTAATAAAGGTACAATTGCAAAATAATATACACAATTACATGAGGTACTACAGCAACATCTATTCCAGAGAGTCACTAAGTAATTTAAGTGTCTAACTGTTAATAACAAACGTCACAATATTTACCACAGCCAAGAGTCATAGACCAATATTTAAGAGGCGAAGGCCTGTTACTTCCTAGAGCATCACAGTTCCCGAAATCATTAAAAGGTTACATCTCCAAGGTTTAACATAAAACGACAAAGCAATTCACAACAAAAACCTCCCGCTGTCTTTTGCAAGTTGTTATTGTATCTGCTTCAACCACTTCCTCTGGCAGCTCATTTCTCATACACACCACCCCACAGTTCCATAAACAAATTCATTAGGCAGAGAGACTGAAAGACCTAGGTTTTTTCTTCAAATGAAAACAGCAATGGTGGAAACTATGTGTATTTTATATCACGGAGTGGATGAAAGGAGTAAATGCAGAGAAGTTATTTGTGCAGAATGAAAGCAGCTAATCAGACCATGAATTAAATGTCACGGGAGGATAATGCATCCTCTCGGACTTGCTAACTTACAGAAGCAGAATCTGGTTTGAAAAACTGTCACACCAGGACTCAGCCAAGATGAGAATTATATCAATATCCAACCGGGACTAACTGACGGAGAACCTTGGCAGTTTCTGACGCAAGCTAAGAGTCAGCAGTAGTGCTCCAGGTCACGAGTCACAGGGATGCTTGACCTGAGAGCCATTGATACATTCAATTTCTTTATTATTACAACAATACCAATAATCCAGGCAGCATCCTGGTGAACCTCTTCTGCACCTTCTCCAGACCCTCCACATCCTTCCTATAGTTTAGTGACCAGAATTGCTCACAATACTCCATATGTGACCTAACCAAAATTTTATACATGACTTTCTGACTTTTTGACTTCTATACTCAATGCCCCACCCACTGAAGCATGCCGTACACCTTCCTTACCTGGTGTCATGACAGCAACCTTTCCCTCAATGTCAGCAAAACAGAAGAGCTGGTCATTGACTTCAGGAAAGGGGGCGGGGCGCACACTCCTGTTTACAACAGTGCCGAGGACGAGAGGGTTGAGAGCTTCAAGTTCCTGGGAGTGAACATCACCAATAGCCTGTCCTGGTCAAATCAAGTAGATGCCACGGCCAAGAAAGCTCACCAGTGCCTCTACTTCCTCAGGAGGCTAAAGAAATTTGGCATGTCCCCCTTGACACTCACCAATTTTTATAGATGCACCACAGAAAGCATCCTATTCAGATGCAACACAGCTTGGTTCAGCAACTACTCTGCCCGGGACTGCAAGAAACTGCAGAGAGTTGTGGACACAGCCCAGCACATCACAGAAACCAGCTTCCCCTCCATGGACTCTGTCTATACCTCTCACTGTCTTGGGAAAGCAGCCAGCATAATCAAAGACCCCACCCACCCGGGACATTCTCTCTTCAACCCCCTCCCATCGGGCAGAAGATACAAAAGCCTGACAGCACGTACCACCAGGCTCAAGGACAGCTTCTATCCCGCTGTTAAAAAACCATTGAACAGTTCCCTAGTATGATAAGGACTCTTGACCTCACAATCTATCTCATTGTGACCTTGCACATTAATGTCTGCCTGCACTGCATTTTCTCTGTAACTGTAACACTTTATTCTGCATTCTGTTATTGTTTTCCCTTGTACTACCTCAATGCACTGTTGTAATGAAATGATATGTATGGATGATATGCAAGACAATTTTTTCACTGTACCTCGGTACATGTGACAATAATAAACCAATTTACCAGCATGTTATTCTGGCATGTTCAGGACTGTGGTGGTGCTGGACAAGCAGATTTTCCAGTCTGTCAGATGTTACTGTTTTAATATTTTAAGCATATTATGCAGTAGAATTATAAATTTTCCAGTGAACCTGCTAAATTTCAAGGGAGCCTGGGAAACAGAACCAGGCAAGTTCCAAGGGAACGTGGGAACCAGAGCCCCAGCAGGTGGAAGGGAGAGCAGGAACCTCGGGCCCTCTTGGCAAGGGAATTCCAAAGATTCACCAGCTAAAGTAATTTCCTGAATGACTGAGTTTGAGACTGTGACCCTGGTTCTAGATCTGTCAGTCAAGGTAAACATCAGCCTCGCATCTATCCTGCCAACCCCTTCGGGGATTTTGCATGTTTCAGTGAGATTGCCCATCATTCTTGTTAACTCTCAAAAGCATAGGGTCACTCTGTTTAATCTCTCCTCACTGGACACTCCCTCATCCCAAAAATCAAACCAGTGAACTATGGTTGCACTCCCTCTATCATAAGTATATTTTCTCTTCGGTCAGAAGACCAAAACTGCACAAAATATTCTACGGCTTCATATAATTGCAATAAAACATCTTTAGTCTTGTACTCAAACCCCCCTTACAGTAAAAGCCAACATAAGGATCACACTTTAATTTCTTGTTGCACCTGTATGTTACCTTTCAGTGATTAATGTACAAGGACAAACAGATCCCTCTGAATACCAACACTTTCAAACATCTCACTATTTCAAAAATAGGCTGGTCCATGCTGACCAAGATGTACATCTAAGCTAGTCCCACTTGCCTGTATTTGACCCATATCTCTCTAAACCTTCCCTGTCCACGTACCTGTCCAAATGTCTTTTAAATGTTGTTATTATACCTGCCTCAACAACTTCCTCTAGCAGCTCATTCCATGTACATACCACCCTCTGTGTGAAAAAGTTGCCCCTCAGGTTCCTTTTAAATCTTTCCCCTCTCACCTTAAACCTATACCCTCAATTTCTTGATTCCCCAACCCTGGGAAATAGACTGCGTGCATTCACCCTATCTATGCCCCTCAGGATTTTATACACCCCTTTATAAGATCACCCCTCAGTCGTCAATGCTCCAAGGGATGAAGTCCTAGCCTGTCCAGCCTCTCCCTATAACCCAATTCCTCAAGTCCTAGTCACATCCTCATAGATACTTTCTGCACTCTTTCCGGCTTTGTGGCACCTTTCCTATAGCAAGGTGACCAAAACTGAACACAATGCTCCAAGTGGAGCCCTACTAACATCAACATTACATCCCAACTTCTATACTCAATGGAAACACAAGATTTTAAAGTTTCTAAAGTTTCAGACACAAGACACAAAACTTCTAATTCCATTAATTTCTCTGAAAATATTCCATTACTAATGCTAATTGCTTGCAGCTCCTCATTTTTCTAGATCTCTTGTTCTGTCTATTCCTGGGAATATCTTCTGTGAGGATAGGCACAAAATATTTCTATTCTATTTCTTTATTCTCCAATATAATTTCTCCTGCCTCACTCTGTGAGGGGCCCACATTAACTATTACTCATCTTTTCCTTGTTACAGATTTAAAAACTTTTACAGTCTGTTTTTATGTTCACCCTCATGGTCTGCTTTCCCCTTTTTGTCCTCCTTTGCTCCAACCTGAAATCTTTGTCATCCTCAACTTACTGCTCTTTTTAGCAACTCGAAGCCTTTTCTTCTGATATAATATTTTCTATATCTTCACGTTATAAAATAAGGAGCCGTTCGGCCCATTTAGTCTATCCCGACTCTCAGAGCAATCTCAGTAACCCCGCCCTTGGTTCGTTGTGCCTCTAAATTCTGAATTTATACTGGGCTCTGCATTATCACGATTGCTTGGGGCAGATTTGTTTTGTGACTTGCTGTATACAGTAACTCCATGCATAGGTGTTCCGTAACTTTTATATCTCCTGTTTATTCTGGTTCATTCCCCATCACTGAATCCTGAGTACTGAGTGTCTTGCTGCATACAAGTTTGAAATGCATCCTGTTCCCATTGAAGGAACTCCATTCTCCCACCTCCAATACCTCATCCCTGGGCACACGTTCACACAAATTCAAGCCCCTCATTATTACTTTAAATCACTTTCCCAAATTCTTCCTTTGCCTTTCTTCCGTCAGTTGGTGGTTGATGCTTTACACTATTTTTGCAAGTGATTTTTATTGTCTTTCCACTTTATCCACTGATTTTATTCCTAACTTATTGAGAGATGAGCACTCGTTATTCTGCAGTCTGTTCGTAGTCTCCGACAAATGCAACCATCCTCCCTTGAATATGTTATCCCCACTAGTGTGAATTCTACAGACAGAAGAGACTGGAGCAGAAACGAACTGCTGCAGGAACTCAGTGGGTCGGGCGGCATCTGTGGAGGGAAATGGACAGTCGACATTTCGGGTTGAGATCCTTCACCCGGACTGAACGATAGAGGGGAGGTGGCCGGTACAAAGAGGTGAGGGGAAGGGGTGGAGAAAGAGTTGTCAAGTGATGGGTGGATCCAGGTGAGGAGGAGTGACAGGCAGATGGAGGAGGGGAGGGTGGGGACAGTGACAGAGGCTGGGAGGCGATGGGTGGAGGAGACAAAGGGCTGCAGATGGTGAAATCTGGTGGGAGAGGAAGATGGAGCACGGAACCAAATAAAGGAGGCGGAGAGGGCGGATGGGACCCAGTGGGAGGAGTGTGAGGGTGACGGGCAGATGGATTGGGTGGAGGAGGGGAGAGGAATTGAGTGACGAGGGGCTGGGGTGGGTGTAGGAAGAACTGTAGATCAGGAGAAGAGAGAAAGAATACTCAGCAGGTGCACCAACGCTTCGATAATCCAGATTGTGTCTGATCCCAGCTGCTGGTTTATTAATGGGCAGGGTACTGCAGAACCATATTAATGGTGGTTTATTATTAACCATGTTTTAACACTCCTGTTCCTAGATTCCTAGTTCCCTGCTCTTTTATGGTCTCCTTAAGCCTGTTCGCCTGTAACATTGCAGCTACTTCAATTTCTTACAGATCCCCCAAACTCAGTCTCTCTACCCCAAGCAGTTCACCCTGGGACACTGCTCTTATTCCGGCTGCACTTGAGTCTGTCCTGTAGCATCCCCCCACCCCACCCCCACACCCATGCCCCCACACACCCTCCCACCCCACCCACCCCCATAACCATCCCCACACCCCCTACCACCCACCCCATACCCATCCCCCAGCCCCCCACACCCCCCTCCCACCCACCCCATACCCATCCCCCCACCCCCCTCCCACCCACCCCATACCCATCCCCCCACCCCCCTCCCACCCCCCATACCCATCCACCCCAACCCACCCCCATAACCATCCCCACACCCCCTACCACCCACCCCATACCCATCCCCCAGCCCCCCACACCCCCCTCCCTCCCACCCACCCACCCCACCCCACCTACCCACCCCACCTCCCACTCACCCCCCACACCCCCAGGACAGAGGTGAAGAGGTTTCGAGGACAGGCACACTCACCGCGTCTCTCCCGAGCCCAGGAAGCCGCAGAGGGTCAGCAGGAGCTGCCGGCTGCTCGGATACCCCAGGAAAGATCGGACCAGCTTCTCCTTGTCCCGGTGCAGCCCCAGAACCAGGGTCTGCACCGTCTGCCGCACCTGCTTGCGGTCCGCAGACAGCAGCTGGGGGAAGCAGGCGCTCCCGTCCGCACCGCTGTGTTCCCACATGCCGGGAACACTCTCTCCCTGGAGCTCACACCTCCCGGGACTGAAGCGACAGGATCCGGACGTGTCACCGAGCACTAGCTCTGACAGCCGGCACCACCGCTCGTATCTCAGACGGTGACCGGTGCGTGTCGAACCCACCCCCTTGTGTCCGACAACAGTGAAAGATGTCCCTGAATGTCCAATCAGCCTCGGGCAGCTGGAGAAGAGGTGGGGAACCCCTTCCCCCGCTTAAATCAGGTGCAACTGGGAAACTGCTGCTTTGGGACAGGTTCTGGGCTGTTCACAGAGAGATCCAAATCTCAGCCAGGAGGAAATGTTGGTACAATTGCAGTAAGGTTCTTCTGCCACAGGAGAGGGAGGGGCGGGGTCAGGCGAGGAAGCTCCTTAAATATTTACAATATGGGATTGGGGTAGCACCCTAGGGAGCCACACGGTGTGGCATCGATGCTTTTTTTTATATATAAAGAGGTAACACTAATGGTTAATCCGTACACGAATGTAAAGGTTTGCACTGTTTTATTGTTTTATATGGTTTGTCTTTTATGATGAATAAAGTTTATTCTGAAATTAAAAAAATTATGAACATCCAACTTCAGCCCACAGTGTCTGCGCCGAGAATGAATTAAACTAAATCTCTTCTGACTGCACATGATGCATATCCCTCTGATTCCTTGCATATTCTTGTGTCTAACAACCTCTCAAATGCCACCATGTCATCTGCTGCTACCGCTCTCCCCGGCAGCCGATTCCAGGCACTCGGGTCACTGTGTAAAAAAACTTGCCCGCAACTTTCCCCCTCTCACCCTAAGGGCACGCCCTCTAGTATTAGACATTTTGACCTTGAGGAAAAAGATCCTGACTGCCTCTCATAATTTTATAAACATATTAGGACCTCCCTCAGCCTTCAATGCACCAGAGAGAACAACACCAGTTTGTCCAACCTCTCATAATTCATACCCTCTAAACCTCTTTTGTACGTTCTCCAAAGGCTCCACATCCTTGCTGTGATGGGGCCACCAGAACCGCACACAATTATGCGTCATCCTTGGCCTCCATTCCAGGCAGGATTCGGCATTTTAAACATAGGCTCAGAGACCCTCTGTGGGTTGAACGCACGCACTCCACAGAAGCGGCCTGTTTAGAGTCATAGAGTCAACCAGCACAGAACCGGGCACTTTGGCACACTACGCCCATGCTAACCATTGTATTTAACTATAATGATCCCACTTACCCACATTTGATCCAGTCTCCTATACCCTGGCTATTCAAGTGCTTGTCTCAATGCGAGAGTCTCTGCCTCCACTGCCTCCACAGCATTGTGGTCCAGACTCCAACCACCCTCTGGGTGAAAACATTCCCCTTCAGATCCCATCTAAACTTCCTACCTCTCCAGCTATACCTATGCCATCTTGTTTTAGACACCCCCACCAGGAGAGTAAGATTCTTACTATTCACCTTACCCAACACCCTCAGTTTTGTCTATCTCTGTCAGGCCATTCCTCAGCCTCCTCTGCTCCAGGGAAAACACCCCCAGCCTGTCCAATCTTTCCTTCAAACTGAAATGCTCCAATCCAGGCAACAACCTGCTGTAAACAAAAACGAGCTGCTGAAGGAACTCAGTGGGTCAGGCAGCATCCATAGAGGGAAATGGACAGTCGACATTTCGGGTCGAGGCCTTTTATCAATCCATATGATTTGGCATGTCACCAAATACTCTGACAAACTTCTACAGATGCACTGTTGAAAGTATTCTGACTGGTTGCATCATGGTCTGGTACAGCAATTCCAATGCACAGGAATGCAAGAGGCTGCAGAGAGTAGTGGACACAGTCTGGTCCATCACAGGCATGGCCCTCACCACCTCAAGAAGGCAGCATCTATCATCAAGGATCCCCACCATCTGGGTCATGCCTTCTTCTCACTGCTACAGGAGGTACAGCAGCCTGAAGTCTCACACCACCAGGTTCAGGAACAGCTACTTTCCTACAATGATCAGGCTCTTGAACCAACCTGCACAACCCTAATCCTGCGTTAGTAACAGAACACAATAGACCACCTCTTGCACTACCATGGATTTGGTTCTGTGGGTTTTTTTTGCATTAATGCCTTATTTTGCACAATCTTTTTTTCACTGTTGTATAGTTTATGTACAACTTATGTTCTTTGTTGTCTGAATCTATGTGTCTGTGATGCTGCTGCAAGCAAGTTTTTCATTGTACCTGTACCTCACCGTAGTTGTGCACATGACAATAAACTCAACTCGACTTGAAACATCAAACATCCATTTCCCTGCACAAGCATTGCCTAATCTCCTCGAGCAGCTCAGTGTTTTTGCTCCAGATTCCAGCATCTGCAGTCTTTTGTGTCTCCAACATCCTGGTGAATCTCCTCTGCACCTTCTCCAGTGCAATCGCATTCTTCCTATTGTGCAGTGACTGGATCTGCACACAGTACTCCAGCTGTGGCCTAACCAATGGTTTCCCCAATGCAGAGGAGACCACATTGTGAGCACCAGATGAAGTAAACTAGACTGGAAGAGGTGCGAGTGAATCACCGCTTCACCTGGAAGGAGCGATTGGGTCCCAGGATGGTGGGACGGGATAAACGGGCAGGTGTTGCATCTTCCACAGTTGCATGGAGAAGTGCAGTGACAAAAGGAAATGTTGGTGGAGATGGAAGAGTGGACGGGGACCATAGAGGGAACAGCCCTTTGAAATGGTTGATGATTTTCCACCTTGCGGAACATCTCCATTCAGTCTGCAGGGATGACCCTAAGCTTCCAGTTGCCTGTCATTTTCATTCTCCACCGCATTCTCACTCTGACCTCTCCTTTCTTTGGCCTCCTACATTGTTCCAACCATGCCCAGCATAGTTTAAATATAAAATTTAAATTTTTTTTAAATTTTACTTACAGCGTGGTAACAGGCCCTTCCAGCCCAACGAGGCCGCGCCGCCCATTTTAAACCCAAATTAACCTACCCGTACGCCTTTGCAATGTGGGAGGAAACCGGAGCACCCGGAGGAAACCCACGCAGACGCGGGAGAACGCACAAACTCCTTACAGACAGCGACGGGAATCGAACCCCAATCGCTGGCGCTGTAATAGCGTCGCGCTAACCGCAACGAACAACATCTCATCTTCCATCTGGGCACCTTGCAGCCTTCAGAGTTCAATGCTAAATTCAACAATTTCAGGTAAATGGCAATTTTTTTCTCTGTCTCCATCTGGTTGCTGGATATTTCCACTTCAATGTGTTCCTTTGTTTCTTTTCTATTCTGTCTTCATCTGTCAGAAGTAATTGCTACAGGCTGTTTCTGGGTAACATATGGGTTTCATTTTTACAGACATACATTATTGTCGACTCAGTCGGAAAATGCACAAAAATCTCTCGATCTAGTAACCCTGCTTCCATAGTGTGGTAATGAATGGCATCAAAAGCACATAAGACTGGAAAGAAAGAACAATTACTAAAAGTGGAGATAGAGTGGAAACTAGTTATGCCATTCACAGGAATAAACGTATGTACATATGTCGAACTTTTTAATGTAACGATACGATGGGAGCTCGTTTATATGTGCAGGTGTCCGTAAATCAGGTGTTCGGAACCCAGGGATGACTTGTACTTTAACCAATTTGTCCTGCGGACTGTCACAGCCACCACCTCTGTTACATCCACTCCTCTCCCTTCCTGTAACTTAAAACATGCTTGTTTTCCCACTTCTGATGATCATTGACCTAAAGTGTCAACTTTGTTTCTCTCTCCCTGGGTGCTGCCTGACCTGCTGAGTGCTTTCGTGTTTTCAGATTTTGTTTTGACCTCACCTAGCGTCTTGTGATCCAATGCCAAGGCTTCCCTGAAGTAGATATTGGGGTTCCGAACTGCAAATTCTAAAGGGTCAATACCCGCAAAAGGGAGCAACAAAACAAATGGCTGGAGGAAACCAGCGGGTCGAGCAGCATCTGTGGGGGGAAAGGAAGTGTCGACATTTCGGGTCAAGACCCTCCATCAGTTCCTCTCCCTCCCTCCCCCCACCCACCCCCACAGAAGTTGCTCAACCCGCTGAGTTCCTCTCGCACTTTCTTTGTTGCTCCGGATTCCAGTATCTGCATTCTCTTGTGTCTCCTGAAAAAGGATGCAGAGCAACATATTTAAAACCAAAAAACTGCATAGGCTGGAAATCTGAAATTAAAATTAAAAATGCTGGAAAGACTCAGCAGATCAGGCAGCAAGGAGAGACAGATATAGGGTCCAATATTGTGATGAATGGCCTTTAATCAGAACTGGAAGAAGTTAGAAATCAAACATATTTTAAGTTGCAGTGAAGGGAAGGAGAGAACAAAGAAAATATACTGAATGATTACAGATACATTAGGGACATTTAAGAGACTTTTAGATAGCCACATGAAAGACAGAAAAATGGAGGGTTATGTGGGAGGGAAGGGTAGTGTAGCGGTTAGTGTAACGCTTTACAGTGCCAGCGACCCCGGTTCAATTCTGGCTACTGTCTGTAAGGAGTCTGTACGTTCTCCCTGTGTCTGCGTGGGTTTCCTCCCGGTGCTCTGGTTTCCTCCCACATTCCAAAGACATACGGGTTAGGAAGTTGTGGGCATGCTATGTTGGCGCCGCAAGTGTGGCGACACTTGCGAGCTGCCCCCAAAACACTAAGCAAAAAAGATGCATTTCACTGTGTGTTTCGATGTACATGTGACTAATAAAGATAGCTTTAATATTATCCTAGATCTTAGAGCAGGATAAAATGTCGGCACAACATTGTGGGCTGAAGGGCCTGTACTGTGCTATCATGTTCTATGTGATAGGGGCGCTCAGTGCAATACATTGGCTTTCACAGGGGCCCACATTATATTGGTGAGGTGCCTCATTATTAAAAAAAATATTTCATTCTCATCCAACACCTCTGCTCAGGCTATGATTCTAACCCTCTGTTTTAACAAACGATAGTCACACTAACTAATGAAGGTGCAGCCACACAAGAACAAAAGAAAATAGGAGCAGGAGTAGGCCACCCAGGCCCTTTCAAACCTGCCTGCCATTCAATATGATAATGGCTGATCCTTGCTGGCCTCAACTCCTCCTCTGTCCCAATTCCCCAAACTTTTAAAATGTTATCCATCTCCATCTTAAATATTTCTAACGGTCTGGCTTCCGCAACCCTCAGGGGCAGAGAATTGTAGAAATTCACCACTCAATGCAGGGTTGTGACCCAAAACAAGGTGTACGAGGTGGTAAGAGGCATAGATCGAGTGGACAGTCAAAGACTTTTTCCCAGTGCGACAATGGCTAGCATGAGAGGACATAATTTTAAGGTGATTGGAGGAAGGTATGAGGAGGATGTCAGGGGTAAGTTTTTCATACAGAAAGTGGTGGGTGCGTGGAACGCATTGCCGACAGAGGTGGTGGAGGCAGATACATTAGGGACATTTAAGAGACTCTTAGATAGACATATGAATGATAGAAAAATAGGGGGCTATGTGGGAGGGAAGGGTTAGATAGATCTTAGAGCAGGATAAAATGTCGGCACGACATTGTGGGCCGAAGGGCCTGTACTGTGCTGTAGTGTTCCATGTAATTCCTTTCCCCCCCACAGAGGCAGCTGGACCCACTGAGTTCCTCCAGCAGATTGTTTGTTGCTCCAGATTCCAGCATCTGCAGCCTCTGGAATTGGACTAGCTGGACTAGAACGACACACAGACTTCACAGGACTGTTGGCAGGCCCAGATCTGTGTTCCAACATCACACATTCCTGTTTATATCAGAGGAATTACAAAACGTCCCTGTTTGTACTACTCCCAATACAGTAGATGGTGCTGTAAAGTAAAATGCTCGGACTTTCCTGCGAAGAACTCCTCCCTCAGTTTACTTCCTCCTTGACTCATGAGGAGCAGTCTGACAGGTCGTTGAAAGCGGCCCCACTGGTTGCTGGCACAGCGCCTGGCGTAGGGACCCCGCGGTGACGGGGACGCGGAGCAGCATTTGCCACTACCGGCGCAAGGACCCCGCGGCGTCAGGGACCCGGAGCCACCGGCTGCTGATACAGTGAGTAACAAAGAGGTAGTCAAGGTCCCGCTGGGAGCAGAGCAGTGAGACAACTCACTGTATAAATAGCTGTAGAATTTAATCATAGTGTTTACAGTAACGACCCATAATATTTACCATGCGTCCGCCCATTTCAGCGGTCTACCTGCAACCTGCTGACATCTGGTGTTACTTTCTACATGATTCACCGTGTTGCCAACCTTTGCATTGAACATTATGCTCCACTTTATATACAGCGGGAAAGGCAATAATCCTGACACAGGAACCCGCTGCCCCCTCTCCCACTCACCACAAACACACCGTTATTGGCAACTGTGAAATATCCGCACGTTCAACCCCGTTATGATCCTTTGGGTTAGCCTGGCGTTTCTTCAAGCGTCCATCCAGCTGGCCTTTGCAAACCCGAACTGACCCCGTTTCTGCCACCTTTGCGGACAGTGAGTTCCACATCAGGTATCTATAACCCGGCCCCGTCTCTCTTTTAAACCTACCTCTCTGACCCGCGTGTTAGATACTGTGCGTTATGTGCCTCACTGTGTGCACATTTAGTTTGATGATGCTCCGACAAAGTGCCTTGGGAGGTTGCACTAATTTTAAAGATGCTGTATAAATAGTTGCTATAGAATTTATTTACACTGTGGTTACAGTAATTACTCACAATATTTACCCCTTGTCCGCCCATTTCAACAGTCTGCCTGCAACCTGTTGACATCTTCAATATGTGCCGTGTTGCCAATTTTTGCATCAACTCCAAGCTTGAACATTATACTCCAGATGTTCACTTCCAGCGTTATACACAGCGGGAAAAGCAATGGTCCCGACACCAACTTCAGAGGGACCCGCTACCTCCCTCCCGCATACCCACCTCCAGTCATAGAGTCACACAGCAGGGAATCAGGCCCTTCGGCCCAACTGGTCCATGCTGACCAAGATTCCCATCTAAGCTAGTCCCATTTGCCCACACCCCTCCACTCTCTGCCTCACTACCCCTTCAATGTGCTTACATTTGTTGAGTAAATCTGTTTTGCTGCACCATCAAATTTAAGGCAATTATTACAGAGTTTGCTTATTGTGTTTATTACCGAGTGCCACTGCATTTGTTATTGATGCATTACGTCGTTGTAACATTTTCTCTTCCTTCTCCTGCACCAAGCATCTACCTGTTGGAAGCACTTGTAAATAATATCCATAACGTCTTGAGCCATATTACACCAAAACAGGCCCTTCAGCCCATCATGTCCATGCTGACCATCGACACTAATCTCATTCATCAGCATTTTGTCCATAGAAGACGATGGTGATTCATGGGCTCGTCCAGATAAATGTTGTGAGAGGAGCTGCCTTTACAGGCAGAGCGTTTCAGATTGCAGCCGCCCTCTGGGTGAAAATAATTTCCTCAGATACCCTCTAATCCTCTTCACCTTAAACCTATACCCTCCGGTTATATACACATCCATTATGGGGTAAGTTCCCTACCTTATCTCTGACCCCCATAATTCTGTACACCTCTCTCGGGTCCACCTCAACCTCCTGCACTGCAGGGAACACAAACCCAGCTTGCCTAGTATCTCCTCATAATTGAAATGTTCCATCACAGGCAACATCTAGGTGCATCTCTTCTGCACCCTCTCTGGTGCAATCACTACCTTCCTATAGTGTGGTGACCAGAACTGTACACAGTACTCCAGCTGTGGCCTAACTAAAGTTTGACAGTGTTACGCTAACCCTACTTGTGCTGGCACATTTAAGAATCTTTGGGCTTGTGCACCAAGTTCCCTCTGCTCCTCAGTATGCCCTGGAGCCCTACCATTCATAATGTATGTCCTATCCTTATCTTAACTTGCAAAGTGCACCACCTCACACTTAAGACACAAGATATTCTGCAGATGTTGGAATCTGGAGCAACACACAAAGTGCTGGAGGAACTCAGCAGGCCAGGCAGCATCTATGGAGGGAAATAAACAGTCGACGTTTCGGGCTGAGATCCTTCATCAGGACTGGAAAGGAAGAGGGCAGAAGCCAGAAAAAGAAGGTGGGGGGGAGGGGGAGGAGCACACGCAGGCAGGGGATAGGGGAGATCAAGTGATAGGTGAGTTCAGGTGAGAGGGGGAAGGTAGGTGGGGGGGGGGGGGATGTAATAAGCTGAGAGGTGATAGGTAGAAGAGCCAAAGAGCTGAAGAAGAAGCAATCCGGTAGGAGAGGGCAGTGGACTGTGGAATAAAGGGTGAAGGAGGGGAGGAGAGGAGATGGGCAGGTCATCAAGGTGGGGAAAGGGAGCCACAGGAATAAGGGAAGAGGAAGGAGTGGGGGGGGGGGGGGGAGAGAAAAAGAAGGGGAGGGGTTACCGGAAGTTAGAGAAATCGATGTTGAGGCCATCAGGTTGGAGACTCCCAAGGCAGAATATGAGGTGTTGTTTCTCCAACCTACGTCTGGCCTCAGTTCTACCTGCCAATACTCCATCCAGCTCACCAGCAATTGTTCTGTAACCTACGACTACCCTCCTCACTATCAACAGCACTGCCAGTTTTCACATCATCTTCAAACTTACTAATCATTCCTCCCACATTCACATCCAAGTATTCATGTACATAAAGAAATACTAAGGGTCCCAACACCCATCCCTCTGGTCACAGGGTCCAGGTCACTAAAGCAACCCTCCACCATCACCCTCGGACACCTGTTATCACTGTTACTGACCTACTTCTGTCAGCCCATTCCACGACATCCTCAAATACTTTAACCAAGTTAGTCAGGTGCAATTTGTCTCTAGCGAATGTCAGTGGCAGTCCCTCATCGTTCCATGCTTTAGCAAGTAAGCATTAATTTTGGCCTTGCCAATATTATCTGCCCTTTTACCATTAATATAATTAGAATGTGTACAATGTGCTGGAATGAAACGTACCTTGATATATATGCTATGTTAGTAATGAATGCAGATTGCCACAGATAATATGTTAGTATTCAATGCACACTTCATACCAGTGTGTTATTTATTAGTATTTACTGAACACTTCACTTATCATTGTTAATATTTAAAACAATTCCACTATTAGTATTTACCACACAAATACAGTAGACAAATTTTAGTACTTACTGCATTTTACAGCATGTACTATGCTAATAATTTAATGCTTTTTAATTTAATGCTTCAATGCTTTTAGTATTTACTAAATATTAAAACGTGCTTTATCTGTGAGTACTTACCATATATTACTCAATTTCAGAGATGACGTGAGAGCGACTGCTCTTGACATCAAGGCAGCATTTGACCCAGTATGGCAACAAGGGTCTTCAGTAAAACTGAAGTCAATGGGCAATAAGGGGAAAACACTCTAATAGTTGGAGTCATTCCTTGCACAAAGGTTATGGCTCTTTGCGGTCAAACATCCAAGCCTAAGAACCCTTCAGGATTTCGTCAGGGTAGTGTCCTACACCCAACCGTCCTCAGCTGCTTCATCAATGACCTTCCTTCTGAAGGTCAAAAGTGGGGACGTTCACTGATGATCGCACAATGTCCAATTCCATGCAGAACTCCTCAGCAAATGATGCAACCCAAGACCTGGACAACATTCAGGCATGAGCTGATGATTGGTAATTAACTTTTACATCAGAAAACTGACCATCTCCTACAAGGGGGAGTCTAACGACCTACCCTTGATATCCAATGGCATTATCATTCCTGAGATCCTTCACTATCAAAACATTTTACAAACCAGAAACTCCACGGGACCAGTCTCATAAACACCGTGGCTACAAGAGCAGGTCAGAGGCTGAGCATCCTATGATGACTGACTCATCTCCTGACACCCCAGAGCCCTTCCACTAACTACAAGGCACAAGCCAGGACTGTGATGGAATTCTCCCCACTTTCCTGGATGAGTGCAACTCAAGAGGTTTGACATCATCCAGGACAAAGCACCCCGTTTGATTGGTACCCCACCCACAACCCGAAAAAATCATTCCCTCCGCCACTGGCGTACACAGTGACTGCAGTGTGTAACATTTTCAAAATGCACTGCAGTTACTCCGTTAGGTGACTCTGAGAGTCTCTTGCAAATATGCACCATCTACCACCAAGGAGAAGGACAGTAGGTACATGGGAGTATCACCACACCCTACACCAGCCTGACTTGGAAATATACTGTCATTCCTTCACTGCCATCTTCTCAGGGGTAATTAGTGATTGGCAATAAATGGTGGTCTTTCCAAAGGTGCCCACATCCCAGAACATGAAGAAATAAAAATAAACAAGTACTGTGGATTTATTTATTCCACCATGAGCTCAGTGTTGTTACAGTAGTATCTGTATTGCATTGCAGGGTCCACTGTGCGTTAGTGTTTCAGTATGACTGTCCTGACCATGCTTTATCATGTTTGCAGGGTTTTTTCAGTAAACTCAGTTGCTGGAAGATGGCTAATCAGGAGTGCCTCCCTACTGTCAGATGCTTCCACATCCACAGTCTCCCTCAGAGTCAGCAGAGATACCTTTGTTATACCTGCCCTGGCCCACATAACTTCAATCTCTGGTAAGACCATGAGAGACAAGGTTATTATAATCAAAGGAATAATTGGCAATGCTGCAGATTCTAGGGCCCAGCCACCATTCACACATTCTACAATGCAGTTCATCACTGTGAAGTCACAGTATAACTTCAGAATCAGCTTCTACTCCGGTATCGCTCATGATGTGAGTTAGACCCCATGCATTGTGTCACTCTATTCCAGTTTCAAGTGAGATTTAAGGATTTAAGAGTTAGACCCCACGCATTGTGTCACTCTGTTCTAGTTTCAAGTGAGATTTAGTTCTTGTGATTGCCTCTTGAATTTTCAGATACTTTGATAAAGTTAAAAGATTAATGTTTTTTTAAAACCAGACTATGGTTCTAATATTTACCTTAGTAATAATTAGCAGTTTTAAAAGTAAAAGTCCAATAACTCTCTAATACCTTAACTAATTCTCAACTTACAAGAAGCATCAGTGATTATAAACCTGAGTACATCCAGTACTCATAATCTCAGTAGCCCAAGGTACAGAAAGCAGACAGTGGTGGTGAACAGTTTCCCACATAAGAGGGAAGCTTACATCAGGGTCTCCAAGGGTCAGTTATACATGAATTAGAAGCAGGAGTAAGCCACTCAGCCCCTTCAAGCCTGCTGTGCCACTTAATAAGACCATGACTGATCCAATCAAAGCATTCCTGTGTACCCACAGCCACCTTTCATACCCTTGCTTATCAATGATCTTTCTAACCCACCTTAACAATATTCAAAGAATCTGCTTCCACAGCCTTTGGAGGAACAGAGTCCAAAATCCCGTCACCCTCTGAGAGGAAAAAAAAACCTCATCTCTAGCTTAAAAGGGTTTTTAAACACTGACTCCCTGGTTCTAGATTCTCCCACAAGAGGAAATATCATCTTCACATCCACCCTATCAAGACCCCTCAGGATTTTGGACATTTCAATTGTCCCTTCTCACCCTTCTCACCTCCAGCAGATACAAGCCTGGACTTGGATACCATCCTTTCCTCATAAAACATCCTGCCCATTCCGGGCATTAGTCAATCAAACCTTCTCTGAACTGCTTCCATCACATTGACACATTAAATAAGGTGACTGGTACTCCAGATATGGTCTCACCAATGCCTTATATAACCTCCCTACTTTTGCATCCAAGTCCTATTCCAATAATCAGTAGCATTATGTAGATTTCCTAATTACCTGCAATACCTACATACTAGCCCATTATGAATCATGCACCAGGATACCCAGCACCCTCTGTACCTCAGAGCTCCACAATCTCTCAACATTTAGTCAATATGCTTTTTCACTTTCTCCTGCCAAACTGGACGATTTCCATCTGCCAGTCTCTTAACCTATCTATAGTCCTTAAACCCTCTTTTCAACTTACTTTCCAACCTATCTTTATGTCATCAGCAAACTCAATGACCATACCTTCACTGTCTTATCCAAGTCACTCACACATTAAACAAAACGTATAAAGTTAAAGGTCCAATGCTGATCCCAGTGGCACATTACATCCCGCCAGCCTGAAAAGGACCCATTTAAACCCACTCTCTGTTTCCTGTTCGCCAGCCAATCTTCTATCCCTGTCAATGTTACCTTCTACACCATGAGCTTGTAATGACCACAATAATCTTTGATGTGGCACCTTAGCTATCATGTGCCTTTTGGAAATGTTAGTACATCCACTGATACTCCTTCACAGACAGCTCATGAATGCCAATAAATGAGTTGCTATTCCTTTCCCAAGCCATGCTGACTGCCTGATTACCTTGAATTTTTCTAACTGCTTTACTATAATGTCTTTTATAATAGCTATGTGGATGTTAGGCTAACTGGCCTGTTGTTCCCTGTTTTCTGTTGCCCTTCCTTTTCGAATAAAGGAGTTACATTCGCTATTTTCCAATCTCGTGGAACCTTCCCTGAATTAGGGAAAATTAAAACCAACAAGACCATGTTAGACAAATGGCCGTCCTTTCACTGCCTCCTCATTGGTCCTGATTCCACTCTCACAACCGTAAACTATCAACAGGTTTCTATGTATATTAACTACTAACGTGCTGGAGAGGTCAATATCTATCCCCATGGATCACTTTCCTTTCTAAGCTCTGGATTGCTTCTAATATTTCCTCCCCTCCCATCTTTTATAAGATATCTTTATGAGACACATGTACATCGAAACACACAGTGAAATACATCTTTTGCGTAGAGTGTTCTGGGGGCAGCCTGCAAGTGTCGCCACGCTTCCGGCGCCAACATAGCATGCCCACAACTTCCTAACCCGTACGTCTTTGGAATGTGGGAGGAAACCGGAGCACCCGGAGGAAACCCACGCAGACATGGGGAGAACGTACAAACTCTTTACAGACAGCGGCGGGAATTGAACCCGGGTCGCTGGCGCTGTAATAGCGTGACGCTAACCGCTACACTACCGTGCCGGTTCTCAATCTCTCTTTCATCCACCTCCTTCTTTAGTAGGGTTGTGCAGGAAAATTGGGTTTGAATATGGGTGGAAAAGAAAGCCATTCAGGCCATCAAGTCCCTGCCAGCTCCTTGAAACTCCCATTCCCCCTCTCTTTCCTCCCCTCTGTTGACTCCTCCCCATCTTCAGTTCCATACAGCCACTGAGAAATGTATTTGTTCATATAAGTTGATATATTTATGGTATTTGAAGGAGATTCTTCACAACTGAAGATTGACACTCTAATCTGGACCCGAAATGAGAACCCTGAGTGGAAGGGACTCTACTGTGCTCCACACTTCTTCCAAGTCTGTTGTCTCATTTCACTTTTACATACGTGACTCTGTAATATCAAGTACTGACACAACTGTGCACCTTTCCTTCTCAGTGTTACCAATGTTGTGGATGTTTGGAGCACAGCTTTCAGCCAGCAAAAGCTGGAGGAGCATGTAAGTAGCAATGGCTAATCGTTCTAATGTTGGAGAGCTATGAAGGAAAGCTTAAGTAGATGCTGATCTGCTACTGACTGCCAGCCATATATTTGGTAATGGTGTACCATTAACAATATCATTCCCTGTTCCTGCTAGCAACCTGTTGTCAAACTATTTGGATTTGCTTTTGTCTCAAGGTTGCCCTCGAGTTCTCTGTAAATTATCACCCTGTAGTTCAAGCCTATGTCCACTAGATGGCCCGAGGAGCAGGTCAGTGAAGTCTCACCACCAATAAAAACACAACGTGGTCAATTGACTGCAGGTAATATTGGCTCGAATCCAGATATGTTGAAAGATTTACGGATGGGATGCTCACATTGCATCATGAGGTACAGTTACTGGACTAGTAATCCAGAGGCTTGTTCCAGAGACCTGATGACTTCCCAAAGTGATAATTTAAGATATCTTTATTTTCACTAGTCACATGTACATCGAAACACACAATAAAATACATCTTTTTGCGTGGAGTGTTCAGGGGGCAGCCCGCAAGTGTTGCCACATTTCCCGCGCCAACATAGCATGCCCACAGCTTCCTAACCCGTATGTCTTTGGAACGTGGGAGGAAACTGGAGCACCCGGAGGAAACCCGTGCAGTCACGGGGAGAACGTACAAACTCTTTACAAACAGCGGCTGGAATTGAACGCGGATCGCTGGTGCTGTAATAGCGTTACGCTAACCACTACACTACTGTGTCTTACTACACACAAAAAGAGGCCATTCAGTCCATAAGTCCCAGCAAAGCAACTCCATCAGTCCCATTCCTCCATATTTTTCTGTACTCCTACAACTATCGTCCATCCATACTGCTTTGATTTTGTGTTGACACTTAATTTTTCTACTACGGGATCATTTACAATGGCTAATCAGCCTACCAGCTTGTCTATGGGCCATAGAAGGGAACTGGAGCACCCGGAGGAAACCCACGACCTCACAGAGGGAACATGCAAACTTCACAGAGACAGCACTGAAGGTCAGGATCAGACCTTCAGTGCTGTCTCACTGCTCACCCCAGCACTCACTGCTGCACTACTACTGGTGAATTTAAATTAAATTAATTCAAAACATCTAGAATAAAATGGTTGAAAAAACTAAATCCTATTTGCCTCACTCATGTCCTTTAAGAACAAAATGGACAATCTAGCCTATCTGTGACTCCACTCCCAAAGTAATGTTGCTGATGCCTAACTTCCCAACAAGCCACTTGGTCCATGCATTTCAGGATGGGACTAGACGTAGCAATAATCTTACACGTAGTCCTGGATGGAGTGGACGTGGAGGGGATGTTTCCATTCATAGGAGAGTCTGGGATCTGAGGGCACAGTCTCAGAATAAAGGGATGTCCCTTTAAATCTGAGATCAGGAGGAATTTCTTCAGCCAGAGGGTGGTGAATCTGTGGAATTTGTTGTCGCAGGGGGCTGTGGAGGCCAAGTCATTGGGTATATTTAAGGCGAAGATGGATTGGTGGAGAAACAAAGGACTGCAGATGCTGGAATCTAGATGAAAAACATGATGATGCTGGAGGAACTCAGCAGGCCAGGCAACATCCGTGGAGAAAAGAAGACGGTCAATGTTTTGGGTCAGGACCCTTGTTCAGGACTGAAGATAGGAAAAGGGGAAGCCCAATATAGAGGAGGGAAAAGCAGAGCAGTGATAGGCGGGCAAAACAGGGGTGGTGGGGTGGGCACAAGGTGGTGATAGGTAGATGCAGGTAAGAGATAGTGATAGGCAGGTGCGGGGGAGGAGGGGAGAGCAGATCCACTGGGGGATCTGTAAAAGGTAAGAAGAGAGAGGGAAAAGAGGCTAAGAAAGGGAAGAAGAGAAGCATAGTGAGGGGGGGGTGGTTTTGGGGAAGGGGGTGGGGATTACCTAAAGTGGGAGAATTCAATGTTCATGCCATTAGGCTGCAAGGTTCCATGATGGAAAACGAGGTGCTCTTCCTCCAGTTTGCACTTGGAATTCTCCTGGCAGTGGAGGAGGCCGAGGACTGACATATCAGTGACAGTGTGGGAGGCGGAGTTAGATTGATTGGTTCTTGATTGGTAAGGGGGTTAAAGGTTACGGGGAGAAGGCGGGAAGATGGGGTTGGAAAGATCAGCCATAATTGAATGGCAGACCAGACTCGATGGACTGAATGGCCTCATTCTGCTCCTATATGGTCTTATGCAGAATGAATACCCTGTAAATGATGCGCATTTCCTATAACACTCCTTTTGACGTGCATTATTTAAGTTTTGCTGATACTAATTCTAATTTCATTAAAAGCAACTCACCACAATCGATGGCAATGGCACAGTAAGTGAAAGAACAGTAGGGTGCCTGTGTTTGAAAACTGGCCCCTGCCCACTTGCAGTGTTATACTGTTACCCACATAGGCAAACTCTGTGGACCAAATAAAGAATCTGCCCTGGGGCTTGCCCCAGAAGAGAACAGAAACAAATGGGCAGGAGTGGATGGTGGATGCTCCAGCTGTGAACAAATGTGGGCCTGATACAGGATGTCTTGCAACCGTCCTTTCAGCAGGGCCTGCCTTCTACTCAGTTTCTCCCTCTAGTGATAAGGCAGAGTTTGGCAACCTGTAATTAAGTGAGCTCGGGCCAGTGTTCAAGTTAATACAATGGACAGTTGAGGCTCTCACTTTTATCCATAAGTATATTATTATCTTAGCTTAGTGGTGTTTACCCTCCACAGGAGTTTCTCTCAGTCAACATATCTCTTCAACTGTGATGGGTGTTGACTGAGGGGGCAATGTGGCTAATCTGATCCTGTAGCTTTAAGAGTACACCTGATGGATGATGCCTATGACATGCTTTATCATCTTACCTTGACAACCTAACAGTGGCCTGCCTCCCAAATCAATGTTCAATTCATCTTCACTATGGTGTGATTATTGACTCCTCTGTCGTACTGTTATTAAGGTCCAAAAAAAAAATTTTTGTTTCCTTTTTTATTACAGATGTCTGCACATGGGATAATAACCGTTGAAGAATACCATACAAAAACCAGGTGTGTACCCATTGATCCTTAGGAAACAGATAGATCCAAGGGCAATCTAGGAAAGGGTGTAGATCCTTCATCCGATGTGCCTGTCCTTCCATTTAGCTGGATCATTTGATCTGCACCTCTTGACTCTACATTCCTTGAAACTTAAACAAAGATCTATCAAACTCAAAAGCTCCAATTCTCCCAGCATCCACAGCCTTCTGGGGTGGTGGGGGGGAGAAAGAGTTCCAGATTTTCACAGCCCACAACCCAGGATTGGGTCAGGAATGTGAGTGCATTTGTGCTTGGAGTCAGGGTCCAGGGTGCCTCTATGTTTCAACTTGCTTCGACACGATGAAACTTCCAAGTGAAACTTACATGGAAGTTGTTATATCTGTGGAGGTGTTGACCGCAAGGCATCATTCCAGCCTTTGTGTCATTGCCAGAAGTATCTGTGTTCTTTTGTTATCCATGGGAAGTCTGTGTCCCTATCACCGGAAGCGTGGCAACACTTGCGGGCTGCCCCCAGAACACTCTACTCAAAAGATGCATTTCACTGTGTGTTTCAATGTACATGTGACTAATAAAGATCTTATCTTGTCTTATCTTATCCCTTAGAACTAACCAGGACTTAGTGTATTTGAAAGGTCTTGTAATTATGGAGAAAGTCAGTGGGGAACTGAAAGGCTGGGTCCATACGTGTCACATCAGTGAGAAAAACCAAGCGTGCTGTTGCAAGTGATCACAATGAATCACCCTTCAGACCTGGAAAGATAAGGGTTGGACGTTACAGATCCCATTACACTAACTCTTCCCGTCGTTCCCACAGAGAAGCTTTCCTGAAGGCTGCAGTCAGCCTCACCATCCTGGACAACACAATCATACTCAAACTTAACCAGGATGACCAGGACCTCACCTTTGACCTCTACAAGTTGCCCATTTCTGAGGCGAAAACAGAGCTTCAGTCTGTGATGTTCCATTTGGTGGATCAAGTGCATGACCTGCAAAAGCAAGTAAAAGGTACAGGGGTGTGGTGGGGTGGGAAATGGGTGGTCAGTAGTTGTGGGGAAGGGGATGGAAAAGGAGAAGGCTATAAACACTCCTGTATTTGGAGGGAGGGGGGTGGAGGTGGAGGCGATTGTTTTGGTCAGTTGGTCAGCCCCTTGGTATTTTGGAACAGAAAAAAAAACTCATATCAGCATGGAAAATGCACTTACATTTTGAACTACATTTTCCTAATAAACCATGATTGTGATAGTGATGGTCCTGGTGCATGAAGTTTCTCCGTTGAATTGCTAACGTTATCTGTAGTTACCTTTGCTGTGGCTTTTAATGTTCCTTGCACTTTGAACTTTGCATAGAGGTCAGGAGATGGATTGTTTCCTAGATCCTGTCCCTAATCTTTATTAACAGCAAGGGGGAGGTTTGGAGGAGTACGACCCTAATTTTTTCCTTGCTCCAATCTGCTGTGCCATGTGGCAACAAGCGTGAAGGAAGGACTTATATTTCTTAAGTATTTTGATAGTCTTGGGATATCCGAATTCGCAAAGAGTTAAAGGTCTGGATCTACTGCCAGCATTGAACCATCATCACTCACAGCTGACTTACATGGCAAGTACAGGCTTTCCCAGTTCTATTAATGTGAATGTGCCTCCAAAGGCCATCCTAATCATAAATGGTGTGGCCCTACAAGGCAACAGGGATGTGTGCAAATGCAATGCCAGAACAACCCACATCTTTGAAGCAGCAACAAAGAACATTAGGATCTGGTTCAGCCATCCTGCTGCAACTTAGCCCACTGTCAAATCTGATGAGGACTTTGAATGTTTCTGACTGTTCCTGATAGTCAGAAACATTATTAAAAATAATTATTAAAAAAATGAAAGAATAAAAATCGTTACACAGTAAACACTTAAAATAACTTTTAAACAATTAAAACATTTGTTTAAGCAAAGTCAATTAATTAAAATATGTAAATTCCCTTGGCCATCACAACTGTTGCTCTTCATTGAATTGAATGGACTCTGAAGCTGCACCAGGTCTAACCTGATAAAAGTTTTTTAAGAGCTACTTCAAGAATACAATATGGGTTAACTTTCCTTCCTAATGAGCTGGTCATTTTAACCCTGTTGCTAAGTCATTCTACCTGCTGATTTGAGTGACCATAATTGCTTGGAGGTCCTGGTGATGACTCTTTCCTGTGCAAATAATGGAGGCCATTCCTTGCTATCACACTGTGGGAAAGGGACCTGAGGAACACTGAAGGTGATACTTCAAAACTATACTTTTTCCCTTCAGCATTTGAAGAAAGCACTGCCTTAAACCTGGGGAAGATGATGCAGAGAACTCAAAGGATGTTCCTAACAGGTGAGATGTCATGGTGGGAGTATCTTCACTGATCCTGATCAAGCCATGCATTTTGAGCATTTTCAGATTGCTTTCCTATTCTCTTTACAGCAAGGGAAGAGGCCACTTGGCCCATCAAGTCTGCCCCCAACTCTCAGAGTGATCCCATCCTTCTCATTCTCCTGCTTATTTTCCTGCAGCCCATTCTCTTTCAGATGCTCATTAACACTCCCCCTTTTTCTCCTACCACCTGCCCACATTAAGGGAACTTACAGCGGCCAATTAACCTACCAACCAGCACGTCCTTGGGAGGTGAGAGAGAACTCAAACAGTCACAGGAACAAAATGCACGCTCTGCACAGACAGCACCAGGGGTCAGGATTGAAATGCCCAGTTGATGGAGCCATGAGGCGGCAGCATTACCGGATGAGCCACCATACTGCTCCATCTGAGAACCTCCTGGAACCTTTCCCATTTACCATTGCCTGTTTAATTCAGCCACACAGGCTCAGTGATTGACAAGCTGAATGTAAGTAGGTAGAAGGAGGTTTGCATGGTATAGTAGGATTGGAGGGGGGTCCCTGGTTTCTTTACCACCACCATTGTGGCAATTTGATATCATCTGATTTAAAAATTATTTCCTCACTTGCTCTGTGGAGGTATTGCCTGTTCAGTGAGGAACAGTCACACGGATAGAATGTCCTGCGGTAACCAACACAGAAGGCCCATTCTGATGTTGGGGCCTTTACTTATGCTTTTTACAACCTTGGTAGCCAATTTATGCACAGCAAGATCCCATTAAAGCAGTAATATAATAATGCCCATATTAACGGGGATACCCGCAAGAACTCATCCCTGCTTCTCTTTGAATAAGGCCCTGGCACCTTTTACATTCATCTGATGGGGTTTACAGGTCTCAATTTAACATCCCACTGGCAGCATCTATGACAATACAGCACTCCCTCAGTCACATGCTCAACTGGAAGTACTGCAAGAGTCCTACCATGCACACAAACACACACACACAACCAAAAAGCAATAGGAGCAGGAGTAGGCCAACTGTTCCCTCAAGCCTGCCCCACCATTCAATGTGATCATGGGTGATCTTCCCCAGACCTCAACGCCTCTTAATGCGCCAGTTCCCCATACGCCCTTAATTCCCTGATTTTTCAAATATTTTCTACCTCCTCATTAAATACTTCCAATGATCTGCAGTTCTCCGGGATAGTGAATTCCAGAGATTCATCTCATTTGATACCACACAAACACACACACCCACACATCCCTTGCATCCTCCCACACACAGATTTACCACCCCCCTACACTCACACCATCTTCACACACACGCACGCGCACACACATGCGCGCACGCGCACACACACACGCCCACACACACACACACACACGCCCACACACACTTCCTGCTCTGATAATCTCCTTCTCTGCTCCTTAGCCGAATTTGATTCCAAGATGAAGAACAACGAACCTGGATCTTCACCAGTGGCCAGGAAGAGACTTGTAGGAGAGTCCCTGATAAATCCGGGCAGGAAGAGGTAACTGACCAGCTCCATTAGTTATGCTCCTCAGATCTCTCCAGCATTTAGGCCAATCGTCAATTGGCTAAAGAGGAGCCAGGACAGGTGAACGAAAGATTGTCCAGTTGGGCGCCAGACCATTGAAAAGGAGGGGAGTGCAGTGGAGAGCTGGAGGCATTTACAGTGGGAATTCCCGACCTCAGGGTCTGGGCAGCAGCTGGAACACTGGCCAATGGTGCAGCAAGGGAAGGGAAGCACAACTAAAACTGAAGGAGGGCAGTGGGAGATAACAGAGACAGGGAGGGGGTGACATGAAAGCCGAGCATTCTTTTGTCCTGCTACAAATATTTAGCTTTTAAAGGTGCTGTACAATTGTAGATATTTGTTGTACTGGCACAGGATGCCTTTCCTTTGCACCCTGTATCAGTACTCGGCACACTAGGGAAATCAGTTAAGACCAGGGCTGCATCTCAGTCTGTTGCAGGTTGCAGGGGAGAGAGCCAGAAGAGTTGGCTTGTGGATTGTTACTTGGGTTTAGAGGCAAGGGTCGACTGCCAGTGAGTGGTGTATGGTGGGGGAGAAGGCATGATGTAAATTCTTCATTTCATGAATTACTTTTTGCTGAAACTGGATTGTGTAACATACAAACAAGTGATGCTCTGTGATCTGATTTCTATACATGCCTCTTTCTGGACCATCCCTTTATGTATGTTACCTGCCCCCTGACATTTTTTAGCTTCTTTCAGGCCGTGCACTTGCGAGTACGCAAGTCCATTGACGCTTTGTGCAGATCCAGTGTTGTACTCTCTGTGTAATGGATGCAAACCATCACTTCTCTTTTCTTCAGGACTAAAGCTCCCACTGGAGTGAGCTTTGAAGACAACAGCCTTGATGAGAATGAATGAAGCTCCCACTGAGTTCAAAATGAATTGGATTCAAAATGAATTGGATGGAGATATTTATTATTAAGTGTACTCTACCATAACTTATTTTTATTATTTCATACAATGATCTTGACTTAAAGAGAAATACTGCCTGTGCTTGTTTAACAATACATGATGGGCTATTTTATAAGGAATTTTAAATTAACAGTCGAAAGCTTAAATTATTTTTTCACAGCATGCAGTTGCTCTGTTCTATAAGCATGGGAGACAGATTCACACAGGGGTTTGAGGTAAGTTTTGTCAATAGCGAAAAATAGGTGGTACTGGATGACAGGGCTGGTGGAGCAGTGGGAGTGGGAGAGCAAGAGGTGGGGGGGGGGGGTGGTGGGAGGGAGACGGGATGGTCGATCTAACCCCAGTCATGACACAAATGACACTTCAAGCGAGCCACAGGACTGAGGCCCCAACTGCCTACTTAGGGAGCTGTAAAAGATCTCAAGGAGCAAGTTAAAGAACAGAACAATGCTTTCAATGGCCTCACCATCAATCCAGCCTTTATCTAACCCAGCAAAAGACATAAACTGGGTACTTATCTCATTGTTGAAAGGAAAGCCCTGTGTTCGCTGCAGTTGAGTCACATGACCAAGGGGTTCCTGCCTTTGGCACCTCTTGGATAACGTGTTCTCTACTCTCATTGCCACCTAGGAAGTAGGAGGGAGGTAAAGTCAACATAAATCCCTGGGGACCTCACCCCTTCACTTCATCTGTCCATACTCGCACCCTCCCCACCCCAACCTGGTGCCTCCCCCCAATCCCTCCATTGTACAGTCCTGACACCAGCCCTTCTGATACGCAGCTGGCCTCCCAACCCCACCCTCTCTGATGTGCAACTGGTGTCGCAACCCTTCCAAAGAACAGCTCCATCTGGTGTAACATACAGCAGTTTCCCGACACCCACCCCATCCAAAGTTCAACAGCTCTCCTGCCCCAACCCTCTCCAGTGTGCAGCGGTTTCCTGACACACCCCTTCGATTGTACAGTTGGTTCCCAATCTATCTGCGCCCCTTCCCCAAACACTTGATCCTCCCACACATGAAGTCCAGCTGCCTAATCTCTCTCCTCCCGACCCAAGTACAATGCTGCTTGGCATCCAGGACTGCTGGCAATGGCTTAGTTGCTCCAAGAGTATGAAAGTGGGCAACATCCATTTTAATGGGACAAAGACCAAATGGGTATCCATGACACGAAACGTCCAACTGAATTTCACAATCAGCATTTACAATACATTGGAATTTCAAGGCATACAGCAATGCAAGTTGTTGAAGACAGGCCTTACTCCATAAAACTCCATTAATCCAGCATATTTGGGACTTTGCTGTTGCCTGCCTGGCAGACTTTATCGGACATAGAGTGGTAAGGGGATATAGCACAGAAGCAGGTTCTTTGGCCCATTGAGTCCGCACCTACCATCAACCATCCATTTCACTAAATCCTATGTTAATCCCATTTTATTCTCCCACATTCTCTTCAACTCCCCCCAGATTCTACCACTCATCTACACCCTTCTGGTAATTTACAGTGGCCAATTAACCTACCAACCCACCAATCTCTGGGATGTGGGAAGAAACTGGAGCATCTGGAGAAACCCACACGGTCACAGGGAGAACATGCAAACTCCGCGCAGACAGCACCCGAGGTCAGGATTGAACCTGGGCCTCTGGCGCTGTGAGGCAGCCGATCTACCAGCTGCAACAATTGGACGTTATAACAATTAATATTCCAACACACTTTTAACTCACGTACTTTAAGATGTTACACAGTACAGTAGTATGATATATTTCCCAGCGAAATCCACTAAATTTGAAGGAAGCATGGGAGACAGAACTAGGTGAGTATAAAGGGAGTGCGGGAACCAAGTACCTGGTGTGTAGAGGGGACACAGGAATGGGGTCCAGTGTTTTGGAGAGAGCACAGAAAGGGGGGGGGGGGGGGGGAAGGGATAGGAGGGAGTGCAGGAACAGGGGCCAGTACGTTGGAGGGAGCTTGGGAGTTTAATGGGAGTGCAAGAACCAGGTGCCCGGTGTGTTGGCACAGTACCATAGCGGTTAGCATAACGCTATTTACAGCGCCAGTGACCCAGGTTCAATTCCGGCCACTCTCTGTAAGGAGTTTGTACGTTCTCCCCGTTTCTGCGTGGCTTTCCTCCGGGTGCTCCGGTTTCCATCCCACATTCCAAAGACGTACGGGTTAGGAAGTTGTGGGCATGCTATGTTGGCACCGGAAGCATGGCGACACTTGTGGGCTGCCCCAGAACGCTCTACACAGAAGATGCATTTCACTTGTGTGTTCGATGTACATGTGACTGATAAGAAATCTTTATCAAGGAACCAGCGCTCAGTCAGCCAGAGCTGATCCATTAGGATTTCTGAACAAAGGAATAGCAGACTATCAGAGTTTCCCTGTATTTGCAAATTCTTTTAAAATTTGGCTGCTCAATTTCAACCTCTTTGTACTTCTTAAATTAAATGTTATGAATTGGCTGAGGGAATCACAATATTTGCAATATATCCAGGAGCAATGGTTGGAATTGTACATCACGGCCTGTTAATAAAAATGGCAATTTGTTATAATTTGAGGAAAATTGTTGACGTGAACATTTCTCTGTCTTCCTGCCACAATGAAGCAGTTAAAACATAACAGTCAGCTTCACACAGCTGCAGAAACCAACACCAGTTCATCTGAACTCACTTCATACTTTTCAGACAGGAAGCATAATATTCGGTGGGCGAGGCATGGATGAAGTTGTACCTCAGCTCTTGGGATGATGCTGAACATCTGCAGGATGCGTTATACAACATAGAACAGGACAGTACAGGAACAGGCCCTTCAGCCCACGATGTTGTGCTGAACTAAATGATTGTAAAGTCCTACATCACGTTTGGCAGCTGGGTGGGAGGTAGAACAAATGACTGCAGATGGTTTCTAAGCCTCCGTTGTAGCAACAGTCTTCTGTTAGTTGGAGAACAAAGTGGGATACTGTTCTGAATGATACAGTCAGTGTGCTGACCCTCCAAGGATGATTGCAAAACCTGTTACCATGGACACAACACAAGATAATAAGAGTACCTCTTCACACCTCACCTGAGGTAAATGGTTGGACACATTGGTTTGGGGTGTGGAGTTAAAGATGGAATCCGAAACCACTCCAACCCAGTCTCTGATTCGTGCTACACTGGTCATGTGTGCATTTGGAGTCTGGGTTCAAATGATCATATACTTGACCTTGCACCACACAGTCATCAAGAGATACAGCACAGGACCAGGCCCTTCAGCCCATTAAGTCCATCCTGACCATCAAATTAGAATTGTCACGGAGTCATATAGGCCCTTTGACCTGCTGAGTCCATGACAACCGTTCCTTGCATGAGTCCGTGCAAACTTTCCAATCTTACCTCTTACATTCATATCTAAATTATTAATATACGTAACAAACAATGAATGCCCCAGCAACGATCCCTCTGGTATCCCGCATTGGTCACAGGCTTTCAATCGTAAAAGCAACCCTCCACACCACCTCTGTGACAGTCACATCACTGGCTTCTTTTGGCCATCCCAATTTATCTTCCTGAACATTTTTGGACTTCTGGTTTCCTTGTTCTGTAAGTGACATCTGTCAGTTGTGCAGCTGAAGTGACTGCTTGCATTGAAACAATCCTGCCATGGTGTACGTTGTCAGTCAAAACTACTTCACACAGCTGCAGAAACCAACACCAGTTCATCTGAACTCACCTCACACTTTTCAAACAGGAAGCAAAATATTCAGTGGGTTTGGCATGGATGAAGTTGTACCTCAGCTCCTGGGGTGTTACTGAACAGCTGCAGGATGCGTTATACCACATAGAACAGGACAGTACAGGAACAGGCCCTTCGGCCCACGATGTTGTGCCGAACTAAATGATGTAACCTCTATATCAGTTTGGCAGCTGGGTGGGAGGTAGAACAAATGACTGCAGATGGATTTCGAAGCCTCCGTTGTACTACTTCCAGTTATTGATTGAGATTTCTTTAAGATCAACGATGGTGAAATCTGTATGACCTCTCTTGATTCTCCTGGTCTACCACTTTCAAAGAGTATCTCTCTGAAGGCAGGCTTTCATGCTGACGTATTGTACATCACCACACAGCTTGCTTTGGGAGGACATTAGATATTTTTTCCAATTAGAATGTAGAACATGACAACACAGTGCAGGCCCTTCAGCCCACGGCGTTGTGCCGTTGTTTTATCCTGCTCTAAGATCTACTTAACTCTTCCCTCTCACATAGCCCCTCCATTTTTCTATCATTCATGTGCCTATCTAAGAGTCTCCTAAACGTCCCTAATGTATCTGCCTCCACCACCTCTGCCGGCAGTGCGTTCCACGCACCCACCACTCTCTGTGTAAGAAACTTACCTCTGACATCCCCCCTATACCTTCTTCCAATCACCTTAAAATTACGCCCCCTCATGTTAGCTATTTTCACCCTGGGAAAAAGTCTCTGAATGTCTACTTTGATCTATGCCACTTATCATCTTGTACACCTTTATCAAGGTACCTCTCATCCTCATTCGCTCCAAAGAGAAAAGCCCTCGCTCACTCAACCTGTCCTCATAAGACGTGCTCTCCAATCCAGGCTGCATCCTGGTAAATCTCCTCTGCACCCTCTCTAAAGCTTCCACATCCTTCCTATAATGAGGCGACCAGAACTAATCACAATACTCCAAGTGTGGACTAACCAGAGTTTTATAGAGCTGCAACATTACTCCATGGCTCTTGAACTCAATACCACGACTAATGAAGGCCAACACACCATATGCCTTCTTAACAACCCTATCAACCTGCACAGCAACCGTGAGTGACCTATGGACGTGGATCCCAAGATCCCTCTGTTCCCCCACACTGCTAAAAGTTCTGCCATTAACCTTGTATTCTGCCTTCAAATTCGACCTTCCAAAGTGTATCACTTCGCACTTTTCCAGGTTGAACTCCATCTGCCGCTTCTCAGCCCAGCTCTGTATCCTATCAATGTCCTTTTGTAACCTACAGCAACCTTCTACACTATCCAAAACACCACCAACCTTCGTGTCATCTGCAAACTTACTAACCCACCCTTCCACATCCTCATCCAAGTCATTTATAAAAATCACAAAGAGCAAGGGTCCCAGAACAGATCCCTGTGGAACACCACTGGTCACCGACCTCCAGTCGGAATATGGTCCATCTACAACCACCCTCTGTCTTCCATGGGTGAGCCAATTCTGAATCCACACAGCCACGTTTCCCTGGATCCCATGCCTCCTGACTTTCTGAATGATCCTTCCATGAGGAACCTTATCAAACTCCTTACTAAAATCCATGTACACCATATCCACTGCTCTACCTTCATCAATGTGCTTTGTCACATCCTCAAAGAATTCAATTAGGCTCGTGAGGCACGACCTGCCCCTCACAAAGCCATGCTGACTGTCCCTAATCAGCATATGCTTCACCAAATGCCCATAAATCCTATCTCTAAGAATCTTCTCCAGTAATTTGCCCACCACTGAAGTAAGACTCACTGGTCTGTAATTCCCAGGGTTATCCCTACTCCCTTTCTTAAACAAAGGAACAATATTTGCCACCCTCCAATCATCTGGCACTACTACTGTGGCCAGTGAGGATGCAAAGATCATCGCCAAAGATGCAGCAATCTCTTCCCTCGCTTCCCGTAATAACCTTAGATATATCCCATCCTGCCCCGGTGACTTATCTATCTAATGTTTTTCAGAAGTTCCAGCACATGCTCTTTCCTCACGTTGACATACTCTAGCACATCAGCCTGTCGTACACCATCCTCACAAATGTCAAGGTCTTTCTCTCTGGTGAATACTGAAGCAAAGTATTCATTAAGGACCTCCCCTACCTCTTCCGACTCCAGGCACATGTTTCCACTTTTGTCCCTGATTGGTCCTACCCTCACTCTAGTCACCCTCCTATTCTTCACATACGTGTAGAACACCTTGGGGTTTTCCTTAATGCTACTCGCCAAGGTCTTCTTATGCCCCCCTTCTAACTCTCCTAAGTCCATTTTTAAGCTCCCTCCTGGATACCTTGTAACTCTCCAGAGCCCTGTCTGATCCTTGCCTTCTAAACCTCGGGTAAGCTTCTTTCTTCCTCTTGACAAGATAATCTATGTCTCTTGTCAACCATGGTCCTTTCACTCTACCATCCTTACCCTGCCTCAATGGGATAACCCTATCCAGAACCCCATGCAAGTACTCCCTAAACAACCTCCACATTTCCGCTGTGCACTTCCCCAAGAACATCTGTTCCCAATTTACGCTCCTAAATTCCTGCCTAATAACATCATAATTCCCCCTCCCCCAATTAAATACTTTCCCATATTGTCTGCTCCTATCCCTCTCCAAGGCTATGGTAAAGGTCAAGGAGTTGTGGTCACTGTCTCCAAAATGCTCTCCCACTGAGAGATCTGAAACCTGATCAGGCTCATTGCCTAGTACCAGGTCCAGTATGGCCTCTCCTTTAGTCGGCCTGTCCACATACTGTGTCAGGAATCCTTCCTGGACATACCGAACAAACTCTGCCCCAACTATCCCCTTTACACTAAGGAGGTGCCAATCAATATTAGAGAAGTTGAAATCACCCATGACAACAACCCTCTCATTTTTGCACCTTTCCAAAATCTGCCTCCCGATCTGCTCCTCAGTGTCTCTGCTGCTACTGAGGGGTCTGTAGAACACTCCCAATGGAGTGATCGCTCCCTTCCTGTTTCTGACTTCCATATTGACTCAGTAGACGATCCCTCCGGGACATCCTCCTTTTCTACAGCCGCTCCCCCACCTCTTTTACATCTGTCCCTGTCCCTTTTAAAACATCTAAACCCCAGAATATCCAGCAGCCATTCCAGCCCTTGTGACAGCCAAGTCTCTGTAATGGCCACCATGTCATATTTCCAAGTACTTAACCATGCTCTAAGTTCATCACCCTTGTTCCTGATACTTCTCGCATTAAAGTAGACGCACTTCAGCCCGTCCAACTGACTTTCTTTCGACACGCATCTATTTGTACACTAAATGCACCAACCTCCGACCTATCACTCGGGTTCCCATCCCCCTGCCAGACTAGTTTAAACCCTCGCCAACAGCTCTAGCAAACCTGCCTGCAAGAATACTGGTCCCCCTCCAATTCAGGTGTAACCCGTCTCTGTTGTACAGGTAGTACCTTCCCCAGAAGAGATCCCAACGATCAAAATATCTGAAACCCTGCCCCCTGCACCAACTCCTCAGCCACGCATTCGTCTGCCAAATCAACCTATTCTCACCCTCACTGGTACGTGGCACAGACAGCAATCCAGAGATTGCTATCCTTGAGGTCCTGCTTTTCAGCTTCCTACCTAGCTCCCTATATTTCCTCCTCAGGACCTCATTTCTTTTCCTACCTACGTCATTGGTACCAATATGTACCACGGCCTCCGGCTGTTCACCCTCCCCCTTCAGAATGCTGTGGACCCGATCCGAGATGTCCCTGACCCTGTTACTCAGGATGCAACATACCATCCGGGAGTCTCTTTCACGTCCACAGAATCTCCTATCTGCCCCCTTTACTAACGAATCCCCTATCACTACCGCTCTCCTCTTCTTCCCCCCTTCCCTTCTGTGCCACACAGCCAGGCTCAGTGCCAGAGACCTGGTCACTGTGGCTTTCCCCTGGTAGGCCATCCCCCCCAACAGTATCCAAAGCAGTATATCTGTTATTGAGGGGAACGGCCACAGGGGTACTCTGCACTACCTGCCTATTCTCCTTCCTTCTCCTGACAGTCACCCAGCTACTTAGGAGTGATTGCCTCCCTGCGGCTCTTATATATGAACTTCTCATTCTCCCGTAGGAGCCGAAGGTCATCCCGCTGCAGTTCCAGTTCCCTAACACAGTCTGTAAGGAGCTGCAGCTGGATGCATCTCATGCAGATGTAGCTATCAAGGAGACTGGAGGTCTCCCAGAACTCCCACACTCACAAGATGAACACACCACTGACCCTGGAGCCATACTCTGGCCTGGCAATAAAGGAAAAATCAGAGAAAGAAAGACAGTAAGAAACTTACTAGAGACTTACCTTAGCTTCCTCTCCATTCCAACAATGGCCACCTCCAAAATGGCCGCTCTGCTTGTACCTACCTTCCTTTTATTCACTGCTGTTAACTAACCAATCGACTAGTAACGATTTGCAAATGTGCCTCTTTTAGACTCTTGCAAGGTGAAACTCCCAAGCACACACACAGAGACTCACCTAATTTTAAAGCTCCTGCTCCAAATCTCAAGTGTTGTCCCTGCACCAACATCTTGGTTAAAAAAGATAGGGTGTTCCTTCTGCACCATTAACCTCCTTTGCCAAGTTCATTATGTTCTGAATCTGACCTTGTCTTCTACCCCTGCATGGACATTCCATTGACTTCTGGTCTCCTCTTCACTGTGCACTGTTCGTAGAAATAATTTTCCATTCCACATTGAGCAGATCTATTCATTCAGAAGACAATTCTTTATCAGCGTCTCATTGTTGTCCTTCACAATACTTACAAAATTCTAAGCCACTTTGGTCTACTTTCACTCTTCTTCCTTCTGTCTCACCACATGTCCTTCTGTTGACCATCCAACATTTCTAACCTGACAGTGTCAGAGAGTGTTACAGCATGGAAGTATGCCCGTTGTCCCAAGCTGGTCCATGCTGACCAAGGTGCCCATCTAAGCCAGTCCCATTTAACAGCGTTTGGCCCATACCCCTCACGGAACATTCTCCCCGTGTCTGCGTGGGTTTCCTCCGGGTGCTCTGGTTTCCTCCCACATTCCAAAGACGTACAGGTTAGGAAGTTGTGAGCATGCTATGTTGGCGCTGGAAGCATGGCGACACTTGCGGGCTGCCCCCCAAAACGCTCTATGCAGAAGATGTATTTCACTGTGTGTTTCGATGTACATGTGACTAATAAAGATCTTATAAAAAAAACCTTCCAACTGTCCTTTAAATGTTATTATACCTGCCTCAACCACTTCCTCTGGCAGCTTGATCCATATACTGCCCACCCTCTGTGTGAAGTTACTCCTCAGATCCCTTTTAAATCTTTCCCCTCTCACCTTAAAAGCTATGCCCTCTAGTTTTTGATTCCTTTACCCTGGGAAAATGACTGTGTGCATTCACCCTATCTATGCCCTTCATAATTTAATGTCACCCATATAAGACATCAGGGAGTAATAACCAATGGACCATATACAGCATCCTTATGCCTTGACAAAATAAAGTGTTTTCAAATGCCTCTGATAGTTACAGACATTTAAAAACAGTATGAATAGATGTAAATTATCAAAAACTAAAAGTTAAAAAATTAGTAAAAAAAAACTTAAACATGCCTTAAACTGTTAGAAACTTAAAAATAACATTAAAAAAATGTAATGTAACCACGTACCTTTTTAAATCCAGGTCAACATTCCCAGACAAGCAATTCATTTTGCACCATGTGGCAACGTCTCAAGACATTAAATATGTTTCTCTTTTGAGAGATGTTACTGACCTGTTTGGTGTTCCCAGCATTTGTTTCAGGTTTCAATCATCTGCAAGTTATTTGATTTCTTGTTCAGTGTGTTTTCTATATTTGCTCAGGGCACAAGGCCAGCAATTCGGGTCCTCGCCTTGTACTCACCAAAATGAGAGGCTCGTTGGACCATTTTATTTAAGTCTTTGTGGGCCTGGAGTAATTTCCTTCCACAAGGGAGATTTTCAACCATCAGGTAGTTTCACCATCAGTCACAGAGATATACAGCATGGAAACCAGCCCTTCAGCCCACTAAGTCCATACCAGATATCAAGAACCCTACACAAATCCTACATTAATCCTATTTTTTTTATATACTGTATATATTCTCCCCACTTTCGAATCGACACCCAGAGATTCTACCACTCACTAGGGGCAATTTACAGTGGTCAATTAATCGACCATCCTGCACATTTTTGGGATGTGAGAGGAAACCCACACTGCCACAGGGAGAACTTGTAAACTCCGCACAGATTATACCCAAGGTCAGGATTGATCCAAGGTCTCTGACTCTACTCGCTGCACCATTACAAACACCAGCTTTCCATTCTGGGTTTAACTAAATTATCTGAATTTGAATCCCCAAGATCCAGATTTGTACGTCTTTGCCAGATCAATCACCCAAGCCTTCAGATACTCTTCCAGTAACTCAATATGCTACCAAGCCAAAGGCAAGGCTCACTTGTGAGGATGAAGTGGGAGATTTTACAAGGTGGCAAAAAACTTGTCTGCTTCGATCCAGCTGTTGAAACTGCAGTACTTCCCAACTTCTGTGCATGTGCCAAGAGTCGTCAGTTCATTCACTGTTTTTATTAAATCCTTCTTTAAAATACCAGAGTTGCAGTGAAGACTATGATGACTATACTGCTGGGCACATCCAACAACAAATAAACCTCATTCACCAGCGAACAATTCTTGGCACACTAAATGTTTAGCAAAGCATTCCATTCATAGAAGGGTGGTGGCTGAAATCCAAAACACGGTGCTTTATATTGTTGATATACAGTGTGGTAAAACTGAACCTTACCAGGATATCCTATAGGGTTGGTGTCACATTGAAAGAAAGGCCGTCAGCCAACTCCAAACTGTCTTGAACATGCAATTAATGAACAGCAGTGACAAATTCAAAGGAAAACCTGGAATTTACTCAGGAGTTTTATTCATAACATTATTTACAAGCAAGCAATTCAACTACATCAGTAATACTTTTACAAATCATTAGTCCATTAGATACAGCGCAAAGCAACTAAAATACAAGATATTCCAGATTTAGTTACCAAGAGAATATCATTGGATGCAAAGCAATATGAGCACAATTTATAATTAAAGAGAAGGGAATTCTTCGTACACCTATTATTGGCCCACACTAACTGCCCTAGAGTTGGTGTGACTGAATCTTTTATTGATTCAGTATTTGTGGTGAAGACAATCCCACAGCACTGCTAGGTAGGGTATTTCAGAATTTTGACTCTGTCAAACTTTGGCCCAATGAGTTATATCACGGGGAGAAAGTATGACAGGGAGTGGAACTTGGAGCTGGTGGTGTTCCCATGTGATTGTTGCCAAATGTCCATCCAGATGGCGGTTGGAGGTTTGAGAGGTGCAGTCAAGGAGTTTAAGGAAGTGTACCATTCAATCTGACCAAGGTCATACAGATGATCCTGCCCTGGACTTACAACCTCTCAAAAGGCAACACTCTTCCCTGGATCTAGGTCATTGACAACAAAGGGTTTCCACCACTGGCTTGGTTGAGATCAGCCACTGTAAAATAGGCCAGGGATTATAGCTGCATAGTCATCATGGACCCAGGAAAATAACTCAACACTGGGAATCAGACAACCAATGCAACTTCTCAATATTGATGGAGATCCCCCATAGATGCAGTGAAAGAAACTGGTCTAAGATTCACCAGCATTACAAATAGAAGCACTACTTGTACATTGAACAATAGGGATCATTTTAATGATGGAAATAGCTTATTTTTGACAAAACCACTTATGATAAATAAGATGCATTAACTCAGAGAGCAGTAATAGCAAACACGAAGCAGAGAGGGTTAATCTAACTGGGTAGTAAATTTCCAATATAAAAAGACAGTCAGATTTCTATTAGCAGCATGTAAGTGCTGGTATATGGGATGAGTATGGATGGGTACTTGATGCTTGGCATGGATGGGGTGGGCTGAAGAGCCTGTTTTTGTACTGCAAGTCTATGACTCTATTCGTAACTATAAGATCATGCTCAGTTTAATGGTGCTGGTTGCTAATCTGTTTACATTGGTGTTCAGTGCATCACAAATTTCCCACAATATCAAAACCAGTTTACATGTTCCAATATTTCCACCAAGCAACGTTTGACATAGCAGGACTGTCGAATCACCCTCCTGACCTTCAAATAGTATCCTCTCTAACCCTTAGACTACTTACTTTAAGTCTATGCTCTCTGGTTTTGACCCCTATGTAAGGGGAAATTCTATTCTACCTCAGCCCACCATTATTTTTACACACGTTAAATAAATCTCCCTCAACCTCCTCCGTTCCAAAGAAAGCAAACCCAGTCTTTTCATTTTTTTTTCCCTCAGAGCTACAACTTTCCAGAGCAAGAAGCAATCTGCTGGAGGAACAGGATCCCTGATGCAGGGTTTCGACTCGAAATATTGACGATTCCTCTTCCCTCCTGCACTCCCCCCTTCCCACCCCCACAGATGCTTCTCAACCCGTTGAATTCCTCCAGCAGATTGTTTGTTACTTCATATTCCAGCACCTGCATTCTCTCGTGTTTACAGTTTTCCAGTCTTGGCAACGTCCTCATGGTACCCCTTTGCTTCCTCTGCAGTGGAATCACATTTTTCCTGTAATGAGGTGACCAGAACTGTGCACAGTTTGCAAGCTGTGGTCTAGCAAGGATTGCATATATCCCTCACATAATCCCTACCCTTTGCTTATATTTTTTGCTTCGGCTCATAATGGTAAGCATCCCATCCACATTTTAACCACCATATCAACCATGTCTTGTTTCTGTTAAGGATCTGTGCACATGCATTTCAAAGTCCCTCAGTTCCTACTCAATATCATCCATGTACCGTACATTACCTTGCCTTGTTGCACCTCTACAATCCATCACCTTACATTTCTCCATTAAACTTCATTTGCCACTTTTCTGAAAAGGCCATCAACATCCTCCTGAGGTCTAAAGCTTTCTTCTTCACTGACAACTGCATAGCCAATATTTGACGTGTGATGTTTATAAACAGATTATATAAAACAGTAGTGATATCCTTCATATGAGTCAATCACTGAGAACACATTGCTCTCCCGGAATTGATAAAACTCAACAGAAAAGAGAATTAAGCAGTACCCAAATCTCAATCTGTGACAGAAATGCTAAGAATTTTGTCTGCTAGCAATTAGTTATAATTATGTTTCACCACAACCTAATTTAAATTGTACTTAAATGTGTTTAAACATACACAGACACAAGGAGTATGAAATCTGATATAAAGTACTGAGGCAGATTTTAATTATGAATTTAATTATTGATTAACCATATTGCAGAATATGTGCTTGATCAACACTCTAAATGCAATGCTTGATTTTCTTTGATGGGTCTGTACTGGTGTAATCAGCTGTTAGTTTGTCTGTATCATTGCTCTCCAGTGAGTACAATTAGGATTTCACCAAAAGCAAAAGGTAAATGTTATTTAAATTTGATATCAGAGTATACTTCTTTTATATCTCTCAACCTCTAGTGAGTCTAATTTATCTAATTTTGTTTCACTTCTATCAATCTTTTGTAGTATTGGAACTACAAGAACTTTAAAACTGTTTTCAGGGTTCTCCAAGAATGGATAGCTTTCCACAAACTTATTGTATCATCTTAATTAGTATTGCCGCTTTCCTTAGTCACATCCTTCAGGCCTGTAATTCTCCCACCAAATACAGATTTATTAAAAATAAATCATAGCTTTACTTTGTCGGAAGGTACAACTTAGTATCAATTAAGCTAAGGAGATTTCACTTATGCTTTGCCTGTCTATAAAGTTAATTTCAGATCATTTGAAGCTTCATTTTAAGAGCACACCAAAGATCTAAAGAAAATTTTGCCAAAAATTCCATGAAATCTTTACTGCGTGGAGTGGGATGAATTATGTATTTTACAATTCCCATACTCTAGCAATCTCACGAATGATAGACCTACAGGAACTAGTCATTCTAACAAAATGTCTCCTCTGTATTTTGGGGATCTGGATTTTCAATAGGCCCCAGTGCCCCTTTAAGAATGGAAGCTTCGGAAACACAACATCCAATATGAACAGTGAGATTTGTATGCAAGAATGCTGCATTGCTTTAAAGCTTGGTAGTCTAATTATCAGCATAAAACAGACCCATGATCTCCAATCCACCTCTAGAAACCAAATCTATACTAATGTTTTAACAACATTTCTGTATGCCAGTTTAATCTCCTCCTCATTGGGGCAGGTATTCACAAACTCTTCATGTTTTTCTGCATTTTTCAGATACCTACACAGGCCTGCAAGTTGCTTCGGGATAGTAAAGTTCCGATAATGCTTGCATACAACCTGTTAAGAAATCAGATAATTAGTGGCGTCATCAGTATGACTATCCATACCATGTGAACAATAGGCAGGTAGTCACACCCTCTCCTAGCACACAGCCCAAGATCAACTTCACACTCAAATAACTCATAACTAAATGGATAAACAAGCAGAACACCATACACACAAGCCCAAAGAGGTTTATTTATGAAAATAGCAGTAGTTTTACAAATTCACAGGACTAAATCAGCTTCTCTTCACGTGACATCAGTTCCAGACTGTGCTTTTCAAATCTCTAACAGTGTTCATCTCCAGCTAATGTAGTATCAAACCCTTTTAACACCTGAAGTAAAACACCCTTTAATAATACTCAATATACAAGCCCAGTCTATGGAAACCATCACACAATATTGGCTCAGATTTCATAGGGAAATGTCAGCACATTCAGGATTTCTACATGTGCATGCATGAGTGTCAGAGTTCTAAACTTGTTGGCTGATGGTACTCCTTCAGCTGCACCCTTATGTTGGACTCCTCAGTCTCAAATAGGAGTATAAGTTTGCAAGGATTCCTTGGTACCTAGCAGGGGGATCCCATCAGACAGATAAAGTACAGGTCCTTCTCCAGTGATTGTGCTGGAGAGAGTGCAGCGGAGATTCACCAGGCTGTTGCCAGACTGGAGGACTTTATTTATGGGGGGAGATGAGATAGGCTGAGCTTATTTTCCCCGGAGGGGAGGAAGTTGAGTGGTGAAGATAGAAGTTTATAAGATTATGAAAGACATAGATAGTCAAAATCTCTTTCCCTTGGTAGGGGTAATAAGAAGGCATAGGTTTCACATGAAAGGAAAGAGTTTTGAAGGGGATCAGTTGGGTAAGTTTTCTTGCACAGAGTGGTTGATATCTGGAACTTGCTGCCAGAGGAGGTGGTGGAATCAGATGCAGTTATTACTTTAAAAAGGTATTTAGGCACTTAAATAGGCAAGGCATAGAAGGATACGGTCCTAATGCAGGCAAATGCAGATGGGCAAAAAGGGTCGGCATGGACGTGATGGGCTGAAGGGCCTGTTTCTGTGCTGTACAACTGAGGACAATGGCTGCAAGGGACTAACAGATACTTATAGATGATATTTTAATTGTTTGGATTTATTTTAATTACATGAAAAACATAAAACTATAATTTTAATGGTTTGAATGTGTCTGAATGTCAGAAACATTTAGTTTTTGACAGTGAATTCAGCCAGCAGAACAAGTGGTGTGGTTTAACCAACTGGTAACGAGCGGTGTGGTTTAACCAACTGGTATAACTGATAAAGTGGCAGCACGGTGGTGCAGCTGTAGAGCTGCTGCCTCACAGCCCCAGTGACCCAGGTTCAATCCTGACCTCGGGGGGCTGCCTGTGTTGGGTTTGCACGTTTCTCTCGTGGCTGCATCTCCTTTGGGTGCTCCGGTTTCCTCCCACAGCCCAAGACGTTGATGGGTTAATTGACGACTGTAAATTGACCCCAGAGCGTAGGGCGAGCGGCTGAATTGTGGGGGAATTGATGGGAATGTGGGAAGAATAAAATGGGGTTAGTGAAAATGGATGGTTGATGGCCAGTATAGACACAATGGACTGAAGGGATTGTTCTTTTGCTGTATGACTTATGACTCGATGATTTGTGGGTGGGGGTCATCCTTTCTCCCGACCCTTCACCAAACTGACATCATATGTCATCCTATCTCTGTGCAGTGTTTCCCCATAACTGTTGCAGCTGGTTTCTGCTGTACAAGTTCCTTCCAGAGGTATCCAGGCAAGGGAAGTGCGAAGATTAGAGGCAAGCATGGGCAACATAGTAATGACTGCAGATTCCAGGCCAATAAAATAGGCGGTGCTGTTAATGGTTGCCACAGGAGTCTCAGTCCAGAACAAAGACCTCTAACCCGACCCAAGAAATATTTGGATGGTAAGTATCCATCCCATAGAAAAAGATACCCAACAATAAGGTCCAAGTCTAAAATCTCACTCACCTTAACAATGTAGAGTTTAGGTAGGAGGTTGCAGTCTGCCAATGTCAGCTCATTTCCATCCAGGAATAATCTCTCTGAAGGGCGAGAGCTATCCTCATCTGGCAGAGGTGTGTTCAGATATTGTTCCAGCTCCAAAAGTGCTTTCAGGAACAACTTCTCCAAAGCTAAACACAGAAAGCTATCAATGCAATGTTTAGAACCCCTTGCCAATTGCCACAGGTCAAGCTGGCTGGGACTCTGACCAAACACTAGTTAATCTTAGTTAAACCAAAGGCAATGGGGTAGATTCTTCCCACTGGGAAATAAGCCTAACATTTGGCAAGAATGTATATGCTAGCTAAAATCTTGCAGATTGGTAAACTGGTAAAATGGTTTATTATTGTCACATGTACCAAAATACAGTGAAAAACTTGTTTTGCATGCCGTCTGTACAGATCAATTCATTACAACAGTGCATTGAGGTAGAACAAGAGAAAACAATAGCAGAAACTTAAAGAAATTGATTGGAAATGCTCACATATTCAATCAGCAGATTGGAAAAAATATATTGTTAGCTACACAAAGAAAGGGAAGGGCTGGTACCTTGAGAAGAATAAAATGTCAATACAAACCAACAAAGACTGAGAAGAAATGATTTGAGTGCCCAAGTTGGCAGAGACAAAGGGAGGGTCAGAGGATCTGATGCATGGGTCCAATAGATCTATTGGCAGCTACAAACGATTTTGATGGGACACTGTGGGTAGATATCAGGAATCCATTGGGTGGTTTAGGAGCAGACCACTTTTTGATTCGTTTCACCATCTACAGGAACTGTGGTTCAGCACCTGCATGGTTTGTGCTACCATCAAGGTGCAAAAATATTGGTCTATTGTCCCCAGTCTAGTGGGTGTAGGAGATTGTAGAGGGTGGACCCATACTAGTTGCAGCTCGTGATGAACGCAAACTGGTGCAGACCAGGGCTGTGTAGTAAGAAAGTGGCCAAAGCTATGTTGCGCTGCTACTGCACCATCATGAAATGTACATGATCGTACCAGTAAGAAAACAGAGTTACTTCCACCCCTGGCTACTGGAAGAGTTCAAAACCAAGAATGTCAGCCCAGGTGTCTGACCTGAAGGGGGGGATACTGCATCTGTGCTTGAGTTATACATTATTGCAAATGAGTTGCTACTGCCTGCTTCCGTTAAAGTCTTTAAAATTCTCTCACCAATAATCCTTGCTCTCAAATCAGATTTGGGTAAATGCTGATTTTTATCCATACAGATATTCTCCACTGGGAGCTGACATTCTCCTCATGGACCAAATGCATTCTTTCTATGTTGTTATAAGGAGATACAGTTCAAAAACTGGGCTTTAGTTAGTACACCGTCAATCTCACATCATCTCCTCAAGTGATCATGTGGTTAAACTCACTTTCGTGCTTTTCAAGAAGTGGATTCTTAATGTAAGCTGAGAATCTCTGGAAGATGTTATCGCCAGCAGTCCTGGACTCCTTGTATCTGACATCCAGTTTAGGATACCTGAGGTAAATAAAGATCCATATATAACGTGGCTGCCAGACTCAGCGTTTCCGAATGATATGAACTGATTAGGGCAAGGAAAAATATCTCCGTAAAAAGCCCTCTTACACTTTTATCCTGTTCTTTACATCAAGAGTTCCCTTATTGAATAGGAGGACCACACAAGGACTAGGAGCTGGCAGAGGTCACATGGCGGTCCAAGCCCATTGCACTTTTCAATAAGATAATTCGCTGTCTGGTTTTGTCTACTTTTTTATTTCCCTATTCCTCATAACTCTTGACTCCTCTACAATGGTCTATCTCAGCCTTGAGACTCACCATACATAATTTTCTGTGGTAAAGTATTCTAAAGATTCATGACTCTTCGGAGAAGGAATTCTTCATCATCTGGATCCTAAGTGGTTAATCTCTTACCCCGACACCGTGCCCCTCAATTTTACACTTCCCGTTCCATCACCTCTACCTTACCACATCCCCTCAGCATCCTATAGATTTCAATGAGATTACATATCATTCCACTAAACTGCAGAGAGTGCCAGCGCAATCTCTTCAATCTTTCCTTGTAATACTCATCCCAGAAAGAAACTAATGAATCTTTATTGCAAAAATAAGGAGACCAAAACAATAGTCCAGGTGCATTCTCCAGGTGTGATCTCAGCAAAGCTCGGTACCGTTGTAGCAAGACTTTCTTACCCTTGCATTCCATCTCTCATTGCAGTAAAGGCCAACCTTCCATTTGCCTTCCTAATTAGTTGTTGTAGCAGCATGATAACTCTTTGTTTTCCTTGTGGAAGCTTACCCAGATGTTTAAGAACAACATTTAATATTCTCATACACTTGCTCTGCTCTTCAATTCTTCCTACAAAAGCAAATAACCTCACATCCCCTCTTTATACTCCATTTTTCTATCTTTTCGCCACTCACTTAAGTTGTCTATATCCCATTGCACACTCTTTGTGTCCTTACAACTTAGTTTTTCACCAATCTTTGTATCATGAGCAAATTCGGACATTATTAAATGGTCCATTTATCTAATTCATTGATGTAGTTTGGAAATAAACAAGGCTCCAGCACTGATTCCTTAGGGCACCCTATTCATTATGCATGCGGATGTGAAAATGCTCAGTTTATTCCCATTCTCTGCCTTCTGTAAGTTAACTAATCTTCTTTCCTTGTGAATTACATTGCTCCCAACACAAGCCTTGGTCTTGTGCAGCCACCTTTTTGAAGCAACTTACTAAACTCCCTTTCAAATCCCAATATACTACATCTACTGGCTCCTGTCCATTTCCGTCTACAACGCTGCCTGACCTACTGAGTTCCTTCAGTAGCTCATTTTTTGCTGCAGTATCTTATTTCTCCCCTTTAACCACTCCACTCTGCTACCATCCTGAACAAACTCTAATAAATTTGTAAGATACGATTCCCTTTCAGTAAGCCACATTGACTCTCCCTAGTCATGATATGCTTCTCAAAATCATCATTTCCTTAACAATGGATTCCAGCATTTTTATGATAACCGACGTTAAACTAACTGGCCTGTCGTCCCCTTTTTTCTGTCTCCTTTTCCAGAAGAGTGGGGTTACATTTGCCTCAGTGTCAGAGGCAAGTGGAACACCTGCATAACTTCAGCATCAGAAAAGACAGCTGTGTGGTTTGGTTTCGGTTGCCTGATGAGAATTTGAAATTGGCCAGCGTAATGTTGAATAGTGTTTCACTGATGTCAACACCCAAATTTCAACAAGTGCTCTCACTGTCAAAGGTACAGAGAACTATTTTAAAGTAGAGAATCATTCAACAATGAAAGTACTTATTGCAATGTAACAATTTTGCCTCAGGCTGTGCAACCTGTTGAACTACAAGTTAAGACATAATGGAACCCTTTTATACCAGAAAAGGGTAAACTAAAAAGAAAAAAAAGTCACGGAGAATTAGAATTGCCATCAAATCAAAAAGAACTTAAAGGTAGATTAAATAGAAGAGAATTTAAATAGAAATGTTGAAAACTGTTTGGGGATGAGAGTGAGTGGATAAAGAGAAACTGTTTGTGCACAGGAGGTTCAGTAACCAGAGGGCTGAGATGCCAAAAAGCCAAAAAGAACCTGAGGGAAAATGACGGATTTCTTTGACCCAGTGTGGGCTGTGATATGGGTTGTGAACAGTATTTGTTACTTTAAGGCCAACGTCCGTGACCAACTACCCTGAGTGCAATCATGTAGATAGGAAGTTCTCGAAACTGTCTGTGAAGAATACAGTTACACTCACTTTGTTTCAGCTCCATATGTCTCACATGCAACAATCTGTATGTTCTGTAATGGGCCTCATTTATGGTTAAGAATCAACAGGGCACATAAACTTTACACTCAGCAAGTTGCTCAGATGCAGATTACACTCCCCAAAAGTGGAATCAGATTAAATAACAATTTCCAAAAGTAAAATGAATGCACATTTGAAAAGGAAGAGTTTGCAAGACTACAGAGGAAAGAATTGGGGAGCAAATTGATTGTTCTTCCAGAGAGCTGGCATAGGGTTGATGGGCCAAATTGCCTTGCCTCATGCTGCATCATTTTATGTTTATAAGTTTACATTTGAGTGATTATCTCCCTTTTTAATCCAAAAGCCATACATTTTCTCATACTCTCAAATATTTTCTTTGTTCACTCAGTTCCAATTTCCTTCATTGGCTGTGATAGTTCTATTAAGTAAGGATGCAAGACCCAAAATCCAACTCAATGGTTTAGTGTTAAGTGTGGTAGAATCTGGGGGGTTGATGGGGAAATGAGGAAAATAAAACCAGATCAATGTGGGATTAGTGTGAATGGGTGCTTGATGGTCGATACAGACCTGGTGGGCCAAAGGGCCTGTTTCCATGCTGTATGACTTTATGGTATCAGGAGAGACTCTGTTTCGGTAACCTGCAGACAGTTCCATACAAAGAGTTCCAAGTACAATAAATTCAAATTAGGAATGGTACAACCTGTTAATGGATTTGAAATGAAGGGAAGGTTAGAGATGGGAGACTTGAAATGATGGAAAGATCAAGGGTGTGAGTATTGAGGAGATGGATGATGCCCAGAAAGAGCAGAACACAGCACAAGATGAGACAGCTATTAGCAATATTGGTCAGATATCATTGTACACTACAAGTAATGAAGACTGCAGAACAAACAGATCAAACGTGGTCTTACTTACTTGGGAGGAGCAAGAACCTCCTCTAGAAATTCCTCAATTTTGTTATTATCCGTCTTGAGTTCACCATTGTAGATAAGAAAGGGCAGCTGACTCCCTGGGGCAATCTCTCTTAATACATCTGGGTTCCTTAATGAAAAGAGGTATACATTATAATTAAAGTCAGCTCAAGGCCTGAGTAAGATAACTCAGTGACAGCAAACAAAAGAGCAAACTAAAAAAAAGAGGTGATGGTTGAGTATGTGGCGTCTTGCACTTATGCAGGTCAGTGTAGAGTCACATATGGGCCTGTGTTACATGACTCACTCCTGTTCCCAATTTGGGAGATTTTATATATTCAGAGGTTGTGATGAAACCCATCATGGGACTTCAGTTCCTACCTTAAAACCTTCCTCTCAGCCCCATCAACACAGCCCAGTATTCCTTTCTCCTTTACATACTTAACTAGTTTTCCCTTTAATGCGCCCACGCTATTCCCCTTACCCACTCTTTGCAATAAGTTCCTTGTCCTAACCACTCTTGCGGCGGCAATGTCTCTCCTCAATTTATTGCTGACCATTTTATGTTTGCAACCCCTAGGTTTGCTCTGTCCATATCTAGTCTTTCAAACTCATTCACAATCTCAAAAACAAAAAAACAGAAAATGCTGGAAGTACTCAGTAGGTCAGGCTGCCCCTGAGGGAAGAGAAACAGAGTCAATAGTTCAGGTTGGAGACCCTTCATCAGAGAGTACCAGCATAGAATAATAGGACAGCACAGTGACCCAAGGGTTCAGAGGAAGGGTCTGCTCATCCAGAGGGTGGTTGGAATGTGGAACGTAGTACCTGACAGGATGACAGAGGCAGGTATTCTTGCAATATTTAAGAAGTGTCTAGATTAGCACTCAAATTACCAAGGCACAGAAGGTTATGGACCAGGTGCTGGTAAATGGGATTAAGGTAGAGGGGTAATGGATGGTTAGCATGGACATGGTGAGCTGAAGAGTCTGCTTCTGAGCTGTATGACTCGATCCACTTCAAGCACTCCCAATGTAGAATAACCTGCTCCACCCTGAGGTGTTCATTTCAACCTCAGAGAAACACTCCTACAATGTTTGTGTGTCAGGTGAATTCTCACATAAACTGCCACCACAGTCTCAAATTAACTGACACATTTTATTTAAGATGTTTGGAAGTTACTTGTTGGCCGTTGCCTCCCAACCAGCATCATTGTTTATCACCCCTCCTGCGCATGAGGTGAACCACATTGTCTGCTGGGTGCCATTTGGCAGTTACGTGGCCTCCACCTCCTGCCACCTTACATAATGTTCACTCACAGGAAAACGGTCAGCTACGATTTAATTTTTTTTAAACAAAAGCTCTGTGTTTTTCTTTTAAACAGAAGCTCTGTGGCCCTTTTAGACATTAAAGTCAAATTTGACTCTAATGTCTAAAAGAGCTCTCCCAATCGGAATCCCAAGCTATGGAGAGTTAAGGGGAGGTTTCAATGAAAGCAAATATGAAGAGGACAAAGAAAATTTGATTTATGAAAGCTTTTCCAAAAAGGTACACCTTTCTTTTTCACTTACTTGTTTAATACACATGCACTCGGTGGGAAAGGGGTATTTTCCAGCTACTGACGAAAAGCATCACCAATGCAGAATAAACTGCCCCATCCTGTTCTAAGCGCAAGTGTCAACCTCAACTTCAGAGCTGCACCCTTCCCACAGTTGAGTGGCATGTGAATTCTCACACAAAGTGTTATAGCTTCTTAGATTTACAGCCCAGTGGTCATTTGCGCTGTTTGTTCTGCACTGCTCCTCATTGCCAGAAGGAACGGAAATAAGGTTGTTAAAGTTCCTTTTCACAGGCGATCCAAATCATCAACTTCATCACTCCTTTTCCAAATCTCTTTTAAACGTTGTAATGGTACCTGCCTCTACCACCTCCTCTGCCAGCTCATTCCATACACTCTGGTGGAAAAATTTGCCCCTCAGATCCCCTTTAAATCTTTCCCCTCTCATCTTGGAAGTTGTATGGTCATGGTTGTAGGGACATGGAAGTTGTAATTGATATTTAGCTCAGAGCTCTCTCCTTGGGCTAGGCATGAGGAGTCAGAGAATCCTTGACCATTGGAAGTGTCAGCAGATCATGCATTGGGAGCGACAAGTGAGACTTGCCCCAGAGAATTAGAAATACCAGTTATGGATACAGCATAGGCTTTCACCAGACTGTCAAGCCCTTCCAGACTCCTTGTGCAGGTGGAGGGGGTGTGGTTGGTTGGTCTGGAGTTTTGTCAAAATACTTCAGTTTTAAAGCCAGCAAAATGACACAAAGCTCAGAGATAATCCCTTTAGGATTTGGATAACAATGAGGAATATATTTATCTTCTAAAGATATATCTCAGAAGAAAAACATTTACAAGATATTGGAAATGTACACAACCATCCATATATATATTTTGTTAATCATGATGGAATACTTGAAAATTGTCTTTCTTCCAGTATTTACTTCCAATTACCTTTGTACAGTCAGTCCTTGTTGTCTGCGGATTGGTGTACTTGCAACATTGGCACCAGACCCCATCTCGAATTTTTTTCCCCCAGAGGTTTTATAGTTAACATAGAAGCCATCGATATCAGCAAGGGCCAGCCTTCAGACTATTTCCACTGAGTATATTGATGCTTACTTGAAGTCACAAGGAACAGTTGTGTAAACAAAGACTGTCTGGATTAAATCAGCAGCTGCCCTGCAACACAGCAGACAGCCCCTCCACACAAGTGGTCTGGAAACCAATCACCATGGTTGTACACACAATGTACTGCAGAGAGGTGTAAAATGTACCAGATGGGTGGGAACAGGCATGGATAGAGGGAAACAATAGGTCAATGGGCCATGCATTAAAACCATCGGACATTTTAAAGTTAAGATAATTGGCCCCACCAAGAGTGATTGAATAAAGGCTTGATAATGTACCATTCCAAACCCTTCAACCACAACAATATTTAAGCTTTTTAACATGCTTGAGAGGCATTTAGACAGATTTAAAAACAGGCTGGGAAGAGGGATACAGACTATGTGAAGGCAGATGGGATTAGTTTAATGTGGCATCATGGTCGGTCAAAGGGCCTGTTTCCACTGTTTCTCTTCCCCATGTTTAATGCAGAGCAGCAAAGGCAATGGGGAGTGATGACATTGAGAAGGGTGGTTTGGATCAGCAGGTGTGGTGTGCAGCCAAGACAGGATAGGATACCTTTCTTAGTCACACATACATCGAAACACACGGTGAAATACATCATTTGCGTAGAGTGTTCTGGGGGCAGCCCGCAAGTGTCGCCACACTTCCTGCGCCAACATAGCATGCCCGCATCTTCCTAACCCGTACATCTTTTGGAACGTGGGAGGAAACCGGAGCACCCGGAGGAAACCCACGCAGACACGGGGAGAACGTACAAACTCCTTACAGACAGCGGCCGGAATTGAACCTGGGTCACTGGCGCTGTAATAGTGCTACGCTAACTGCTATGCTACCGTGCCTGCCCTTCACACTACCATGACAGGGTTAAGGCTAGGAAGGGAGTGGGTGACACGTGTGCTGCCTAGTAACACAAGAAGAGGTGTAGGGAAAATACTTAGGGACTAGAATGCTATGATGGATTTCGAGAGTTGGGATCTGGTATCCTGACCTTGTGCAAGTATTGTGATGGCGACAGAGGCAATGCTTCATAGATCCATAGAGTTATACAGGATGGATACAGGTCCTTTGGTCCAACTCATCCATACTGACTGAGATCTGTACTAAGTAGTAGATACAAGACACTGCAGATGCTGGAAATCTGAAGCAACATACAAAGTGCTGGAGGAACTCAGCGGGTCAGGCAACATCTATGGAGGGAAATGGACAGTCGACTTTTCTGGTCAGGACACTTCATCCCATTTTCCTGCATTTGGATCATATTCCTTTAAATCTTTCCTATACATGTACCTGTCCAAATGTCTTTTAAATGTTGTAATGGTACCTGCCTCTACCACCTCATTCCATACATTCACTACCCTCTGTGTGGAAAAACTTGCCCCTCAGATCCCCTTTAAATCTTTCCCCTCTCATCTTGGAAGTTGTATGGTCACGGTTGTAGGGACATGGAAGTTGTAATTGATATTTAGCTCAGAGCTCTCTCCTTGGGCTAGGCATGAGGAGTCAGAGAATCCTTGACTATTGGAAGTGTCAGCAGATCCTGTATTGGGAGCAACAAGTGAGACTTGCCCCAGAGAATTAGAAATACCAGTTATGGATGCAGCATAGGCTTTCACCAGACTGTCAAGCCCTTCAGCTCATTGGATTCACTCCATATGATATCAAGAAGCAGCTGAAAGCACTGGATAATGCAGAAATTCTGGGTCCAGACAACATCCAGCTGAAATACTGAAAACCTGAGCTTCAGAATTGGCTGTGCCTCTCGACGAGTTATTTAGCTACAAATACTGTACTGGCATATCCCGACAATGTGGAAGATTACCCAACTACGCCCTGTTCACACAAAGCAGGTCAATTCTAGTCCAGCTAATTACTGCCCAATCAGTTGAATCTCGATCAGCAGCAAAGGGATGGAGAACATTATCAACGGTGCTATCAGGTGGCACTTCCTCCCCAGTAACCTGCTCCGTTTAGATTTTGCCAGGACTGCTTGGCTCCAGAGTTCATCACAGTCTTGAATCAATTCTGGACCAAGAGTTGAACTCCAGGGACAGGGCGAGGATGTGAGTCCATTGACTTAACCTGCTGCAGCATCAAGGAGCCTTGGTAAAACTGAAGTCAATGGGTATCAAGGGAAAACAACACTATTGGATCTTAAACAAAGGAATTTGTAGTTTTTGGAGGTCAATTATCCCAGTCCAGGACACCACAGTGTCCTAGACTCAACCATCTTTATCTGCTTCATCCTTTTATTAGAAGGTTGAAGTTTGATGATAACTGCATAATGTTCAATTCAGTCCATAACTCCTCAGCAAGCAAAGCAGCCATGCCTACATACAGCAATTACTAGATAACAAGAAATCAGCTGGAGGAACTCAGCCGGTTGAGCAGATCTCCCAGCAGATTGTTTGTCATTCCAGATTCTAGCATCTTGCGTCTCCAATACCTAGACAACATTAAGCGTCAAGTGGAACTCTCAACACAAAAGTGCCAGGCAATGAGCATCTCCAACAAGAGAAAGTCTAACCACCTACCCTTGATGCCCAATGGCATTACCATTGCTAAGTCTCTCATTGGCAACATCCTGGGGAATCACCATTCAGCAGACATTCAACTAGACCAGCAACAAGTTGTTATGATACTTCTCTGTAGAACTCTGGTTAGGCCACATTTAGAGTATTGCGTGCAATTCTGGTCACCTCACTATAGGAAGGATGTTGAGGCTTTAGAGAGGGTGCAGAGGAGGGTTACTAGGATGCTGCCTGGATTAGAGGGCATCTGCTAACAGGAGAGGCTGGACAAACTTGGACTCTTTTCTCTGGAGCGGTGGAGGCTGAGGGGTGATCTGTTGGAAATGTATAAAATTATCAGGGGCATAGGTGGACAAGCAATATCTTTTTCCCATTATTAAGCGATCCAATACCAGAGGGCATGCATTTAAGTGACAGGGGGGTAGGTTCAGAACAAAGGTGAGGGGTAAGTTTTTTACTCAGAGAGTGGTGGATGCCTGGAATGCGTTGCCTGAGAGGTTGGTGGAAGCAAATTCATTTGGGGCTTTTAAGAGGGGCTTGGATGGGCACATGAATGAGAAGAAAATAGAGGGATATGGGCATTCTGTAGGTAGGAGGGAATAGCTATGTCAGCACAACATTGTGGGCCGAAGGGCCTGTTCTGTGCTGTACTGTTCTATGTTCTATGTTATGTCCTATGCTCTACATTATGTTCTATGTACACAGATACCGTGGCTACAAAAGCAGGAGAGACGCTGGGTGTTCTGCAGCAAGTGACGCGCTTCTTGACACCTCAATGCCTTTCCATTATCGGCAAGGCACACCAGGAGCAGAATGGAGCACTCCTTACGTGCCTGGATGAGTGAAGGACCAACAACTCTCAAGAGCATAGCACCATTCAGGACAAAGCAGCCCACTTGGGAGACACAAGAGACTGCAGATGCCGGAATATGGAGCAACAATTTGCTGGAGGAACTCAGCAGGTTGAGCAGCATCTGTGGGAGGTGAGGAATTGTCGACTTTTTGGGTCGAAACCTTGCATCGGTTTCTGCCAACAATTCCTTCCCTCCCACAGATGCTGCTCAACCCCCTGAGTTCCTCCTGCGGATTGCTTGTTGCTGAAAGCAGCCCACTTGACTGGCACCCCATCAACCACCCCAAGTATTCATTCCCTGCACACCAGTGCACAGTGGCTGCAGTGTGTACCATCTCGAAAAAGTGTTGCAGTTACTCACCTGGGTAACCAACAACACTTCCCAAATCTGTGACCTCTACCGCCAGGAGCAACAAGGTCAATAGGCACAACACCATCAGCAGGTTCCCCAAATCACTCATCATCCTCACTATCACTGGGTCATTTATCATCACTGGGTCTAAATTCTGGAAGTCCCTCTCCAACATCACCTTCACCAGAAGGACTGTAGCTCTTCAAGAAAGTTCTTCTCCACCTCCTTCTCAAGGCAAATTAGGGAGAGGCAATAAATGCTGCGTTAGTTAGTGACACCCAGGAAATGGGACAAAAAAAAAGACACATGATTATCATCAACAAAACGGCTTGTGGCCATGGCTCTGTACATGCCCCGCTCTCTTGGGCCAACGCTGAGTTCCCTTAGACAGCACTCACCTCTTCATGTCTACTGTGTTGATGGTGAAGTTGACTCTCTTTAACCAGAGGATCATGAACAGACGCTGGGAGAAGGGGCAGTTTCCTATGCTCTCACCGTCATCGCTGGCCTGTACACAAGAAATAGGTTTAAAGTTTACCAGTGTGGTTGTTCATTTAGATATTGTAAAATACTGATACTATTTGATGCTGCATCTCTTCAAAAGATGCAACTCTCAGATAGTTCTGTTTTACAACTTCTGGCATTATTATAGGAGTGCAGTCTACACACAAAAATAGAGAGGTAGGTTTTAAAGGTGGGGAGATATGCAGTCATTGGATGGGGTGACAACAGAATAGAGCTGGCTGAAGACTCCTTGACTGGCAGTGGCTCAGCTGGACCAGCCTCGTAGATCAGAAGCTGTGTGTCCTGTGGCAAATGATTCACCTGCTTTCCATCATCTACAAAGCACGTCCGGAGTGTGCTGGAATACTCTCCACTTGCCGGGATGAATGCAGCTCTCAAGAAGCTCGGCACCTTTCAGGCAAAGCAGACAACTTGTCTGGCTTTCCAGCGGGGTCAAGGATGGGGGTGATGGGAGGGGAAAAGTTGGAGGCAAAGAATGCCTGGTCAGGGGGCAGATTCTTCATCACTATACCCATTACTGGCAAAATCTGATCATTTCCAAAAACAAAATCAACTGATTATTCCTCCCTCTGTCAGATACACTAGCCCTTTAAGTGGGTGTTGAACCAAGCTATGATCTTAATCACCAAGAATACCATGATGATTTGTCATTTGAATAAATACCAGATGTGCTGTGCAAGGGGCAATTGTGTAACAAAATAAATTCCTCATGTTGCAGGAGCTGTGAGAGCACGACAGATAGATAATAGATGCATGAAGCAGAATAAAAGTAATGCAACAGTCATTATCCACAAACATCTCACAATGAACCGGAAATACGTTTGTTTCAAGTTGCTTTAACAGAAGAACGTGTATTTGTTCATCACCTTTCACATTCTCCAAATATTCCACATTGCTTTACAGCCAATGAATTACTTCAGAAGCGTGGTCACATTTTTAATGTAGGAATACAACACAAGTGACATATGAATTAAAACTCGGTGTTTTATGATTTTGCCATGTGTTAATCTGTGTTAACCTTCATCATTAACACTTTACAAATACACAATATACAACCTTATTTAAACTGCATTCATAACAGAAACCTTTCAATTAATTTGCAAATGGTCTTACTTTAATTCAGTTTTTAAAAAAATCCTTGATTCCAAAATAAACAGGGAGCTCAGCTCACAAACAGACACTGCTCACTTTGATAAAAGTTAACATATTACCTATTCCTGGACAACCTTAGATTCCACAGACAAATGAGAAGGGCCATTGGAAAAGATGGAAGAGGTAGACCAAGAAAGTTGCAGTGGATTGATTCCTAAATATCGGTCTCTGGGGACATGGGTTCAAATCCATCGAAAAGATACCCAAAAGATATAGTAGGGTCTGGTCCAAATTCTCCTCTGTTGAAGGTAAGCTATGGAAAATCCTGCCCCATACTCATTTTCTTAGCTGCTCCTCTCTAAAACCAAATCTTTGTCATCTTGTAGCTTTTGCTGGACTAATCTCACTATATGGTTTCAATGTTTACATCCTGTATATAGTATGATATGGTAATTGATTTATTATTGTCACACGTACCAAGGTACACTGAAAAACTGTTTTGCATGCCATCCATACAGATCACTTCATTGAGGTAGTACAAGGGAAAAGCAATAACAGAATGCAGAATGAAGTGTTACAGTTACAGAGAAACTGTAGTGCAGGCAGACAATAAGGTGCAAGACCACGATGAGGTAGACTGTGAAGTCAAGAGTTCATCTTATTGTACAATGGGACCATTCATAGTCTTATAACAGCAGGATAGCAGCTGTTCTTCAGCCTGGTGGTCTGTGCTTTCAAGATTTTGTATTTTCTGCCCATGGGAGGAGGAGAAAAGAGAATAACTGGGATGGGACGGTTCTTTGATTGTGTTGGTTGCTTTACCAAGGCAGTGAGAAGCCTATGGCTGGTAAAGGTAGACTCTACTGCTCGAGGTCACTAGGTTTAAACATTCCAGCTACAGCCAGTGATCCAAGAGTATTTCTCAATGAGAAATATAATCCTTGCACCCCCATATTTAATATAAGAAGGAAGTAAACTGGAGCCAAACAGAGGAATGTCAATCAATTTTAGGTGAGGCATAGGTACCAGCTTGTTGGACTTTGTATGTGCTTTTATTGACTATAAACTGTTGGGAACTCCCATCTCTTCAAGGTGGAAGATGTCCAGGCCAGCAGAGTTGATTACTCACTGAAAAATCTCAGCAGCATCGGATGCTGTCGGGCGAGGGGCCTCGGACTGAGTGAGACCCCAGGAAGGTACAGAGTCTCTGCCCAGACTGGGACTGGAGTTGTTGGGAGAGGGGTGGGTTGGAGTGGAAATCAACATTCAGTATTTTACTTTATGGTTCCCTTGCAGAAATGGAAAAGGTCACAATCCTCAGGGAATGAGATGTCACTGAAGAAAAATGAACAGCTGTGAACCAATGTCAAGATTTCCAGATCAAGGATTTGGGACGACCAAGTTGCACAGGTGAGGCAGATTAAATGGAGGCTCATATGTGAACTGAAACTATCTATCTAATAACGATTTTGGTTATCAGTTTCCCAGCACTAACATTTCTAGTTTTGGGAAAACATTTACTAGAAATCAGACCCACCTATGCCCTGTTTATCTGCAAATTAAGCTGCAAACAAATTAAGACAGCTGAAGCAACACACAGCTAAAGTCCCATTTCCAAGTATGAATGTGTGCTAAGTGCCACAGCAATACTGATTGCATGGATTTTAATCCAATTTCACATACTTTCCCCCAGCAGATGAGAATAGTGTTAGAAAGATACGCTGCACCAAAAGTGACAGACTTCAGTTTCTATGCACGTCTTAATCTAGATGAGTTTGCAGATTTTTCCTATAAGTATTTATTTTTCATTTATGTATGTTTGTTTTCCAACAAAAAACCCTTGATTGTTTTGAATGTAGGTTAAAAAAAAGGCAGGGATGTGCTCCTAGAGAACAAAGGACTGCAGATGCTGGAATCTAGATGAAAAACCCGATGATGCTGGAGGAACTCAGCGGGCCAGGCAGCATCTGTGGAGAAAAGCAGGTGGTCAACGTTTCGGGTCAGGACCCTTCTTCAGGACAGTGGTCCTGCTATATCAGAACTACTGATGAACCATTCCTCAGCAATGACTGTTTCCCAACTGCTAGTGTTTGCCCTAGTTGAGTTCAAGTTCAGTTTAGGCATACATACACGGGGTATAAATGCCATGAAAATTAGCTTTTTACTGTGGCAGCACAGTTCATTGCAAAAATAAGATAACATAAACTTAACATAAATTATACATAACTTACACAACAAAGTAAAATGGCACATTATCCATTTTAGGCAGGAGGGAAGGTACTTGTATGAATCATTAGGTGATAGCTCTGGAAAGTAGGTTTTTTCTGTATTAAAATACACAAGGGTCTGTTTGCTTAGTTATTAAACTGACACAGCTTAAAGTTAGAACCAAAAATGCATCCACATAGCAGACACTTTGATGATATCAAGTTGGATTCGACCTTTTTATTCTCCCCCAATCTCACTACAACATACCTGATCTTAAAATTGTCACAAATCTGCAAATATCAGAGCCCAGAAAATGCATTCAACAAACAATACCAAGAGTTCTTTAATGAATCCAGTTCACACTTGCACACTTCTTTAATATTTAAGTTACATCTCATTTACAGGCCACTTCAGGCATGCAACCTGTGCTCCAGGATGTTTTGCATCCTTTCATTTATACATATGCCAGAAAAATTCATTCAAATAAATAGAAAATATCGAGTAGCTTCGAGCAAATATAAATGCATATATTTGAAAGCATCCAAATCAGTAATTACAAGAGCGGAGGAATTACTTTGGCGTCAGCTGCACCTTGCAAAGTTGGTAGATGTCACTGCAACAGAGCTGGTTAACCAGCTACCCTTGTCTACTCTGAAGAAGCACAGTTGGAGGATTGTATACAGTTGGAGGACACTCCTAAGAAGTTGATGAATGGATGTATCTGGGCCCTAAAGAGCAGGAAACCTCAAACTTCATAAGTCATTGACCGAAAAATGTTGTCTGGCGAGAACATGTGCAAGTTATCTCAAGACATGGTGAAGGCAAGGAGCAACAATGCATTTAAATGGAACTTTTGAGAAGCACGATGAAGAACACATGACTAGAGACATACAATGGCAGGTTTACATGGGTAGGAAAACAGCTTTAGCACAGGCATAGATCAGTTGAGCTCAATGCCAAGAATTCACAACACAAAGAGGCATCGAGTTACGGCCCTCAGGATAGTGTTAAAAATGGAATCATTTGCAGGTTTTTAAAAAAATTACTATCAAGCATAAGCATAGCCCAAACTCAAATAAACAACAATCTACCCAAAATGCCACCAGCACTGACCGAGAGGATTGTATGACTGTTGGTACATCAGCTCCTATTCCGCAGATGACTTTAAGTATCACTATTACTGAAATCAAACCATACAAAGGCATACTGAGAAATGATGTTAATTAATTATTGTCCCAGATAGTTTGGCTTATCCCCTACCCACATCTAACAAGGCTTCATCTCTACTCCTTTTGGTTTCAACAGAGAAGTCTCAATAAGAACTCTCGACGGTGATCACACTGCAATATCCTACCTCATAAAATTGTATGGAACATCCTAGAGCAATCTCACCGCAGTAATTCACGACGGGATGTCCCCTCAGTACTATCTGCTATTGCTCATCTACATAGTGAAGTCTCGAAAGTACTCTTTTGCTTCTAAAAGTCACAGATTCATTGAGATTCAGCAGACCTGAAAGATCTGCTGAAGGGTGTAGGGCTAAAAAAACTAGCAATAAATGGCATCTGTTGTCACTACAGGTATTATCTTTCCATTTATCTTAAGTGAAACCTAGAAAATGTTGATGGTGGAACTGGACTTCCAAATCTATCTGCTGGTTTCATGGTGAATCTCTCCAAAAACCCTCCAGAAACCCACTTGCTTTTTTAAAAAGATATATATATATATTTCTGTTTTAGTGTCAGTGCGAAACTTTGGCAAGAAAGTACATCATTAAAATTAAACTTCCTTTGCGTTACATTTACAAAATTAACACTTAACGAAGTTTCAAACAAAACCTGAATTTGGAAGCTGTAATTATCAATTCTCACGATCTTGAAATAGTTCCAAGGTTCTATAGAAACAGATAGTTAAATAAAAGGTCACTCAAGGGCAAACTGGGTATGGCAACAGGTCAAATGATGTCTCTTTGCAACAGCCCCAGATGAAATTAAGTATGATTAGAAACATAAGAAGATTTGTGGCATGATCACAGTATCTGAAGTCATTAGGAATCCGATTTTCACAGCCTGGCCTCGATATATGATTAGTGAAAGAAAGTACCATCCGCTGATGATTGATCACAGGAGAACGTCAATAGACCAAAAGTTAAGGAATGATTCAAAGTTGACAGGTAGAACAGCATTCATAGAGAAGGAATGGGTTACTAAAAGAATTGAAATCAAAACCAGAGATGTAAGCTAGAATAACCGGATGTTCTGATGATATCAGGATTGTCTAAATATTAAGGGTTTTGATCTGGCACCCTTCAAATTTATTGTCAGGAGGTGTTTGGTTAAAGTGATGAAAGCATGGATAAAATTTGTTTTGTGTGTGTGTGTGTGTGTGTGTGTGTGTGTGTGTGTGTGTGTATACACATTTTCACTGCATGCATCGGTGTGTATGTTCCATTCAGTGCATTTTTTTATATAGATTTCAGTGTTTGTGTGTATATTTAAGTGTGTGCATTTCTGTGTGTGTGTGTGTGTGTGTGTGTGTGGATATACAATTGTACGTTTCAGTGTGCTCGTGTGTGTTTGTATGTATGTGTGTGGTCAAGGACTAGGCCATGTCATTGGGTATATTTAAAGCGGAGGTTGATAGGTTCTTGATTAGTCAGGGCATCAAAGGTTACGGGGAGAAGGCAGGAGAATGGGGTTGAGAGGGAAAAATAAATCAGCCATGATCGAATGGTGGAGCAGACTCGATGGCCCGAATGGTCTAATTCTGCTCCTACGTCTTATGGTCTTGTCTATGTGTCCGCATGTCTGCTGATGTTTCTACAGTGCACGTGTTTCTCTGTATGCGTATTTCTGCATGCGCGTGCATGCTGAACTTTGGTGAAATAGGTCGGAGGTGCAGGTGCTGGTTGCTTAAGCAGACATGGCCTCTGCTCCTGCCAACAGCTGCCACGTTGACCACTGGGCCCATTCTCCTGAGCAAGTCACTCCCTTGGCCGCTACTCTTGTACCAGGCAGTGATGAAGGCTGCAAGTTGCAGCCTTGGAGGATGAGTGAAAGATGAAACCAGCCCAGAGATTGGCCCTGCATCACCTCCTTTTCCTTTGGGACCAATTCCAAGTGTAGACTCAGATCACAGCTTCAGAGCTTTTGTTTAAAAAAAACACACACAATAAATACAAATCAGGACGTATCTTCCTTTATATTCATTTTACCAGCAACTCAATACATTCTCTTACAATGTGTCAACACCACTCACGTTTCCTCTTTAAACAATACCTCTATGAAGTGTTTGAGAAGCTGTTACACGGGACCCAGCCCCTCAGTGTCCAGTGGCAGCAGGACCCTAAACTGTGGTCCTTCCCCCAAGAGCCCTTGCAGTGGGTGCACTGAGCTTCGGTGTGTCCCTCAGCACCTACTCCTGCGCCCTGGATTGTGCCAGTCAGTAGCATTCACTCATGGACAAAAACAGAAGGCTGGAATAGCGCAGTGAGTCAGCCGCTTAGAATCAATGGAGAACACATGCTTCCTGCATCATTATCTCCTGTTATTATTCTATTTCAGATAACTCTATTTAAAATTACAAATTGTTATTCTGCATTTATGCTATCTTGTTCTATTATATATTTTCTGATCACATTTGTGAAAGGTAAATTTGCCTTCCCTTCACCTCTGTTGCCTGTTGTCTTTGCAATTGTACCACCGATACACAGGAGTGAGGTTGTACTCTGTTGCTTTTCACTGGCAACAAGAGACATTGAGGAGTGTAATGTCCATATTGTGAGCCACAGAGCCCATAGAGTTTCTCATGCATCACTAAATGTCTCTTAATAAACTTATAATAATGACAACATTAATTTTTCAGAGCAAATAACAGCAAGCGTGATGGCAGGGAGCATACTGATAGTCACTGGCCAAACAGATGATGCTCTTCCTAAATATCATTCATAAAGTCAAAGTCAATGGCCCATGTAATTCACTATCCATGCAAGGCAGATCAATACCATAACCACAGAAGCTTCCTTTTCAGTTGTGCAAACACTTTGTTAAACATTCTTCAGTAACACACACCCATACCTCTGTTATCCACATCTAAATCATCCATTTTAATTCTAGTCATTCTTGAGCTAGAATGATGCTATCTAAAAGAGAAGAATAATACTGCAGTTGCTGATAGGGAAAATGCTGGAAAAACTCAGCAGGTCTGGCAGCATCTGTGATGGGATCAAAAGATTTGACATTTCAGGTGAATGATCAGGAATCTTTTATGCAGTTTCTCTCCACTGATGCTGCCCTTTTGAATCTCAATCCTAGTATCTATCAGTTACATACAAAAATCACCTGAGGTCCACAAACCTGTAGTTATACATAATTTACCTGTACCCCTCTGGATGTCAAAATGAGACAGAAGTTTGACAAATTGGGCAAACCTTTAAAACAAAGGTGTACAGGGTCTGGCTGAGGAAAAGTCTGGCATTAGAATGGCAGAAATACGCCCAATTAAGTCATATAAATAAATAAATACTATAAAGAGTAAATGTGCACTATAAATAAGGAGAATTGATTGGACAGATTTAGTAGAGGACTTGGGAACAGTTCCAAATGCATCAATTTCAACATTCAGTTTCTGCTACACCACGCACCCATCGAGGCAAAAGACTCAGCAACAAACTAAATGCAAATCCAAAAGGGGTTTGTGTAAAAATTGACAGAACCCCACGGGGATCGTTTAAGAAGAATAAAGTTAAGGGCTATACATTTGTCGAGCTGACTACTGTCTTGGATAGTTTAAACAAACATAAATTATTTTAATCCAGGGTGGGACAGAAAATAAAGGCGTAAATGAGAAAGAGTCAAACTGAACACGCCTGTTACCGAGAGCCAGAGATTGGGACAGGGAGGTGTCTGTGAATGTTCGGCTCTTCTCATCGACTCGAAATGTAAAATTCAAGGTGAAGTAAATTGCTCTTTGAGGGGTTAAAATGAAATCCAGGGCCAGAAGTAGTTCGGAGTTTGATAATTTTTTTTTACAAATGTTTCTCAATGTTATCACAGACCTGTCTGAACTGGAGTTAATGCAGGTTAATAATCGCGCCGCTGAAGTAAGCTGCAAGCACTGTCAACCTTACCTTAATGAACAGCTCGATTTTGGGCTCCTCGGCCATCCTTTCCACTGTCCAAACCAACAGCTGCAGCCCTCTCGCGTTTGGCTCTTTAAACACTTCTCCCAGACCACACCCCGCGTTCAGGGAAAGATCGAGGCTCCTTACAGTTCACCTGAGCTGTCTGCAAAACTCGTCCCCACTCTCTCGTGGTCCGAACGTCCGGAGAGGCAGCTCGATTTCCTACTCGCCAGGATCGAACACACCAATGTACTTGGCTGTTTACTGAACAGTCTGTATATAACATTGCTACCAAGAAATTAAAAGGGTGTGACAGGCGATAAATCATAATTCCCTCCTCCCAATCTGCTCGTGCTATATTTAACTTGCTAAATGACTTTTATTTAAATACAGCTCAAAGGATCAGATAGGAGATTCCTGAATAGATGTGTAATCCAAGCTCCAACAGAGGTATGTACTTCTAGAAGACTACAGGCATCCCTGAGGATGCCGAGAAGCAGGCCTCACTGTCCAGTCCATATGTGACTCCAAACCCACAGTAATGTGATTGACCTTAAATAACTCAGGGAAAGTCTTAGCAACTGTAGATGGGGCAATAAATCATGTGCTATCCAAAAATACCCATGTAACAATTCTTGCACTGTGTTTATTCTTTTGTTTTTTTAATGAAGTTTAATTTTGAATTTAAAAATTTCTCCTGCAAACAGATGTAATTAACCTTGAAGTTAAATGTATATTATGGAAGAAATAAGGTGACAAGACATTGTGCATATGAGTTTAGTTTGTCTCAAAGGGTCTCAACCCGAAATGCTGACTGTCCATTACCCTCCACAGATGCTGTGGGACCCGCTGAGTCCCTCCAGCAGTTTTTTTTTGCTCCAGATTCCAGCATCTGCAGTCTCTTGTGTCTCTCTCAAGTTTAGTTTGTCGCTGACTTGAAATTGACCTTTTGTTGGAAATGTCCACCTCAGTTAAGACTTGCGCACGTGGACATTGAAACATGGAATGGCAGAAGGGATGTCAGAAAATCCTGGGGGCAAAGGGGGGGGGGGGCAAATCAGGAACAATCGTTATTGTTCATGAACAATTGTTATGTGTTGTTCATACAATAACACAAACACTGACACACATGAATATCAACCGTTAGAAATGCTGGGAACACTCAGCAGGTCAGGCAGCATTTGTGGAGGGAGAAACAGAGTTGGTGCTTCAGATCGATGATCTTCCATCAGAACTGGGAGGACAAGCGTGTATTAAGTTGGAAAGAAACAGAAGGGTGGAGAGGACAAAGGGGAATGTCTGTGGCAGGGTGGAGACGAGAAGAAGTGGATGACTCAGCTTGGTGTCAATTGAAAGAGAGCAAAACAAACAGAAAAACACCGGAGGCACAAGAGACTGCAGATATTGGAGTCCAGAGCAACAAACAAGGCGCTGGAGGAACTCAACAGGTCGAGCAGCATCTATGGAGGGAAATGGACGGTCAATGTTTCAGGTCGAGACCCTTCATCTGACTGAAAGAACGAGGGGAGGTAACCAGTACAAAGAGGTGAGGGGAAGGGGTGGAGCAAGAGCTGGCGAGTGATAGGTGGATCTGGGTGAGGAGGGGTGACGGCTAGATGGCAAGATGGGAGAGTGGGAGAGAGGCTGGGAGGTGATAGGTGGAGGCGACAAAGGGCTCTGGATAATGGAATCTAATCGAGAGGAAGGAGGAGTATGGAATCACATCAGGGACGTGGGGAGGGCAGATGGGGACAGAGGAGGAGGGGAACCTGTGGAAGGAGTGTTTGGGTGATGGAGTTAGTGGACGAGGGGAAAGAAAGGGTGACGGGAGCTGTGGTGGGTATTGGAGGAACTGTGTAAATCAGGAGGAGTGAGTAAAGAGACGGGGGGAGCAGTTAAAACTGGAACTGTGAGGTACAGAACACAGGAACTACTGGAAATCTGAAATAATGGAAACAGCTTAGGTGGTTGAGGGAGCAGCATTACTCAATACATCTCAGGGCTCCTCCTGAAAGCTCTGACTGAGAGATTGCTACACTTATGTCATATGGATATTTGAGCCAACTATCTGCTTCAGTGAACTGACAGGGTTACACTTAGGGTGAGCAACAGCCACAGAATAATGTCGAGCTTCCTGATTCCAGATGGATACTTACCTGTCCGGTGTGAGAGTGATATAGCATTCTTATTAAGGCAGCAGAGACTGTGTAGGTGGGACAGAATCCCCCAGACAGCCAAAACTCCTTAGAAGAGTGACCAGGGATATCATCACTAAAGCCCGACATCACTTGGTGACGGAGAGGAGAGCTGTGGTGGCTGTGGCTGAATACTCAAAGGAAGAACTTCCAATCTGCCGACCCCAGGGACCACCCGATGCCAGGCTCAGATCCTCAGGGCTCAACCAGTCCTGGATCTCGACCTTTGTACTCACAAACCCTGTCCAGAAGCCCCACCCACATCCCATCCCATATTGTTGGAATGCAATGTTGGCAACTCAAGATATATGGACTATTGCACATGCTCTTCGGATTGAGTCTCTGTGTAGTTTAGTAAGGTCTACTTACAAGCTCAGTTGTAATATGAGCAAAATACATAGGAGGATTGTTTCTAACTCAGCACAAAAGATGGACTAGATTTTGATTGTGAAGATGTACCTCCTGGGATGCCAAAGAACTTTCATGTTCCCTCAACTGGGCACAGGCTACTGGGTAGAATTTAACTTCAATGACTTTATTGCAATGTTAGGTATGGGAAATCGGTATTCAATCAGTCACTTAAGGTCTGTAGGAGATTTACAGAGTCCTAGACTCATACAGCATGGAAACAAGGCCCTTCAACCCAACTGGTCCATGCTGACCAAGATTCCTATCTAAACTTGTCCCATTTGCCAGCATTTGACCCATATCCTTGTCAACCTTTCCTACCCATGTACAGTACCTGCCCAAGTGCCTTTTAAATAATTTTAATGTACCTGCCTCAGCCACATCCTCTGGCCATTCATTCCATATACTGACCACTCTCTGGGTGAAAAAAGTTGCCCCTCAGATTCCTATTGAATCTCTCCCCTCTCACCCTAAACCTGTGTCCTTGATTCCCTAACCCTGGGAAAAAGACTGTGCACATTCACCCTATCTATGCCCCTCATTCTCCTACGCTCCAATGAATAAAGTCCCAGCCCGCTCAACCACTCTCCATAACTCAGCTCCTTAAGTCCCGGCAACATCCCCGTAAATCTCCTCTGCACTCTTCCCATTTTAATGGCCAAAACTGAACACAATATTCCAAATGCGGCTGTACCAACATCTTGTACAACTGCACCATAACATCCCAACTTCTATACTCAGTGCCCTGACTGATGAAGGCCAGTGTGCCAAAAGCCTTCTTTACCACTCTGCCTGCTTGTCACGCCTCTTTCACTTCTTGGAGAGAACTTAAGAAAGAAATTAGAAGGGCAAAAAAGGAGCCATGAACTTACCTTGGCAAGTAGGATTAAGAAGAATCCAAAACCATTTTCTAAGCATATTAGAAGCAAGAAGGTAGGAATAGGTCCCCTCAGAGCCTGGAGGGGTAATCTATGCATGGCACCAGAGGATATGAGCAAGATCCTCAATGAATACTTCTCATCAGTATTTACCCAGGAGAAGGAAGGAGGAAATGTAGCTATATTGGAAAATATTAGGGTGGATAAATCCCCAGAGCCTGACAGGATCTATCCCAGGATGCTAAGGGAAACAAGAGAGGAGATTGCTGGGGTTCTGACGGAGATTTTTTCATCTTCATTAGCCACTGTTGAGAGACCAGAAGACTGGAGGTTAGCTAATGTTGTTCCCTTGTACAAAAAGGGGAGTAGGGATAAGCCTGGAAACCATAGGCTGGTGAGCCTAGCATCAGTGGTAGGGAATTTGTTGAAGAATTCATGTTCACTGGGAAAGGTAGGCTTGATAATACAAGGCTCGGTGGTAGTGTGGGTTATAAGGAGGATGCAGAGAGGCTTCAGAGGGATCTAGTTGAGTAAATGGGATGCAGCACAACAGATGATATACAATGTGAAAATAATAAACATCCACTTTGGCAGAAAAAAATAGAAAAACAGTATATAGTTTAATTCATGGGAGATTCAAAGGTATTACTGTTCAGAGGCATTGGGTCCTTGTACATGCGTCATTGAAAGTTAACATTTAGGTACAGCAAGCAATTAAGGAAAGCAGATGGTATGTCAATCTTCATCCCAAGAGGAATTGAGTACAAGAAATTTATCTTAACACGATTATATGGATCCCTGGTGAAACTGCACCTGTAATATTGTGTTCAGGTCTGGTCTCCCAACCTAGAGAAGGACATATTTGCAATAGAGGAAGTGCAGCAAAGATTGATTCCTGGAGTGGATTATTTGTTGTACAAGGAGAGTTTAGAAGAATGAGAGGGGATTTTATTGAAACACAAAATTCTTACAAGGCTTGGCAGGATGAAGAGATGATGTTTTGAACTGGAGGTCACAGTCTCCATAAAATGGCATTGTTCACACAGGACTAAGATGAGAAAAAACATTGTCACTCAGAGGACAGTCAATCTTTGGAACTCCCAAGAGGTCTGTGGAGATTCTGTCACTCAGTAAATTCAAGACAGAGATTGATAGATTTAAGATAAGATATATATGATATTTATTTATTAGTCACATGTACATCGAAACACACAATGGAATGCACCTTTTGTGTTACTGAGAACATGCTGGGGGCAGCCCACAAGCGTCGCCACTCTTCCGGCACCAACATAGCATGCCCACAGCTCCTAACCTGTACATCTTTGGAATGTGGGAGGAAACCGGAGCACCTGGAGGAAACCCACACAGACACGGGGAGAACGTACAAACTCTCACAGACGACTGTGGGAATTAAACTCAGGCCGCTGGTGCTGTAATAGCAGTACAGTAACTGCTGCACTACCATATACTTTGTATATTGGGGAAATCAGGGGAGATGCAGTTAGTGCAGAAATGTGACACCAGGGTAAAAGATCAGTCAGCCTCTTATTGAATGCCAGAACATGTGTGAGGGTACAGATGGCCTGTTCCTGCTTCTATTTCTTGTGTTTTAGAATCACTTGAGAGCACAGGTTAACATCTAATACAGCACCGGTTGAAGTACAGTCCTCCCTCACTACTGTAGTGAGGGAAAGAGGCCAAGCTCATTGCAATAGTATTTTCATATTTTGTTTAATAATACCACACTAAAGCACCCTTGGCTTTATGTAGATCAGTTGCTGAGATATCATGTTGCGTTTGACAAATCAAGATGAGTGGCAAGGTGTTAAGGAGAAACAGAAGGCATTAAGAAAGACAATGTTACCATGACGATGGGGAACTTCAATATGCGGGTAGACTGGAAAAATCAGGTTAGTAGTGGACCTCAAGAAAAGGAATTTGTGGAATGTCAACAAGATGGCTTTTTAGAGCAGCTCGTGGTAGACCCTACCAGAGAACAGGCAATTCTGGATTTGATGTTTAGTAATGAGGCAGACTGAAGTGAAGGAGCTTAAGGTGAAGGAACCCTTTGGAAGCAGTGACCATAATATGATAGAATTCACCCTGTAGTTACAGAGAGAGAAGCTGAAATCCAATGTAACTGTGTTACCATTGAGTAAAGGTAACTCAGGAGGCATGAGGAAGGAGCTGGCCAGAGTTGATTGGAAGGGGATCTTCGCAGGGAAGACGGTGGAGCAGGAGTTTCTGGGAGTAATTCAGGAGAGCAGAATTTCATCCCAAAAAAGAAGCAGCACACTAAGGGGAGCACGAGGCACCCACAAGGGAAGTCAGGGACAGCATAAAAGCAAAAGAGAAGGTAAACAATATGGCAAAGATTAGTGGGAAGCCAGAGGATTGGGAAGCCTTTAAAAGCCAACAGAGGGCAACTAAAAAAGCCATAAGGGAGGAGAAGATGAAATATGAGGGTAAACTAGCCAATAATATAAAAGAAGATTCTGGAAGTTTGTTTTTAGGTACATAAAGGGTAAAAGGGAGGCAAAAGTGGAGATTGGGCCACTTGAAAATGATGCTGGAGAAGTAGTAATGGGAAACAGGGAAATGGCAGAGGAGCTAAATAAGTATCTTGCGCAGTCTTCACGGTGGAAGACACCTGTAACATGCCAGAAATTCAAGAGAGTCAGGGGTCAGAGGTAAGTGTGGTGGCCATTACTAAGGAGAAGGTGCTGGGGGAAGCTGAAAGGCCTGAAGGTGGATAAACTACCTGGACTAGATGGACTACACCACAGGGTTCTGAAAGAGGCAGCTGAAGAGATTGTGGATGCATTAGTGGTGATCTTTCAAGAATCACAAATGTGACACCACTGTATAAGAAGGGAGGGGGACAGAAGTCAGAAAATTCTAGGCCGGTTTGCCTGACCTCGGTGGTTGGTAAGATTTTAGAGTCCATTATTAAGGATGAAATTTCTGAGTACTTGGAAGTAAATGATAAAATAGGACAAAAACAACACAGCTTTGTTAAGGGGAGATCTTGCCTGACGAGTCTGTTAGAATTCTTTGAAGAGGTAACAAGCAGGTTAGACAAAGGAGAGTCGATGGACATTATTTACTTGGATTTTCAAAAGGCCTTTGGCAAGATGCTGCATGCGAGGCTGCTAAACAAGATAAGAGCCCATGGTGTTAGAGGAAAGGTACTAGCATGGATGGAAGATTGGCTGACTGGAAGAAGTCAGAGAGTGGGGAGTAAGGGGTCCTTTCCAGGATGGCTGCTGGTGACTAGTGGAGTTCTGCGGGGGTCAGTGTTGGGAATGCAACTTTTCACTTAATACATTAATGATCTGGATGAAGGAACTGACGGCATTGTGGCCAAGTTTGCAGATGATACCAAGATAGGTAGAGGAACAGGTAGCGTCGCAGAGGCAGGGAATCTGCAGAAGGACTTAGACAGGTTAGGAGAGTGGGCAAAGGAATGGCAGACAGAATACATCGTGGGGAGGTGTGGGGTTCTGCACTTCGGTAGGAAGAATAAAGGTGTAGATTATTTTTTAAATAGGGGAAAACGCAGAAATCAGAAGTGCAAATGGACTTGGGAGTTGTAACTCAGGATTCCCTTAAGGTTAACTTACAGGCTGAGTCAATAGTAAAGAACGCAAATGCAATGTCAGCATTCATTTCAAGAGGACTAGAATGTAAAAGCAAGGATGTACTGCTGAGGCATTGGTCAGACCGCATTGGAGTATTGAGAGCAATTTTGGACCCTGAATCTGAGGAAGCATGTGCTGGCCCAGGAGAGGGCCCAGAGGAGGTTCACAAGAACGTTGCCAGGAATGAAAGGCTTAATACACGAGGAGCATTTGATGTCTCTGGGCCTGTACTTGAAGAAGTTCAGAAGGCTGAAGGGGGATCTCATTGAAACCTACCGGACGCTGAAAGGCCTGGATAGAGTGGACGTAGAGAGGATGTTTTCATCAGTAGGAGAGTCTAGGATCCGAAGACACAGCCTCAGAATAAAGGGACGTCCCTTTAAAACTGAGATGAGGAGGAATTTTTTCAGCCACCAGGTGGTGAATCTGTGGAATTCGTTGCCACAGACGGCTGTGGAGGCCAAGTCATTGGGTGTATTTAAGGCAGGGATTGATAGGTTCTTGATTGGTGAGGGGGGTAAAGATCAAGGAGGGAGAAGACAGGACAATGGGGCTGAAAAAAATCAGCCATGATTGAATGGTGGAGCTGACTTGATGGGCTGAATGGCCTCATTCTGCTCCTATATCTTATGGTGTCACCATATTCAGCTTTTTAAAAGCTATTTCCACAAGCAGGAGGATCAATGGCATTGAACTTAGATCTGAGATAATTGGCATTAGAGACAGAGGAGAGATCAGAAGAATTTTTTTTTACATGAGTTACAATTATCTGTAAAGCATTGTTTGAATGGATGGTGAAAGCAGAAACATGCAAAAAGGGACTGGATAAATCCACTGCAAGCCCAAATTGAAGGGTTATGGTGAAAGAGCAGGGGGTGGGAGGACTTATTGAATAGCTTTTTCAATGAGAAGGGACAGGCAGGCAAAGTTTAATGACCAACTTATGAGCTATATTATTCTGTATGTTGTAGGAGAAGGGGAAGACTTATGGAAAGCTTCCAGGATCTGAGTGAGGAATGCCTGCCATTCTTCATCCATTCAAAGATAACCCTGATCAGAGTAAAGACAACACCAATCCACCTGTTCTCTCCATTCAGGTCCTTGCAGGTGAAGCAGCAATTCACTTGCACCTCTTCGAAAGCTCCAGTGTTCATAATATGCTCTCCTTTTGAGAAACTAAAAGCAGAGTGGGTGACTAGTTTGCAGAACACTGTTGTGTCGACCACGAGAGTGACTCTGAGCTTCCAGTCACCTGTCACTTTGAATCTTCGTCCCACTCCCATCCTGACTTCTCTGTCTTTGGCCTTCTTCACTGTCCCAAAGAAGCTTAAGGAACAGCACCTCATCTTCTGTCTGGGCAAACTGCAGCCATCGGGAAGTAATATTGAATTTATCAATTTCAGATAACCAGCCTTTCCTGTTTGTGTCAGAACTGGCATGTTCTGGTTATCCACTTGTCATATTAACTCAGTTTTTTCTCTCTCCTCAGATGATACCTGGTCTGCTGGGTATTACCAACACTCTCTTCTATTCCAGCAACTGCTTAATTTGCATCTCAGCTGCATTTTTTCCTCTCTCTTTAACTGCCCTCATTTATTTCCCTCTGTTTACACTCCTCCAGGCAGATCAGATGTGATTCACCACGTGGCATCAAAAACAATTGTGTCACCTGGAAAACCTTGGTCTCTCTATCACTGAGATTCCCTCTGTTCTCTCCACCCCTGCCCCTCTCTACAACATCAGACATGTTTGTTTTCCCACTTTTCCCTTTCTGATGAAGGGTCTTTGATCAGAAACATTGTCTATTTCTCTCTCCACAGATGCCTGATCTGTGGAACATCTCTGGAACTTTGTTCTTAATCCCTACTGAGAAGATCCAGGGTTTGTGCTCCTCTTCCAGGAACTGGCAGTGCTTTCTGTAGATGAGAAACCACACCTATAGTCAAAAGATAAAGGGAGGGAGAGAACTCCATCCCAAGTATCTGTGCTATGTGGCAAAACCGGTTGTCCTAGCCAGGAGTTCAAAAGCGGCAGAAATTGTCAGAGATTGGATAACATCTCAGTTCTAGGGCAAATAATAAACAAGTTTGGTTAAAAATTGAATTTCACGGTTTCATTTAGATTGTCATAAGCAATCTGCTTTTTTTTTGAAGCATTCATTAAAATGGATGTAAGGCGTGGAGATATTCGGTAAGATCAGGGAAAATAGGAAAGAAAATTCTACTTCCTGCTGTCTGCCACTTTAATTCTCCTGTCCTCTCTTCTCTTCCTCTCGTCTACCTGTCTGTGGCCTCCTGCACTTTCCAATGAGGTCCAACAAAAGCTTGAGGAACATCACCTCATTTTCCGAGTGGGAACATTGCAGCCTCAATATCAGACTCTGCTACTTCTTCTACCTTGCTTTCTCTGTCTATATCAGACCAGTGTGTCATCTGTCTGTGAAGTTGGCTTAGTTTCTTTTCTTTGGAGCTTTTTCCTCTCTATTAATGCAATGTGACATGCTATTTGCAACACACCACACTTCTTCATCACCCTTGAGCAGCCCCAGTAACAACTCACCCCCACAATTAATCCTGCCTCAACTTATCAGAGACTTTGGCATTATCGTACCTGTCCAACTCCCCACCACCTTCTCTGCTACTTAAACCTAATTCTCTTTCATTTCTGACAATGATTCTTCAACCCAAAACATCTTCAGCCCTGCCTTTGTCTCTTCTACCTAGCACCTCTCAGTTTATTACATCGTTCCCCCCTTCCCCCACCTACCCACCTTCCCCTTCTCACCTGGACTCATCTATCACTTGCCTGCGTGTGCTCCTCCCCCTCCCCCCACCTTCTTATTCTGGCTTCTGCCCTCTTCCTTTCCAGTCCTGATGAAGGGTCTCGGCCCGAAACGTCGACTGTTTATTTCCCTCCATAGATGCTGCCTGACCTGCTGAGTCCCTCCAGCACTTTTTGCATATTGCTCCAGGTTCCAGCATCTGCAGAAATCCCTGTGACTCCGCAGACGCTGCCTGAACTGTTGAGTGTTTTCAGCATTTACAGTTTCTGTTTTAGAAACAGAAAATACATATAGGGTGAGATAAAGCAGGTTAAGAAGAATCCTACATGGAGTATAAGCAAAAGCAGGGACCCAATGGACAGAGAAGTTTGTCCCTGAGTTTTGTCTATAAGGAGACTGTCAGCATTGGGTTAATTAGCATGCTTTTTTTTAAAAATACATGATCAATAAACTGGTCACCTCAATATCGGAGGGATGGTGAGGCTTTAGAGAGGGTGCAGAGGAGGTTTACTAGGATGCTGCCTGGATTAGAGGGCATGTGCTATCAGGAGAGGCTGGACAAACTTGGGCTCTTTTCTCTGGAGCAGCAGAGGCTGAGGGGTGATCTGTTGGAAGTGTATAAAATTATGAGGGGCATAGATAGGGTGGACAAGCAATATCTTTTTCCCATTATTGAGCGATCCAATACCAGAGGGCATGTATTTAAGGCGAGAGGAGGTAGGTTCAGAACAGACGTGAGGAGTAAGTTTTTTACTCAAAGAGTGGTGGATGCCTGGAATGCGTTGCCTGATAGGGTGATGGAGGCAAATTCATTGGGGGCTTTAAAGAGGGGCTTGGATGAGCACATGAATGAGAGGAAAATAGAGGGATATGGGCATTCTGTAGGTAGGAGGGATTAGCTATGTTGGCACAACATTGTGGGCCGAAGGGCCTGTTCTGTGCTGCAGTGTTCTATGTTCTCTATTCTATGTTCTAAACTATGATGAGAGTAATTATGTAACAGAATATATTTAATATTATTTAACAGTTTCTTCTCCGTAGTTAAGAGTAGTGGATCTGTGTGTCAGGTCATGTAACCTTCATTCTCCTCGTTGGCTTGTGTTAACAACGTTGGTCATTCTCAAACTGCTGGAAGAACACAGCGGGTCGAGCAGCATCTGTGGAGTCAAAGGGACGGTCCATGTTTCAGGTCAAGACCCTGCATCAGGACTGTGGGGGGGAAGATACGCAGCACATAAAGAGGTGAGGGGGAGGGGTGAGGCAGGGGTTGGTGGGTGATGGGTAGAACTGGGTGGGGTGGGTGATGATGGACAGATGGAGCCAGGTGGGGGACGGGAGGGGAGGGGTGGGGGGGAAGGGTTTTGAAACAGAGGCTGGTGGGTGTTAGGTAGAAGCAGATAAGGAAGGAGAAAGGGAGCTGGAAGCAGGTGTGGGGAGGGGATGGAGAAGGCAGAGATAGAGGCTGGAAGGTGATAAGTGGACCCAGATAAAGGAGGGTGATGGACGGATGGAACCAGGTTAAATCTGCGACATCCTTCCCTTATCTGGTCCCACTTATCACCTTCCCCCTCCCCTCGCCACACCCGGCTCCAGCTGCCCGACATTTTTATCCTCATCTGTTTCCACCCATCTCAAAACTTACCCCTCCACCTCCCCCACCCAGCTCCATCTACCCATCATCCCCCACACCTCACTTACCAACCCCTGCTTCGCCCCTCCATTTCACCTCTTCATACTGGACATCTCTCTTCACAAGATCACAAGACAAGGGAGCAGAAGCAGGCCATTCGGCCCATCGAGTCTGCTCCAAGGAAAGGGAAATAGAAATGAGAAATGGGGAATGGGGGAAGAAAAAAAAACTATTCTAATCCCAATTTCCGGCCTTATCCCCATATCCCTTGATATCCTGACTATTTAGATATCTATCTATCTCCTCCTTGAACGCCCCCACTGATCTGGCCTCCACTGCAGGTTTTTAAAAGCTTCCCAGTCTTCTGTTTCCCCACTAATTTTTGCTTCTTTGTACGCCGCCCCTTTTGCTTTTATTTTAGCCTTCACCTCTCTCGTTATCCACATTTGTGCCTTTTTTCCATTCAAAACCTTTTTTCTTGGAATATATCTATCCTGCAATTTCCTTATTTCCTATAGAAATTCCTTCCATTTCTCCTCTGCTGTCCCTCCAGCCAGCTTACTCTTCTGCTACACTGAGTCCTGATGCAGGCTCTCGACCCAAAATGTGACCAGCCCTTTGCCTGCACAGATTCTGCCTGACCCATTTGACTTCCACCAGTTGTTTTTTTGTTTGCTCCACGTTCCAGCATCTGCAGTGTCTTGTTCATTCATTCTTCTCATCTAGTTCTAAAAGAATCACAATTATTAGGAGGGGAGTTACTCATGGTGAGTGCTAAAGACTGTTCAATGCAATGGAAATGGCCAGTCTGCTATATTCTTGCCCGAAGCCATTTTTACCCTCACTTAAAGCAAAATTGCTGGAAAACTGAAATATAAAACAGACCCATTCTGCAGATGCTCAGTAGGTCAGGCAGCTGCTGTGGAGAAAGAGAGATAAAGTTTTGAGATGATGGTCTTTCATTAAAACCAGGAAAAATTAGAAATCAAACAAGTTTAAAGTTGTAGAGGAAGTTTAGGGGAGTGGGGAACAAAGGGATAGCTTGTGATAGGCTGGAAATCAGGAGAGATTGAGTGACGCAAGTGGTGGTGGTAGGGTCGTACAGCCGAGTGAAAAAGGAAAGGTATTTGCAGCACTCAAGATTTTCTCTCTCTCCTGTTCTAGTATTTCAGATTTCACTTGTCTCCTCCTACTTGCCTTTCCTAGTCGTGGCTTTTGTTGAGGGCAAAGGCTGTTCCCTTGCCAAAGGTTAAGTGATGGAACATGTTATGTACTACCACAGGTCAGGGTGCCTACTTTGCTTCATACCGCAAAGCTCTTCATGAGCTGTCTAGGCAGGTGCAACATTGCTTCAGGATAGCAACAGAGTGCTCTATTGCATTCCTTGTACATCTCCACTGCTCTCACTGTAGATCGCTATGAATCTATGATGTGGTTCCCTACTGGATTCAGGAGCCATGTCCAGTAAACAATAGAATGAGTACTGTAACGCAGTGTCCAGTGTCATCAGGCTGTGGTGTGTCAAGTACAATGACAGAAAGAACTGCCACAGAATGAAGGGATTACCAATACCACCAGCAAACTCTGGTCACATGCTAGCTGGACATTGAGGGAGATTTTTCATGTAGATAGTAGATAGAGATCTGAGGTGACGTGAGTGCAGTCCATAACACCACAAATGGTGCAGAGCCTGCAATCCAAGCTTTCCCTCCTGGTCACTCTATCTGCTTGTTTCTGAGGATATGGGATGTGATGAGACTGGCTCTCTGTGTACAGAGAGCCTTTTTGGTCTCCCAAATGCAGCACTGCATCCCTTACAAGATCAAGATGCGATAAACCTCTCAGCCTGTCCACATCACCAGCAGCCTGTCCTGGTCAAATCACGTAGATGCCACGGCCAAGAAAGCTCACCAGCACCTCTACTTCCTCAGGAGGCCAAAGAAATTCAGTTTGTCCCCTTTGGCATTCACCAGCTTTTATTGATGCACCATAGAAAGCATCCTATCTGGATGCATTACAGCTTGGTATGGCAACTGCTCTGCCCAGGACTGCAAGAAACTGCAGAGAGTTGTGGACACAGCCCAGTGCATCATGGAAACCAGCCTCCCCTCCTTGGACTCTGTCTTTACCTCTCACTGTCTTGGTGAAGCAGCCAGCATAATCAAAGACCCCCACCCACCCTGGTCATTCTCTCTTCTCTCCTCTTCCATCAGGTAGAAGATACAGGAGCCCGAGGGCATGTACCACCAGACTTAAGGACAACTTCTACCCACTGTGATAAGAATATTGAACAGTTCCCTTATACGATGAGATGGACTATGACCTCATGATCTACCTTGTTGTGACCTTGCACCTTATTGCACTGCACTTTCTCTGTAGCTGTGACACTTTACTCTGTACTGTTATTGTTTTTACCTGTACTACCTCAATGTACTCTGTACTAACTCAATGTAACTGCACTGTGTAATGAATTGACCTGTACGTCCGTATGCAAGACAAGTTTTTCACTGTACCTCGGCACAAGTGACAATAATAAACCAATACCACTAAATTACTTCTAATTACAGTGAGTGTTTGTGTCAAGATATGACACAAGTGTGTGTTCTTTGCCCATTCCCAAGATTGGTTAACTAATGTTTTGTTACTGGGACTGGCATATGGAGGAATATTACCAATGACGAAAGGAAGGAGATGCCCATTGTGTATTTTCCAGATGTTGTCAAAGGACTTTTCAATACCCAGTTGAATGACGGTGACAAGTACTGGGCTCTACCTCAGCAGAAGGGTAGACCACTGAACAATGCCCCATTGGTGCTACAAACCTAGGATTTTCTACTATTCGGGGCATAGAATACAAAAGTTTGGATGACATGTTGCAACTTTACAAAACACTGGTTAGGCCACAGCTGGAGTATTGTGAGCAGCTCTTGTCACCACACTATATGAAGGATGTGATTGCACTGGAAAGAGTGCAGAGGAGATTCACCAGGATGTTCCCTGGATTGGAGGACTTCAGTTATGGGGAGAGATTGAACAGGCTGGATTTGTTTGCACCGGAGTGAAGGAGACTGGGGTGGTGGGGGGGTTGACCTGATAACATGCAAGATTATGAAAAACATACATTTAGATAGGCACTTAAATAAGCAAGGCATAGCAAGTTACAGGCCTAATGCGGGCAAATGGGATTAGGACTGTATCCTGCTATGCCTTGCTTATTTAGGGTTGGGATCAACATGGTGGGTCGAAGGGCCTGTTTCTATGTTGTATGACTCTCTGAATGTTAGTAAAGGGAGGTTCCCATAAATCCGGAGACAGAGTACTTAATCCTCGCTGACACAGATGCGTTGAACAATGAACAATGCCCCACTGAGAGAGAGAGTGTGTGCTGTGCAAGGTGTCAGCTTTCAGGTAAGATGTTAACTCAAACCCCCTGTGCCCTGGCCAACATTTATCTCTCAACTTTCATCCTTCAAAAAGACTTTCTCATTTAATTGCTGCGTATGCTTGAGAGTTACAACTAGGTTTCCAGATGTTATCTGTTCCATTATTCTTTCTACAATAATGATGACTCTCAGCCCTCAATACCACTGATTTGCTCTGCACAGGCTCGTGAGGTCAGCTCTGCACACCACTCAAGTTTGTTTTGAACCGATGCCTCTAAATACTGAGTCCCTCCTACAGACACTTGACTTGGGGTGGAACCCTGCCTCCTGTCAAACTCCGTGAGGCTTTACGAGAGATTTTACTATCTCTCATTAAACAGAAAAAGATTAAAATATTAACACACTGAAACATTAATAAATAATAAAAATGCATTAAAATAAACTTTAGTTTAGAAAGGAAAACTGAACTTACCTCTTTCTAATATTCAGGCTGAGAATTCCTGCTCAAATAAATACATTCCAATCAGGAGGCAGATGCAGATCCCTGGTGAAATGAAGGTGAATCCCAGCTGGATCAGACTGCTCCGTCATTCCCCATGAATGCCAGGAACATCTCTCAGTAACAGAGCTTTCTCTTTGACCTTCAATTAGGTCAGGCTTCTTGGTGCCACACTGAATTGAACCCTGCCTTGATCTTGATTCAGCTTTAGTGCTGATATAGTTGGATCAAGGTAAGGTGTGGAGCCCGTTTGCTCTGGTGGAATTTGACTGAATGTCAAAGACTGGTGGATTTTTTTTAAATTGTGCACTGCGGATGACTCCATCTAAGACTGGGAAAAGGCTGACACAGTAGTAGTTAGCGAGGTTAGAATTTAGTTTTTGTGTATACTTGGGAAATGTTCCAAATTATCGGGTACTGGCATCACTTAAGTACTGGGACTGCTTGGTTAAGGCAGCTGTGATGTCCAGCAGGGATGGTTTATATGTTTGGTGGATTGCTGCCATTTCATGTCATGGGACAATCATGTCAAATATGATTAAGGTCCTAGCTTCAAATAACAGTGGCTGGATTGCGGACAAGATTGCATTGGAAAGTATGTGATTGCACTGGAGAGGGTGTAGTAGAGATCCATCAGGATGCTGTGTGGAATGGAGCGTTTCAGTTATCGGGAGGGACTGGATAGGCTTGGTTTGGTTTCCCTTGCAGCCAGGGAGGCTGAGGGGGTACCTGATAGAGGTGTTCGTAATTATGAGGGGCATAGATAGGCTGGATAGTAAGAAATGTTTCTCCATGGTAGAAGTAATTAGAACTAGAAGGCATAGGTTTAGGATAAAGGGTTACAAGTTTAGAAGGAATCTGAGGAAGAACTTTTTCACCCAGAGAGTGGTTGGGACCTGGAACGCACTGCCTGAGTGGGTGCTGGAGGCAGACACTCTCACAACACTTAATAAGTATCTGGGTGAGCACTTGAATCACTGAAGTATAGAAGGCTACAGACCAAGTGCTGGTGAATAGAATTAGTATAGATGAGTACTTGATGGTTGGCATGGACATGCTGGGCCAAAGGGCCTCTTGTTGTGCTGGATGACTCAATGACCCCAAGACTAAATTGCAGAATATATTCACTTTCTATTCATTGCAGTAATCAGCAAAAAGTCCGTTGGCATATATGTTTCTGTGGGGAAAACAGCATAAACTGCACAAGCACCTGTTATACTTCAAACTATTTTATATCTGCTAATAACGTCCCCAATGAGGCACGTGTTGCCTTTCCTCAGCTGTCTGCGATTTTCTTCACTGCGGACCAGGGAGTGAGCAAGGCCTCGTGGCACTGATGGACCAGCCCAAAATAATTGCAACAGACAGATAAAATTGTACAATATACAATTTCCCCAAATTTCACAATTTAGCTAGGGCCCTCATGATGAGGAAGATCTTAGAAGAACACCAAAATTATGTGTTTCTCATATCACAGGAGAAGGCCGTTTGGTCCATCAAGTCTACCCCAGCTCTCAGTGCTATCCCTCTATTCCTTTTCCCCACTAAGTTACAATAACCTATCCTTCCTCAAATGCCCATCAATGGCTCCCAATTCTCCCACCACCCACCTATATTAATTGTAATTTGTAGTGGCCAACTAACCTACCAACCCACAAATCTTTGGGATGTGGGAGGAAAACGGAGCAGCAACACAGTCACAGGGAGAACTCTGCACAGACAGCACCGAAGGTTTGGATGGAACCAGTCCTGCTGGAACTGTAAGGTAGAAGCACTACCTGCCGCATCACTGCACCACACACAAGTTTGGAGGTTTGGTTATTAATGTATTGCATTTGACCTGTGTGACATTTCATTGCAAGGCATGTTTGCTGTTGCTCTGATAGACCATCCCACAATTTGTAACAGACCACTGTTGATCTGGTTTGACACTAAGTGGGAGATGAGAAATGTGTTGGCCTGAAGATTGCAGATTGAGGCAGCTATTGGTCCATAAGACCTCAGGGATATCAGTTGTGGGCTCGTTTCTCCTTAGGCAAGCATAATTGCCACAATCTATGACACCTAGCTCAATGATATACTATGCCTTGATGTTTTTATGGAGCAAGGGGAAAAGGTAATCAATAAAGTTCAGGGGAATAATGGATAGAATAAGTAGGGTGAGCAGCTACTTATTAATAAATATATTCTTTATCCATGTGTATCCATCTAATTGAAAAGCCAGAACCTCTTCAATAGAGTTTTATACAACAAAACAAATATTTATTTAGCTAGCCAGATGTTCTGTCATCGCCCTGAACAAAAAATATTACAACAATGTAGGGTGCTTCCAACCCATAAATGACAAGAGACACACAGAAATGTGCAAATATGACACCATTTAACATGCCCACTTCTCTCGCAAACAGGCGTCTCAACGATTCCACTGACACACAAATTGATTGATGGTGAAAGCTGAGCTCAACAGGCCAGACACAAAGTTTTTGCAGAAGTATACATGAGTGTGCAATGTTTTGGAAAGGAGTGAGACTTTGGGCAAAATCAATGCAAAGCTTTTTAAAATAACATTTTGAAAAGTGTGATCTTTACGTCAGGAAGTTTTATGGGGATTTTGCGACTGGTGTTGAAGGGTTAAGAATGAGAGGAGTATATGATACCAAAGTTTTGAATGGGCATTTGCTCAGATCAGCAATGAAGCTTAAGGCCATTACAACTACTGTTAATACCACTGCACTGCTCATGTACTAATCCTATTTTACAATATTTTATGATGGCCACAGTAACAGACTTGTATCATTTCTACCTCCTCCCACACTGGAATAGAGTGGGACTAACCAATCCTCTTTAAAAAAAAAACACTTTTGTGTGGCTTGTTAGTTGGGTGGGTTTACCACTTTGGGTGCCGGGGAGGTAAAGAAATGATAGAGCACAAATGTGAAAGAAATTTTGATTTTGATTAACTATAATCTTATAGTTAAGTGGGAGCTCAAGTGTATAATTGGAAAAGGCAGCAGCGAAGTTTGCCTCAGTAAGCTGCCACTTAATTTCACAGCATCACACTCCTGCTTTGTCATTCCTGATACCCCTTTCCTTTCACCAGCCAAGGCTAATCAATACCAAGGGAAAATACATATGCTGAATTAAATAATTATGCTTTTCATTATTTCTCTAAAGGACGTTGGTTGAATGCTTCTCTCTCTTTACTCCAGTTCATATTGGGTTTTTGTTTGCACAGTATGGAAATCCATGTGTCTCATACCCTGTTATTTTAAGCCAAGCTTCACAGCATAATTTCTCTAAAAAGTGTGCAGCTTTCCAAATATTCTGATCACCTGTATTTAAGTGTGTTGGGTAAAGGGTGGCATTAAAATGTTGCAAGGCACAATGCATGGTCATGGTTCAAGCAGTTAACATTTAACAGTGTTCACATCTCAGGAAGAATTCTTCAATGAAGTGAAAATTAAAATCCAGAAGAGAAAATTAAATGAAAAGGCTAATGCGACAGATTTAAATCTTATTATTTTCATTGACTCCATTTAAATACTGCTATCTGAAAGTCAGAATTAACAAAGTGGATAAAAATCTAATGATCTCTAAATTAATTCCCTTATCTTTTATTTTTTATTTTTATTGCACTGATTAATAATGTAGATGTGCCAAAAAATTTATTTTAAAAAAAATTAACAAAGCCGCCATATCATATCCGGGCCCAAAATCTTTACCACTTGATTCCAAAGCATTGACTGAGCAGAAGAAATGGCTTTGAAAATGAATGAACGAACGGTTCTGTGGAAGGACTGAGGTTCATTACCATTCCTTCACTGTTCCTTTTACCTGCCAGGTACACAGGTGTGGCCAGTGCCTGAGCTCAAAATCTAGTTAGAGACCCCACCACAGCGTTACACTGACCAGGTCAACAGGCAAACACCTCTGGTCACTTTATCTCAGCCTCCATTTCAGATGAAGTGCTAACTACAATGTTACTTTGACATTATGGCCACTGTGGGAGACACTTTATAATTATAAGGTAAAAAATATACATCGATGAGACATTCCATTTCAGATGTGAGTTATATCTCAATACTTTCTGTTTAGAATCTTTATAGTAATTTGCTGCATTAGTACCAACCATTCACCTCTAATTATAGCAGGTTACATTTGCATTGTATTGTTCATGTTTATTTTAAATAGGGCACCTTCAAGAGAAGTTGCAGCATAAGCACAAACTTAGGTTGAGAAGTTGTAAGTACTGCAGCTCAATGTAAACACTCAGAGGAATTTCAACATGCACATTTCAAATTGGAAAGCATTATGTTAATTGGAACAAATCAACTCATTAAATAGTTCCTGACATTTAATTTTTGGCTCAGAATGTGCTTTGGCATTGTGTCTGAGTGTCTGGCAGCGTCATCTCTTAATTCTAACTTTCAATTTAACTGCCAGGTGATGGATTTAAGTTCAGGTTTAAAGATTTTAAGAAAGTTAGATGAAGTTTGCATGTTATTTCATAGCCAATGCACTTTCATTTAATTTCTATTTTACTTCGTGCTTCAGCCTAGAACGTACTTGTACGGGATGTAATAAATAACTCTCTGCCGGTACAAGATCAATAATAAATGTTGAAAAACTAAAGATAAAAGCGTAGAAGTTTAACCTTGTGTGTGATATAGTTTTGTACGTGCCTTGCATTCAGCTTCTGAAATTCAGTTCTAATGATATCAGATGCAATGCACAATGCTTGTAATCTATCACAGCCTGTTTAACACATGACCAAGGATGAATTAATACCACAATATATCCCTTGGAACTGTTCTTCAGCCCGTACCTGAGTTGTTCAGCCTAAAACAGTCTTTAGAGCATAGTAACTGATCTGACACAGGTTCTTGTACTATACAGGTCTACTCTGTGCAGTTGGAATTGAATTCTTTTGTCCCACATTCATTTCAGCCAAGTGATCCTTATGATATTGAATAGATTAGGTGAGTCCGAATGAATCAATTTGTCATCAATATTATGAAGGTAATGTGTGAATGTCCACCACTTACATAGGTTGAAGACCTGAAGAATTTACTGTGATTTCTAAAAGGGGATAGGTCAATGTGAAGTGTTTAACATGGTCTGGACCACAACAGCAACATGAGTTTGGCTTGCTTTCATCACTGGTTTTGAGGTTGAAGGTGGGCCTGAAAAGTAGCAGTGAGCAAACACCATGGGTTTAGTCAGATGGCAGGAAAATGCTTATGTAAGAAGATATTTTTAAAAATAGAATCGTATTTTCGTTCTTAGAATTCTGCCTGTGGAATAATAATTCAGAAGACCCTGACTTTTCCAATTCTGAAAATGAAGATCCTAATCAGTTAGTCTAAGCTGGCAATGACTGATGGACTAACCGCCGGCTACTCTATAAGACACTCCAGGACACTATTCGAGAAGCAAAGGTAGTTATTTAAACTTGTGCACGGAATTTATATTATGCATATTAAACTGGGTAGCATTTAAAACTTCTCAAAGTTAGTTGTAGGGGTAGAGGGAAGTAAGGAGAGGGTGAATGGAGGAATCCCATTACCCCTCTCTGAATCACACTCTAAACCTCTGTGGGCTGGCGGTTAAGGATGCATTGGCTAAATTCATGCATGTGTTGTTTGGCAAGGGTTATATATCTGAGTGTTTACAGTGCTTTTGGAATTGAAAATAAAGATTCTAAATACTTTGCTCACCATTTCTGCACTGTTCTTAAAAATATTTTTTAAAATATTCAAATGCACAGCAGATGGATATTACACACTATTTTTTGACAGTGCATTAAAATAAAACAACTCTGCATTAAATAAAATGTAAAGGACTCATGTTTATTGGAGAGCAACTTCGCCAATACTTCCCCAGGAAAAGAAAAGGCATGGGTACCAAAACCACTCATGCCAACTAATCAGCATTCCCTGCTGGTTGATGGATTTAATGTCTCCATTTGAAGTGGCTCAGCTCAAAGGAATAATCGACCATATATTCAGTCACCTCCAATCCTTACTCCCAACACTACCGTTGGTCGTGCTGGGATGATGCAAAGTTCTTAATTGCCGTGTACAAGGTCTTCAGAGATAGATGTATTCAGGGGACATCGCCCTCTCAGCACAATGTGTCCGTGTTGAACGAAAGTTGAGCCTAAAAAGAGAAAAAACGGAGGACATCTATCTAGAGTCATGCATTAAAACTGCACTTCCCAACATATGGAATTAGTGACAGGAACAGTCCAGGTGATCCATCAAATCTGCCCCAAACCACATTGATCATGGTATCACAACTTATTACACACAGGAGATAGCCATTTGATCCATCAAGTCCATGACAACTCCCAGCAGAGCAATCCCTTCCCCCTTCTCCTTATTTTACCCCCACAACTTATTTTCTCTCATATGCCCATCAAATCCCCTTTGATTCTTCTCGAACATAGCTAGACTAAGGGATAATTTATAGAAGCCACATATCTCCTTGTTTTTAAGATGTAGGACACTAGAGCACCTAAAGGAAACCCATGCAGTCACAAAGAGAATGTGCAAGTTCCACATAGACAACACTGGAGGTCAGGATTGAACTGGGTCTTTGGGCGGTGAAACCACAGCACTAACTGCTGTGTTAACATGCCACCTCTCTCTATGTTTACTGCCAGATACTTCATCAATAGGTTCCCTGAGAAAAAGGCATGGCTACCAAATCCACTCATGCTACTAGGCAACATTGGCTCTTGGTTAATGGAATTAAAGTCTTCATTTAATGTGGTTTAACTTAAAGGAATGATTAATCATATATTCAGTCACCTCTAACACATATTCCTGGCACTGCCTGTTGTCTTGTATTGGGATGATGCAAAGTTCTCCATGAATTATAAAAAAAATTGGGAAATGTAACGTGGTCAATTTAAGTGTCATGCAAGATAGAAAGGGATGATGGGGAAATAGTCCATTAGTGGAGATGGCTTAAAGGTCACTCAGAAGAAACAGGCAGGGAAGTGTTTAGATTACAGGGCATAGCTAGATGGAGCAGAGGTAAACAAATGGAGGTAAGAATACAGCTTAAATGCAGGACTACGGATCGTGAGATAGGCTGAGTCAGGACAGAAGGACAAGACCATAAATTCGAGCACTCAATTGCAGGGAGAATGGGGGAAATAGCTGTCCGGCAAAGGAAGCAAAGTTCCATTTGTCAGGCAGTTAGAGCAACCCCTGCAGAGATAGAACAAAGTTCAAATACTACAAAAAGTGGGTTACTGATGAAATTGTGAAATCCGTAAGTAACTATTATAATGCAAATACTATAAATTGCTGGAAAGTTTTTTTGGATCAGTGGAGTATCTTTGAGCTCTCATTTGAAGTGCTCCCCGGTGAACACTGTAACAGGCCTGAAAAAACTGACTTGTTTGAGAAACTCACCACTGCTGCACGAGAGATTTTCTTTGTGTGCTGCCCTGATCTGAGCCGTAAGTAAGAGGGTTACTGGGCCCCACGTAGAAACCAGATTCTGGGTGCAGGTTTAACACACAAATTCCTCCAACAGTTCCTAAATGTCATATACATGCAGTCCCCGTCTTACATAAGGACTCCATTCCTGGGAAGCCGATTTCTCCGTTAGTCAGACTGTCCGTTTTCTATATTAACCCATATTGTATCACTCTACATACACTTGCTATACTTCTTTTATTTAATTGAATAATTACCCTAACATTACTTATAATTAAACTAATGGAATATACAGAGTATCCAGTCATTAGTGAATAACATGCAAATTCTCCCATTCATTTTTAAAGTATTTTTCAAGCTAGCATTATTATTTATTACTAGCATGAAATATGCTTTAAAAATGAATGGGAGAATTTGCATAAAGTCGGATTTCTGTAAGTCAGGTCATTCATAACCCGGGGAGCCCCTGTACAAGGGCTGCATGATGAGAACTATGGAGTCTGGCAGGAGTGGATTTAGTAGGCATGCCTTTTTCTCAGGGAACCTACAGGTGAATTAGCTAGGGGTAAACCGAAGGGAGAGGTGGCATGTTAATACAGCAGTTAGTGCTGCTGTCTCACAGCACCAAAGACCTGGGTTCAGTCCTGACCTCTAGTGTTGTCTCATTCTCCAGACATGATGACAATCACTTTATGAGGAATGTGTTCGTGGATCAGTATTTATAAATAACACTCAAGGCAGAGGTGGGGTTGCTCTCTGATCCTTATTTAACGTCTCCAGAATCTGGTACCTAACGCACTGGAGATGACAGCCATCTCCTCTCAATTCTACTTCAAATGTTATTGATGGTCTTGCTCCCACTTGGCTCTAGCCCTCAGTAGCTTTGCTCCAAACATGGACCAAAGAGCTAAAAGTCTAGAGGTGGGATGCATCTGCTCTTGAGATCAAGACAACATCTGACCAACATGATCTCCAGGTACCCTGGTAAAAATTGACGTCAATGGGCATCAAGTTCTACTGGTTGGAGTTATCGCTCACACAAAGGAAGGTGGCCACGGTGATAGGAGGCCCAATCACCTCATCCCTCGATATCACTGCAGGAGCCCCTGTGGACAGTGTTCGAGACCCAACTCCTTCAGCTGCTTTATCACTGAGCTTCCTTCCATACAAAGGCAGAAGTGGGGATGTTTCCTGATGATTGAACACGTTTGCAACTCCTTGGACAATGAATTTGTCCATGTTTGTGTGCACACAGATAACACATTCAGGCACAGAATGTCACTTGCCACTTAAGTGCCAGGCAATGACCATCTCCAATAAGAGAGGGGCTAGCCACCCACTCTTGACATTCAATAACATGATCATTATAGAGACCCCTACCTCATCATCCTGGTGGGTCACCTTTGATGGAAGACTTGACTGGAACAACCACAAAATACTGTAGCAGGAAGAGCAGGTCAGGGGTTGTGTATCCTGTAGCAAATGATTCACTTCCTGACACCCAAAATCTTTCCAGCATCCACAAGGCACATATTAGGAAGGCGATGGCTTGCTGTCTGTTTGCTGAGATTGGTGCAGATGCACCAATTCTCAAGAAGCTTGATATCACCCAGGACACAGCATGTTGTTTGACTGGCAGCCCATCCACCACCTGAAATGCATGTTGCTTCTCCCACTGGCACTGTGGCAACAGTGTGTACCATCCACAAAACATACTGCGATTACTTGTCCAGGTTGCTCCCACAGCACATCCCAAAGTTGTGATTTTTATCAACAAGAAGGATGCATTGGAACACCAATACCTGCACGGTTTTCCTTCAAGGCACTATCCACCCTGATTTGGAAATATATCACACGTCCTCAGTGGCTCTAAATTCTGGAGCTCCCTATCCAGCAATATTGTGGGTGCCCTTCTCTGAAAGGGTTGCAGTGGTTCAAGGAGGTGCAACACTCTCTTTCCGATAACAAATAGAGAAACCATACAAAAGATGCAAATTAGCAACTTGGGACTCAGATGGAGACAGGCAGGTTGAGAGTTGGGTGGGAGACGGGTGGAGAAAGGATGGAAAATTGCAGGAGAGAAGGGATTGCAAGTAGAGGAAAGGAGCAAGTCGAATCACAGAACCTTGCAGCAGTGGAGGCCATTTAGTTCCTCTGTCAATCCACACTCTAGGTCAAAGTTTTCCCAAAGTAGAACATAGAACAGTACAGCGCAGAAAAGGCCCTTCGGCCCACAATGTTGTGCCGACATAGCTATTCCCTTCTGCCTACAGAATGCCCATATCCCTCTATTTTCCTCTCATTCATGTGCCCATCCAAGCCCTTTTAGAAAGCCCCCAATGAGTTTGTCTACACCACCCTATCAGGCCAAGCATTCCAGGCATCCACCACTCTCTCAGTAAAAAAAAACGTACCCCTCATGTCTGTTCTGAACCTACCCCCTCTCACCTTAAATGCATGCCCTCTCCCACTCACCTGGTCTTTCTCCAAAGTATTGCAATTTTCTCTCTTTCAAGTATTTATTCAGTTCCCTTGTGAATTATACTATTGAACCTGTGCCCATTGCTCATTGAGGCAGTGTAGGCCAGAATATAGCAACTTGCTACCTAAAAGCATTTTCCAAACTGAACCTCTGGCTTTCATGCCAATTACCTTAAACCTGTATCCTTTACTTGCTGACATTTCTGTCAGTGCAAGCAGCTTCCCCTTGTTCACCCTACCAAATCGATTCATTATTCTGAATACTTCTATCAAATAATTTCTTAATGGACAGTACTATAGGTGAAAGGAATTGGGGTTAACAGATGCGAATGCTGCACAGAAAATAACATAAGCTATTCTGTCCTTTAACCATCATCCAATTACACCATGACTGGAGTATCCTTAGTTCCAGCCACTCAACTCTGCATCCCTTATTACCAGTAAAACTATGCATAACAGTATTTTTCAGCATTTTTCAGCTTAAAATCCCTTTTTTATACAAAAAATTTCAGTAATGACCACTTCTGGTTTGTTTTGCAATGCCCCAAAGCCATATTCCACGGTAGAACGTATAGGAATGTTAACGGTTGAGGTTACTGCAGAGGGTGACGGTGGTTGCGCTGGTGAGAGACACGTGCCTTGGCCACCTCAGGTCGACTGTGGTAATCACGGTTCCTTGGAAGACACGTGTTTTATTTCAGGTGCAACCAGGACCAAGATCAGCTAAGTTTGTCTGGTAATGTGCTCTCACCTGCTTCAAACTATTATGAGGTTCTTGGAAAATTTACAGCAAGCTGATTTCACAGGAATCTGCCCACAGGCTGCCCACTGCACTGACATTCATTGACATGACATCATGTCAATGCAAATGTAGTCAGTGACCTTGACTCTATTTACATTGACATGTCATTTCCTGTGTTCTGTCCTTCTGGAGCACTGCAGAACTTCCTGAGGTCCCTGTCATTGGTTACATGTTGGGATAATGTGGTCTTAACCTGTGAACTGGGAAATCTGCCCGAGAAGTAAACTGCTTAGCCACATCTTTAGCATCCCTCTCCTCTGACATTATTGAATCTCTCACACACCTCCCCCCCCCCCCCCCAATGTGTTTCTGGTCCCATTCCCTGCTCCACTATCCATACAAGCACACTTCAGGTCTCCGGTTCCAAATCCCAATCCCTACACCTCTACCACAGTGCCAGTACTTTGTGAGCCCTTCTACCATGCATTGAGCTAGTGTTCTCCAATTCCACTCCCCCCCCCCCCCAAAAAAAAACTCACAATGCCTGTTCTCCCCAACCACTCCAATTCCCTAATTCCAATTGGGCCTGTGACCGACAAGTTCTCTAGGACATGATGGTACATTCCGGGCTATGGGAATTTGCAGTGTCTGGTCTGTGTGCCAACAGCCTTGGTTTCCTGTGGAGGGCACCCTGCCTTCACCTTGGAATGGATATTTGAGTGAACATTATGGGCTTAGTAACATAATGAACCCTCAATCACAATCTCATGCAGTACTTACACGCTCCTCCTCGAAGCTGATTAGCCCTTCATCATCACTCTCTAACTCCTCGGGCTCATCAACAGTCAGAGCTTGTAGTTCTGTTGGGGTGCCCCTTGGCCGCAGGAGGCTGAGAATGCGCTTGACCGGTGAGTGCATGCTCCCAGTGCTGACCGTTTCCTGCTGCTCCAGGTTGTCACTCTGCTTCTTCGCAAAGTTTACAAACACCTGCAATGACCAGAATGGAAGACAGAGCTCTCAACAACAACGGCCATTTCTAGAGGTGCACCTTGGAGGAGAAGACTGCTGGAGAAGCTTACAGGAAAGATTCTGGAGACTGCAGTTAGCTTTCTGGTTCAAGGTGATTGAACTTCAAGTCTATAGAATCTGCATCAGGTTTATTATCACTGACATATGTCGTAAAATTTGTTGTTTTGTGGCAGCAGTTCAGTGCAAGAAATAAAAATTACTATAAGTTACAGAAGTAAATAAATATTGCAAAAGTGTAACAATGAGGTACGGCAAACGTTTTATTCATATTGACATTTCTGTTACGTACACGTAGCCTTTCAGTCAAAGGCTTTAGGGAATTTTCCAATGATGCTGCATTAACTCTACTGCTGCACAGCTCTAGAGACCTAGGTTCGATTCTGACCTTCGGTACTGTCTGTATGAGGTTTGCACATTTCCCCCAGCTGCATCAGTTTCACCCCATATCTTAAAGATGTGCTGTCTGGTAGGTTAATTGGCCACTGTAAATTATCCCTAGTGTAGGAGGGTGGTAGAAGAATCAATGGTTTAGAGGGATATGGGCCAAACGTGGGCAAATGGGACTAGCTTAATGGGCATACTGGTCAGCATGGACAAGCTGGGCCAAAGGGCTTGTTTCCATGCCAACTAACTCAACCTAAGACAAAGTTGCTCATGATATACCAGAACCCACTTGTAATGTTTGCACAGGAGATTCAGTACAGCATTTAGAAATGTCTTATCAGATTGGGGAGTTGGCGATATTTTATCTTACATAAAACTGGCCAACACAAAAGAATATTGGGACATAAACACAGAGAGACTGCTGGAGGGGCCTTTGTTGTCACCTGGAGTATTCAGAATTATTTCTTACCTGCTGTCAACTTTCTTTTGAGACAAGTATAATTGTAAAATGGCTTATTTATGACTGAAATATTAAATATTACATGCATAGTAATAGAAAGCATCTCAGAATTTCTGGTTAAAGATGGGAATACTTTGAATGGTAAATTTTAAAGGAACACCATCTGCCACTGCTCAAAGCTCACATACCACCAATGACCCACGATGGATGCAGGTGTTTGTGTTTAAATTTCTTCATGCTTGAATGATGAATATTACACATTTCCAAGTGTTTTAAATATGCTACTGGTTATGGTGAAGTCCTTGTGGGAGATCCACCAATCATCATTACCCTTCTTCTTGTGTTTCAGGATATACTCACATTGTCCAGTGTAGTTTGACTGACAGAATAATCTTCAATTCCCAGCACGTCAACGACTTGCTCCATCTTACTGAAAACGTGCGCCAGTGAAATGTTTTCTGACTTCAGCTGGTATTGCACTTTGGTGTGGTGCCTCTCCTGCAACAAAACAAGCACATGCAATGTTATGATAGCAAATTTCCAAAATGGTGTCCTGACTATGGCACTGGAGCAAATGGAACTAAGTAAAATAATCACAAATAAACCATTTCTGCACACTCACTTTATCACAATTATTGTGAATGTTTTGTTTCACTCTGTGACACACAGAAATACCATATTACATTTATATTTCATCACCTCAAGTTCCTACTCTGCATTCCAATCATAAGTGTGTTTCTATTCTACATTCCAATATCAAATTGATGAAATAGAGGCCCTGTCTATCTTATGAGGTGAATATAAAAGAACTTATGGCACTGTTGTGGAGAACAAAAGCTCTCCAACATCATGGCTAATGCTTATCCCTCAACCAGCTTCATTAAAACAGATTCCCTGATCATTACCACATTGGTGTTAATGGGATCTCTCTATGCACCAATCGGCCGCACTGTTCTCAACGAAAGCACTCTGTTGGCCAGAAAGCATGAAGGTCATGACTGCTGTCACATAAATGCAAATCCTTCCTTATTGCACACACTGTGGCATCGGTTAGTGACCACTGTATTTTTCCCTGGGTTAGGAAATAAGGCATCAGTATCATATTTTCCTGCAGAACCATTGAACAAAGCAAAACTGATCTTAATCACTGCTGATAAGTGTGTTGAAAGTTCAGGATCAGAGGATATGGAGGCCAACTGTTTCTGTGAATGTTTAGTTACCAACGCAACCAACTTGATGTCTCAAATCAGTTTACAGGAGAACTATCATTCAAAATGTGACATCAAAGTCAGATGACTAAAGTCTTTATCAAAGATCAAGGTTTTAAGGAGTGTCTGTAGACAGTGACCGTGAAATGGAAGGAGAAACAAAGGACTGCAGATGCTGGAATCTAGAGGAAAAACACCAATGCTGGAGGAACTCAGCAGGCCAGGCAGCATCCGTGGAGAAAAGCAGGCGGTCAACGTTTCAGGTCAGGACCCATCTTCAGGACACCGAAGAAGGGTCCTGACCTGAAACATTGACCGCCTGCTTTTCTCCACGAATGCTGCCTGGCCTGCTGAGTTCCTCCAGCATCATCGTGTCTTTCTTCAAGAGATGGAAGGATTTAGATTACAATTCATTCTGCAAATTACATAACCTAGGATCCGGCCAACTGAAAGCACGAAGTGATGGAGTGATTAAAATTGGGAGATGGTCATGAGGCTTTAACTAGAGAACACAAAGATCTCAGAGGGCTACAGGGCTTCGTAAGGCCAGAAAGAAAAGGGAGGGATGAGGCAGTGCAGGGGGTTGATAATCAGGAAGTGGAAAACGGACGTTACTGGGCATCCAACCAATGCAGAGCAGCAAGCAGTGAGGTGATGAGTGCACATGCACAAGAATCTGATCAGCACAGTTGGTATTGGTTTATTATTGTCACACGCACCAAGATACAATAAAAGCTTCTGTTTGCATGTCATCCAGACAGTTCATTCCATACACAAGTACACTGAGGTAGTAACAAGGAAAACAGAATGCAGAATATAATGTTACAGAGAAAGTGCAGTGCAGGTAGAGAAATAAAGTGCAAGGGCCACGATGAGGTCGATTGAGAGATCAAGAGTTCATCTTTCAGCGTATGAGAGGTCCTTTCAAGGGTCCCATAACAGCAGGATAGAAGTTGTCCTTGAGCCTGGTGGTATACACTCTCAAGCTTTTATATCTTCTGCCCGGCTGGAGGTGGGGGAGAAGAGAGAATGACTGGGGTGGGAGGGGCCCTCGATTATGTTGGCTGCTTTCCCAAGGCAGCAGGGAGTGTAGGCAGAGTCAATGGAGGGGAGGCTGGTTTGTGTGATGGACTGGGCTGTGTTCACAACTCTCCTGCAATTTCTTGTGGTCTTGGGCAGAGCAGTTGCCATACCAAGCTGTGATGCATCCGGATAGGATGGTTTCTATGGTGCCTCTGTAGAAATTGGTCAGTCATTGAGGAAATGTCAAATTTCCTTAGCCTTCCGAGGAAGTAGAGGTGTTGGTGTGCCTTCGTGGCCGAAGCATCCATGTGGCTGGACCAGGACAAATTGTTGGTGATATTTACACCTAGGAACTTGAAGCTCTGAACCATCTCCACCTCAGCACCACTGATACAGACAGGGGCGTGTACTCCACCTCACTTCTCGAAGTCCTTTGTTTTGCTGACATTGAGGGAAAGATTGTTGACTTGCCACCATGCCACTGGGCTCTCTATCTCCTTTCTGTACTCCATCTCGTCATTGTCTGAGATCTGGCTCACTATGGTGGTGTCAACTGCAAACTTGTTAATGGAGTTAGAACAGAATTTGGCAGCACAGTCATGAATGTATAGGGAGTAAAGTAAGGGGTTGATTTCATAGCCTCATGGGATACTGGTATTGAGGATAATCATTTTGGATGTATCCCATTTTATGCAGAAAAGCTGTCAGTGGTGTAAATATAAAATAAAAAAACAGAAAATACTTGAAATGCTCAGCAAGTCAGGGAGTATCAGTGGAGACCAAACCAGAATTAAGGTTTCAGACTGATGACCTCTCATTGTTATAATGTAGGGTGAAGGATTGGGGACCAGCCAGCAGAACATTGGAATAGTGAAGTCCAGAGGTAAGACAGGCACAGATGAAGCTATCAGCAAAAGAGTTTTAGTGATGGAGCTTCAAATATAACAGGAGAAAACATAAACCAGTCTGCTTTTCTCTTTCCGTCCATTTCCTCCTCCTCTCCCCCCAACTTAAAAACATTATCGTATCTACAGGTTCCACAAGTTTGAGATCTGGCTTCCATCAAGAAGATAAGATTCTTGATGGCATATATAAGGTGGATGGTAACAGGTTTTTCCCCCAGGGGAAGGGGGTTCCAAAACAAGGGAGCATTGGTTTAGGGTGAGAGGGGAAAGATTTAAAAAGGACCGGAGGGGCGACTTTTTCAACGCAGAGAGTGGTGAGTATATGGAACAAGCTGCCAGAGGACGTGGTTGAGGCAGGTAAAATAGAATCACTTAAGAGGCACTTGGATAGGTACATGGAGGGGCGGGGCTTGGAGGGATATGGGCCAAAGGACCTGCATGTGCGCTGTATTGCTCTATGACTCTAAGAAGCTTTATGAAACCAACACACAACACAGAAGGAGACCATTTTGGCCCATTGCATCTCTCCCAATCTCCCCACTAGTTTTCCTCATAACCTATTCTCCATACATTCCCACCAACTCCCCCCAGATTCTATCATTCACCTGCACACCAGTGGCAATTAGAGTGGTCAATTAATCTACCAACTTGTAATGTTTTAGGGATGTGAGAGGAAACCAAAATGGGAAACCTATATGGTCTGAAGGAAAATGTGCAAACTTCACACTGTGAGCATCAGAGGTCAGGATTGAACCCGGGTCACTGAAATTGTGAGGAGCAGTTGTAGTCGTTTTAAGGCTCTGGAAGCACTGGTAAATATCAGAATTTTTTTTCCAGTTTATAATTACAAATGCATACCACTGTGCCGCCCAGTATAATACCACCGTAGGAAGGCCAGGTAATTTTATAGCTTCTTTTAGTTGCAGCTGGTGTATTATCCCAATGCTGGAATCATGTAACACAGAGTGAGACAATCACCCCATCAGGCCTGTGCCAGCTCTTTGTAAGTGTCATATTATTGGTTCCAATCTCTTGCTTCTTTACATGAAGTACATGTCCAACTCCCTTTTCAATGTTAACTTATAAAACTCACGTTTGGGGTAGGGGTACAGTGTCAGATGGGAAGGAGGCAAGATACAAGTCAAGTCAAGTTAAGTCAAGTCACTCAGTACAAGTGACAATAATAAACCAATACCAATATTCCTGAGGTCTCACTTGCAGCCACAAGTTGCAATGATTAAGTTGTTGAACTAATGTCCAGATGTCAAACCTATGGATCTGCAGACACAAGTTTGAATCTTACTATGGGAAATTTAGCTTAAAATGATTAAATCAAACTGGAATTTAAGAAAAGCTAACATTAATGATCATGAAGCTATGAGATCACTGTATGCACTGGTGTGGTTCACTAATGCCTTTCAAGGACGGAAATCTGGTGACCTCACTCAGTCTAGTCTATATATACGTCCAGACCTACCAATGTGGCTGATTGTTAACTGCCTCCTCAGTGCAGGGAGGATGAGGGATGGACAATAAATGCCAGCCTTGTCCGTGTCTCGTGAATGAGTGAAGTAAAGAACAGCCATTGATGTGTGCAGCTAAACAGTAGAATCCAAGCACAGATGTTCAATTTTCATGGCTTTCAGGAGTGAAACCTCTGGGCAAGTTTGCCAACAGACTTAGATTTCCTGTTCCGATTTACCAAGTGTACTGTGTACAAGACATTTAGGAATACAAAATCATTGATTCTCCTTTACATGTAGCTCAGTGCAGCACTCTCACCTTTAACTCAAAAGGTCATTACTTCAGATTCCTCTCTTTAAACTTGAGCGTTGGTTCTAAGCTGACAGAGCAAGCCCTGCACTGTTGGAGGTACCCTGAGGCATTAACCCATCTAATGTTTCAAATGAAAATAAAAGATACCACGGTACTATAGGCCATAGTTCACCCAATAACATCAATCTGATACAAAAGTTTACATGGACATTGCTGTCTGGGTGAATTTAAAGGCACTGTTGTTGGGAATCGCCAGAAATTATTTGCATTTCAAGTTACTGGCAAGGAGACAATGCAACTCCAATCTTTGGCCCCCAAAAGCATGACAATTGAGTAGCTTTACGTCCCTATTCACTACAGAGTCACCAACATCCAGGGATCACCTCTGACATCCAATTATTGTGAAAGGAATCAATGAGATGGAAAGGTCATAATCTCCTGGGTGTGACAAACCAAGAGCTGAGGTTATCTTTCCAAACTGACACACAAGAATGGGAAGGGCACCTGAGCCCACATGGCTCCTGCACAGCTGCAACACTTCAGAGGGACTTCAGCTTCATTGACTTCATTCCTAAATGTACATGGGTCAACTTGTTCCTTGCTCTTTGGTTGACCCTTGTGCATTTAGGAATGAAGATTATGTAAACCAGGCTGTGGACCTCAGCTTCGCTCGTACCTTTAAAACTGCTTCAGGGAAATTTCTGTTGAAAAAACGTACAACTTCTTTCACATACAGACTGGACTTTGTGCGGACGGTTATCATGTAGCCATCACCAAACCTAGGAAAGAAACAAACACAAGAAAATAATCACTCTTCTTGTAGGAACTGGCGCAGAAACTATTTCAATAGCAGCTAACCATCCCTTTGAGTTTGCAATAACATCTGTCATATATTACGGAAGAGAGAGAATCTGTAGTATAGGCGTTAAACAGGAGTGTAAGGTCAGAATCTTGAATAATGCCAAGATTTGCTAGCGGATATACTTTGAAAACTACTCATGGAAAAGCTGCAACAGTTATGTACATATTTGTAAAATTACATAAGATTTGAAGAGAAAACATTTACTTCGACCCAGTGCCACAGTTTATAGTTGTGTGGTAAGTTATAATTTGATGCCTCTAATTCTCCATACAGGTCTCTCTGCTGCTCCCCTACCGTTCTTCCTGACCTTGCATTTGACCTCTCCAGTCCTTTACCCTCCTGATATCTAGTTCTAAGTCATTGTACAACTCGACTCCCATCTCCCATCCATCTCTCATTCTCTCCAAGCCCACAGTTTCCATGAGGCTTATTTCCCATTCTTTTGATCGCCCTCCTTTGGATACTCTGCCTAGTCCCCATCATTGCTTGTCTGCACTTAGAAAAATCTTTTTTTTTTTCAAAATTAGCATAATCCCTACAAAATGCTCACCCATGATCCAATATCTACCATCCTCCACCCTCCACCCTCTGTGAATGCTTCTCCACCGCTATCTTCCCTCTTCTTTAAGGAATTTCGGAGTCCGTATTTCCTCACTCACTCCCCAATAACTTCCCGCTTAAATTTGAATTGTCTGTAAACAATAGTGCAATGAGATCATTCTGGAATAATATCTTCTGTGATCAGTGTACTGTAGTCAACCTAGTTATTGGGGCTGTCCTGCAAGTATCTATAATCTCGTTCTCCACTACCCCCTTATCCATCGTGTTAGGGTTAGTCTTAGGTGGTCCCACTTCTTTATATTCCAACAGAGTCAAACGCATTTTCACAAGTGCTTTTCTTCCCACTCACACTGTCACCTACAGATTCCCTGAATGATTTATTCTGGTACCTCTTATTGTGTGCTGTCAGTGAATGGCTTTCCCCATTGGTACACTGATGCTGTGACATCCCTTAAACTTCAATGCTGTTAAAGCTGTCCAACTCAACTTTGGGATGAGTTCCATCCAAACAGTGAGGTGTCATGACTTTTTTGCTCCTGTCCTTAACTTTGCTCCCAGCCCCTAAGCTTGGGGTTAAACCAGGTCCACCAAACTGCGTCACTCTGCTCAACCCATAGCTGAAGTTCCTCACATCCCATCATCTACATGAACTTCCACAACAGAGCACATTTCTGATTCAATCAGCCTGCCTTTTTATTACACCTTCACTTCCAAAACTCCAACCTCAATAACTCCTAGCATGTTCAGAAGCTGATTGCTGGGACCAACACCCTGAATAAACCTTCACTTCCCTCTGATCTTAATTATATTCTCTATTCCTTAATTATAAGGATCAACCACATACCTACCTCTGTCATTAAAAAATGAACTTAAAATCACAAATACTTGATACCACCATAGTCCATGTTAACTAACCTATCACTCAATCTACTCAACCTATCACGAATCTACTCAATCGTCACATCCTTTCTACCCTTCCTTGGATACTATTTCTCTGCATTGCCCCCTCCTTTCACATCAGCACCGATGCCAGAGCCATCAGCCCATTACTCAGTAGCTCTGTCCCACCTCTACTTTTAAAAATTCTTCAAAAATTCATTGTTAAAACCAAGCTTTCTGATACCTCTCCCAACTACCCAACTTTATTTCTGCATTTGCATGTTTATTCTGCATCGACTTTTATTCGAACCCTCAAATGCATCTTAGACTGTTTTCAAAGTTCCTGAAGAGTGTGTGTGCTGTGCACTTGGCTACATCACAAAATGAGTTTTGCCACAACAAGCTATTTGGGAATACTCAATTTCAGTGGGAACACCTTGCCATTGGTATGACGGATGCCTATGGTTTGAAGTTGCCTTCCGGTTTGCTTTGGAAATGCAGTGAATATAAAACTTGTCAGAACTTCACCAAACTTCCTCGTGGACTATCAAACACAGTTCATCCAAAATTCACTTGCGTTTCCAGCCTCTGTGTCACATAAGCAACTTCAGAAAGGGCATCAGGTTGGAGACACAGTGGAGCCAGTACCGTGCAGAATGGGAGCCAGGAGTGCATGATACAAGTGTGTAGGTTACTTATGTTGCTTTGATTCTAAAACTCTTTGTGTCCAGGAAAGAAAACAACCAGTATCACGAAAGGAAAACAATGAGCCGCCCATGGTAATCAGCTTGTTTAAGTAATGAATGTGGGATTTGGTTGGGTTGGGAAGAGCTAGAATGTGAATTTACCGGTTTTTCAAGTGCTGAATACTGCCGAGACACCTGAAGCGTCCGTTTACCATGATTGCCAGTCTCGTGCACAGCGCCTCACATTCCTCCATGCTGTCAACATAAAAGGAAGCAAATTAGAAACAGAAAACTTCTTTTCACCTGCATGGCATTACACAGTCAATAAAGGAAGGAAAAATGTATTTTTATCTGGTTCATTGGTCTTCAATTTTCTAAGAAAAGAGAACAAAATAAGTGAAAAGGTCACACATAATGCTTCTGGTGTATCCTTTTGTTTTGTTGAGTGGGGGTAGGGGATTGGCAGATGGGACATTATGCTCATTACAGAAGTCATCGTGCTCAAGAAGGATTTAATTCTACTTGATGAACATCGACTTATTCAACTTCCAGTAACCACTACCCTCTATCCCTTTTCTTTCCCTTATCCCACCGGCCCTCATCGCCCCATCTCTTTCCCCTTCCCACCCTCTCGATCTGCCCATCGCCCACACATTCCTCCCTCCGGTTCCCCTCCTCACCTCTATTTCATGATCCACTATCTTCTCCTATCAGATTCCAGCTTCTTCAGACCTTTGTTACTTCCGCCTATCACCTCCCAGCTTCTTGCATCTTTCTCACTCTCCCCCCTCACCTATCATCCACCAGCTCTTGCTCCACCTCTTATCCGGCCTTTTTATACTGGCCATCTCCCCTCTTTCTTTCCAGTCCTGATGAAGGGTCCCGACCCGAAACGCCGATTGTCCATTTCCCTCCATAGATGCTGCCTGACCTGCTGAGTTCCTCCAGCTCCTTTGTGCGTTGCTCCAGATTTCCAGCATCTGCAGTCTCTTGTGTCTCCATTTAATTCTACTTTTACCAGTCAACAACCTCAAACAATTTCTGAGCACATTATAGAATAGTTTCAATCCAGTTTAAAAACCGCCCCTGCTCTTACAATGGGTTACTGCCTACACAGCTCTGAATCAGGTACAACAGTCATTCGAATGGGCTAATAGTTCCTCTTTTGGATTGGAAATAGATGTTGAAACCACGTAGCTTCAAACAGAGAAAGATATCTTTTCCCTCCTACATCCTTCTGTGCACAGTATGTTGCAGGTATTTGTCATTTGTATGGTAGTGATTTTTATGTACATGCAAAGTGCATGGTGTCAAGCAGACAAGTGGTGAGAGTCTTGGCTTTTTAGTGCAGTCATGTACTATAACTGCACACAATTTCAAGAGTTGTACGCAAAGTGCACCATGTATAAAAGAAACATGCTGTGTATTAGAATTTTCAAGTCATTATATTTCAATTGGCGGATAAAGCTTCAAATTTGATGACCCCATCACATATTCCTTGCTCCCTTGGCTAAGTTTACCACAATGAAATTTGCCAAGTAAACCCAAACTTCAGAGAGGCAGCCACGAATGCACCATATGCTGTCTCATTCTGGGGCAAGGTACTCTGGTCATGGGGCTACAGGGTACTGACTGAAGTCACACCACATTTTAGTGTGAAGTTTAGATTAATATTAACAATATCATCACTTACGGTGTCCTGTGCGACACAGGAGCAGAGGTGCAAAGCTGTGCTGAATTACTTGCATTAAATTCCCGTGTCTTTTTTTTAAAGGATTAATTAAAAGTTGTCAGCTGTGCTCAGCGGTAGTAGTCGTCTCTGAGGCAGAAAGTTGTGGGATCAACAAGACAACAAGTATCTATGCTGACACACCAATGTAGCACTGAAGGAGTGCAGCATTGTTAAAGATGCAGTCGTTCAGTTCAGAGGTTAAACTGAGCCTCTCAGATGGATGTAAAAAATCCCACATCCCTATTTTAAAGATGAACCATGGAGTTCTCGATGGCTAAATAGCATCATTAAAACCTATTATCTAGTCATTATCTCACGTTATTTCTATGACTTTGCTGTGTGCAAATTAGCTGCCATATTACAACATTGCCACAGAAACTGGACTTAATTGACAGCAAAGTGCTTTGTGATGCCCCAGTACCACAAATGAAGCTGCATTATTGCAAACTTTTATCTTAAAGAGTTTAAAGCCTGTTAAAATAATTATCAAAAGAATTGATACAAATGCCAAACACAACTTGAGGAGGAGGGAGTAGCATTTAACACTTAAGCAGTATCTAGATGAGCACTTGAATCGCCAAGGAATAGAAGGCTATGAACCAAGTGCAGATAAATGAGACTATTTGATGGTTGGGCTGGACAGGCTGGGTTATAGGGTCTGTTTCTGTGTTATGTGACTTTATGACTTTCTAATTTCATGTTACAGATCAATGTTCTTGGAAATTGCTGCAGAACATTAGACTATGCATCTCATCTAAATAAATTAGACCTCATATTTGACTGAACTGCAGCTCCTAGCAGTACTACAAATTAAATTTGCCCCAAAGATGATTTGAATGTCAACCATAGCTCAAGTGAGAAGTCAAGCTTCATCATTCTTAACTGCTGACAACTCCATGGCTGACTAGTTTAAGATATTTCAAATATTCAATTAATTGTCAAAAGGCTAATGTTTATTCCAAATGTAAAAGAACCTCTTTGCTTTTAAATCTCTTCAAGTCACTTGTCGAATCTCTCACTCCATGTTTCCTCATGACACAGAAGGAAGCCATTCAGTTCATCGAGTGGTTTGAATTGGAAGTTCACATCGATAATGGTGTTTTTTTTATGGCTGATCAGTTCAATGGCCAAAAAACCCAAAACTAATTAAAATTGAATCTGGGTAGTAAAGTACTTTTACACAAAATCATTTTCTTTCGGAATTTTAATTCACCTTCAGAAACACTATCACAAAATCTGAAACATAATTTATGTGTGTTTCAACGTACATGTGACTAATAAACAAATATCTTGAATATATTAATTTTTGTTTCAGGAAAACTAGATATTATACCTGTAAACATATTCCACTATACAATTTTTATGCAAATTCCACCAGAAAATAAATACATATTTAACTGGTCAAAGAGATAGAGTCATACAACATGGAAACAGACCATTTGACCTGAGTTCACGTCAACTATAAAACACCTACACTAATCCCATTTTATGCTCCCTATGTATCCATCAACTCCCCCCAGATTCTACCACTCACCTACACACAAGGGGCCATTTACAGTGGCCAGTTAACTTACTAATTCACATCATTTTTGATATGGGAGAAAACCAGAGCATCAGGAGGAAACCCACGCAGTCACAGGGAGAACATGCAAACGTGGCGATACTTGCGGGCTGCCCCCAGAACACTCTACGCAAAAGATGCATTTCACTGTGTGTTTCAATGTACATGTGACTAATAAAGGTATCTAATCTAATCTCTACATAGATAACAGCAGAGGTCAGGATTGAACCCGGGTCACTGGAGCTGAGAGGTGCAGCCCAGGTAGTTTTATGGCTCTGGAAGCATTTGTAAATATCAGATCTTTTTCCAGTTTAAAACTGCAAATATATAGAACAGATGAGAATATTTTTTTTATGCAGAGGGTGGTGGATCTTTGGAGTTATGTACCCTAGAGAACTAGAGGCTCAGTCGCTTTCATTCAATGCAGTTATCAGTAGGTTTCTGGATGTTAGGACAACCAAGAGATATGAGGATAGTGCAGGGAAATGGTGCAAAGGTAGAAGATCAGGCAGGATCTTGATAAATGATGGAATAGGTTTCAAGTGCAAAACAGTCTGCTCTTACCCCTATTTCGTGTTTTTATTGTTATCAAAGTAAATTAAACCTATCTTAGATGAAGAGCTGATAATTATTTTGTGAAGTACAAATATTGCTACAAGTGGCTAAATAAAGTTTTTACTGGATACAAAGAAAAATTTGAAGTTTAAAAACAAAAGTAAACATTGTCAGCTAAATGCATACCTTGCAAAGAAGTGTTTAATTTATAAAACAGTAGAATTAAATTTAATTAAATGTTAAATTTAAATAATTGAATTAAATTTAATTCAAATTAAAGATAAAATGCTGATAGAATGAAAAACCCAGATTGCTACTATGTGTTCAGGCTTGAGAGAGTGTGCAGAAGAGAGTTACCAAAATGATTCCAGGGATAAAGGACTCTAGTTATGTGGACGGACTGGAGAAACTGGGATTGTTCTCCTTGGAACATAAGAAATTATGTGGGAATTTGTGGACCCACTTAAAATCATAAAGACTATAGATAGATAGGGGGAAACTGCTCCCTCTGGCAGAGGAGTCACAAACAAGGAGTCATAAGATGAAAGTGATTGGAAAAAGAATCAAACTATCATGAGGAGGAACATCTTTATGGAATCCTCGACCTAGTGTTGTAGTGGAGGCAGCTTCAGTTGTAACATGGAGAATAACAGGTCTAGAGTAAATAAGCAGCCGGAAAGAATAGCTTTAATTATAAAAGGTATTGGAGAAATTAGTTGAACTGAATGAAGGCAGGTCCCAGGACCTGATGACCAGCATTCCAAAGGCTTTGCTGGAGGTGTCTATGGAAGCTGTGGATACACAGGCTGTCATATTCCAAAATTCCATTGAGTCTAGAGCAATGCCCACATATTAGAAGATAGCAGATGTAAACACACTATTTAAAAAAAATGAGACAGGTGAAACAGGGAACAACAGAACAGTTAATCTATGATTAATGGAAAGTGTTAGAATATATTATCAACTGGTAGCATCGGAACTTAGAAAATGTTAGAACCGGGTAGAGTTAAAATTGGCAATTTTATTTTTTTGAGGCTGTGATTAGTATAGATAAGGGGAACCTGTGGATGTGGCATATTTTGACTTTGCTAAGGTGCTACAGAGGAAATTTTAAACAAAATTAGAGGAAGAAAAATAGAGATAATATACTGGCATAGATTGAGGATTGGTTAATAAACAAAAAACAGTTCCAATAAATGTATCATTTTTTGGTTGGGAAGCTGTGACTAGTGGGGTGCTGCAGGGATTGGGGCTGGGGCCCAGCTATTCATGATTAATATTAATAATTTGCACGAGGAAGACTAATATATCCAAGTTTGCTGATGATGCAAAGCTGGGTGGGAAGGTGGATCGCAAGGAAGATGCAGAGAGGCCAAGAGGGATATGTGCCAGACACAGGTAAATGGGACTAGCTCAGATAAACATCTTGGTTGGCATGGACAAGCTGGGCAGAAGGGCCTGTTTCTGTGCTGTATAACTCTATGACTTTATGGAAATTTCAAGAGAATGTAGACAGGCTAAGTGAATGGGTGAGAACATGGCAGATAGTAAATAATGTTTAAAAAAAATGAGGTCATCCAACTTAGTAAAAAAAAGAAAGGGTTTTGTGTTAAGTGGTGCGAGAATGAAAGGAGTTGATGTCAGAGGGACCTTACAAATCAATGAAAGATAATGTGCAGGTAGAGCAAGCAATCAGGAAGATAAATAGTATGTTGGTCTTTACTGCAAGAGGATTTGTGTACAAGAGAAAAGCTGTCATCCTGTAAACATATAGGCTCCTGGCGAGACCACACCCGGAATATTTTGTGCCAGTCTTGCCCCTACCCAGTGAAGAGTATACTTATAACAGAGAGAGTGCAGTGAATGTTCACTATGAGCTTAGAAGAGTAAAAAGTGATGTCATTGAAGTATACAAAACTCTTATGGGATTTTACAGGGTAGATGCAAGAGTGAGGTTTCCTTTAACGGGATGTCTAGAACCAGGAGTCGCAGTCTCAAAATAAGGGGGTGGCCATTTAGGATTGAGGTAAGAAGAAATTTCTTCACCTGGATGGTAATAAATCTTTGGAATTCTCTACAAGGAGAATCAGTCACCACGTATGCTCATGATGGGAGACTTTTGTTGTTAAGGGAATCAAGGCAAGTGAAGAAGTGATACTGAGGTAAAATATCAGCCAAGATGGAGACACAAGAGAGACTGCAGATGCCGGAAATCTGGAGCAACACACACAAAATGCTGGAGGAACTCAGCAGGTCAGGCAGCATCTATGGAGGGAAATGAACAGTCAAGGTTTCGGGCTGAGACGCTTCATCAGGACCGGAAAGGAAGAGGGCAGAAGCCAGAATATAAGGGTAGGGGGAGGGGGGAGGTGCACAAGCGGGCAGGTGATAGGCGAGTCCAGATGAGAGGGGGAAGGTAGGTAGGTGAGGGAGGGGGAGTAAAAGGGAGTGATGAGAGAGCTGGGTTGAGGGAACAAATGGGTTACTTCTGTTTCTATTGCCTATGCTCATGTTCAAAGGAGAACCAGTTAAGTGTTGGAAAGGAAAGAATATGCAGGGTCATGGGGAGAGGGACGAGTTAGATGGCTCGTACATAGACCAAGTATGAATTTGATGGGTTAATTGGTTTCCTTCCATGCTGTAACCAGGCTTTGACAGACACTGAAGCTCATTGATAGCTATTTGTGATCAGAAGCACATTTCGATATGGCTCTAACCCAAGTATGTTTAGAAATTGCACAACTTTGTGAAATAATTTTAATAAATACTTGGTTATAAATGTGACTGATGGTTCTAATCAGGACTATAATCATAGGTTCAACGGCTAAAAATAAAAAGAACCCCAGAACATAAATCACCATTGCAGCTGTCAAAACCAGAATACAAATGGAATTTGCCTTATTTGTTGTATGTTAATCAGCTTCCCTGACTATACAAATAAAGTGAAGGATGGAACTGAGATAGTTGAACACTCAGTGAAGTAGGATTGTTTCTCTGCCATCAGGGCTTTGAAAAGTGTTAAACATCTGACCAGGTCTGAGGGAGTGCAGTACAGTGGTGGTCAGAATACAATTTGAATGCTAACTCAACTTCCTTCGGGGATAGACAGAAGTCCTGCAGACCCTTCCTCTGGGTGACGGAACAGAGTTCATGACAGGACGGGCAGTCGATGGAAAGAGTGGCAATTCTCACACCTGTCCTCTTGCAGAATTTCCTGAACCGCTGCCCTTTCCTTTGACTGGTGGCAATTAATAGTTCCATCTGCATACTGTACATTTCATTCACAGAACGTCACACAAGAGTGATGGGGTCACAGCCACAAAACAACTAGTGTTGTTTTAATTCAGTTTGTTAAAACAGAATGTAACTTAGTTTTACATTGGAAGAGCTTTAAAGGACCTGCAAAAGCATACACATTCTGTACTCATCCTCTGTTCAGTACTTGCACATACATTCATGCGTGTGGAAGTAAAGCCCCTGAATTTTAATATTCTTTTCTCTCTCACTGCTTTGCATTAGGGTTTTCTATAAGAGCCAAAATATTCCATCACTCCAAGGTTTTTTTATGAGCAGAGTAAAACTCTGATAATCCAGTACCCGATTGTTCAGAAATCCTGATAGTTCGACTTCTGAGTCAGTCATTAGCGCGTCAAATCCTGGTATCTACAGATTCACTGTCCAGGTAGCCGTGGGGTCAGCTGTGCATTATCGACAGCGTGGGCCAGGTGTGCAGCTGGAGCCGAGATCAGGATCAGGAATACTGGGGCTCAGGAACTTGGGAAGGTTTGTGACAGGAGCGCGAGCTGTTTTGACAAGTTAAAAATTACAAATTTTCTTTCCTGGGCTCCCTTTATACTTACTGAGGAGCCGTCACCCATTCCCTTTAAACTCACTGGGGTCACTGAAAGTATTATACTACTGTGTCACATGTCCAAAAGATGAAATAAGGATGTGTTGGGTAATATGAGTAACATCCAATAGTCTGGAAAACCTGTTGGTTTTCTAAAGTCCTGAGGGTGCCGATTATCAGAGTTTTACTGCATACATTTTTAAAGCAGGCCAAATTATATTAATGTGTTTCCAACATAAGTATTTCATGGATTATATTGAGAACGTAACTGATGGTTTGTGAAGAACTGCTTCACAAGAAAAGCTGCCCAGGAACACGTTAAGTTATTTGCTGTTGCTTCGTCATCAAGTCCACGGGAAAATTTCACAACGAACACCACAACTTCTGAAGGAAATAGGAGCGGAATGGCCCCTTGGGTCTGCTCCACCGTTCAATGAGACCAAGTCTGATTGTAGCCTCAGTTCCATTTGCCCTCACTCTCATCACCTGCAAACACAATGTCCGCTCCAGGTGTATGTTGCTGACAACCTGTTCTAACCCCTTTCCCACCTCCCACAAGCCCCTCACACACGAATTGACTCTAAGTTGTTAGAAAGTTCATTGAAACTGTAATCCAGTTTGTGTTTGGTTCCCTCACCAGAGAGGAGGTCACGTGGAGCCTGGATACGGTATATCAAATTGGAAATACCAGCTCACAGGTGGATGCAGAGTCTTTAAAGAGACTTACTTTGCAGAAGTAGGTGAATACTTAATGAGCACTGGGGTGAAAAGTTACCATGGAATGCAGAGCTGAGGTGACAATCAGATCAGCCATGAACTCAGAGGATGGTAGAGCAAGCTTGAGGGGCTGAGTGGTCTACTCCTTCCCCTAATTTGTATGTTTAAAGCCCTTTTGAATGATGTTATTCAGTTAGTTTAAATGCATTTAATTGGTTTTAATGTGTGTGAGTGCTTCATTGTGTTTTAGATATTATTTTTGATATCCCTAGGAGTTTTTGAATGATTGAGGTCAAAGAAATTTACTTTAATGACAGTTCTGCTTCACTAGCAGATGCCATTCCAAAGCCATTTTATGAGCACTGGATCCTTGTGCTTTGGAAAGGCCTTGACAGAAAAGCTGGCCTCCCGGAGGAAGATAGTGTTCAGGTACAGTGGTGGTACAGTAGGAATCCAGAAGCCTGAACTAATAATCCAGAGGCATGAGTTCAAAACCCAGCCCGGCAGCTATGGAATTTACATTTAGTTAAAGACCTATAATTTCCAAAAGTAACTCATCTCGGTAACAAGGACTGCAAAAATCAGCTGCCATCTTTAGAAGTGTAAAACATTATGAGAAGTAATGGATATAGAGTAAGTAGTCAAAATCTTTTTCACATGGTAGGGGTACCAAAAACAAGAGTGCACAGGCAATAAGGGGTGTGAAAGGAGTTGTAAAGGTGATCTAAGGGCTAAGGTTTTTTTCTTACACAGAGAGTGGTTGATATCTGGAACTTGCTGCCAGAGGGGGTGGAGGAATCAGATGCAATCACTATGCTTAAGAGGCATTTAGGCAGACAGTTAAATAGGCAAGGCACGAAAGGATACGGTCCTAATGCAGGCAAATTGCATTAGTGTGGGCAGGCGAAAAGGTCAGTATGGTGTGGCGCGCTGAAGAGCCCATTTCTGTACTATACAACTCTGTGTCTGGCCAAATGTGACTCCAGACCACCCCTCGGAGGTTAAAAATTACCTCTGAAATGGCGTGATAGCACCTTCTCAAGAGACAAATAGGTTGGGCAATAATTACTGGTCTTAGCAGCAATGCCCAAAGAATGAATAGATAAATGGAAAAAAAAGAGTGGAGTAGTATGGTGCAAGAGCGACATCAAGGACTGCAATAGCATGGTCTTCCTAAAGATTGCATAAAATAGTCAATGACTTGGCCACCTTTCCCAGGGTATTTTAGTACTGTCTTCTGATGGGAACATTACAGTGAAGTTGCATTGAATTTCTTTGTCTTTTAACTCCGTTGATAGGGGATTTGAGGAAAGTGAATTAAGGTTCAGCTTCCAAAACAACAAATGAGCTCTAGCAGAGGAGTGTGATGATGGTGATGGGAATATAAAATAGTAGTTTGGGGCAGGCACGGAAATCTAAAAAGGATTAAATGTTTCAAAACTCTAACAAGAATATCTGCTGAATTTCAACACTTCTTTCTCCAAAAACGAACAGTTCCTTAAGAAAGCTGCCATTTTGAAATATTACTCAGAAGTTTCCTCAGACAAAATAAACTCTTTGGACTTGGGTGTGTTGTTGCTTTTGAGGACAGCAGTAATTGTACAGCGGAACTATCCTGTGATCATCTCCTTCCATGAAGAAAACTTAGAACTACGTTTCAGTACATTGGATGAACACAGTTATTCAACAGATATTCCCAGAGGGCAATTTCCTTTTAACTGGGGAAAGGTAGTGATTCACACTTTGCCTCTCGGGTATAATATAAGACTGGAAAAAAGCATGCATATTATGCAACTGAGTTCTTTTACTGACTAAAGAATGTGGCTTTAATATCTTACTTGTCACTTGACACTTATGTTAACATCTGATCCATAACTGGCTTTCCTCATTGTTCCTTCAAACCAATTATAAATTGTAATTATATTTCAGGCAGGGAATTTTCTGCCCTTGATCAGTCTAGTTCATGTGTAACACTGGGCTGAACAGTGTAGTTGACTTTTGATTGCCTCCTGAAATGACCTGGAAGACCATTCAGTTCCATGACAAACATAAGAATAAAATTGCATGGAAAAACTGCTGAATGGTTTTTTTTTACCTGAAACGTTAACTCTGTTTCTCTTTCCACAGAAGCTGCATGACTCTTGAATATCTCTAGCACTTCCTGCTTTAATTTCAAATTTTTAACATTTGAAGTCTTTTTTTATTGATTTGTCATTAACTGTGGAATACCTGGGATTGATTTGGACAGGTGAAAGCATATCCAGACCTGTCAACCTTCCAAAGGCCTTCTCGTGAACATCTGGGGTACACTAACATTTGGAACCACATTCTACTCTCTGTGGCATAATTAAACCTTTCAACCATTGTCCTCGACTCTTATGTTAAGATCACTGAGTATGTCCTAGCCCACCAGAGGTGTTGACATACTTGGAGTCTTCAACATTGATTCTGGGACTGAATGAATTTCTATGAAATCAGGTCAATCACAATCAAGGAAAGTTCTTGTTGATTATCATACACCATACTCCATTACAGAATATACTCAATGTTCGTACCAAGAAAGGGTTGGTAGCATTACCTTTGACTTGATTGGCTTAATTCTGTATAACGTAACTATTATATTTGAGACCTGGCAGTTGGCAAGATGACAAATACAAGGTAAAAAGCTGTTCGAACACCTACTCACCAACGAATCTGTCGTATCTGCACATCACAGCATGGGTTGGAACGATCATTAACAATATGTACCAAAGAAACCCTCCAATATGATGTGTAGCACTAAATCAATTCCAACTATGAAAGATTTAGCTTAGAACAGGGCACTCATGAATAATGCAGCATTATACTTCAGAACATTACATAGCCTCAAAGCCAAGCATATCCCTTACTCTAGCAGGGGAGCATCATTGATTCGATGAGGGTAGGAGGACATTGCTCCTTTCGCTAACTTTCTCTTTGCTACTCTCTCTGCCTTTCTCTTTCTCTAAAGTGCCCCCCCCAACTTTCTCTCTCTCTCTTACTCTTTTATCACCATCCTTATGACGACATGTCCAGTTGCCTGTCACTTTTCTCCCCCATCTCACTCTCATCTATCTATCTGCGGCCTCCTGCACTGTTACTACAAGACCCAACACAAGTTTGTGGAACAGCACCTCATCTTCCACTTAGGCATATTGCAGCCTTACAGACGTAATCTCAAACTCTCCAATTTTAGGTAACTCGCTCTTTTTTTCAGTCAGTATCTGAACTGGCCATTTCTGCCCATCACCATTTTGACTCAGTTTTTCTCTTTCTAAGTCGTTTGCCACAACACATAACACAGACCAAGAAACATAATCTGATTCTAACTGCTATGCTAACTCATTTGGTCTCACCCCATGGGAGATATTCCCTTTATTCTACCCCTCCCTCCCCCACCTTCTCTGCCACTGAAAACTAATTTGCTTCCTCTCTTTCCCTGTTCTGACGAAGGGTCTTTGACCTGAAACATTAACTCTGTTCCTCTTTCCACAGATGCTGCCTGACCTGCTGAGCATTTCCAGCATTTTCTGTTTTTATTTCCTCCTGATAGTTTTGGTTCTTTTGTTAATTATCTTAGTTCTACGTCCACTTTTTCTTGGTCGATATGCCAATTGGAAGTAGTTTCTTTCTATCTGGATGCTTCATGATTTAAAATATCTTCACAAGGTCTGCTTACATCCTCAGTGTTCCATTGTTTCCTCTGTCTATTCACATAACTAAAGTCCCTCACCCCTGGAAACATCCACAGCCTCTCCGAAGCCTTTACATCTTTTCCAAGGTGTGGTGTTCAGAATTGGACTCAGTACTCTGTTTTGGCTGTATCAGTGTTTTACATAAAAACAATTATCAAGACTTCCTTTGTCTTGCACTCTACATTCTAATTTATAAAACCCAGGATCCCACATCTTACAATAACCACTTTCTCAACTTGCCCTTCAATAAGTTATAGACACATAATGCCAGATCTTCATACACATTTTAGAATTGTGCCCTCTAGTTTATGTTGCTTCTTCTTAATCTTCCAAACAAAATGTAACACCTTGCATTTCTCAGTATTAAATTTCACTTGATACCCTTGTGCCATACCACCAGCCTGTCGATACCTCCTTAGAGCCTGTTATCATTCTCATCAGAGTTTTTAATAGCTGCAATTTTTGTGTCAACTGTCAATTGTACCCTGCACATCAGATCTTTAACATTAAGAAAAACAGCCATCCCAATACCTATGGAAATGCTCTTTACACTTCCCTTCAATCCAAAAGACAACCTTTCACTGACAACTGTCACTGAGCTATTTTTCTATCGATGTTGCTGCAGCACTATTTATTCCAGAGATTTTGATCTTGTGATGAGCTTATTATGTGGCACTATGTCAGCTGCCTTTTGAAAGTCCATATATTACACATCAATCTTCATCAAAGCATCCAAACAATTTAATTAAACATGACTTGCCTCAAACAAATCCATGCTGGGTGTCTAATCAATGCACACTTGTCAAGGAGACTGCTAATTTTTTCCCTAATTATCATTTCTAAAACTTTCCCACCACTGAAGTGAAACAGAGTGGTCTGTAGTTACTTTTATCTCTACACTCTTTTGCTTTATTCAAAGGGTATAGTATTTGCTATTTTCCAGTCCTCAGAAACCATCCATGAATCAATATGTTTGGAAGATTACAGTCAGGTCCTCTGTAATTTCCTCAGTCACTTCCCTCAGTAACTGTGATGGATCCCTTTTGAACCAGGTGACAAATTCACTTTCTAGTACCCTTGATTTCAATTTTTAGTTGATCCAGTTTCCAAATTACATCTGAATTACAACAGCAAGAGTGTTCTGGCCAATGTTTACCATTCAAATATCATAACAAAAATGTATTATTTTCTCACTACTGTATCAGAGAGCTAGCTGTTACACAATTTGATTGCTGTGTTTCCTCCATTACAAAGAAATTATGCTTCAAAATTGCTTTGAAATTTCCAACACACTCAAGTCTTGTGTAAATCTTCAAATAATAATCAATATTTAGATAACTTGGAATACAACTTTGTTTATATACATGGGGCAAATGACATTCCTTTGAAGAAAACATTGAAGGTAGGTTAAAAGCGTCACCTGTGTGATGTCAGCACTACTGAGCGCCCCGTCTTAATGATGTCAAGAATCAGGTTCCACAAAAACCTGCGTGCTTTGGGGTCCATTCCTGTTGTCGGTTCATCCTGCAACAGCCAAAGTAATAATTGGGATTGCACATGATTTTCCTTTTAAGCTTCTCAAAGATGTAAAATATGGCTCAAAAGGCAGCTATCAAATACATCAGCACAGAATAACAAAGTCATAGGCTCAGTATGGTCTGGATATGGTGATTGGCAAGGGAGAGAGCCCAGCACACAGATGCAATCACAAAGAAGGTGTGCCAACGTTTTTCTTAGAAGGTTAAGGAGGTTCAGTTTGTCACCGAACACTGTAACAAACTTTTACAGATGTACCATTGAAATTATGCTGACTGGTTGCATCATGGTCTGTAATGGCAAATCAAATGCGCAGTAACGTAAGAAGCTGTAGACAACAGTGGACTCAGCCTAATGCATCACGGGCACATCCCTCTCCACTATAGGAGGCACTGCCTCAAGAAAGCAACATCTATCATCAAAGATCCCCACCATCTGGGCCATGCCACCTTCTCTTAGCTCCCATCTGGCAGGAGGTACAGAAGCCTGAAGTCCCACACCACCAGGTTCAAGAACAGCGACTTTCCTTCAACCATTTGCTTCTTGAAGCAACCAGAACAACCCTAATCACTACAGTTTAGCAACACTATGACCACTTTGATCACTGTACTAAAATTGAATTTTTTTTTGTCCTAATTGTTTTTTCTTGTTCTAGTTACGTTCTTTCTTGTAAAAATAGTGTATAATTTATGTTTTTCTTTTGAATGTTGCTTATATGATGCTGTGTGCCTGTGATGCTGCTGCAAGTAAGTTTTTCATTGCACCTGTGCATACATGTACTTGTGCATATGACAATAAACTCAACTTTGACTTTGAAGACCCAGGCCACGCCAGTAAATGCCTGTAGCTCCATACAGAATCACAATATTACTTGTTTAAATTGAGGCAAACGCACTGTAGAATCCCACATATTCATTGTCAAATACAGAGATCCTAACCTTACTGACAGTTTCAGAATGGCATCACTGGCAGTTTGCTCTGTGATTGGCTTCCACACTAATCCATCTCGCAAGGGGGAAATCACCCCTCGGATTCTGTGCGAGATTAGACCAGGCAGAGTCTGCAACCCAACTGATTTCAATCAGTGCTGATAAAAACAAAGGGAAAGCTTAAGATTCTTTTTCAAACAATTGTTTTGTTTGGGAAAAAATAATTAATAGTTTTTTGGTTATCTCTGACCATCAGAATATTTGAAAACACAAGGAAATAGGAGCTCTGATGAAGGGTCTCAGAACTAAAATTTTAACTCAGCTTCTCTTTCCACAGATCTACTGAGTGTTTCCAGCATTTTTTTGTTACTTAAAATAGAAGCAGGAGTAGGCCATCTGCTCCCTCACACTTGACCTGCTATTCAATATGACCATGGCTGATCTGTCCTAGGCCTCAGCTCCTCTTCTTGACCTGTTGCCCATGGTACTAAATTCCCCAATCCATCAAAAATGGATCTATTTTGTCTTTAATTACCTCCAATGGTCTCACTGCAAAAACCGCCAAGAGAGAAATCCAGAGATTCACCACCCTCTCCAAAAAGAATGGTTGAATTATCATCATAGTTCTAGAGGGGACCAAGGGGGCTTTGTGGGATGCAAAGGCATTTCACGGCCAGAGTTTTCTCTGTACGCAGTTGGAGACACTGTTGTCACTCAGGCCACGTCATTGGAGTCTGTGATGCTTCAGGCCATCAAGGTAGGGCCTCTGTCTATGAAACTGGTCACTCTGGAAATCTGACCGGGTACTTCCTGTCTTGCCTTTCGGAGCACTGCATAGAAACGTGGACAATGTCCACCCAGGAGTACCCATTGGTGCTCTCTCCTTGGAAAATTAAGTCTACCCAACTCAATGCTGGGCTCTGATACTTGTTTCTTATATCCTTCACTTACTTTGCATTTTCTGGGCCCTACTCTTACATTATACCAACCCTCCCCACCATCCCACAATCTTACTACTAATACCACCCATCCCCACCCCAGCCCCCCAGACTCGACCTCCCCAACCATTCAATCCAAGGGCCCCCAATAGAGGCCGTGATCTCCCATGTGAAATTTCTTATTTGGGTGCACTTGAATTTCTAAGTTTGAGTTTTTTACCCCCATAATTAAATGGAACATTTCTATGATCTAACATGATATATGCCAACAATTACAACTTGGAGCTTTATTTTGAAGATTTAAACTTACGATGATGAGGAGGACATTTGTCCAGTTTGCTTATGCACTGACCAATGAATTATCATGGAAGAATGGACAACATATCCTACCCAGCTAATGAAAGTTACAATCAATGGGATAATTAAGGATAAACTAAGCATGGTTGTGTTACTGAGTGAATCACTGAAAATTCTGTAAAAGTTCAGTACATCAGCCTATGCATAAATGACTTTGACATTGAAATACAGAATGAAATTAAATAAACACTAACGATATAAACTTGGAGATGTGGCAAATAGTGATGGTGATACAAATTGATTGCATCAGGACAAACATAGTCTAGCAGAATGGGTCGATGCAGTTTAATACAGAGAGGTGCAAGGTGATACATTTTGGCAGAAGGGAAGGGGAAAGGCAACATAGATTGGTCCTAAACACTCTTTAGAACTAAGTTGACCTGGAGTTGATGTGCATGGATCTTTGAATGTAGCTGAGAGAATAGTCAAACAAAGGATATAGGATCTTAAGCTTCTGATGGGTACAAAAGCTGAACCTTTATGAAGCTCTGGTTTGGCCACAGCTAGAACACTGTGTCCAGTTCCGGTTACCAGAATCTACGAAGGCTGTGAAGAATGTTGAGAAGGTGCAGTGGAGATTTACCAGCATGCTTACAGGAATGAGGAAGTTTAGCTACAAAGTTGGGTTGGGGAAGCTGGGTTTGTTCTCCTTGGTGCAAAGAAATTGAGGCGACATTTGACGGAGGTGGACAAGATCATGTCTGGTTTTGATCAGGTAGACAAAGAAAAGCTGTTCCCATTAGCTGACGGTACAAAAGCCATCCAACACAAATTTAAGGTTTTGGACACAAGGTGGAGATCAGGGGGAGGAATGCGAGGAAGAAGCATTTTTTATACAGTGAGTGGCGATGACGTGGAACTCACGGCTTACAAAGATATTGGGCATGAAGATGTTGAAAGCTGGGCAATAAGAATGAAGAAAATTGTTGAAAATGATCAACAATTTCCGAAGGAAATTGGATGAGCAGAAGAGGGAAGTATACCTGCTGGGTGGGGAAATTATACTTAAATGATAGGATTTCTCTACAGTGGGCTGGCATAGACTCAATGGGCCAAACTGGCCTCCTTCTGTGGCGTGAGAACTCTATGTCTTCTCTCGGACAGGATATTACCACTGATTGCATTGTGCCTGTGCTGAGGCAATTCTATTCAATTCTCCCATTCTCATATGCTTTCCCTTTTACTTGTTTCTTTGAAATATTAATCCCTGTCCATTATAAAATTATTAGAGATTCAAACATTAGCATGGTCTCTCAGATGGCCATATTCAGATGCACACATTTCTTTGAACCTCAAACTTCTGGTCAAAAAACACCAGGCATTTTGAGATTGGCAGATTTCATTCCTTGTTTAAGACATGGAGCCACATACAGGCCATGGTTATGGCGTCTGGTGTACATGTGACTCCAGACCCGCCAACATGATTGAATCTTCCCTGCCTCCTCAGTTTAGGCCACTGACGGATAGAGAATAAATTCCAGCAGTGCCAGCGATGTCCACATCCAGTGAATAACTGACAAGCAAGAGCTGTAAATTGCTGTCTTTTGAAGTTGAAATACAATTACCAAATATCAGTAACTAGATAACCTTAGAACTATTTTGTCTATTGAAAAAAAAACATAGAATTATTCTTATTCTATCTTTACAGTTATTAGGTACTATATAAGTTAATATATATGTATATTTTGCATCCAAATATCTCAGCAAAATGTTTCAAAACAGCAGTAGCCAAAGAAAATGGGCTTCTTTCAGCAAATATAGGGGGCTGTTTTACAATCTTTCTAATATCACTGTTACTTGAGTACGTATCTAGGACACTGCACAATTTGTGGTTTTTACAATGTGACAAGCACAATCCATTTCCAGCATTGGTGGTCTTGTGAGTCTTGGCAGAAAAATTGAGGCATCGTACACATGGATTCCACACTGAACTGCCATTCCCAAAAATGAATGATGTTATACCCTAGTGGACAAAAACACTTAAAAGCATGCAATACAGAAGGGTTGTTGGATTGTTTTGTGATTCAAGCATAATGTATTTACTTGTGGCAGCCCAAGTCGCTCGTGAATCTTACCAGGAAAATTAAAGAAGGGTAGCCGATTAACGCAATGGCCGTCGAGAGCTTTCTTTTGTTGCCACCACTGTATGTTCCTGCAGGTTTGTCTGCATATTTCGTGAGCTCCAGCTTATCAAGTGCCCAGTTTATAACCTACACAAAAAATGACGATAAGATTTGTTTTAAAGATCAGATTTTTCCATTCAATGATATCATATATGAGCAATCCCAAGTCAGATATGCATGTTAAATAAATATCGTAACTCCACTGGACTCAAACATCATCTGTTTAACTTTTTTTTCCATTTACACACATTTAAAGAACTAGTACACAGCTTAAACAATGGCTGATCTACCTAGGTACCATTTTCGCTGAACTATTCTCGTATCTCTCGATTCTGTTCAGAAATCTATCATATTCGGTTTTCAATGAACTCAATAACTGGGCCTTCACTGCACTCTGCAGTAGAGAATTCCAAATTTCACCGCCCTCTCAGTTCCAAACTTCATACCCGAGAAACTAGTCCCTGTTTCTCAACCCGTTGACCAGGGGAAACATCCACCCTGCATCCTGCCTATCAAGCCCCCCAAAGATTCTGTGAATTTCAATCAGACTTCCCCTCATTCTTTTAAACTCTAGAGGATAAAGACCTAGTCTACTCAACCTCTCTTTATTGGAACCAGTCTAGTGAACCTTTGCTGCATTCCCTCTTTTCCATATACATCCTTTCTCAGATAAGGAGATCAAAACTGTACTCCAGGTGCAGTCTCACCAAGACCCTATTCAACTCCAGTGATACTTCCTTACTACAGCATTTATAAAATATTGCAGATACTGGAAATCTGAAATAAAATTCCTCTTATAATAGTTTTTCTCATTGCTCGTTCCACCTGCATGTTGATTTGTGTACAAATACTCTTGGGTTCTTTGAACATCACCTCCCAGACTTTTACCATGTTACACTGCTTTTCAGTTATATACACCAAAGTAGATGACCTCAGATATCTCCACATTATATTCCACCTACCACGTTCTCTTTACATCCTCCTCTGAACTCACAGTCCCCCTTAGCTTAATAACATCAGCATACTCCAGGATAAAACATCTGGTCCCCTTAGCCAGGATCTAAGCACTGGTCCCCATGGTAACCCACCAGTCTCAGCCTGCCCACTCTTTGCTTTCTGCTTGATAACTGGTAACCAGTTCTCAATCCATATCCAAATGTTCCCCCAATTCCATGTGCTCTAACCCAGTTGACCAATCTCCCACATGGTACATTATAGAAAGCGTTCTGATAATCCAAATGTACCCCATCCACTGGCTCCCCCATATCAATCTTACTGGTCACAGATGGTAATACAGCATGGAAACAGGTACTTTGGCCAACAATGCCTTTGCCAGCCTTCGAGTATTTATCTATATATTTTAATGAACCACAGGCTTCTGCGCATTTCAAATACACATCTAAATACTTCTTAAATGTTGTACAATACCTGCCTTCACCATTGCCACAGCCAACGCATTCCAGTTTTCAACCACCCTCACGTCCCCTCTAAAATCTTCTTAATCAGGCTCCCCCTCAGCAATCTCCAATCCAAAGAAAGTAAACTTAGTCTACCCAGTCTCTCCTCACATAACCAAAGAACCTCAGCAGATCAGTCAAACAGAATTTCTGTTTTCTATATCCATGCTGACCCTGCATAGGTTCCAGCATTTCTTCCTGCCATAGACATTAGGTTGAAGGATCTTCATTCCTGTTTTTCCTTTTCCTCCTTTTTTTAAATAGTGGGGTCACACTTGTTATCCCTCAATCAACATTAAAGGTATTGTTCAAAATGGTGTGGGACTAAAGTGTCTTGTCATTCAGAGGGATCTAAGTGTTCTCGTACAAGAATCACTAGAAGTTAACATGCGGCTACAATAAGCAATTTAGAAAGCAAATGGCATGTTGACCTTTAGCGCAAGAAGATTTAAATACAAGAGTAAACCTGTCTTACTGGATTTATGTAGAGTCCAGGTGAGATCACATTTGGAATATTATGCACAAGTTCAAGTTTATTGTCATAAGTGTACATACCCAGGGTATAGGCAATCAGTAACATGCCAGAAATTCAAGAGAGTCAGGGGGCAGAGGTGAGTGAAAAACACAATGATGCAGGAGGAACTCAGCGGGCCAGGCAGCATCCGTGGAGAAAAGCAGGCAGACAACATTTCGGGTCAGGACCCTTCTTCAGGACTGAAGATAGGAAAAGGGGAAGCCTAATGTATAGGAGGGAAAAGCAGAGCACTGACAAGTGGACAAAAGAGGGGAGGCAGCGTGGGCACAAGGTGGTGATAGGTAGATGCAGGTAAGAGACAGTGATAGGCAGGTGCGGGGAAGGAGGGGAGAGCAGATGGGTCGAAGGTAAGGAGAGAAAGGAAAAAAAAGGTAGTAAAAAGAGATTGGCTAGGAAAGGGAAGAAGAAGCATGGCTGGGGGAGTGGAGGGGTTGTGGGGAAGGAGGGGTGAGGATTATTTAAAGTGGGAGAATTCAATGTTCATGCCGTTAGGCTGAAAGGTTCCAAGACGGAAAATGAGGTGCTGTTCCTCCAGTCTGCGCGCCAACTTACACCAAACTTGCATTGCTCTCTGCCTGACTCCGAGGTTTCTGCAGGACTGCAGTAAGAAAACCCACCGGAGTTAGAACTTCAACAAACTTCAACAAGTCGGAAATGTGTAATTCCTAAGGTGAAAGTCAATTTCAAGTTTGTCAGAGTCAACCAGTGAAGGATATGAAAAGTCAGTGGAGACACAAGAGATTCTGCAGATGCTGGAGTCTGGAGCAATACACGCAAAATGCTGGAGGAACTCAGCAGGTCAGGCAGCATCTACGGAGAGAAATAAACAGTCCATGTTTTGGGTCGAAATCCTTTCGGATCCTGATAAAGGGTTTCAACCCAAAACGTCGACTGTTTATTTCTCTCCACAGATGCTGCCTGACCTGCTGAGTTCCTCCAGCGTTTTGTGTGTGTTGGTGGAAGTCAGTGGAAGCAGTTTTCTTTTTACTTCTATTCTATTTAGAATTTTTTTTTGCAGAATGTGACATTTCAGATGTCAATAAAAAAAAGAAATATTCTTAACCCTTTGAGGAGAGTTAACTCACGGTCTTCAGAGCATGCCAGTGGTATCATGAAGTGCTGCTCTATTCATTGTGGTGGGACCTTGACTTAGGATCCCTTTGAACATTTATCTTTAAGATAAAAGCTTTAGGAAAATACTTGCAACTGGGAGAATTTCACTGGCATTCCCAAACAATTTGTTAAATAAAGCACCATCTAAAATACTTTGGACCCAACATATCGAAAACACCTTTAATTGGAACACATTTAAAGCAACAAATTCTTGTGTGGAAAATGAAAGTTGACTTGGTTTGGTGTGTATCTAACAACATAATTTTGCATCAGATCCATATGGGATTCTGGAGCCTCCTCCCAATCCTTACCCTCTCTTCATCTTTCCAGGGGACTCCACGTAACCTAGTGTAGAGCTCCATGTGTTCCCGTGCAGTGAGCTCATCGAAAAGTGCATCGAACTGTGGGCAGTAGCCAATACTCTGCTGGACCTTCAGCAGGTCCTTGAGAATACTGAAACAGATAACAAGCAAGAAAATGAGTGTTGTACACTGCTGCCTTGCATGGCTACAGACTTAGTGGTCTTTTCCTATGAAATTAAGGTCCAAATTAAAGACACAATGCTTATGGGAATATTTACTAAGTGTTTTTCCTTTCCTTACTGTGGCAAGCAACTGCCTTCGTTTACCTGTTTCCATTAACAAAGGCCTCCCCACCAGTTGTACTCTCATCCCCAGTCAGCATCTTGAATGTTGTAGTCTTCCCAGCTCCGTTCACTCCTAGTAAGCCAAAGCATTCTCCTGGGCGCACTCCAGCACACAAGCGATCTACTGCCAAGATCCGACCCATCCTCCGAGACTTGTACACCTGTAGATTTATCAAGTGTCACACTGAAACAGAAGTAAATTCACCTCATCCTGATCTTACACCTCACTGGGAAAAACACACAGCTTACTAAGTATTAACTGGAAGTTCCTACACAAAGAGGAATCCTATCGGGGTGATATACTTTAGTTTCCTACAATTATCAGGAAATGATAACTGTTATGAAGACAATTATCAAGAAATTGGAACATGTCCTGACAGGTTTTTCTGAACAACACAATCTTAATTTTATTCAAAATAAAATCTAGTTGGAAATGAGGGACCTGGGGCATGGATTGCAACAACTGGGATATTCATTCTAGGTCTTTGGTGCATCTGACTTTCTGAAAAGAGGGGGCCTTGGATGTGTTGGTGGAGTCCACTTCGAGAATTTCCTGTTGCATGTGCAAGGTCTGAGATCCAGTCATACAAGAGCAGGCTTTCAGAAAGCCTCTGAAGCCTGATTCAGTGCAACTGCCTTGTGCAGCTTGTGTGCAGGTCAGTACTGGGGACTCTGCACAGATGGGTCTCAACAGTTACCCTGCCCTTCTTGAGGATCTCCCTCAAGCAAGAGAGAGTAATAACACCCACAGGCTCGTAACCATTCATAACCACATTGCACTCCATAGGTTACATTGCAGGGTTTTCCTCCAATGGTTGCTCGAACATAATCAAAGACCCCACCCACCCGGGACATTCTCTCTTCTCTCCTCTTCCATCAGGCAGAATATACAGGAGCCTGAGGGCACATACCACCAGGCTTAAGGACAGCTTCTATCCCACTGCGATAAGACTATTGAACGGTTCCCTTATACGATGAGATGGACTCTGACCTCACGATCTACCTTGTTGTGACCTTGCACCTTATTGCACTGCACTTTCACTGTAGCTGTGACACTTTGCTCTGTACTGTTATTACTTTTACCTGTACTACATCAATGTGCTCTGTACTGACTCAATGTAACTGCACTGTGTAATGAATTGACCTGTACGATCGGTATGCAAGACAAGTTTTTCACTGTACATCGGTACAAGTGACAATAATAAATCAATACCAATATAGCGTAATTAAATGGCTGGTAGTTGGCAGCAAATGTGAGAATGGGAAGTAACATCGACACAATCATCAATGTATTGGGATATGGGTGGGAGAGGGGGCTTGAGTAGCACAAACAAGAACAGGTCCCCTTATCTTGGAAGGAGACAGGTGTTGCTTGGATCCATGTGGATTCTCATAGCTCTGATTTGTAGGAGGTAAATGCTGCTAATGGAGAAGTCGTTCATTGCAAAGATGAGTTCGGCCACGTGAAGGCCAGTGGTAGTGGAGAGGAACTAGTTGGGCCACTTTTCAAGGAAGAATTGAAGAGTTTTAAGCACAAGCTCGTTCTGGGATGTTGGGATCCAAGGTGATATTAAGCCGGCTCAGACAAGGAAACTGGAAATTGATAAACTGGCAGAAGGATTAGAGGTGATGAGTGTGGACAGGGGAAGAAAAAGAATAGAATCAAGATGGAAAGAAATAAGTTTAGAAGTTCAAGAGCACACTGGCACAATGAGTCTACCAGGAAAGTCTTGCTTGTGGATCTTGGGGAGGAGATAAAAGTGGGTTGTGCAGGGATTATTGGGTTTAAGGTTGTGAAGGAAAGATCTCTTGAAGTAATGAGGTCAGTGATGTTGGATTCGACTGTTTTAAGTAGTTTTTTTTGACATGTATCGTGTTTAATACACCTCAAGTGGCTGTACAAGGTATAATCACTTTTTAGCTTATTGGTTCGTCCATCAGGTGAATACGCGTTTTCTCATTGGTTGGTTTTGCCACAGGTATCTAATAGGTTTTCTGATTGAACTATTGTTAGCTAAGGAGTACCTCTTAACTCAGGTATAAAAGGTGTTGTTTTTTGTTAATCTCTCTCTTGTTCTCTTCACCCTCCCCGAAATTCATTTTAGTTCCTTTGTCTCGGCTCATCTCCCAGTAGTAAAGCTAGTGCCATGTGCTCTGTGACTGTTTCTTTGTTTTAAACTTTTCCAATACAACTTTGTGAAGCACCAAGTTGTTTTCAACTCATTCTTGGACTCCTGAAAGAACCTGCAGATTCGAAAATAACCAGATCTGACAGTGACTACCCTGGAGATAATAGCCTGATGTTCAGTGACGAGGTTATGGAGCAGAGGGAAACGTTAGAGATAGCTGGCACACACACAAAATGCTGGAGGAATTCAGCAGGTCAGGCAGCTTCTATGGAGGGAAATAAATAGTTGACGTTTCAGGTTGAGACCCTTCATCAGGACAGGAATGATAGATGGCATTGGGTGGCGGACAATTTGGCAAACAGTGGCAGCATCTTTTCAGCAGGTTTGTCAACAATGTTGGTTGTGGTGACTGTGACAGGTTCCTGAGCGACCGGAATGGTGCAAGTTCAGAGACAGGGTCACTTCAAGTGAGCAATTGGAATGGAAACTCATAGCTGGCTTGCATGCACACAATGGGACAAACCGCCTTTCTTTGCACCTTCAAGCCCTATGATTTACTGACATTTGTAAGTTATGAAAAGCACGATATAAATGAAACCCTCTCTTTCTTATTTTACGTGTTCTCATTGCTGTTCTCTCTACCTTTGTCAGGTTCTGAATTTTAAGAACATCAGTGTCCGCATCTCCTCGTAACACACGTCTCCTCTCATTCCCCACATCAATATCATCATCCTCTATTGGCTTGTTAGAAACTGGCAGGCGTCTGTAACACAAAAGGAGGGGTTACGTACAGCCAGATGGATTAGAAGCAGGAGTCGGCACCTTGAGCCTGCTTCATGAAGGATGGCATCAAAAGAAGATAATGCAAAACAAGTACATTTGCATCTCGTCATTATCAAGAAATGGCTGCTCTGTCAAATACAAGAGAAAGGACAACATCATAATGGAGGTTTGTGTGAAGAAATCCTTCAAAGCCCAATTACTGCAGCATCAACCATCATCCCATTTGAGCAACTGCCATGCCCAGGGGTCTAATGTCCCTTCCTCATTGACTGTATGAAGGAAATTACACACTACCCTCTGCATAAGTACATTTGTCCTGAACATGCCCTTTTATCCTGGATCTTCCGGGTAGTTGAAAGATGGACTCAAGTTTACTGTGGTAAGATAATATTAATTCCAGAGTTCTAAGGCTTGTGCAGGAACAGAGAGACCTGGATATATAGGTGAATAAATCTTTGAAAATGTTGGACACTTTGAGGACACCGTTTCAGGAAAGCATGTGGGATTCTGAACTTCATGAATAAAAGAACGGAATCCAGAAGTGAGGAGATTACAGTGGATATTTCTAAAACATTGACTAGGTCACAATTGAAGTATTGCATTCAACGCTGGGAAGTATGTCAAAATGCAGAAAGTATTTATTGGGGATGAGGGATTTCAGAATCAAGTCTGAATTAGTGAAGTTGGGGTTCTTCTCTTTGGAGCAAAGAAGATCTAGATGAGATTTGACTGTGGTTACAAGATCATTATTGGTTTAATTGTGGTAAAAAGGAGAATGGAGAGGGGTAGAGGGAAGGGGGGTAGGGAAGGGGGGGAGAGGGAAGGGGGGAGGGAAGGGGGGAGAGGGAAGGGGGAGGGAAGGGGGGAGAGGGAAGGGGGGGAGAGGGAGGGGGGAGAGGGAACGGGTGAGAGGGAAGGGGGGAGGGAGGGGGGAGAGGGAAGGGGGGGAGAGGGAAGGGGGGGAGAGGGAAGGGGGGGAGAGGGAAGGGGGGGAGAGGGAAGGGGGGGAGAGGGAAGGGGGGGAGAGGGAAGGGGGGGAGAGGGAAGGGGGGGAGAGGGAAGGGGGGAGAGGGAAGGGGGGGAGAGGGAAGGGGGGGAGAGGGAAGGGGGGGAGAGGGAAGGGGGGGAGAGGGAAGGGGGGAGAGGGAAGGGGGGAGAGGGAGGGGGGAGAGAGGGGGGAGAGGGGAGGGGGGAGAGGGGAGGGGGGAGAGGGGAGGGGGGGAGAGGGAGGGAGGGAGAGGGAAGGGGGGGAGAGGGAGGGGGGAGAGGGAAGGGGGGGAGAGGGGAGGGGGAGAGGGGAGGGGGGAGAGGGGAGGGGGAGAGGGGAGGGGGGAGAGGGGAGGGGGGAGAGGGGAGGGGGGAGAGGGGAGAGGGGAGGGGGGGAGAGGGGAGGGGGGAGAGGGGAGGGGAGGGGAGAGGGGAGGGGGGATTGATTTAAAATGACGGGTGAAAGATACGGGTGAGAATGTGAGGAAAAGAGCTTTTTAATTGGAGAGAGTGCCAATGACCTGGAGCTCACTGCCTGCAAGGGAGGTGGAAACAAAGTCGATCAGAGCTTCCCTTAAGATAGATGCTCAAGTGAAAATAATTTGCAGAGCCACAGGGAAAGAGTGACGGAATGGGAATAACTGGGAATGAGCATGCTTTACAAAGCACTATAATAGATTTAATGACTCAAATAGCTTCCATCATTATGTTATAATTCTACAATTCCAATCCAGAGTGTATCTTATAAACCAATAAGATCATCTTTAAAATATACATTCCAAGACAGAATATACACTGGTTTCCACAATACTTCTGCTCTGCATTTAACATCTGAATAATCTCTACTGGTACGACTTCTCTAGTTAAATTTGTTTTAATGATAACTTAATGGAAGTCTTACAATATCCAAGGATGCAGTGGTGGGAAAAAGACACCAGTTCTAATTTTTTATTTAAATACTACCAAGATTGAGAGTAACTCGACATCAGATTCTAAGTCACTCAATGATGTTCCTCTTAAGATGCAAGTCTAGGTGGGCAGGAGCTTGCAGACAGTATGATAGATAACAGACTTACTGTGGCTTTCTGAAGAAATTGTACTGGCACATGATCGTGATGAAGAAACCCACAAACCCTTCTATTGTCATCGCAACCAGTCCTCGTGTCACAATATCCCATTCAAAAGGAGACTTCATCTTTCCAAATTGGCCTGGAGAGAGAAGTTGTGAACGTTAGAGACAAACTCAAACCACTCTGCAGAATAATCTTCATACTACCCAGCTGTAAATACAAAGCAACTGATGTGTGATGATAAAGCAGAAAACTGTCAATTTAAGGTTAAATCTATTGATGCTTCTAAGATCACTGCATCAGGAGCTTGGCTTTGTGTCCATACACTGCCATCAAGTGTAGTCACGTGGGCAAAATGCCTTCTATCCCAATGGAACATGAGCTTGTCATGACTCTGACCTTCCAGGAGGGCACAGCACAGGGTGGAGAGCAGAAATTCACATGCTGATCACCTCCCCATCCCCTCTACCTTTCCAGAGTAGTAGTTGAGCAAGAGATTTAACTGATTTGTTGAAACAGATGTGTATTAATAGCTGTGCATCTGTTAACTGACAAATACATCCTCAAGCACGACACTGGTCAAGATCTTTCCTTGTACTGATAAGCTTGGTCAGTAGAACAATACTTTATTCTGCTGGTTGTTTTTTTTGGTCAGTCTTCCTAACCAGAAATTCTGAGTGCAGTAAATGGGCATCGTCGCTGGTTGCTGGGGATCTCTTTGGCTATCGGCCCTGTGCTGCATGTTTCAAATGAGCCTTGTGGAGATAAAATGAATTAGTTCTACATCTCGCCAGTGTAGCGGTTAGCGTAACGCTATTACAATGCCAGCGACCCGGGTTCAATTCCCGCCGCTGTCTGTAAGGAGTTTGTACGTTCTCCCCGAGTCTGCGTGGGTTTCCTCCGGGTGCTCCAGTTTCCTCCCACATTCCAAAGACATACGGGTTAGGAGCTGTGGGAATGCTATTTTGGTACTGGAAGAGTGATGACACTTGCGGGCTGCCCCCCAGCATATTCTCAGTAACGCAAGAAGACACACTTCACTGTGTGTTTCGATGTACATGTGACTAATAAAGAAATAACAAATATCCACTATTCTACAGTTCTTTTTTGAAGAGCAAAGCTTACTGAAACCAGTAATGAAGATCTCTCGGATCAGTACGAAAGCCAATGAATTCCCACCAAGGCCAATGACACAGCAGTTAAATGGAATCCGCATTATTTCACATTAACATTGGAATCCACAAATCAAAGCAGATGGCTCTGAAATGAGGTTTTCATAAACAGGTATGAGGCATGGGAAACAATGGCCAAGGTCATGGGAACAATTCACCTGCTCTGTACTGTCGAGGATACACCTAATGATCAAACACAGTCACGAATACATTTAACAGACAAGTATTGTTGTAACTTAACTGACAGGTACTGTTGACAGATGCACTGCACTGATATGCATTGCTGTGGGTAAAACTTTACATTCCATACTGTCACGGGTACAACTTTATCAACAAATACTTTCTTTCCCAGTCACCCCTTGCAAATGGACAATTACTAGCATTGGCTGGGGAACTGGATTTACCTATTTTTGCATAGTATTCATTGATGTACTCATTGTAAGCCATTTCCATCAGCCCATGGCCCAGATTGTAATTTGGGAAAATGAGGAAACAGGATTTCAGGTAGCCATTCACAGCTTTCAGATCCTGTGGAGGGAAGACACAAGAGTTACATTGTGATGGAAACACAATTCCAACCCAAGTAAAGAAATTGCAAAACTCTTTTTTAATCACTTAATTACTTTAAAGCAAAAAGAACCTTACAAGTGCGATTACACAAAAAAAATCAAATAAGTTCCAGATCTTACTGGAAGGCTATGGACACAGAATGCCCTATTGTGCTATCAATTGAGTTGAAGTCATCATCTCACATCCCATATTTTTCAGAGGGTAGTGGCTCGATATTTTTGACCTTCGGGATAGCAGCTGAAAACTGTCTTACCCCGGTAAACACTTCTAGCAAAGGATGCAATTATTCAGTAGGCGGTTGACCAGGGGTAGGGGTACAATTACATTTTATATATACAGTACATAGAGGAGTGGGAGGAAAGCCCTTTCTCCATGAAATTATAGCATTAGAGTCAATTCAAGCCTTAAAAGAGGAAGGTTTGATGAGTAATGTAATTTAATTTAATTGGACAATCTTCACCTGTCAACATTTCACCGGCAGTCTCCTTGCATCCATTTTGGGTGCTGGAAGTGAGAGAGTATTGGATTGACCCAAGACCTGCTCACAGCTAAAATCTCTGCGATTTATTAGCCATGGCTCAGTACCATCTCACGCAAGTCCCAAAGTTTTCTCACATGAGTCCAAAGGTTATGGTGTTGTGCCCTACTCAAGAAACTTGAATATATACTCTATGATGAGACGTCAGTGAAAGACTGAGGAATGGCTGCAGTGTTAGACATGAAAACAGAAAACTGCTGGAAATATTGCATGGGTCAGTCCATATCCACAGAGAAAAAACATCAGAGTTAATATGTCATATCAATGAGCTTTCAATGTGACTTTACTCAGGTGCTGCCTGACCTACTGCATGGTTCCACCATAGTCTGTTTCAATTTTAGATCTCCAGTATTTGTGGGACTTTGCTTCTACACTTTCAGGAGTTGCCTCTCGTGTGAAATATTAAACCAAGTCTCATCTATCCTCTCAAACGGATGCAACAGATCCTGTGGCACTGCTCATAGGTGAGCAGGTAAGTTCCCTCATATTTCCTGGCCAACATTTGCACTTCAACCACCGTCACTTAAAAATAGACTAAGCTCATCATCACCTCATTGTTATTTGTAATATATTTTTCTTTAACATTGTAAGTGACATTTTAAACTCAAATGATTGCTCAAGGTTCTTCTTTACACATGTCTGGGAGTTCCCTAATGTGATTTTACAGAGCATCTAATATTTAGAGAGATCTTGCAGGAGGACTCTGTTTTATTCCTTAACTTCTTAATCAGATGAACCAAATATTATAGCAATGTTTAATAGTTATAAAACTAGTGTACCACAGATGGTCATCCACAGGCCCATTTCAATGTCTATTCTCAGAGCTTCCCCTCACAGAAAATGCATCTGAAGGCAATTTGAAAGATCTGGAGAATACAAGAAGTTTACATTGCTTCAGTACCCACCTTGTCATGTTCAAACAGTTGAAGCAGGAATGTGGCAACTGTGGCTGTGATACCGATGAAGAGGTTGATGACGATTAAGAACACATAGGCTGTGCTGGGAACTTCAAACCAGAAGGATGCTGGATACATGATTGGAGTGATTGACCAACTGTGGAGTAAACAGCAATAGATCAAACATCAGGCCCTACTCTGAGTTTGTGTTGTTCCCCCTTTTTGGATCATTCGCCAATATTGCCCACTAAGAGAGAGTTCCAAAGAGAAATTGACCAGTTCTTCACTAATAACATCCTTAAAATGAAATATGAGAATCCAGTTGTTCACATCATTGACTTTCCAACTTCTCCTGAATGGAAGGCTTGTGGCCCCACTCTGTACCTTCCCAACAGCCATTGCAAGTAGTGTTTACCAGATGGAGGTGAATGTTGAATCAGGCAACTAAACTCCAACCAGTGGAAAACTTTTGAACATCAGGAAATAAATCAATCCCAAAGACTTAAAATCTAGTTTTTACATCGTCTGTATTTTTACACCTAAATAATTTCTTTCAATACTTTTGCACAACGTGTCTAGAAATTCCCTATTGCGGTTTTATGCAATGGTGACTAATTAGTGAGGTCTTGCAGGAGGAATGCTTTTTATTCTTTAGTTTCTAAATTAACTGAACCAAATATTTAAAAAATGATATGAAACTAACTGATCCACTGCCGGCCATTTATGGGCAGAGCATTAGGCACAGAACAGCTGGGGTCAGCAGTAATCACGGGATACTTTAGGATCAATTACCTTGTTCTTAATTTTTGAGTCTGTGCTACTATGTGCCAGTGGCTGCTGTCAATCCCTGGAAGGACGAGGGATTTGATTCCTAAATTCTGCATTGTTTTTAAGTCAATGTCTCGATGGTGACATTATCTAAACCTGTGCTGGGCTGTGGAACAACTCTCTGACACAATCAATATTTGAGGGTGGCAGGGAATTTGAGCCAGAAATGAAAAGCACACCATTGTGACCATCTTTCTTCCCTTTTACAAGGGAAAGTTTTCACATGCATAAATATTCTCCTGACAGAAGGTGAAGTCCACTGCCTATGAGTATTCCCAGATGTCGATTGATTCCTACATTTTTCAACTTGGAGGCCTGCCAAGGCCATTTGTACAAAATGACTTTCTTTCAAGATTGAATGCACTGAAGCACTGTATATACTGTACCAATGTTCTTCCACCTGGGAGGTATAATAGTCTCAGTTATAGACACTGATCTTAAGAGAGAATGGCACAGGCAATTTAGTCCAGTTAGGTGCGAAGAAATAGGGCAATCTCCTTTATTCTCATGACACAGAAGATGATGTTTCAGTCTATCGAGTGTATCCCGGTGCTCAGACCAATTCCATCAACAACATTCCCCTACAACCTATTCTGTCCCACAAGCCTATCAACTTCACTTTGATTCTCTTACCACCCAGTTACACCAGGGGTAATTTTACAGTGGACAAACAACCTATCAACCAGCACATCTTTGGGATGTGGGGGTGGGGGGAGGGAAGCAAAGCACCTCGAGGGAATGGTGCTTAACTGTCTAATGATTCATAACATCTCAGAAAGTCCTGTTTAACCAGAAACCCAGAAGCAGAGTTTAAATATGTATAGAATCCAAACGCAGCCTTCTGATAAGAACACAATAAAATAGTAGCAGGAGTAAACTACTTGGCTCCGCAACCCTGCTCCACCATTCAGTACTATCATAGTTGATCCACCCCAAGCCTCAACTGCTCTTCTGTGCCAGTTCTCCATAGCCCCGAATTCCAGGATCCTACAAAAATGTATCTATCTCCTCTTTAACTACCTCAAGGGATCTAGCCTCCAGAACCATCCGGGGTAGTGAATACAAGAGACTTACCACTTTCTAAAAGGAGGAAATAATCAACACTTAAGTTTCAAAAAGCCGCTTTTTACCTTGTAACAATGTCCCCTTGTTCAAGACTGTTCTACTGGTGGAACCATCTCAACATCTACCCTGTCATGCCCCCTTAAGATCTTATCTGTTTCAATAAGATCATTCCTCATTCTTCTTAACTCCAAAGAAAACAGACAACCCTCTCATCCCAGGAATTAAAACCAGTGAATCTCTATTGGACAGTCTCCAAATCAAATAAAGGGACCAAAACTGTGCACAGCATGAGAGCCTCCCACACCTCAAAGGTGTGCTGGTTTGTAGGTTAGTTGGCGACTGTACATTATCCCTGGTGTAAGTGGATGGTAGGAGAAAGAAGGGGGAGTTAATGGGCGTGTGAGAGAGTACAGGTTACAGTGAAGTGAGTGGGGGAGTGGGATTACTCTAAGAGCTGGCATAGAGTCAATGGGCCAAATAGCCTCCTCCTCTGCTGTATGAAAGTACGAAAACATAAAATATATGAAATAATAGTGAACAAAAATATGAAAAACAAATATATAAAAGGACAATGACAAGATAACGAAAGGATAACCACTTTCAAGTGAGAACTTCTAAGGACAGGGATTGCATTTCTATTTGCTTTCTTTTTTCTGTATCAGCATCCAGTCCAGGGATTTTAACTCCTAATCCCATATATAAATGAGATAAAGTCGCACATTACAAACATTGAACACTTCCTAAAAGCTGAAGCACTAAACAACATATTGGTGCAATTCAAGTACCTAAATCTAAAGAGCAGCATGGTGAATTCACAAAAACTGTAAAGCTCTAAGAACTAAAATCCTCTTCTCAAGGTGGCCATTTGGTACTGCAATATTTCGTTCTTATACTTAGCTCATCAAGCATCATTAATCTTAGTGCTAAGAATTCAAAAAGCAGACAGAGAACATTTAGTCAAAGCATTAAATTCGGAGAGAAGCAGTCTTCCCTAATCAGTGAACATTTCATTTGATTACGTTGGTCTAATACAACCTTTCCATTCTTTTGAAGCCATTACAGTATTTCACACAAGGTGAGGCACTTGTAGCCATTGTTCAAAATTGTGCTGATGTTTTATTCAAACATTAACAATTTCACTTATTATTATATGAGATATTCAATGCAAACCATTATTTTTATTTTTTGAGTATCAAAGAAAAAAAGTGGAAATATTCGGCAGCTCAGGCAGCAGCTTTGAAGAAAGAAAAATAGTTCAGCAAACTGAAACATAAATTCCTTTTATTATTAACTGACCTGCTGAGTATTTCTGGAATTTTGCATTTTTATTTCAGACTTCCAGCATCTGCAGTGTTTTTCTTTTAGTTTCGTACCAATGAGGTTACATGCTGATACAATCAAGAACATTGTTTACTGATTTGGGATGAAAGGCTCTACCAGATTTTAGGGTTTTGACTAGATCTCCTATGCTTTTTGAACTCTTAACACTCTCATTGACGTATCTTGGTGGCTTGAGTACACAAAAAAAACATACTTACAGGAAAAGAAAAGAGCCTTCGGTAGAAGAGAAATTTAATCCCAACAATTTCAATAATTCAAAAAAATTGCAGTTTTTACAATTCAGGTTGCCACCCTCATTGTTCTATGAAAATGTCTTGATTGGCCAATAAGGCTTCATCATGACTATCATCCTGTGCTGGGAAAAAGTTCGTCCCATCAGTTTCGCCTCTGTCCTGAGACGGACAGCTCCAATGGCTAGTTTGACTACTGAAATCCAGGAAAAAGTAACAGCGCCGGACAATGATCATATCTAACAAGAGAAAATCTAGCTATCACCCTCTGATATTCAATGGCATTACCATCACTGAATCACCCACTCTCGTTATCCTGGGGGTTACCATTGACCAGAAACTGGAGTTGCCATATACACAATGTATATATGTATGCAGTGTATAAGCTTCAACAAGACATAGGCAGCCAGCTCGATAGACACCCAGTCAACAACCATTCACTCACTCCACCACCGATGCAAAGGTGCAGCAGTTTGTACTATTTACAGGGTGCACTGCAGAAACTCACCAAGACTCCTTCCACAGCACCTTCCAAACCCATGACCTAGAAGGACAAGGGCAGCAAAAGCATGGAAACACCACCACCTGAAGGTTGCCTTTCAAGCCACACACCTTCCTGACTTGGAAATATATCACCATTCCTTCATGTTGCTGGGTCAAAATCCCTGGAATCCCTCTTTAACCACACTGTGGGTTTATCCACACCTCAAGGACTGCAGTAGTTCAAGAAGGCAGCTCACCACCACCTTCTCAAGGGCAATCAGGGATGGGCAATTAAATTCTGGCTTGCTCAGATCCCTTGAATGAATAAAAAAAATGAAGCTTTGTATCCAATCAAACTATGATTTCTTTTGAAATTCAAACTGAAAAATGGTACAAATAATGGGATTATGCCTTAGATCTAACATTAAGCATGAGGCAAGATAGTATTAGCTATATCAATTGTTGGCACAATGCACAATATCAAAAAATAGCTAACCTTTGCTTGCATTATTGTGGCTTTACCAAAAAGTCCAACTGTGGTCTCAATTACTTAGTATGCAAGTTGAATAAGAATCAGTTTAATACCAACACCAAAAAATGTATTCAAGAGTATCAAGTTACGATCAAATGCAATACTTCCAATTTAATACTCTTAGTTAGATGCATTACACTTCATGTCACATTTATCCTTGTTTATTGTTTTAAGCTTACAAAGACTCCACTTGCAAGCACCTTGTATTCATTAATGGACCTCTCTATTGGATCACATCCCCGTAATTCAGCACAAAAATATTTTATTCTCATTCTTTCAAAGCCAACCTACCACACATAAAGGAGGTTTGTTTTGTCTTTAATTGCAGGGTCCATTTCAAAAATATAAGTGTTCTTAACTGAAGATATTTTTAGAGACACCTTTAGAATTAAAGTGAAAGAAATTAAGGCTAGTTTAAAGAGATTCAATTTCTTACAAAGAGCAGCTGCTGCTGACTAGACATGAATACATTTCTGAACTAATTGTTAAATGACACTAAATTCATTCATAAAATCATTCTTTTATTTGGTGTTTTCCTGTTTAGGACGACTTCACAAATAGAATGGAGTAAAATGGTTTTAACCTGAAGCAGGGCTGTTAGCCAAAACAAATATTTAAGGATGTTATCACAAATTTTATTTGACATAAAGTAAAAAAAAATTATGCAATGAGTTATCATTTGGAATGTTTGAAATACTTTACAAAAAGGTCAGAGAAGCACTTTGAAAAGAGAATTGGATATAACTGGGAAAGAGGGAATTTGCAGTCTACAGGGAAAGAGCAGGAAAATGAAACTAGTTGGATTGTTATTTCAAGGAGTCCAGAGAGACAAAATGACTTCATTCTTTATAAGGATAGTGTTAAGAGAAGTCAGTAGCATAGGGAGTAGTTGAGGAGAATAATATATGTGCATTTAAGGGGAAGCTGGATAGCCAGGAGGGAGTAAGGCATAACGGTTATGCTGGTAGGTTTAGGTGAGAATGAAGATCGCTGGAGGGGACCGGCAGTAGCAGCACGGATCCCTCAGTCCAATGGCCAGTTTCTGTGTTGCATAATCTATGAATTTCTGTGGTGTATGAGGAATCGACTTATCATACCACAGAGAGACCACAGGATTCCTCTTACAAACAGCCTTGTACTAAAAGCCAAAGTCATCACATTTTGCTTAAATTGAAGATCTGAATTAATAAGATGTATTTCTTATGAAATATGCCACGTGAATACCTCTCTGACAAGTGTGGTCTGGCAATAAACTTAAAACTCTAAATGATCAGGAGTGATCAGAAAAAGACTGAATTTGAAGATTGGTGATTTGATCATCAGACAACATCTTTGTAGCAACCAGAAAGGGTTATTTGGATAAAATTTATGAAAAGATATGTATATGCTGGGACTGAAGTAGTTTAATGTATATAAAAACAGAGAATCCTGGAATGTTAACTCAGTTTCTCTTTCCACAGATGTTGCCTGACCCGTTGTTGTTTTTTCAGGATTTTCTGTTTTTATTTCAGATTTCCAGCAGTGCATTTTGTTTGATTTTCGTAGTCCAGCTTATATCTCCCTTTTGGTATTCATGGAAATAAACTCTCATAACTGGGTCTTGAATGATTGCCTTGATGCAATATATAGCAGCCAATATTTGTAGATCTTTACACAAAAGAGTCAAAATATAAAATCAAACATTCAGATCTTACAATCTCTCTCAGGCAGTGAATGCGGCATTGCAATTATGTTCACTGCCTGAGAGAAATTAAATGATTCTAGCTACAGAGAATGAAGTATTTTATTTTATCTTATTGTTCCTTTAAGACCAGAAATTTACCAACAACTCTTGAAAGGAACGGAGGAAATTCCAAGCACTTCTGCTTTGAGTAAGAGTCTTTATTGCAAGGTTTTAGAGTCACAGAGTCATACAGCACAGATACAGGCCCTTCGGCCCAACGAGTCCATGCCAACCATAATGCCCACCCATCCAGTCCCAAGTAGAGTTTACAAAAGTAATTTTTACAATTTATGCAGTGGTGTTCCTCAATCAAATTCTCTTTGACAAGTGGATATCACCAGTTTTGTTTGGGATTTATGAACGATCACAGTTGAAGTTTCTCTCTGTCTCTCCTGAAAGCTGCTGTAGTTCCATCTGTGTAGCAGCTATTCATTCGCTCCCCAAAATGTAACCCTGGGAGAAATGTCCCAGTTGACTATTTATGAGGGGAAAGCATTGCAAATATGCAGAATCTTGCTCTGAAAGCATCCTATCCAAATACATCACAGCTTAGTACGGCAACTGCTTTGCCTGAGACCGCAAGAAACTGCAGAGAGTTGTGGACACAGCTCAGCACATCACAGAAACAAGCCTCCCCTCCATGGACTCTGTCTACACTTCTCGCTGCCTCAGTAAAACAGCCAACATAATCAAAGACCCCATACACCCCGGACATTCTCTCTTCTCCCCTCTCCCATCAGTCAGAAGATACAAAAGCCTGAAAGCACATACCACCAGGCTCAAGGACAGCTTCTATCCTGCTGTTACAATGCACTGATGTGATGAAATGATCTGTATGGATGGCATGCAAAACAAAGTACTTCACTGTACCTCGGTACATGTGACTGTCATAAACCAATTTATCAATCTTGTCAGAGATTGACTGAGCACAGTTTCCAGTAGAGGTCACCATAGAGCAACCAGGACAAAGAACTTCCAATCTGCAGGGTACCATTCACTGCACTATCTGAAGTTGGTCAATTTGGCACAAAATGGCTTTTGGTCTGCACATGTTGAGCTTTCTCTGCTGGCCTAGGAGGAGACCACTAGGACTTTTGACCAAGAATAAAAGCAATAAAATCAAATACAATTTGTAAGGCTATGGACAAGGCACTTCCAATGGTTACATTGGTATTAATGGTTTATTGTTTAGTTTCTTCATTAGAACACATCTGTATAACATTACTTACCCATACAACAGGAAGAGTGAGAGGACCGCTGGAAAATTAGTAGGTGACGTGTAGGCTGGTAGATCAAACACAAAGAGAATGATGATGCAACAAGTCGCTGGTACCAAGTAATTCAACTGGAGAGAGAGGAGGGAACAAAATACAAATGAATAAACAACGACTAAGTATCAAATCCTGTCCGTGCAGTCTGCTAGGAGAAAACAACAACTACCTGGCTTTAAAGTATGATTCATAATTTGGCTAGTTTTGAAGAAACATTGTAGTTTTATATTTAAGTTCTGCTTTTAGCACATTTCTTTTTAGGAAGTCATTCCAATACTCTCATGGTAATTCAAGTAATTCATTATAGAAAGTCAATTACTGTGAATCAGATCCACTTCCTTCACCTCGTCTTCAAAGTATACACAGTAAGCAAAAGTCTCAGAATTAAAGCATATCAACTCACTCGCTCTCTTGATGAAGTCACTCTCTGTAAACAGCAGGTGCAATAATTTGAGGTGGAAAATAATTGCTTTATTTAAAGAACATTATTATTAGTAGACAAATAATTTATTTATTCTCTATAAACTTGCCTTTTCATTGTACCCCGATTAGATAGGCATAGGGTAAATTACAGAGACTGTGAAACAGCAAGTGGAAGGGTAAACAAAGGGGAAAATCAAGAACCACTACTGCAATATCATCCCTACACCTCTGTCACTGGTGCGAAAGGAACTTTTGAGTCCAGACGGGTCTAATCAGCCATCTCCTTCTGCATGGCAACACTATAGACTAGATGTCATGGTCTTACTCAAGAATGGGTGCTGAACCACAGGAGGGTAATAAAAAGCTTGCTGACAAGTCCCTACAGAAGTTCTTAAAGTGGAACAAGATTGAGGGGGGTGGGGGTGGCATCTAGTGAACTTGTAGAATCCAAGTAACTACAGGGGGGGGGGGGGGGAGTCTAGTGAGGGATTTCCAGATTGTAGAACCCAAGTAACTGAAGGCATTCCTTTCAACAGTTGGATGTTGTGGGCGAATACCAAGAATGGGCGGCTTTGGAAATGGGACTGTAACCCCTCTTAAACCATGGGAACAAGTTTGGAGATGTGAAATTTGAGGCATTAGGGAAAAAGTGGCCACTGTCTGTCAACAAAATCAGTATTGATAGACAAGCAAAACCTCATGCAGAACAGAAACATGGGAACATTTGAACAACATGGAAGGTTTAAGACTATCAAAGAATGTTGCACATTTTTGGTTGAAGGTGATGAAACCTGAACATGGATAGTAAATCAACTTATTTTACTGAAACACCAAATATTTATGAGGTATTATTACTGCCATCTCAGGTATAGAGTGCTGCAGCAGGTAGAATTGCAGCCTCACAGCTCCAGAGACTTGGGTTTGATCCTGATCTCTGGTGCTGTATGGTTTGCATGCTGTCCCTGTGACTCCTCTCCAGGTGCCGAACCACAGATGTGCTGCTGGGTTGGTTAATCGTGGACTGTAAATTGCTCCAGCATAGGTTGGAGAACTGGGATGGAATTGATGAGAGAATAAAGGATCAGAGGGAAACAATGGGATTGCTCCGAGCACCAGCATGGACTCCATGGGCTGCATGGCCTCCTTCCGCAACGTGAGCAAATATGAGGAGACGATTACAAGACACAACATCCTGAAGCCTGGGATCTCTGTTTCGACAGCACAGAGTACTGGCTCAGCAATAATATTAACCACTGGCCCTTTATCAATGGACTCAGTTTGAAGAATTGCAGGACTCACGAAACACAGAGCAACAGAATACAAGATCTTTTCTGCAGTAAATATCATCAATTTGAGATAGAAAAGTGAAATAATAGTCATAACCACATAATGGGAAACTTGGTCAATTTTAGCCAATTTCATATATTTAGAGCAGGTTCCTAAAACAGTATCCCTGCTGCTCGAAATTGGTAATCCCAACTAAGAATGGGACTTTGAATCTGTTATCAGGGAAGCGGGGCTGGACCAGACCAAGTGCAATGAAAGGTTTGTTGTAAGTTACATGCCTCTGATGCACTGGGTAGTGAAAAGTGATGTCTTTAAGTTCAGTGCTGAAATTGCTTTCCCCTCCCTGCTCCTGGAAGAACAGAACAATTCTCACCATATCCCAAACGTAGTTGGCCAGCCAGTAGATAACGGGGTCGCATCCACTAACAAACTGCAGGTGTTTTGCTTTGGTTGATTTCTCTGCCACTAGAAACACCACAAAGCTGGCTGGGACAAAGGACATAGCCACAATGATGAAAATCGCAATGACCACATCTGTGCCCTGCAGACTGAGAACAATTGAAGAAAAGGACAGATAATTCCTGAAATTAAATCGACATTTTAAGATTATATCACAGGTTAACAACTATCAAAAATGTGCCTCTCAACTCCTTTACTGGTGATAAAAGTCATCATATTTTTCTGACTACATTTCTTTGGCAGCACCAGTAAATGGGAACAAAAGCCCATTCCATATATTAGGTCAGTTTCTCCATGAAGTTAAGCTACAGAAGAGAAGAATGGACAGCTCCAAGTACCAATGAAGATGCCTTTTCCTTCCTCCATCAACGAAGGTCAGGCAGGTATAAATTATTTTCCACTGCCTTTGCAAATGTGAATCTTAAATTTCAAAATTGGATTTGCCATCTATCCATACAGCAGACTGGCTGCAGACAACTTTTGGACAATCCATGTGTGACAATCAGGTGTATTATCACTGACTAATATGATGTGAAATTTGTTGTTTTGTGGCAGCAGTACAGCACAAAGACATAAAAGTACTATAAATTACAAAATAAATAAATACTGAAACAAAAGGAGTAACAAAGTAGTGTTCATGGACCCAGCACAAATATTCACATGCTGTTGAGAACCCCAATGCCCTAATCTGTAGAGACTATCAGCAGGAAGAAGGAAAATAGCACATCTGTGAATAAAATGTTTCCCCCACAACATACCCCTTTTCCAAACCCAATCATCTTGCAACTGGAATGGTATGGAAAGGAATCAACAAAGAATATTAAATTGGGGATGTCAAAACACTCAGCATTGCTTAATATTCTGGTATCATGGGAAACCTTGCAGTCTTTCAATGTCTGTAGGTAGCTGTCTAAAAAACATATGCACTGCATTATAAATTATCCCTGTCATCTGTATTGACCTGCTCAATCATGTAGTAACATCTACTACTAAAGCAGCATAACTACAGCAAGTCCTCCTGTGGCCAACCATCAACAGCAGCTTGCTGCATGGGAGCTGGGGCAGGAAAACCTGCAACCTGCCCTACAACACTGTACAAGACGTTGGTAGGGCCACATTTCGAGTACTGTGTACAGTTCTGGTCACCCTGTTACAGGAAGGATGTCATTAAACTAGAAAGAGTGCAAGAAAGAGTTACAAGGATGTCACTGGGACTGGAGAGTTTGAGTTATAAGGAGAGGCTGCATATGCTAGAGCTTTTTTCTCTGGAGCGTAGGAGACTGAGGGTGAACTTATAGAGGTTTATAAAATCACGAGAGGCATAGATAAAGTGAATAGCCACTGTCTTTTCCCCAGGGTAGGGGAGTCCAAAACCAAAGGGCATAGGTTTAAAGTGAGAAGGGAAAGATTTAAAATGGAACCGAGGGACAAGTTTTTCACAGAGAGGGTGGTTGGTATATGGAACGAGCTGCCAGAAGAAGTGATAGAGGAGGATACAATTCTGACACTTAAAAGACATGTGGACAGGTACATGAATAGGAAAGGTTTAGAGGGATACGGATCAAATGCAGGCAAGTGGGACTAGCTCAGATAGGCAACTTGTCGGTATTTACGAGTTGTGCTGAAGTGCCTGTTCCTGTGCTGTATAAGGCTATGATTATAACACTGGTGGTCTCTCAGTTTTCAGCCTTTCGGGTACTTGGTTACCTTACAAGATTTATTATTACATTGGCCATTCAGCAGAATCTTCTCTTATCTCAACCATTGAGAAACAGATATGTGTACACAATGAGAAAAAATATTGAGAAAATCCAATGATAAAGACCAACAACTTAAGAATTAAATATGGAGTGAAATGTTGATTCATATTCTTACAGATAGTCAAGGGACAAACTGGCACTGGTCTTGTTCATTGGGTGGTTTGTCACTGTGATACCTACAAGACAAAACAAGAGCAGTGATTAAGGACAGTACCATGAAACTTTCTGAAATGACAGTTGCACTTCATATGGTCAATGTTAACTCCAATCCAGAGTTAATACAGTTCCTGCCTTTGGGTACAAGTACTGATCCCAATATAGCAGAATGATTGGTATATTGGTTTATTATTGTCACATGTAGTGACGTACAGTGAAAAATTTTGATTTTTGAGGCTGTTTTCAGAGCAGGTTTAGATAGATGTTGCAAGCTACTAGAAACATTAACACAAAGCTCAATAATATGACAATACAGTATAAGCATTTGCTGAAGATAACCTTTATGTGACGAGTGAAACCTTTCACACCTCCAGCATCTCAGAGAACTCCTCTGCTGTAGTTACATCTAAACTGTGTTAACTGTCATACAGAAATACAAAAGCCATTTTGCACACAGGGCTCTCTCCCATAAAGATAATGACCACATTCCTAAAACAGATTATCTGGTCATAAGTACTGACCAAAACTAAAACATTCAGAGCCTTGTATGGACCAAGCATCAAGCTGTCCTGTTTATAGCGTAATGCAAAGTTCACTATATAAAACAGGCTACTCAATGTCATGTAGAGGTAACCAACAAGTAATTGTTGTGAATGAGGATTCTACCATATGGAAGATTATAAAGTCTGTTTCTTGAGAAACAACAGTGTGGCTGCAAAGTTCTACTCAAGAACTATACAGTTACACATTACAACAATCTGTTGGCTTTTCCTTCCTGTTTTTGAACAATATTAAGTTTGCTGCAAGTTCTTGTACCCATCAGGAGCCGCCTTCTTTTGTCCCTTCTTCCCTATCTCTCCATCCGTGCAGCCTGTTTAAAAGTGGTACCCCTCTGTGACTAGGCAACGATCTGTTAGACCAACTTGTGTCTCCCCCTCTGCAGAGGCTAACTGATCTGATGGAGACTGGGATTGAGGAGTCAATGGATGGGGATGGAAGCACATTGGGTCACTAGGGAAGTAGACTGGATGACCAGCAGTTACTGGGGGAAGGAAGGAGGAGAGAATGGGGAGACGAGCATTACAGATGGGGATAATAGGGATCCCGGTGCTAATCAGTGTTAAAGAGAGGAAACTGGATACTGGTATTACAGTGGGGAGGAAATAGAGGATCAAGGTTTGGGATTACAGAGGGAAATCGGTTATCGGATTTCAGAAAAGGGAATAAGAGGTATCACAAAGAAGAATCAGAGATTATTATCATGGGGAATGAATGGAAATGGTGGTTGATGGCGACCCGCCCCAGATATTGATGGTGGAAGACTCAGCAATGTTGCAGGTAGGCGGTTAGACTCTCCCTTATTGGAGAAGGTCAGTGCCTGGCACTTTGATGGTGCGAACGTTACTTGCCACATTTCAGCCCATACCTGAACGTTATCTAGGTCTTACTATATGCAATCACAGACTGCTTCATTTGCTGATGAGTAGTGAACTAAAACAAACATTGCACAATTATCAGCAAACATCTCTACTTCCGCCCTTATGATGGAAGAAAGGCCATTGATGAAACAAATGTAGATGGTTGGGCCTAAGACACTGCCCTGACGAACTCCTGCAGTGTTATTCTATGCATGGGATGATTGACCTCCAAAAATAGCCATCCCGGTCCCTTGTGCAGTTTTACCAGGGTAGCATGATGTTGTACTCGATCAAATGTTGCCCTACAGTTGAGGCTGCTCACTCTCACCTCACTTCTGAATTCAGCTCTTTGTCCACATTTACACCAAGGCTGCAATGAGGTCTGGAGCCAAGTGGTCCTGGTAAGACTCAAACTGGGTATCGATAAGCACATTGTCAGTGAGTAATTGCCTCTTGATACCACTATCAATAATATCCCTTCACTTTTCTGATGATTGAGGGTAGGCTGATTGGGTGGTAATTAGCCGGATTGGATTTATCCTGCTTTTTGTGAATAGGATACACCTGGGCAATTTTCCACATTGTTGGGTGGATGCCAGTGTTGTAACTGTACTGAAATAGCTTGGCTGGAGATGCAGCTAATTCTGGAGCACGGGTCTGCAATACAACAGCTGTGTTGTCCCGTCCCATGATCTTTGCCATATTCAGTGCTATTAGCTGTTTCCTGACATCACGTGGAGTGGATTGAAAGAGTTGGCTTCTACGATGGGGTGGGGATAGAACATAGGAAAACTACAGCGCAATTCAGGCCCTTCGGCCCACAAAGCTGTGCCGAACATGTCCCTAAATTACTAGGCTTACCCATAGCCCTCTATTTTCTCAGCTCCATGTACCTATCCAACAGTCTCTTAAAAGACCCTATCGTATCCGCCTCCACCACCGTTGCCAGCAGCCCATTCCACACACTCGCCACTCTCTGAGTAAAAAACTTACCCCTGACATCTTCTCTATACCTACCCCCCAGCACCTTAAACCTATGTCCTCTTGTGGCCACCATTTCAGCCCTGGGGAAAAGCCTCTGACTATCTACCCGATCAATACCTCTCATCATCTTACATACCTCTATCAGGTCCCCCCTCATCCTCCGTTGCTCCAAGGAGAAAAGACCGAGTTCCCTCAACCTACTTTCATAAGGCATGCTCCGCATTCCAGGCAGCATCCTAGTAAATCTGCTCTGCACTCTTTCTATGGCTTCCACATCCTTCCTGTAGTGAGGCGACCAGAACTGAGCACAGTACTCCAAGTGGGGTCTGACCAGGGACCTACATAGCTGTGACAATACCTCTCGGCTCCTAAATTCAATTCCCCGATTGATGAGGGACAATACACCATATGCCTTCTTAACCACAGAGTCAACCTGTGCAGCCGCTTTGAGCATCCTATGGACTCGGACCTCAGAAGGAAGCTGAGATGAATCTTCCATTCGCCACTTCTGGCTGAACAGGACTGCGAGTGCTTCAGCCTTTAGTACTCATGTGCTGGGCCCCACCACTGCAGTGAATGGGAAGTTCTGGAGCCCCATGCTTAGCTGCTTAATTCTTCACCATCATTAACTGCTGGAGGTGGCATTGCTGTACTCTGTCTACTCAGTGTTAAACAGAAAAGAGACAGCATGCACGTAGACATGTGTTATTGCTTTGCACCTCATTTTAAGTATGCCTACTGCTGCTCTCGCCTTGTCCTTCCACACTCCTCATTGAACCAGGGTTTGGCTTGATAATAATGCTGAGACATACAACAAGCCACCGATTGCGATGGTGTACATTTGTGCTGATGATCATGGTCTGCAGGTCCTCAAGGATGTCCAGTTTTGAGCTGCCAGTTCTGCTCTGAGTCCATCCCAATTATCCCAATTTTAGTGCCACGCAGCACGATGGAATGTGTCCTCAGTGTGAAGACAGGGCTTTGTCTCCACCAGGATTGTGCATTGGTTACTTCCACCAGTGCTATTGTGGACTGACACACCTGCCACAGGGAGGTTGGTAAAGATGAGGTGCACTCACTACCTGCTATGGAACTAATTTGGCAGCTATGCCCTTCAGGACTCAGCCATCTCGATCTACAGTGGTGCTACCAAGCCACTCTTGGTGATGGACATTGAAGTCCCCCGCCCACAGTACATTCTACGGCTGCTACTTCAGAATGCTTTTCCACATGAAGGAGCGCTGATTCATCAGCTGAGGGTGGACGATGGGAGGTAAGCTTTGTCCACGTTTCACCTGATGCACGGGACTTCATAGGGTCGGGAGTCAATATTGGGAACTCCCAGTTCTACCCTCTCCCGCCTGGATACTGTTGCGCTGCCCCACCAACTGAACAATCCCAGAGACCGTGACGGAGGATTCTGGCACATTGTCTGCAAGGTGCAAGTCTGTGAGGACCACGAGGTCAGGCTGTTGCATGACTAGTCTGTGGAAAGGGAGGGAGAATAGGGACCAGCATCACAGAGAGTGGATCGGTGTTACAGAGGGAGGAATGAGAGCTGGTATGGCAGAATAGGTATTGGGAACTAGTGGAACGGAGGTGGAAATCGCTGGGTGGCAGATCAGAGGGTTGCGGGTGAAGTCTGAGGATTGGGGCTGGCTGGACAATGGAGGAGGATGAAGGTGGGGATGATAACGTTGGCGCAGTGCAGATTCGGGAGGGGCAGCCCAAATGAAGCTAATGGATACATAAAAGAATGCAGTTGCTGGAATCTGGAGCAAGAAATAAGATGCTGGAGGAACTCAGCAGGTTGAGCAGCAAATATGGAGGGAAGTGGACAGCAGTCCAGATGAAGGGTCTCGACCCGAAATGTTGACTGTCCACTTTCCTCCACAGATGCTGCCTGACCCGCTGAGTTCATCCAGCATCTTGCTTGTTGCTCCAAATGAAGCTATGGCTGGTCTGACACTATGACGGGTAGACTGTATTGTCCTGGGAATGTCCACAATGCAGGGTAATGTGTTCCAAGCTCCCCCGCAAGGACTGTTGCACAGGGAAATGACGGCGTCATGTGCACACCTGATGGCGTGTTGGACACAAGAGTGCCTCATCAAGGACACACAGTCAGTAACGCAAAATTCCCTTAGAAATGGTTGTTGCAACATTTCAATCTGGGAAAATAAGATTGATTTTCAGTTGCATAATGCTTAAAGAGACAGTGTTAGCTAAATTACCCTGACATTTATCCTGACACAGACACCTCAATTTGAAAAGCTGCAAATGTTAGTGAGGATAGCCTTCATGTGAAGAGGATTGGAAGATATTTCTACATTATAGAAGTGATTTAAGTTGTTATATGCTCACTGGGTAGATTTGCCCTCTGATCCATTGTGCAATATTGTATGAAAACAAACTAACTGTAAATAGAACATGCCTGTGATCTGGTGAAGGAGCAGAATTTGATGCTGTATTTCACTTGGTCAAGTGTGAAACAAGTCCTGCTTCACATTTTATTGACAGTAGATGGCAGTGTTTTATGATTTTTTTCAACCACTTCTCCAATCTGCACAAGTCTCTGCATATAAAACAGAACTGCGAGACATAAATCCGGACATTGATCAAGGAGGTCTGGACACGGTCTGACTGAAACAAAGCTGGAGGGTGAAAAGAAGTCACAGTAGATCACAATGGGTCTGATGAAACGATGCACAACAGCAGCATCTATCTACTACAATTCTTAATTTTAGAAGTTGAAAAACATCATGAGGCATGATGAGGATGTGAAAGGTACTATAAGATTACATGGCTTCTTTCTTTTCCTTAACTACATGGGGTAAGGAAGATGCCCCTTGCATTTTTATCTATAGTGATATGCACGGATCTGGTCTTCTTACCCAAGAAAGAATATACTTGTGATCGGGGAATGTAGTGGAGGTTCCTAAGATGGGGAGGGGGTTCATCATAGGAAGAAAGATTAAAGGGACAGTGCCTGCATTCTCGAGTTTATAAGAACGTGACGTAATCTCAGTGAAAGTGTACAATTTTCTTTATATATACAGGGCTTGACAGAGTAAACGCAGGGATAGAATAGACCCATACAGTATGGAAGCAGACCCTTCAGCCCAGAGATCACACCAACTATAAAGTACCAATTTACACTAATCTCATTTCCTTCTCCCCATATTCCCTTCAACTCCTCCCAAAATCTACCATTCACCTACACACTCGGGGCAATTTACAGTGGCCAATTGTAGCTCTTTGGGATGTGGGAGGAAACCAGAGCACTCACAGAGTCATGGGGGAAAATGTGTAAACTCCACACGGACAGCACTGGAGGTCAGGAACGACCCCTGCTCGTTGGAGCAGTGACTGGAACTGTGCTGCCCGTTTCCCCTGGTTAGGGTGTCTAGAACCAAGGATCACAGTCCTAAAATAAGCCGATGTCTGCTCAGGACTGAGATGAGAAGAACTTTCTTTACCCAGAGGGCGTTGAATCTTTGGAATTCACGGCCCAAGGGAACTGTGAAGGCTGAGTAAATACAAGACAGATTTATAGATTTTTAGGTTTTAAGTGAATTAAGGATTAATACAGGAAACTGATACTGAGGTAAAAGATCAGTGATGATCTTATTGAATGATGGAGCAGGTGTGAGGTCCAAAAGGTCCACGTCTGTTTCTATTTCTTACGCTCTTACAACTTTACGACCTGTAATCAATTTATGCTTGAAATGAGAATCTCATATTTCTTTCATTAATACAATTATTAATGGTGTTGAATAGATAATGTTGGGATAAACATCAATGACTCTAAACCACTGATAAGGTACTCTGTGGGATTTCTTTGTACAGAATATTCTAGGTAACTTTTACCCCAGATTCTATAGACTCTGAATGACATCAATAAGGCTTCTTCTCTGCCATGTGTAAGGCAAATTTAGTTTCAGTGAAGAGGTTCTGCACCTAACCATATGTATCTGTGTGTAATTTCAGGAGCAATTCAGGGTACTGGAAGTCTGAGCCTTAAATACCTGAATTGTAAGATATCTGGAAAGGAAAAAGTACTGAAGTGAAATTATATAAATGTGTTTGATGAGCTCTGCAATCTAATCCTCATGACAATAGGCCTGTCATTCTGCTCATCATTATGTATAACGACAAGGGCACTCTACATTACAAAATCTGATTCCTCTACACGAGTGCACAGAGAAGGGGCTAACTTACTGAGGAGGTGCTGGTCTCAAATGAATGGTAAAATTAATCCCAGACTGCAGTTTAGATTCTGACAGCTGGATGATACCAAGGTTTAAAGAGATTGTTTATGAGGATACATTGCATTTGTTTGTCTTGTATCCCTCCTGCTTCTCAGATCAACTGAGTGATCCTATCAAGGAGAGTGAAATGAAAAATAAAACGATTGGGTAAATATAAAGAGAATTTCCTCCAGGGAACAGATCCTCAGTAATCCCAAAATGAGGTCTTAGCCATTCATGAGTGAGATCAGGGAGTGTTCTTGATGCAAAGGTAGTGGATGTCTGGAGATTTCTTCCACTTTAAGGCATGAAGGATAGTCCAGCTGACTTTTTCAAGACTGATGTTGATAGGTTCTTTTTGCCACAGGTGTGAGGAGATGCAGATGAGAGACAAGTAAATGGAGATGAAATACAACTGAGTGATTATCAAACTAATGGCAGATTGAGGAATGAATCGCTTACCATTGTTCCCACCATAGTTACAGCAAACCTAGTGCAACCCCAGCTTCATTCAGACTCAGATTCCTGCAAGTTGCTAATGTGCAGGTTGCAAAAAATTCTACATTTTTATTAAATCCAGGGAAATTCACTCATTTAAATTATTCATACATTCAATTGTGAGATTGGTAAGGTCTGAGAAAATGCAATTCTACCAAATCCAGACCCACAGAGTTTGATTATTTTACCAATAATAACTCTATATCTAATTTAATTAGCTCATCACTCGTTAACTAAGGAATCGGTAGACCCCTCGGCCCCTCGTGCCTGCTTCACCATTTGAATAAGGACATGGCTGATCTTCGATCTCAGTTCCACTTTCCTGCACTGACCATATTATTTGATTCCTTTAACACCCAAAAATCCATTGATCCTGTCCAGAATATACTTGGCAGCTGAGCACAGCCCTCTTGGGTAGAGAATTCCAAAGATTCACTGCCTTCTCAAAGAGCCATAGAGAGATACAGCCTGGAAACAGGTCTTTCAGCCCACTAAGCCCATCAAGCACCCATTTTTGCACAAATCCTATCCTAACCAGTTTATTCTCCCCACATTCCCATCAAATCCCCCCAGATTTTACCACTCACCTACATGCTTGGGACAATTTATAGTGGCCAACTACTGACCAACCTGCATGTTTTTGGGATGTGGGAGGAAACCAGAACACCAGAGGGAAATCCATGCAGTCACAGGGAAGACGTGTAAACTCCACCGAAAGTACCGGAGGTCAGGATTGAACCTGAGTCACTGAAGAAATGAGGGAGTCCACATATTTCATCTCAATTCAGTCCCGAGCCCCCGGCCTCTCATCTTGAGACTGTGATTCCCAGCTCCAGATACTCCAGCTTGGAGACACAAGAGCTTTGTGACCGACTTCAGGAAAACATTATTTAAGAGGTGTACAAAAGTGATTCTTTGGCCTTACCATATCCTGCAGGGTTGCCCTTGCTCTTGGGTAGGTTGGCTCGCAGAATGGCATTGTTCAGGGTATTCAGATAAGTGGGCATGCTGTGATAACCTTTGTTGTTGTAAAATGCCTGCAGAAATTAAAAAAGACACTGTCAGCATTAGCCAAATGTTCACCCTCGAGCTTGTTTAAAGGTCAAATGATAATTGGTTTCATTTTCCTTTTGAAAACTTGGTCTCTTGACAGCAAGTAATGAGTTCTTAGGGAGGATGGAACAATTCCAAAGATCATCCATTTGCCACTATTTGCAGGTAAATCAAAGTTCTTTCAGGTACCAATAAGATCAATTCTCAAGGGTTACATTATCTCCTCCCTCAAGCCTGGAGCCCTTAACTCCACAAACTTGTCAAACACCCTTCAATGTTTAAACCATAGCAGGACAACATCATTTGTAGTTGATAGCTTATTTTGAATCAAGTCTGAGAGTGAAGAGATTGCTCCTTAATCCAATTTTATGTCCATAGACTGCAATACCAATAGCTATGTGGTATCGGAGCTCTACCAAGACACATTGGTCAAACACTTAATTCGCAAAAGGCATAGGAGCTACAGACCAAGTGCTGGTAAATGAGATTAGTATAGATAGGTACTTGATGGTTGGTATGCACATGATGGGCCGAATGGTCTGTTTCTATGCTGCGTGGCTCTATAGCATTGAAACAATGGAACACTGTTCCAGTGTTGTTTCATCAGCTCCACTTGAATGACCACAGGCTCCAGAAACATACCTGAAACCATTCAATCCCTTCCACTAGTGCTAGTCCTAATGTTCAACTGGGTGCTCTGGCTATGTGTGAAATAAGATAAGATATCTTTATTAGTCACATGTATACCTAAACACACAATGAAATGTACCTTTGCGTAGAGTGTTCTGGGGGCAGCCTGCAAGTGTCACCACGCTTCCGGCACCAACATAGCATGCCCACAACTTCCTAACCTGTACATCTTTGGAAAGTGGGAGGAAACCGGAGCACCTGGAGGAAAGTCACGCAGACACGGGAAGAACGTACAAACTCCTCACAGACAGCAGCCGGAATTGAACCCGGGTCGCTGGCGCAGTAATAGTGTTATGCTAACCGCTACACCACCGCACCTGCCCTCTTTGTGGGTGTCACTGCCCAACACACGGAGAGAGGCAATGCCTTGCTGGTAACACATGTGGTCTTGTTGATTTATGATAACATCAAGTTCTGTGGGAGGGCAAAGTGTCACCAATCGCCCCGTGGCCTGCGTGTGCCAGATAAAGCATGTTATTTAATGGGCTGCTTCCACACTGGCCAAGCAAATGAAGGGAATGCATTAGTTGGAATTGAATGCCTTTTTTGCTTTCTAATCTTTCAGTCTTTCAGAAGAAAAGGTGGTTGTCTCCCACCAGTATACTTCCCCTGAACCACTTTGCACAGATCTGTGATTTCTGCCACCTTCACACCCATTAGTTTCAAGTCAAAATAAGATGCAGTAAAGATTCAGTCTAGATTTTGCTATCAGTTGCATCCAGACAAAAAGGGCAAAAAACTACAACATAACGCAGGTTGATAAATGAAAGCTTCCCTTGTTAAACTGATGCAAAACCAACCAGAATTTGGGGTACAAAATGATCATGCTGGTTCTTTGCTCATTTGACTTCCTATAAATGTTTTGCTGACATTTATGTTGGAGTGGTACCCATTAACTTCTGAATATAAATGAGATCCAAATGATGCATTTTCATCCATGGTACAATGTTTTCAGTTACCCAGTAGATATTCCCATCCTGCTAATTGGCTAAAGTCTAATGCTGGAGCTTCAAAGAGTTGTGTTTACTTATTCCAATGAAAGGCAACATCTGGTTTGTTAACATCTGATTTTGGTCATTTAGCAGCTTCACGATAGTTCTAACTTTGTTCAATCTCATTAACAACGACATAACAAAGCCATTTACATGCTGAAGCTGTGTGTTAGATGACAGAACATACTTAGAAGTGTTTTACAATTTGGTGCAAATAAATTTTGATATACAAAGTTAGAAAGCTGCAGCCTCAGAACACAACGTTGGAGGGGTGGCATGGTAGTGTAGCGGTTACCGTAACGCTATCACAGCGCCAGCGACCTGGGTTCAATTCCAGCCGCTGCCTGTAAGGAGTTTTATGTTCTTTCTGTGTCTGTGTGGGTTTCCTCCGGGTGTTCCGGTTTCCTCTCACATTCCAAAAACGTATAGGTTAGGAAGTTGTGGACATGCTATGTTGGCGCCGGAAGCGTGGCGACACTTGCGGGCTGCCCCCAGAGCACTATGCAAAAAGATGCATTTCACTGTGTGTTTCGATGTACATGTGGACTAATAAAGATATCTTATCTTGACTTCAGGTTCCACGAATAACAGGACCAATAAGAACCTGGTTCTAGTGAAAGTTCAGCAAACCCGCACACAGATTTCTTACAATGGACACATGCTCATGGAATTTATAGCATTATTTGTGAACATTTTCCATTAAAAAATGAATTGCTTGATGTTATGATCTAGTCTAATTGTATCTAAACTTGCAGCACAACACTGGGGCACAACATCGTGTGAATATCCACAGTCTTTTTCCCAGGGTTGGGGAATAAAGAATTAGAGATCTTAAGTTTAAGGTGAGAGGGGAGAGATTTAATAGGAACCTGAAGGGCAACCTTTTCACCCAGAGAGTGGTGCATATATGGAATGAGCAGCCAGAGGAAGTGGTTAAGGCAGGTGCATTAACAACATTTAAAAGGCACTTGCACAGGTACATTGATAGGAAAGGTTTAGAGGGATATGGGCACGCAGGGTAAAGGGACTAGCTTCGATAGGTATCTTGGTTGGCATAGACTAGTTGGGCCGAAGGGCCTGTTTCCATGCTGTACGACTGACTCTCCTCATTCCTCAAAGGCAACAGCTGTTCTATCATTAAAAGCACTGGAATTATTTAACTTGCTCTAATACTGTTTTCTCCTCCTTGTTTCTACTCCTTCTGGCTTTCTGACATGCTATGTATTATTGGATTATCTCTATCACTGCATGATTTCTGCATGTCCCTACTACTTCTTTCTATAAATATTTCCAATGATATCATTGCCACCACAACATATTATTTACATTGTATCACATGTGCTTCCTGTACCTTACAAAAGAGGCAACAAGAGCCAACAAGCCTGAAAACTCCTCGTGATCTGTAATGGATTCAGGAGGAAGAAATAAAGCCTTCTCCTCTGGGCCTCCCAACCACAGAATTCTCCTAACCCTGGTGGAACTGTCAACCCTCCCTTCCCTTAAATCCTCAACTGCCTATGCACTCAACTCTAATAGAGTCATAGAGAAATGAATACAGGCCCTTTGGCCCTACCGGTCCATGGTGCCCACCCAGTTAGTCCCAATTTCCTACGTTCAGCACATATTCCTCCAAGCCCCACCCCTCCATGTACCTATCCAAGTGCTTCTTAAGTGATACTATTGTACCTGCCTCAACCACTTCCTCTGGCGGCTCATTCCATATACTTACCACCCTTGCCCCTCAGGTCCCTTTTAAATTTTTCCCTAACCCTAAACCTACGCCGCTTAGTTTTGGACTCCCCTATCCTGAGGAAAAGACTTTTACCATCTACCTTATCTATGCCCCTCATGATGTTAAACACCTCTATGAGGTCACCCCTCATTCTCCTTACAGCTCCCCTTGACTATTCTGCCTCCTCTTACTAACTTCCTGCCCACATCAAGCAACAAATACAACCAGGTGTCGGATGGGTTTACAGGAAATAATATCTGAATTAATTTCTCAGGCCAGGATCAGCAGAGACCTTACATCACCAAGGTTGTAAAGAAGTTGCAAGATCACTTTCCACATTCACTTTTAAAAATAAGATCAGAATGTTCAAAGGTCACAAGAAGACCAAGTGTTGTCTGCCTCTGTCACTCTGGTACCACCTTTCACACAGCACAGAAAATATCCTCCAATTGATGGGTTTTCTGCTGCAGTTGAGGCACATCAGTTATAGCACAGATTAGAGGGCAGAGTAGCACAACCAATAGAGCTGCTGCCTCATAGCTCAAGCGACTCCGGTTCGATCCTGACCTCTGGTGCTCTGTGGAGTTCGCACGTTCTCCCTGCGACCATGTGGATCTCCCCCAGTTGTTCCATTTTCCTCTCACATCCCAGACACACACAGGTTGGTCAGTTGATTGGCTACTATAAATTGCCTCTAGTGGGTAGGCAAGTGGGAGAATCTGGGGGGACCTTATGGGAATGTGGTGGAAATAAAATGGGGTTATCATAGGATTAGGGCAAATGGTTGCATGGATTCAATGGGCCGAAGGGTCTGTTTCCCTGCTGTATGACTGTGACTGAAAGCACTCTTTTAACATCTATTAATAACCAGAAAAAAGTATCTTTTTCCCTACCTGTGCAGTTCTTCTCACTGCGATCTTCCGCACCATCGGAGCTGCCTTTGTACTAAATGATGCTGGTATAGATTTGAGCACGTTCCCAAACGTCAGCGCTCCATATCTGAAAAAATCAAAATAAGTAAAAGCAATCTGTCATTCTTTAAACGTGCAAGAGGTTATTTCTACCTTGTAGATGTGAAAACTGTCAGGGCACATTATTGACGTGCAGGAGTTAACAAGTCTCAGTTTTCATTGTAAGCAAAGATTCAGTAGTAAAAGTACTGATTTATTTACAATACACCCCACTTCATTGGTGTAGTGCTTCTAACCTCTCTCTCATTCCTCAAGCATTAAGTCACACCGAGACTCGCACTTCAGAATTAGCTACACCTCCAGCCAAGCTGTTCCAGTACATTGAAACACTGGCATCTAACCAAGAATATGGAAAATTGTCAAGATATGTCTTGGTCACACAAGTCAGGGCAAATTCAACCTTAGTTCCTTCCTAATAAGACACAGGAGGCAGCTGTTCAGCCTATGCTGGATCCCAGCAGAAAAATGCAACGAGTCCTCTGCAGCCCTGCAACTTCTCTCTCTCACATGCTCATCAACTCCAGTTTGGTGTTTTTACCACTTATCTATACCAGGAGGTAATTTGCAGTTGTCAATTAACCTTTGGGAGGAAACCAGTGAGAATATGCAAACTCCATAAAGGCAGCACCAGAGGCAGGGGTCAAACCTGGGTTGCTGGAGCTGTGAGGCAGCTGTGCTAACTGCTGCACCACTCCTGGCTAATTACTGCTGAATCAGTGTACTCTCAACCAGTAGCAAAGGGACGGAAGGTATTGCCAACAGTGCCATCAAGCGACACTTACTCACCAATAACCTGCTCACCGATGCCCAGTTTGTGTTTCACCGGGATCATTTGGCCTCAGCCTTCACCCAGCCATGGTCCAAAGATGGACCAAAGAGCTGAATTCTGGAGGAAAGGTAAGAGTGACTGCCTCATCTTATTATGACAGCAAAGAGCCCCGGTATTACTGAAGTCAACGGGCACCACGGGTAAAACGTTCTAACGGCTGGAATCACACCTCATATTGGTCGTCAATCATCCCAGCCCCAGGACATCACAGTACGAGTTCCTCAGATCAGTGAACTAGGCCCATCTATCTACAACTGCTTTGTCAATGATGCAAGTTATGGATTTGCTATTAGCAAAATGGAAATATTATGTTAAAATCAAACAAATGTCTTTAAAGCAAGAAGCCACTAATCATGTGAAGAATAATATGGACGTCACTGCACTTAAGAAAGAACTTATAAATGGAGATTGATGGTGTTCGTGAAGGGAGAATCATTGGCTTGGACATCATGAGAATGCCCTGCTCTTTCCTGAGCACCGTTTTCGGATATTAATAAGAACTTGAACAGGCCACAGTCTCTGAAAATATAGCAAGTTGAGCAAAGTGATTGTGCTTTCATAGGATCACAAGCAAATGCTAACAGGGATTGTGTGCTGAACACTTGCAGTGAGACATGAACCCATGTGAGCTTGCAACTGAAGGTTAAACTGGCACCAAGCTAATGCTAAAACCACAGCTTGCCATGAATACCCAGGTCCAAAAGGAAACATCCATTTCTTCTGAATCAGGGACACAGAACCAGATCATTTTGCAACAGATTGTTATTTTAGCTTATCATCTGACCCAGCACTTATCAAATGGATTGAAATTGAATGTCTATGCTGTTTGAAAAATCAGAGGTCCAAGAAATGCATTTACGTTTGCTGTGTTCATTCCAAAGCTTCATGAAGAGTAATAACAACAAATTGAGGTATACCAACATGTAAGTGTCTCTTTAAGAAAATAAAGAGATCCATTTGAACTGAGTGCAAAAGTTTATTACGAAAGATTTTTGCTCAGAAAGAAAGCAATTGGAAGTGGGAAGAAGAATTAATGTGACCTGAATTTAGAAAAGCAGGAAGTAAGTACTGGAATCCTTATTAATTATTATGCATAAACTACAAACAATGAGTATCTAGGTCCTGGTAAAAGTGGGGTACTGTGCTCATGCATTGGGAATGAATTTTTAAAAAATCATTCAATGGACTTGTACGTTCCTTTAAACAATGCACAATGTACAAAGGCTATCTCCCCTCTACACTTTCTGTCCAGATGAAGGGTCTCGACCTAAAATGTCGACTGTCCATTAACTTCCACAGATGCTGCCTGAACTGTTGAGTTCCTCCAGCAGCTCATTTTTTGCTCTAGGTTCCAGCTTCTACAGTCTCTTGTCTCTCCAGTGTATAATAAGCACTGGATTTCCTTTGTTATTGTTTCAAATCAAATATTTCTTTGCAAAAACAATTTTACCAAGGAATGGAGATACATTTTCCATATTGGGTCATTAAGTCAAATATTTTTGGATGAAGTGCAAGGCCAGTATTCAATCCATAAACCTGGATTGTATTCCCCAGGATGTGAAAGACTGAGGGGATCCTGATCATTGTGTTTGAAATGTTAAAAGGGTTTGAAAGAACTGGCTGTGGAAAAACTAATTAAACTAATGGGAAAATCACAGACAAATGGACTTAACCTCAAAATTAGGATCAGGTATTCAGGAGGAAAGCCTAGTAGTGGAAACTCAGAACCCCTTCAAGTCTGTTGTGGGTACTGGGAAACCAGTTGAACAGCCAATGAGACCATTGACAGTGCAGCGTCCCAGCACCCCATACACTAAATTAGTGTGCGCTCAACTTATTCAGATCCAAAACTTATCTGAATTGAAATATCTCCTCATAACACAACTGAGGCACCTAAGCTACCTTCAAGGGAATGCTTGTAGGGAGGGAAGGAAAATATTGCTTCACAGCATCAGACAAGACAACCTAGGTTTTGTGCCACACCTGCTACATGTAATGGGGCAAATCCAGGGAATTTGTTGTCCCACCAATTACGAGAAACAATAAAATTCGCAACCCATCAAGAAACACTGTAAATTGTATGGTTTTCTTTCAACACTGGAGGGAGGCATTGAGCCCATCAAGTCTATGATGGCTCTCAGAACAATCCCATCAATCCCATTCCCCACTTATTTCTCTGTAACCTATTCTCTCTCTCACATGTCCATTAACTCCATCCTGATTCTCCCACCACCCAACTACACTGGGGGTAATTTACAGTGGCTAACTGCGCTATCAACCAGCACATCTTTGAGATGTGGGTGGAAACCGGAGCACCCGGGGGAAGCCCATGCAGTCACAGAGAAAACATTCCAACTCCACACAGACAGACCCCAAGGTCACGATTGAACTTGGGTCACTGGAGCTGTGTGCAGCAGCTCTGTCTGCAGCAGCAACGTGTTCTGTGTGTAGAAAGGGCACGGGCAGATTAAGTGATGGAGAAAACTGTGGCATTCTTCATTGTGCAGAAAAGCGAGGATATCCAGTCAGGACAAGAGAAAAGCAAATCTTAATATTTCACTACTGGGAAAAAATTTGGCAGAGTTTATTGAGTTGAGGTATTTAATAAGATAAATGAATTCAATAGTCCAGATATGGAGAAGTTAATACCCCAAAATGAGGCATAATATAAAAATTAGTGTCTAGTTATTTTGGAATTGAATGACTTTCTCCATATAAGGGGCAGTGGACACTTTAGGACGTTCTGCCCCAAGGAGTATATTTATTGAATTAATTGATATTATCAAGTTCAACAGAGTGTTATTAGTTCAAAGAACATGCAGCAAAGCCAGAGTAATGGAGCTGAACTACAAATTAGCCGTCATCTAATCGAATGAAAGAATAGACTTGAAGGGCTTAATGGCCATCTCCCATTCCACTGCTCTACAGTCTGTTGGTGCCCGCATTGATACCCCTATTCCAGATGGTGTTCCTGGTGTGTCACCTTCAACAGAATGCTCCCAATTTACTGACTTTGATAGAGATTACTGCACATCACCAAAATTAGCCCCTCTAAGCACACTATGTATGTGATTGCTGAATCATAACATACTAAACTATAAGGATACTGCTTATGTATGTTCATTAGAAATCTTTGCATTTGGCACCAAGGGTAATTGTTCATCTTATCTGCATGGTTCTGAACCACATAAAGGAAAGGATTATGCTTCCTTCTTATCAGACCTGCCTGTATAGGATGCAAGCTGGCTAGTTCACAGCCGCTGACCCCAACACGTAGACCAACAACCCGCGGTTACAGAAGGACAATAATCCACATACATAGCAGTAACCCCACAAACCTATGAAGTCTGAAGCGATCTGAAGTATGCAGAATATACTCCGAAACGTTGCGGCCTGTAATATCCACCAGAATATCGCCCGTCACCACTTTCTTCTGTGGTGGGTGACCTCCAACTCCACTGGGGCAGGAGAAACCAGTTCCTTGCATCGAGCAGCTGCATCTCACGGGCTCGTGGATAGGGTGTGGAATGGAAGGTGACGACGTGAATGTTTCTGATAAAGAAATCATTGAATAAAGTTATCACTTGATAGAGCTGTGGGCATCCAAGCTTCAGATTCAGAACATTGAAGCTTTTAAGTCTGGCTCACAGCTAGTCATGGGTAACTTAAATACCTATAAGCATTAACAACAACATTCACTTGTATAATTTCCTTCGTGCAGTTTAACGTCACAAGGTGTTTCACAAGACCTTGTCACCAGGCAAAATTTGAGACTGAGCTACTTCAGAAGATCTTTAAGGACAGATGAACAGATGGTTTGGTCAAGGAGTTGGTCTTAAAAGCAACCAAAGAAAGGAGAGAGAGAGGACACACGCGCAGGAATAGGAGAGGGTGTGCGCAGGAGTGAGGGGGAAAGAGAGGTTGAGAGAGAGGGAGGAAGTGAGAGTGAGAAGGGAGCAAGAGGGAGGGAGTGAGAGGGAGAAAGAGAGAGGGGAGAGCTGGGGAGGGAGGGGGGAAGGGAACGAGAGGGAGGAAGCAAGAGGAGTGAAAGAGAGAGCGGTAGGGATGGAATTCTGGATCCTGGGTTCTGCATAGTTTAAACTTGAGGCCACAGTTGTCGAAGAAGAGAATTAAGAGTAAGAATTAAGAAAATTTTATAATGCAGCGTGTGTTTGGAATCTGGAATGCATTCCCTGCAGATGTGGTAGTGGCAGGTTTTATTGTGGCTTTCAAGAGCAAAATGGACAAATATATAAGGAAAAATTTGCAAGGCTACAGAAAAAGGGCCTGGGGGTGGGCAAGTTGAGCTTGGACATATGGACACAATGGGCCGAATGGCCTCCTCCTGCTCTGTAACCATTCCCTGATAGGGGCTGCAGAGGTGAAGGAGAGTTACAGGCTAGGAATGGTTGATGCCACACATACATGAAAATGTTGAAGTCACACTTCATGGGACTGGGAGCCATTGTAGCTCTGTGAACACACAGGGGATGGGTGAATGGAAAGGGTGCAAGTGCTTTGGATGAATTTGTTTCTGGAGTGTGAAAGATGGAAAGATAATCAGGAGAATGCTGGAACATCCAAGTCTACAGGGTCTCAGTGTTTACAATCACAGATGACAGAACTACAAAAAATAAATCTGACATGATGCCTTTTAAAATCAGTCCAAAGTCTAAAATGGTGATGGACGGCCGAGAAAAATCTAGACATTTTTTTGTCATCTAGTGCATATTAAATTTTAAATATATTTGAATCAAGTTCTATGTCTAGAGTAACAATACATTGAAATTTCTTCTTCACAGAACACATTATGCGATCCAGCCTAATTAACTTACATTTAAAATGCACATAATTTTTTTCTGGATATTAAAATCCACACAGAATTAATGAGAATGCTCTTAAATAATAAACTAGATCTATCCATTTACACAGCAGCTTGGTTTTTAATAGATCTATTGAAATTCTAAGCTTCCCATTTAGAATTAACATTGTCTGAAGCCTCATTTAACTCCTGATCATAGGTGCTGGGACAAAAAGCAACCAAATGAACAGTGTCGAAGCCACGTTAGTTGCTTCTTCACAAGTAAGGTCCTGTATACATCCGATTTAGATGCAGATGAATGGTAGTTTATTCAGTAACTTCATCAATCCCTAAACGGAAAAGGAAAATACTGCAGTTCTTTGAATTCTGAAGCAAAAACAGAAAATACTGGAAATATTCAGATGAGACAGCATCCATGCAGAATCAGAATTGGTTTATTATTGGCACATGTACCAAGGTACAGTGTAAAACTTGTTTTGCATACCGTCCATACAAATCAATTCATTACACAGTGCATTGAGGTAGCACAAGGTAAAACAATAACAGAATGCAGAATCAAGTGTTACAGTTACAGAGAAAGAGCGGTGCAGGTAGACAATAAGGTGCAAGGTCATAACGAGGTAGATTGTGAGGTCAAGAGTCCATTTTATCAAATGAGGGAACCGTTCATTTGTATCTTCTGCCGAATGGGAGAGGGGAGAAGAGAGAATTTCCAGGGTGTATGGGGTCTTTGATTATGCTGGCTGCTTTACTGAGGCAGTGAGAAGTATAGACAGAGTCCACAGAGGGGAGGCTGGTTTCCGTGATGTGCTGAGCTGTGTCCACAACTCTCTACAGTTTCTTGCTGTCACAGGCAGAGCAGTTACTATATCAAGCCCTGATGCATCCGTATAGGATGCTTTCTATGGCGCATCAATAAAAATTGTCAAAGGGGTCATGCCAAATTTCTTTAGCCTCCTGAGGTAGTAGAGGCGCTGGTGACTTTCTTGGCCGTGGTGTCTACATGGTTGGACCAGGACAGTCTATTGGTGATGTTCACCCCCGGGAACTTGAAGTTCTCAACCCTCTCGACCTCAGCACCGTTGATGTAGACAGGAGCATGTGCACCTCCCTCCTTCCTGAAGTCAATGACCAGCTCTTTTGATTTGCTGACATTGAGGGAAACATTGTTTTCATGACACCATGTCACTAAGCTCTCTGTCTCCTTCCTGTACTCCGGCTCATCGTTATTTGAGATATGGCCCACTACAGTGGTATCATCTGCAAACTTGTTGATGGAGTTAGAGCAGAATCTGGCCATGCAGTCATGAGTGTATAGGGAGGACGCAGCCTTGTGGGGCACCGGTGTTGAGAATAATCGTGCTGGAGGTGTTGCTGCCTATCGTTATTGATTGTGGTCTGTTGGTGAAGGATCCAGTTGCAAAGGGAGGTGTTGAGAAAATGATTTAAACGTACAAAGTCAAGGTCAATAAGTAGCCCTCACAAAAATCACTCATGGAGATTCCCTCAATATCACATTGCAGTTTGTGGAATCTCATCGAGGCAAGTTGGTTGCCTTGTATTCAGCAGTGCAGGACTTTATTACTTATTATTGGTATTGGTTTATTATTGTCACATGTACCAAGATACAGTGAAAACCGTTTGTTTGCATGCCATCCAGACAGATCATTCCATACATAAGTACATTGAGGTAGTAAAAAGAAAAACAGAATGCAGAATATAGTGTTGCAGTTACAGAGAAAGTGCAGTGCAGGTAGACAAATAAAGTGCAAGGGCCATGATGAGGTAGACTGGATGATCAAGAGTTCATCTCTGAGTGCATGACAGGTCCTTTCACGAGTCTGATAACAGCAGAACAGAAGCTGTCCTTGAGCCTGGTGGTACGTGCTCTCAAACTTTTGTATCTTCTGCCCAACGGAAGGGGGGAGAAGAGAAAAGGACTGGGGTGGGAGGGGTCTTCAATTATGTTGGCTGCCTTCCTAAGGCACCGGGAAGTATAGACAATGCCAATGGAGGGGAGGCTGGTTTGTGTGATAGACTGGGCTGTCTTCACAACTCTGCAATTTCTTGTAGTCTTGGGCAGAGCAGTTGCCATACCAAGCTGTGATGCATCTGGATAAGATGCTTTCTGTGGTGTATCTGTAAGAATTGGTGACTTATCATCGGGGGCATGCCGAAATTTCCTTGACATAGAAGGGGACCATTCAGCCCATCGAGTTCATGCCAGGTCCCAACAGAGCAATTCCATCAGTCCATTCCCACTCTCATTATTCCCCCTCAGCTCTGCAATGCTCTCTCACATGGCCATCAACTCTCCTTTGACTCGTCAGCCACTTACCTGCACTAAGGGGCAAACATGCAAACTCCTTGCACTCAGCACCCAAGGTCAGGATCAAACCCTGATATCTGGAGCTATGAGGGAGAAGGTAGAAGCACTGACTGCTGTGCACTGTATTGCCTGGACTTTATTTGCTCTAACTTTCTCTCTATATTGTTAACCTTCTCGGGTACTTACATGAAAAGTTTTAGCCATTTGTCCTAATCTGGCCATACTCTGTTCTAGCTCAGTTATGAATATGAATAGAATGGACCTGATCACCTTAAATTTAACCTTCATAGTTGATGGGCTTGTAAGTTTGATTTATTTTGCAGAATTGATCTGTACAGTCCTGATATATTACAAGCACACTTTGTGGATCAAAACACATCTGTCATCCCAGTCATAGTCACAGTCATTTCCAGCATGTTCTGTCATTATTTCAGATATCCAGCCTGGGTGTGTGTTGCTCCAACAACACCTGAAGCATTATTTCTTCCTTCAGCAACACAAGGTTTACAAGCGTACCATGGGCCAGAATCTCTAAGGGGTGTTCTCACATCTTCAGCTAAAGCTGTGTGGAGGTCTGATACCAGCTTGGGGGAAAAACCCCTGAGATTTGACTGCTGTTGTGCCTGAATATTGACTGCGGTAGACCAAGAAAGTGGAGATAATCAACAGTAATGAGCAGTCATCTGTGGATGGGAGATGGTGGAAGATGATCATGGAGCGTTGGGGAAAATATGGTGTTGGGAAGAGGATGGTGGGAAACATTTGGAGAGGAGGGGAGGTCAGATCAGACAGAAGATCAGGACAACTGGGGAGAAAATCATGGAGAAAGGGGAGAAGATCCCAGCAGCCATGTGAACATCGGCAAAGCCTTTGTTAAATTAAAATAAATAAATACATTTTTCAGAATCAGGGCTTTATTGGCAAGACCATAATTTCTTGCCCATCCCTAACCGCCCACAAAGAGTGCTTGAACCATTGCAGTTGCCCCGGTGAAAGTACTCCCTCAATGCTGCTGGGCAGGGTGTTCCAGCAATTAGACCCAGAGATAATGAAGCAATGGCAACAGATTTCCAGGCAGGACAGTGCAACTCAGAGAGGAACATACAGGCGGTAGTCCTCCCACACCCTTGCAGCCTTCATCCTTCTTATTGGTAGAGATTGCAGGTTTGGGAGGTGGTCTCAGAGCAGCCTGGATGAGGAACTACAGTCACTTTGGAGCAGGTACATGTGGCAGCCATGGCATACCATTGGTGGAGGTTTTAGGGTGGTTGATGGGATGCCAATCGAGTGAACTGCTTTGTCTGGAGAAACAAAGAGTAGGAAAACCTCTTCAAAGTGGGCAAACCTTGAAGACACTTCATAGTGGAGTAGAAAAATGAAGACACATGAAGGCGGCTTTGTCTGGATGGTGTCGAGTGTCTTAATGTTGTTGGGAGCTGCACTCACCCGGGCAAGTGGCGAGTACTCCATCACACGGGTGACTTTGGCTTGTAGACACCAGAAAGGCTTTGTGGTGTCAGGAGGCGAGTTACTCACTGCAGGATACTCAGTCTCTGACCCGATCCTGTCATTGGCTACTCCTGGGATGTTGATGGTAGGGGACTCAACATAAAACTGCCTCTTATCAAATAGGTTGATGACTGATTGCCTGAGGGGTTGTGGGCTGGTGGGATGTAGTAGCTGAGGGCAAACGTTACAGATTAATACAGATAACCAGAAGGTATCTTGAGGATCAATGCCTCAGTCTTCCAACAGCAGTACAGCTCAGGCCAGAACCTTCAACTGAACCTGGGGCAGTTGTCAATGCTTCAGTTATGACCTGCTTGAGTATTCCACTTAAGAAGTGACCCGAGGACCAGGCTCAAATTTTCTTGTGTGCTAATTGTGTACAAAGTCTTAGGGAAAATTCATTCATTAGAATATAAAAACACGTATGACATGAGAGAATCTCTAGCCCCATGAATTGAGTTTCAATAACAAGTTATAATAACTCATAGAATTATACAGAACAGAAACAGGCCCTTCGGCCTAACTCATCCCTGCCAACCAAGATGTCCATCTGAGCTAGTTCCATTTGCCTTCATTTGGCCCATATCCCTCTAAACCTCTTCTACCCATGTACCTGTCTAAAAGTCTTTCAGACATCGTAATTATACCCACCTCTACCACTTCCTCTGAAATACTTCATAGCTTAAACAGAAGAGAGCTTGACTGGAGGGAATACATCAAAGAGAAAGGATTCATTGGGAAATAATGAAAGACCCTTCTTTTGAGCTTCTCAAGGGTCAGTAACTCAAGGAAACATCCTTCAAGCTAAGCCTGGTGCAGGTTAAACGTCCCAATATGTGAACAAGATGCTCAAGGTCAGAACAAATGACAGTAAGGGAACCAAAAACACAAGAAAATAGGAGCAGGAGTAAACCACTTGACCTCAAGCGTGCCCTGCAATTCAGCACGATCGTAGTGATCTGCTCGAGGTATCAACTTTCCTGTATCAGTTCCCCACAGCCCTCAATCCTCTGATCTTTTAAAAGAAAATTATCTACTTCCTCTTTAAATACCTCCAGCGATTGAGCCGCCACAACTCTCCGGGGTAAAAAATTCCAGATATTCACCACCTCTTTGTGAAAAGAAATTCCTATGCAGCTCAGTTTTAAATGACTGCCCCCTTACCTAGAAACTACATTCCCAATGTTCAAGACTCTCCCTCTTATGGAAACAACCAATAATTCAATCATATTTATATATCATTCATTTTAAGATCACATTGGAACGTTTATGCTGACCCATTATAATGTTCACTGATATCACAGAGACCACAGTATAAACAATGAAAGACACCACAAAGGTTAAACCACAAAGACAGAGCAGTACTAGTTCACAGGAGCTGAAACATCACTGTATAATGTATACCGAGGAACTGCTTCATCAAACACTGACAACTTGTATACTGCTCCTCTATTAAATGTGATAAATAGATTCACAAATTCATTTGCGAACAGTAGACTGTGAAATTGGTCAAAAGGTACTGTACAGGTGCTGGGCCTTTACCCAAGTCTGCACCAATAAATACTGAAGTTAAGGCCAAACCAAAAGATGAGCCTTGTTCCTCATCATAAAGGCAAAAATAGAAGCAATGTGGGCTTTTAGTTCAAGAAAAATAACACTAACTTCTATATTTATTTAGACACTGGCATAATTCTAAATCAGCCAATGGCCATAGACTGACAGCACATCAGGTCTAAACTGGACTAAACTGGCTTTCAGTGGTAACTCTTCAAGGCGATCAGATAGACATTTTTTTCCTCATATCCTGGAAGATCATGTGGATGTGGGGAAAGAGGCGTGGAAAATACCTGATCACAATGTCCTATCAGGCTATCATGAGTGTGGTGAGAGTTCATAGACGACCTGATCTTTCCCTGCTTCACTTCTACATGTTTGTCAGTTATTCTTCCCAGGATATACCCAGGCCCTGGCTCTGGCATGTAAGCCTTTCACAGTTAATTTTCCACTTTGTCAATCCTAAAGCTGTGATGACAATTCATTCTCCAGCTGCAGGCACCTTTGTGTTCCAGACTCACACTCATGTACCTTTCATCTAGAATCATTACCCAATGGCTTAAAGCCATGTCAACTTGTATTCTTTGGTGCCTTTATTTGATCAATGTTAGTTTAGTGTGAGGAGAAACTAACAATACCTCGAGAAACTCAATTAAGGTGCTCTTTGTGATCTATTTGATTGATCCCATCTAAAATCTGTCCTGAAAGTGTCAGCAGAAATGAATATACTCCTGTAAAATATTGCCTAAGAACCCTTCCACAATTACATACCTTTCATTGTAACGGGTGATGTCAAATTCCACATGTGTGTTCCTTCATCAGCTCCTGTGTCGGGAAAATCTGAAGGAGCAGGTGAAGGGGGCAAAGGAACAAAGTTTGAGAGCGGTAGGCCTTGTGTGAAAGAGTCCAGACACATCGAGTCGAAGTACTTGGATGCCAGCATCTTCGTCTCACTGGTCGATAGATTCAGGGTCTGTACCAGCTGGTCTAATGTGCTGTTGTATGGAGTCTTTAGGACACAGGTAGCTCCAATCCCCGAGGGCAGATAGAAGGTATTGGTCAGTTGTTGGGGACTAGCATCAGGTGATAACTTTATCCTGGGTTAGAATGAAAACAAGGCCATATTCAAGATAACCTGCTAATTGCAGTTTTTCTTCTGTATTTTACTAGGTTATATATTCTTCCAAGCATGACTAGTGAGTGGCAGTGTTGCTCTCAGGTACTACGCTTGGTCAGAATTGATTAAAGTGGACCGCAACACCGTAATGACATCCCAAAGTCTTACTTGAGAATTGGAAAAAAAATCTACAGGATATTTTACCTACAGTACTCAAAAGATGAGCACAATTCTTGAAAGACCTGATTATCATTTTTGTTTTACCTCTCATTCTATATTACTTCAACTTTTACATGTTATAGAGTCATAGAATACTACAGAATAGAAACAGGGCCTGCGGCCCAACTCATCCATGCTGACCATGGTGCCCACCAAGCTAGTCCCATATCCCTCTAATCCTCTCCTATTCATCTACTTATCCAAATGTCTTTTAAATGTTGTTATTGTACCTGCCTCAACCACTTTCTCTGGCAGCTCATTCCGTAAACACAGTACCCTCTGTGTGAAGAATTTGCCCCTCAGGTCCCTTTTAAAATCTTTCACCGCTCACCTTAAACATATGCCTTCTAGTTTTTGATTTCCTTTCCCTGTGAAAAAGACTGTATGCATTCACCCTATCTATGTCCCTCTTGATTTTATACACCTCTGTAAGGTCACCCCTCAGACTCCTACATTCTAAGGAATAAAGTCCTAGCCTGCCCAATCCCTCCTTATACCTCAAGCCCACTATTTCTTGAAGTTTTTTTGAAGCCCACTTTTCTTAAAGCACACTATTTCTTATAATTTTTGCTATGGCAAGCAGCATCAAAGATACCTGTACTCATTTCTCTCTTCGTTTGCATATGGTATGAAGTTTCCTCGAGGTTGTGTGTAGTTGTGGTACTGAGATGGGGAAAGGATCAGAGGAGGCAAGTCACCTGGAACAATGAAACAAATGACATAAGAACTCCAGAGGTGGCCACATCAAGATGGTTCGACTAAAACAGTTTAACCAAATCATCCTGTCAATGCAAGGTCTCGTGGCTCATACATCAATGCCAAGTACCTATTTCGGGAACTGAGAGTGCCACCGTCATTGCCACACATACAAAGAATGCTGGGAGCAGGATCTGCGAGAAGATACTCTTGGTATTGCGTTTGGCACAGTGGTAACGCTTCACTATCAGTCCATAGAACTGACAGAGCTTCAGCCAAGAACCTTCCAGTTTGGTACTTCCTTGACCCTCCAAAACAATGCTCTTCAGGTCTGGTTCTGGTTCTGCTGTAAACAGAAGTAAACAGGAAACAGGAATCAGCATTTGGGGGTATTGTTAATTCAGAAAACCCAAGTTCAAGAATTTATTTAATGAATAGGAGCAGAAGTAGACCATACATCCACCATGAGCCTGTTCACCATTCATGAAGATAATGGCCAATCCTGTCTCACGAGTGCATTCCCTGGACAACCTTGGCCTGCACCCTATCACCCTAACCGTGTTCCCTTCCTCTCTCCATCCCTTCCTCTCACTGCAACTTAAAGCACACTTGTTTCCTCACATTTTATCAATTCAATGAAGGGTCATTGCCTAATATTAACTCTGTTTTTCTCTCTCCACAGACGTCACCTGGTCTTCTGAGCATTTCGTAGTTTTATGCTGGATGAAAAATAGCTTTTTATTATTACCATTACTGAAAATTAGCTTTCTATCAAAGTGTATTACCTGGCATTTTCCCACATCACAGCCCATTTGTTGAACCTGTCTATATCCCTATGCAGGCCCCACACAATATACCTTCCTATGTAACTTCCCATCAATGACATTTTTTTTTTGGTGGCATTTTCTGTTTAAAGGATCCCCGAGCTTCTGAATGATATCATAATTGTCAATATTTTGAACTAATTTCCATTGCCCCCCCCCACCCCACCCTTCAATGTCACATTTCTACAGGGGGCTTGTGCTTTGTACATTCATACCATTCGTAAAATTTCCAGCTTTCTTTTATCTGAATGATTAAGCATTTGTACACCGAAGTATTTCAAGATGCACAAATACATGTGGCTGTGATGTGGGAAAATGCCAGGTAATCCACTTTGACAAAAAATACCAGAAAGCTAGTTTTCAATAATGGTAATAATAGAAAGCTATTTTTCAACCAGCGGGCACGGTAGTGAAAGGGCAGGCACGGTAGTGTAGCAGTTAGCGTAATGCTTTACAGCACCAGCGACGCGGGCTCAATTCTGGCCACTGTCTGTAAGAAGTCTGTACGTTCTCCCCGTGTCTGCGTGGGTTTCCTCCGGGTGCTCCGGTTTCCTCCCACAATCCAAAAAAAAGACATACAGGTTAGGAAGTTGTGGGCATGCTATGTTGGTGCCGGAAGCGCAGCCACACTTGCGGGCTGCACCCCAGAACACTCTACGCAAAAGACGCATTTCACTGTGTGTTTCAATGTACATGTGACTAATAAAGATATCTTACCTTACATCACATCTTTCTCAGTCTTCCCACCCAATATCTCCATCGAGGTGTAAAAACGGGCCCTTCGGCCCACCAAGTCCATGCCAACCTTTTTGCCCATCTACACTAACCCCATTTGCCTGTATAAGCTCCATAGACTTCTATCCTTTGTCTACCTAAGTGCCTGTCTAAGTGTCTCAAATGTAGTGATTGCATCTGATTCCACCACTCCTCTGGCAGCAGGTTCCAGATATCAACCATTCTCTGTGCAAAAAACTTACCCCTCAGATCCCTTTAAAACTCCTTCTCACCTTAAACCCACGTCCTCCTGTTTTTGATATCCCTACCACAGGACAAAGATCCTGACCACCTATCTATATGTGTGTCAGTGCGAAGCGGGTGCTGAGGTTTGGGAATGTGTCAGGAACATAGTCCACGTGTGCAGATGGAGCCGTGACCTGAGTCTGCAGCCGGAGCCACGGTCTGGATGAGAAGTAGGTGTGTGGCTGGAGCAGAGAGCTGGGAATGTGGGTCGGGGTGCAGCCAGAGGTGGGGGTCAGTAACGTGGCAAGTTCTGCAGCTGGGATTTGGGAGCCGGAGACGGCCGGGAGTGGGGCTGGGAAGGTGGGTGAGGAACGAGAAAGGAGACAGTGGACAACGGTGTCTGTGCCCCCGGGCATGTACTCAAGTGTGTGACAGCAAGTGCACACCTGTCCGTAATGTGTAAATGTAGAATAATCTTGATAGAGCATGACCTTGTTGTTATGCCTTTAATTTTGTAAAATAGTGTACTGGTATCTGCAGTTTGCTTTGGGAATGGAATACACATATAAAGCAAAGCACTCTCCTTCAATTCTACCAGGTGGGTAGGGCCTACATTTTAAAAAACAGAAGTGACCATGCTCACTCCTGTTAAAGGTTTCTTTAAGTGTTACATTTTAACTGAAAACTATTTTGCTATTGTTATTTATACTAGAAAGTGTGAGTTTCAGATTATTGTACTTAATTACTTCCCACAGCATGCACTTTTTATTAAAATTTCAAGCCTATATGCACAAATCTAACAATAAAAATAGACAAAAATGGCTAGGATGATTTGGAAGGTCCCGACTTCATAAAGGTTGAGAAACATTGCTCTAATCCTTCACTCGCTGTGAACTCCACTTCTTGAGTCACACAGCATAATAATCGGCCCACTGAGACTGTGCTGACCATCAAGCTCCCATTTACACTGATCCTATGCCAATCCAATTTTGTTTTCCTCACATTCCCATCATCTCCTGTCGGATATGACCACTCACCTACACTGGAGGCAAGTTACAATGGTGAGTAATCTACCAACCCACACATCTTTGGGAAGTGGGAGGAGACCTACACAGTCACAAGAAGAATTATTTAACTCCACACAAAGAGCACTAGAGTTCAAGATTGAATTTGAGCCACTGGCGCAGTGAGGTAGTGGCTCTACCCAGCTGCGCCCACTTTGCCACAAAGTCTTGCAAATTGGTCTTGCTTCTTCATAAAACAGTACAGTACAGGAACAGGCCCTTCGGACCACAGTGTTGTGCCAAACTAATTAAACTAGTGATTAAATGCCTAATTAAACTAATCCCTTCTGCCCACACAATGTCCATATCCCTCCATTCTTTGTACAATGTGCCTATCTAAGAGCCTCTTAAACATCTCTATCGTATTTGCCTCCACTACCACCTCTGGTAGCGCATTCCAGGCACTTACCACTCTCTGTGTAAAAAACTTGCCCCGCACATCTCCTTTGAATTTACCCCCTCTCACTTTAAATGCATGCCCTCTGGTATTAGACATTTCGACCCTAGGAATAAGATACCGGCTGTCTACTCTGTCTATGCTCCATGTAATCTTACAAACTTCTATCGGGTCTTCCCTCATCCTCCGATGCTCCAGAGAAAACAACCCATGTTTGTCCAACCTCTCCTTATAGCACATGCTCTCTAATCCAGGCAGCATCCTGGTAAACCTCTTCTCTGCACCCTCTCCAAAGCCTCCACATCCTTCCAACAATGGGGTGACCGGAATTGAATGCAGTACTCCAGATGCAGCCTAACCAGAGTTTTATATAGCTGTAACCTAACTTTTACCACACTATCAACCTGTGCAGTCACTTTCAGGGAGCTATGGAGTTGGAACCCAAGATCCCTCTGTACATCAACACTGTTAAGGGTTCTTCCATTAACTGTGTACCGTCCCCTTACACTCGATATCTCAAACTTCTGTTCCAGTTCCTACTGCCACCACATCATCCCCATTGTACTTGAATCTACAATGGATCCCCAGCTCCGAACTGTGTGGGCATATACCCACGGCTATATAACCACAATGAATCTTTTCCGTGTTGACCCTCATTAAGTTCCTTTTTTTTAGAAAAGAAGTGCTATAAACTTCACCTCAATTTTCAGACTTCATCCACTGACATGAGCCTGAATGAAAATGCCACTTTACAAGCTCAGGTTTAAACAAAACGATGAGGTTAGAATAGTAAAAATCTGTGCTCCATTCACTGTGAAATTTGTACAGTGAAACCCCACAGAATTGGTTTTTATAAGTATAATGAGGCAATTATAACACTGAGCAATGTTTTGCATACAAATGCCACCTCTGCTATAGAGCCTCAGGGGTAGACGCCAGTAGGCCAATTCTATACAATACATACTGAACTGAAGAGTATTCTCCAAGGTGGATAGTAGTTTGACAGGAAGGTGCTTCAGTACATTTGGAGCCAATTTTTATTGTGACCTATTAATTTATATCTCAGTAAAGTGTCACTTACTCGCTTCAGTTTATGGAGCTGAAAATAAAGATGAAGAACAAAGGTCTTGCTATTGAATATGTTTTTTTGGAAAGATTCCCAGAATGTAGATAGAGAACGGTGCTGCAGCCTTTGTAACAAACGTTGCAGACTCAGTGACCATGTGGCCCCACATACCAGATATACAAGTTGGAACAGCACTGGCTGAAGTCAGTATTTTTACAGTGTCATAAGTGGACTCATTGAAAATGAAGAAAAAGTTGGTCATTTATAACAACTATGAGTGAAGCAACATGAAATATAACTTCACAAAAAATGTATGCAGGGCTCTTGGAAAAGAACTGAGAAAGTAAGGCAAATTGGACAGTTCTTTAAAATAGCAGATACCATATTCTCTTGTACTACAGGATATCTAAATCTTCAGAACAGCAAAATAGCACTAAAGTTGTGACATACAGTAGCACATTGGTCAGCATCTAAATGACACTGATGCAAGTCAGAGTTCAAAGAAATCAGCAATATTAAACACAGATCGATATTTCAGGTCAATGGCCTTTCAACTCTCTTGAAGCTGAAGTGTTAATTTCATTTTAATTTTCATTTTAATTTATACAATGTAATATAACATAATATATCATACAATATAATATTCTTCTAAAGTAGGAAATTACTAAAGGCATTGCAACAAAGATATGGTGACTAAAGAACAAAATAAAATGTCTGATGTTGGAAATTTAGAAAAGAAACCAAAAACGTTGGAAATACTGTGCAGCTTCTATGGAGAGAGAAATAGATAACACCTCACGTTGATGATTTTATATCTGTCAATGACCTGAAAAGTTAACTCTGTTTCTCTCTCCACATATGCTGCCTGGCCTGATGAATAAATCCAACACATTCTGAGATTCAGTGACACTGAGAAACATCTGAGAGTTAACTACTCCTTAATTCTTTGCTCAATATATCAGAAAATCATCTCTGCATTCAACACTACATGTAATAGAGCTTCATGATTCACAAACATGAATGAGATAAAGTGCGTGCAACTGCTTTCATTCATAAACATTAAATACACAAACTTCCACTGTTCGCAAGAAGATATACCCTACATAGAGTCAATGGGAGCATAAATTTAGAGTTGGCACTCACATAATACCTACTCCAATGGTCACTCCTGCAACAAGATCTGGTACAGTTAATCATTACATTGAGGAGAAGGGATTAAAAAAAATAAAAATGGATTAAGTTTACTTGAGGAACTTTTCTTTATCCTCCACATTCGTCCCTGAATGTAGTTTGCTGGAGTCCTTAAGCCAGAAGTCAAATGGAGAATAGTTCTTGCTCGGCCATTTACCAGCTCCAGAAACACACAGTATAATGGACATTGTCAGTTTGGAATTTGGTCGTTCACATACCTTGTAAACTGAGATTGTCTGGATCAGTCAGGTTATCGAAGAGAGGTGTGTAGTCTCCATAGAATTCAGAATAACCACCCATCTCATCACCTCGGACAGAACCAACGGAAGAGGAGGAATGAACGGAAGACTGGGACTGACTGAGTGTGGCACATGTGACCAAATTGCTCACATTCACTTCCATCTTGCGCGAACTTTCTTTAGGAGGGGTGTCTTTGTGGCGGCCATTTCTCTGGTCCGTCTGTGGGGTCTGCATTCCCTCCTTCCCCGAATCTTTGTCATCTTAAAAAACAAGATCAAAACCAAATTCCATGCATTTTGAGATATGCCAAATACTTTCACCTATCTTCAAGCTTTGTTAAGACTCTAATTGCATTTGAAACTTACCTTGCTTCCTGTGTGTGTGTGTGGGGGGGGGGGGGGGGGGGGGTGCTGTTCAAGTTCAATTTCATTGTTGTCATAGACGTACATACACAGGTTATAAATGCCATGGAAATTAGCTTTTTGCAGCAGTAGCACAGTACATTAAAAATATGTCAAACATAAGTTAACATGAACTTAAATTAACATGAATTGTACATCACTGTAAATGTTACAATTAAATATAGGCTGGGGAGTGGGAGTGTGTTTTGCAGGCCCACCTTGTGTTACTTCCTCACAAGAATACACCTCCCCATTTGTTGTCTCTGCAGTAGGCCTGAGACTGGAAACTCTTCACATGGGAAAGAGTGTCTGTGGCATGTTGATAAACAACATACTGCATCCATTGCCCGACAGAACTGAAGCATTGCCTCTCTACTTTTGTATTCCATTTTCCTAGCAATAATCGATAATCATTGGTAATTGATTTATTATTGCCACATGTACCGAGACACAGTGAAAAGCTTTTGTTTGTGTGCCATCCAGACAGATCATTCTATCGATAAGTACATCGAGGTAGGACAAAAGGAAAAAAAAAGAATGCAGTGTCACAGTTACAGAGAAAGTGCAGAGCAGGTTGACAGATAAAGTGCAAGGGCCACAATGATGTAGATGAGGAGATTAAGAGTTCACCTTTATTGTACAAGAGGTCTGTTCAAGAGTCTTATAACAGTGGGACAGAAGCTGTCCTTGAGCCTGGTAGTGCATGTTCTCAAGCTTTTGTACCTTCTGCCCAATGGGAGGGAGGAGAAGAGAGAATATCCAGAGTGGGAGGGGTTCTTGATTATGTTGGCTGCTTTCCTGAGGCAGGGGGAAGTGTGGATGGAGTCAATGGAGGGGAGGCTGGTTTGTCTGATGGACTGGGCTGTGTTCACAACTCTCTGCAATTTCTTGCGGTCACGGGCAGAGCAGCTGCCATACCAAGCTGTGATGCATCCGGATAGGATGCTTTCTATGGTGCATCTATAAAAATTGGTGAGGGTCATGTTTGCTTTACTAATTACTTGCATATTAGTCTTTTTTGCAAAGCATGCACTCGTACACCCAGCTCATTCTGCATCCCAGAGCTCGGCAATCTCTCACCATTTCGATAATAAGCTTTTTTCTATTCCTGATACAATGTTTACATAGGTAAACAGAGAGGAGCAGCTCCCATTACAGGCTGGTTCAAGGCCACGGAGACAAGGATTCAGTGATGGCTGAAGGATGGAAGGGGATGTGAAGAGAAATGATTATATGCAGATAATAGTTACGACCAGCAATGCAGCACCTGCAAAGCTGAAAGAAACTGAGTCAATCAGGGTTTTAATAACAGAACTGGATCAACAATTAGTAGGTCAGTGGGGAACAAGGGGGAAACTGGGACCAATGATATTGATTTACTAAAGGCCAGTACAGATACATTGGGCCAAATGGCCTTCTTCCATGGCATTATGATCAAATGGTTAAATGAGCCACCTGAAATTCAAATCATTGCTTTATCTGTGGAGATAACAATGTCTAAAATAAAAAAGCCATTCCTTAACAAACCTGCGAAGAAAAGCTTCTGTAAACTAGCTTTCCCTGAGGTTAATATCCTGACTTTCAATGTTTAAAGGTAAGTCTATGTTGTTCAAACAATACCTTCCTCCTCGGAATCTCAGTTAACTTGGCACAGTAAACAATCTGTCCGATTCCACAATCTGGGTTATATTGTTAATGGTCATTCTATGGTTAACGAAGCCAATTTGATAATGCCCTAAATTATCGTGGAACTAAATTATTGTGAAGGTCAGTAATCACGTAATGCACAAAAAGAACCCATAAAGCCAGCATGCTTACAATGACTCTTTGAAAGAGCAATCAAATAACCTCAAGGCATCTACCAGCAATGCAACATTTACACAAATTTTAATGTCAAAAGCGACTTTGGGATGGCCAGAAATCACTTTATGCATCAAAGCTTCCAAACGTAGCTGCTTCCATATCCCATGGTTTTAAAAACACATTTCATTGGGAAGCCTTACTGAGATTTATGCAGAATATTATATGCACATTATACTGTAATTACCAACTCCACGTTTCCATTAAATTGCTGAACTGGATGCTTTAAATTGTTGCAGAGGAAACAAGAGGAAATATTAGGCTAATATATTTTGCACATACAGTACACACTTGTCTCACTCTCTTATACAGAAGCAAATGTTGCAAGTTTAGAAATCGTGGCCCCAAAATGAAGTGCGTTGTATACAGTGAAGCTGCACTAAAAGAATCTGCACAAATGATCAAGTCGCCTGTTTTTTGTGATAAAGGCTGAGGGATAATGTTGGTTGAGACATTATTCTCCTTCCAAATATCTTACACCAACCTGAGGTAAGGGCTGCCAGGTGAGTTATTGAAAATAGCGGTTAAAAAAAAGCTTTGGGATTGGTGGGGTGGTTTCAGGTTGGAGTAGAAGGCTGGGAGCCAAAGGTGCTGTTGATACTTCTGTGTGGAGCCCGGAACAAAATAAAAACATTTTTGCATGTTGTGCAAAACTCGACCACACAAGTGAAGTGCACGACAAGACTGAAGCAGATCCTCTCACAGTTTTCATATTTCCTTGCAACAGAAATGGAGACCATTCAGCCCATCAAGTCTATGCTGGCTCTCAGAACAATCCCATCAATCCTATTCCCTGGTAACCTATTCTCTCTCATGTGCTCATTAACATTTCCCTTATTCTTCAACAGCCTGTGGCCAACTAATCTACCAACCAGCACATAAAGTGGCACAGCACAGAAACAGGCCCTTCGGCCCACCATGTCCATGCCCATCACTCCAAATTTTTAAAGTTTTAAAAAAATTTTATTTACAGCGTGATAACAGGCCCTTCCGGCCCAACGAGTCCGCGCCGCCCATTTTAAACCCAAATTAACCTCCCCATACGTCTTTTAGAATGTGGGAGGAAACCGGAGCACCCGGAAGAAACCCACGCAGACACGGGAGAACATACAAACTCCTTACAGACAGCGATGGGAATCGAACCCTGATCGCTGGCGCTGTAATAGCGTCGCACTAACCGCTACGCTACCGTGCCGCCCTTACTACTTATCCATACTAGTCCCATTTACCCACATTTGGTCTGTAGTTTTCTATGCCTTGGCAATTTAAGTACTTGTCCAGCAGATTCTTAAATGTGCTGAGTGTATTTGCCTCCATCACCCCCTAAGACAGCAAATTCTTTGGGACATGGAAGAAAACTGAGTACCCAGATGCAGGCCATGCAGTCACAAGGAGACCTTGCAAACTGTCTTGACTAGAGAGTTGAGACCTGTTTCAATTCTGAATGACTCCGTCCTTCCTGGGCTATTGTTCGAAAATTCAAGGTCTTCATCTTCCTGCAGATAGACATCTTCTTTAACTTACTATGTTAAACGTTGTACTAACCCCCACCCTTCTCTACTGACATCACGGGCCTCTCTCTCCGTCATCTGTCGGACCCCGAAACATTCGCTACAATCTGTATGCCTTCCCCATCATCTGACTAACCCTTGGGTCTCAAGTGGTGAAATGTCAGAGGCCTTTTATTGGACCAGTCTGAGAGTTATCACAGGCCAAATCTGGGTTAGAGTTTTATCTGAAAGACAAAATCTCCAACAGTACAGCATTTCCTCAGTACCCCTGCACTAAGGTTCCATCCAAGACTACGTAAGACCTCAGAAAAAAACATCTAGTGCCTTCTATGACTTCAGATTGTCCCAATGTTTTTTTGTCCATGAAATACTTCTGAAGTGTAGTTTTGGTTGTAATATCCTGCACAGCAGTCCCCAAAACAGACACATGACAACAAGTAATCAGTTTTAATGATGTTGACCAAGGAAAAACATTGCCTGGAAGACTGGGAATAACTTGCCTACTCCTTTTTCAAAGCACTATCAATGGACCTTCAATACCCATCTTAGAGGCGCAGTGATGTAATGGTTAAGTTAGCAGATGAACAGCTTGAGTTCTGAACAATTGATCCATGGACACAGGCTCAAAGCCCACTACAGCATCTGGGGACTTATTTTCAAATATTAGGTAAAAAAGAAATGGACATTTTTAAAGTGGGGATTGACATCAGATATTTGAACTAAAGGAGAGTCGAGGGGTATGGGGAGAGTACAGAATAGCACCTCTGATGCCAAGATTGAACGGCACAGCATACTTGAGGGCAGATTAACCCACTCCTGATCCTGTGTTTTATATTCTTATTAAAGGTCTTCTAATCAATGCCACTTCTGAAAGATGGCACCTCTGACATGCAGCATTCCCTCTGCATTGCCCTTGTGTTAGCACACTGAGGCTTGAACCCAAGCCTTTTGACTCAGAGATGTGGGTCTAGTGACACACAATAGATTCAGTGCCTGGTCACACAATGCTCCTTGGAGGCCTTTTATAAGGTGGTGAAAACTGAAAGTCGGTCAGAGGCTTGTATGTGACACACTGAGCCATCAAAGCGTGGCTTAACTGCCACCTCCACTGAAGTAGCTGAACTCAACCAGTATTCTGTGCCTAGCAACTCCAGAGTTTCCTCTCCAGTTGCTGTTCTCATAGCCCTGTAGGGGCACAGGCTAAGATGGCTTTGAATTCTGCTGGAGAGCTCCACACTATTCAAAATCAATGAAGCATGATTTCAAAATCATGAAAGGGCAGGCATGGTAGTGTAGCGGTTAGCGTAACACTATTACAGTGCCAGCGACTCAGGTTCAATTCTGGCCGCTGTCTGTAAGGAGTTTGTATGTTCTCCCCGTGGGTTTCCTCCGGGTGCTCCGGTTTCTTCCCACATTCCGAAGACGTACGGGTTAGGAAGTTGTGGGCATGCTATGTTGACGCCGGAAGAGTGGTGACATTTGCAGGCTGCCCCCAGAACACTCTATGCAAAAGATGCATTTCACTGTGTGTTTCGACGTACATGTGACTAATAAAGATCTTATCTTAAAATCCCGAGATTTAGCCCCACACACGAATGCTGATTGTAGAACTGTGGGTTGTGGTCACCTGACCCCCAATGTGACTTAAGGTCTTCTTAACATTGGAACTAAAATCTAATCTAATACCACTCAAGAGCTGTATTGTTCGAGTCTCAAATATCCTGGAAAACATCTTGGACCATTTACTGTGTAAAAGGTTCTTTATAAATGCAAACAATTACTGCATTGTGAATTTGGAGCCCAATTTGGTCTCTTACAACTGACTTCTTTTGCTCAATGGAACAGTGAGACTTGTGAGTCAGCAGAGATAAAAGTTAAGAACTAACGCTTGGCTTTAGTTCTTTGATATCTACCTATGTCACTGTTCTCCAAGGACTGATCTTCTTCAGAAACTTTCAGGAAAACCTCCTCTAGTGTGGTGTCCATCAGACCAAAACTGGTCAAATTCAGGTCTTCCAGGTTCAGATCCAGGGCCTGCAATGTAAAACAACATCAATTCATTCAACTTGGTCTCACAACTCCTACATTCTTTCACCAACATTCTCACCGTTGACCAGATATCCTTGTTTACACCTTATACCCATGGTCACCCTGATTTTACCCTATCAGAGACATCCTCCCTCCCCCACAGCTTACCAAGCGTCTTTCCTCTCCTTCCCAGTTCTCATGCAGAGCTTTCAACCTGAAATGTTGACTCTATTTTTCTTCTCACATATGTGGCCTGAATCTGTTGAGTATTTCCAGCATTTTCTGTTGTTATTTAGAACCATAGAACAATACAGCACAATACAGGCCCTTCGGCCCACCATGTTGTGCCGACCTTCTAACCACACCTAAGACTATCTAACCCCTTCCTCCCATATATCCCCCTATTTTAAATTCCTCCATATGCTTATCTAACAATCTCTTGAACTTAACCAACGTACCTGCCTCCACCACCACCCCAGGCAGCGCATTCCATGCCCCAACCACTCTCTGGGTGAAAAACCTCCATTTGACATCTCCCTTGAACTTCCCACCCATTACCTTAAAGCCATGCCCTCTTGTATTGAGCATTGGTGCCCTGGAAAGAGGTGCTGGCTGTCTACTCTATCTACTCCTCTTAATATTTTGTATACCTCTATCATGTCTCCCCTCATCATCCTCCTCGCCAATGAGTAAAGCCCTAGCTCCTTTAGTCTCTCCTCATAATCCATACTCTCTAATCCAGGCAGGATCCTGGTAAATCTCCTTTGCACCCTTTCCAACTCTTCCACATCCTTCCTATAATGAGGCAACCAGAATTGGACACAGTATTCCTAGTGTGGTCTAACCAGAGTTTTGTAAAGCTGCATTATTACTTCGCGGCTCTTAAACTCGATCCCACGACTTATGAAAGCTAACATCCCATAAGCTTTCTTAACTACCCTATCCACCTGTGAGGGGACTTTGAACCCCCAGATCCCTCTGCTCCTCCAAAATCCTACCATTAACCTTGTACTCTGCCTTGGAGTTAGTCCTTCTAAAGTGTACCACATCACACTTCTCCGGATTGAACTCCATCTGCCACTTCTCAGCCCAGTTCTGCATCCTATCAATATCCCTCCGTAAGCTTCGACAGCCCTCCACACTATCCACAACACCACTGATCTTTGTGTCGTCTGCAAACTTGCTAATCCACCCTTCCACCCCCTCATCTAAGTCATTAATAAATATCACAAAAAGTAGAGGTCCCAGAACCGATCCCTGTGGGACATCACTAGTCACAGCCCTCCAATCTGAATGCACTCCCTCCACCACAACCCTCTGCTTTCTACAGGCAAGTCAATTCTGAATCCACACGGCCAAGCCCCCCTGGATCCCTTGGGCTCTGACCTTCTGAAGAAGCCTACCATGTGGAACATTGTCAAACGCCTTATGAAAATCCACGTAGACCACATCTACTGCACTACCCTCATCAATCTTCCTGGTCACTTCCTCAAAGAACCCTATCAGGCTTGTGAGGCAAGATCTTCCCTTCACAAAGCCATGCTGGCTGTCCCTAATTAGTCCATGTTTCTCTAAATGCTCACAGATCCTATCTCTTAGAATCCTTTCTAACAGCTTACCCACCACAGACGTAAGGCTCACTGGTCTGTAATTCCCTGGACTATCCCTACTACCTTTTTTGAATAAGGGGACATCATTTACCATCCTCCAGTCCTCTGGTACCATTCCCATTCACTCTCCACAGCCTCACTATGACTTCCTTTAATGCAGTTCTTCAATCCGAATGCTGCTGCCAGCAAGGTGCTGCATCTGATCACTCCTTGCATTGTGTAAGTTTGCTTCAGGGCCACGAGGATGTTGAGACATGGGTACGTGCACATTTGGATTCATTTTGTTAATTTTTTTCTTCTATCCTTAACCATCCACATGTGGACCACTTTACATCTCTGTCTTGTGATGTGACTTAGGCTTGGCTAGGGCAACATTAGATTTGAAGTCCAAGGGATGGAAGAGCTCAGCATTCTATCAAAACCAGCTTGTATCACTGCACTGGGTCAGATAACCCACAGCCCTTGAACAGCGCAGCACAGCAGACTGCAGATTTCAGCAAACATGCTTAAAACTATAACATTGTCTATTAACAAAAGAGTTATTATGCATTGATTCAATATACAAGTTAAATATTTTCCAGCTTTAAGTTTTAACTTGGAAAATTAATAAAAACACCATTAGTTTTTCAGGGACAATCACAATGGTCGATCTCTCTGATAGTTTTGACAGCTAGTGGAGTCTAGGGCCAAGGCTTCGCTGGTTGTCAGCGCATTTCTATCAACCACTTACAGCTGAAGGGTCCTGTTCTAAGCTGGGCCTCACTGATAATGTCAGAGGCAGCTTTGTGGACCAAGATGCTGCTGGAAGATCTACTCCAAGTAAGTGCAGATATTGCAAGCAATGGAGCAAAGAGTGTGGGCAGCCTGTCACCCCTCAACATTTCCCAGGTTATTGAGTACATTGAGAACATCAATGTTTCCTCACAGGTATACAAAATGTGTGTGCATTTAACACTATCCCCATCAAAATGGGTCAAATTTAAATTCCTATGGATGTTATATGCAATAAATTGAGTGCATAAAGTCAATTCCAGTTAATCAAGGCAATCTGGACTGACATTGCAAGGGAATTATATGGTCAGTCAAACAATCTGCTGGAGGAAGTGAGCGGGTCAAGGAGCATCTGTGGGAGAAAAGAAATTGTTGGCATTTCGGATCGAAACCCTGCATCAGGACTGTTGACATTTTGGATCGAAACCCTGCATCAGGAACCTATGGTAAAATGGTTGAGGATCATGATATCACCAGATGCAGCTATTAAGAAACTCAATTTCTGTATTTCAATATCAGAATCGACATTTAGAACATAGAACAGTACAGCACAGAACAGGCCCTTCAGCCCACAATGTTGTGCCGACATAGCTATTCCCTCCTACCTACAGAATGCCCATATCCCTCCATTTTCCTCTCATTCATGGGCCCATCCAAGCCCCTCTTAAAAGGCCCCAATGAATTTGCCTCCACCACCCTCTCAGGCAACACATTCCAGACATCCACCACTCTCTCAGTAAAAAAACGTACCCTTCATGTCTGTTCTGAACCTACCCCTCTCACCTTAAATGCATGCCCTCTGGTACTGGATCGCTCAATAATGGGAAAAAGATATTGCTTGTCCACCCTATCTATGCCCCTCATAATTTTATACACTTCCAACAGATCACCCCTCAGCCTCCGCCGCTCCAGAGAGAAGAGTCCAAGTTTGTCCAGCCTCCCCTTATAGCACATGACCTCTAATCCAGGCAGCATCCTGGTAAACCTCCTCTGCATCCTCTCTAAAGCCCCGACATCCTTCCTATAGTGAGGTGACCAGAATAACACGCAATACTCTAAATGCGGCCTAACCAGAGTTCTATAGAGATGTATCGTAACTTCTTGACCCCTGTACTCAATACCCCAATTAATAAATGCAAGCATTCCATAAGCCTTCTTAACCACCCTGTCTACCTGTGTAGCCACTTCCAATGAGTCATGGACTTGCACCCAAGGTCTCTCTGCTCTTCAACACTGTTGAGGGTCTTGCCATTGCAGGAAACAAGCCGAAAGTAGGAAAGTGAGCTCAGGAAGCTGCTAAGCATCAGTCTATAGCAATTTAAAATTAAGGCGCTCTAACTGCAAGAAGCCTGTAACATGCATTTGCAGACAGACAGGGGGAGACATTCCTTCCATCAATTCAGAAAGGAGTTGATTGCAAATCCCTCAAAGGTCACAAAATAAGTTCTTGATCCTCGTGAGACTTGTCCCTGACATCCTCCTATTCGGAATGATATTATTTATCAGCATACAAATCTAATAGGTGGGAGTCTCTGCATCAAGACTGCCCCAAAGCACCATGAATGAAGAATTGTGATTCCTGACTGCAGCCATTCAACATCCTGAGAAAGGTTAATAAAAGAGAAAAATCCTAGGCACAACAGGGAAACTGTAATTGAAGAAAGCCCATTAAGTTTTATTTAGAAATGTTATTTCATTATAAGGATCCAACAATATAAGAGACCCTTACCTGGAAAAGTCTCTCAAAGCATCCCTTTTTCACAGCTTCTGACGGCAGAATGTAAGATATCTCTGTGTTCGTATCTGAGACCAGTATGGTGGACACCACATACTTTTTAATAAACTGAGTGACCTTGGATTCCAAGCAGGCAGAACGTAATGAAGGGCTGAGTTCCTGTCCTGAATCTACAAGATACATAATGCAAAAGACATTCAATATATTGCAAGCCTTAGGCTCGTATAACACGCCTAGCATACAGTGGATGTTAGCTGTAATTGACATTCTTATTTCTTGAACATTTTCTCCACAATATTTTGTTGACGATGACCACATTGTAATAAAAAAGTACAAAGTTATCAATCCCAGTAACTCAATGAACCATCTAATCACAAATTTTAAAAAGTTATCGATGAAACTTTCAACGTAGAATATTCATCCAAGGGTAGAAGTGAAGGATGTTGAGTTTCTATTTGTTCTGGTGGTCAGCCTAATCACGCTGTTCTATCCCTGTTGATAAGCTGGGTAAACCTGGTCCGAAACTCCCTCAGACAGGCAGTGCTAACACTTGTCAATAGGAATTGCTTATCATCTTGAAGGCAGTGCTCCAGAGGAAAAAGTACATCTCCACTGATGCATCTTCTCTGAAGCCTTACATGCAAGTATCTCTGCAGAGTCTGAAAATGGAGGGTCACAGTCTAGATATGGACGTACATCAGTGACTAACTCTCCATCTCAATCAAGAGATGTAGAGTCCCAGTGCTTCCTCTTGCCCTAAAGGAGTTTATTCTGGGAGTTTAATAACTGCAGATGCTGGAAATCTGAAATAAAAACATAAAATGCTGGAAATGCTCAGCAGGTCAGGCAGCATCTAAGGAAAGAGAAAAAGAGTTAATGTTTCAATTACAAATGTCAAAGATCCTTCTTCAGAACTAGAAACAGAGAAAACAAGTTAGCTTTAAGTTGCAGAGAGGATGGGGTGGGATCGATAGGATAAGAGGAATGTGTAAGGTAGGGTGAAGTCAGGTTTATCATGGGGATATGATGAAGTCACCAATCTGATAGCTGAGTTAGGGAAGTTAGAAAGAGAGTGAAAGAAAGAAAGATACTGAGGTGGAATGAATGAGAGAGAGAGACAGAGAGAGAGAAAGAATCAGAGCGAGGGAGAGTGGGGTAAGGGAGAGAACGCGGAGGGGAGAAATGGCAAAGAATGATCTGTTGATTGCAGAGGCTGGTTTCTTCTGAATCCCAATGACAAAAGCAAGAGGTGGAGCAACTATGACCAACTGGCACCACAGTGACAGGGCCACCAGCTGGTTTACAACCTGTAGGACATCACGACATGGCCCTATCCAGTGCCTTAGCCATGTGGTGACTTTAGCCTCCAACATATCCCAGTTTGCTAACCAGGCTTCCTCTATGGGAAGGTGGACTGAGCTCCATGCAAAAAGTCTCATCGCTTCAGGCAGACATTCACTTGCCACTGATCAACCAGGAGTCCAGGACATTTCTCTGAATTGATTGTTGTGGAGGATGTGGTGAAAAATACCTGCGGCATTCACACATCCAGGACACGTTGACAGAATCTGCGACCAAGGGAATAAAGTGCTTCTTGACAACACCCTGAGTGAATTAGTTGTAAATGGACAGTTATGCCCTCTTGTTCTAGACTCTCAGCATGTCTTGTTCACTGCTCACCATCAAATATTTGCTACATCTGTAGGGTCACATAAAGGCCCAGCTCAATAAATTAATTTATCACAATTAGTACAGAGTGACTTTAATCTGATACCCACCTCGATAACCTATGTATGCAAACTGCAAATCAAAGCACTGTTGTCCATACATAGTTCACCATGAAACATTTGACATCTTTTGTCAGAACATAAAGCTATCACATAAATTACTTTCATCCAATCACATAATTTAAAAATATACACAGAGTGGCACCTGTGGTGCCAAATGTCATACAAATCTTTGTGCAAAGATTTGGAAATCAAAATTAAAACATTGCAGATGTTTTTGTCTTTATGTTGATGAAGCAGTTAGTGCTCCCATTGGGAGAATGTAGAACAGACAGATCATGACTTTAATCAGCATTCAAGGACGATGCAGTGCCATGCAGCCATTTTGGAGCACAATGCTCTAGCCAACATTTGCTCTTAATCTCACATAGTTAAATAACTATTTCACAAACAGGGAGAAGCAAATACCTGTGATTGCATAGCAGGATTTGTTTCACTGATTGAATGATTACAAACAAAAATATCACACATTTGCTCACTTTATTGAAAACTTAATTTCAGCACTTCATAACCACCTTGCGTTCTGAAAGTCATGGAGTTATAGAGCAATGCAGCACAGAAACAGGCCCTTTGGCCCACCACGTCCATGCTGACCATCAATTACCTATCTGCACTATCCCATTTACCAGTACTTGATCCACATCCTTTTATGCCCTGGCAATTCAGCGTATCAAGAATACCAAGGATATAATTGCTACAGTGGCAGTAACATAAGTGTACCATCAATGCAGAATCACTGCCAAATATGTGAAGAATTCAGCTACAAACCTGAGTTAGTTTGTGAGTCAGGTTGCTTCTTCACCACGGTCAACTTGTAGCCATCTCCGTAAGTGCTTTTGAGAAACAGAGGTGACCCACAGCACTTCAGCTTTCCGTGCGAAATTATTGCAATGCGATCGCCAAGAAGATCAGCCTCATCCATGTAGTGTGTGGACAGAAGGATTGTCCGGCCTACAATCATTGAAAAAAAGATTCATCTTTATTGATGTATGTCATTAAACAAAGAGCATGCTTCTCAACTCCTGAAAATCAAGTTGTATTAAGAAAGATTATGGTCAACTTAAATCCTAAATGCATTTATATTGTGCCTCTAATGCAGTAAAACATCCAGAGTATTATTAAATGGGATTTGATGCTGAGCCAGTTATTAGAACAAGTGGCCAAATGCTTGTCCAAAGGGCTGGATTTTAAGGAGCATCTTAAATGGAAGAGGTACCTTCTCCCAATAGGGGCGCTACTTCCTTCACCAATATCAAAGTAAAAAAATGCTAGAAATATTTCACATTTCCAACATCTGCAACGTTTTAATTTTCAAAGTCATCTTAATATTTCAGTTTAATAAATACTGCTTCTATTGGTGATTGTAGTCCTTTAACCACACTGCCTCCTCCATACTTTTTCGATGTCAATTAAAACAAAGAAAACTAGAAACATTTTTAGCCTGATGAAGGGTCTCGGCCCGAAACGTCGACTGTTTATTTCCCTCCATGGATGCTGCCTGACCTGCTGAGTTCCTCCTGCACTTTTTGTGTGTTGCTTCAGACTCCAGCATCTGCAGAATCTCTTGTGTCTTAGTAACATTTTTAAATGTGAGATGTTCACCACACAAACACCAGGTCCTGTTCAAAGTTGAGACAAAAGAAACTGCAAATGGTGGAATCTGGAGCAACACACAAAGCACTGGAGGAACTCAGGGGGTCAGGCAGCATCTATGGAGGGAAATGGACAGTCAATCTTTCCAGTCCAAATGAAGGGTCTCGACCCAAAACTTCGACTGTCCGTTTCCCTCCATAGATGCTGCCTGACCTGTTGAGTTCCTCCAGCATTTTGTGTGTTGCTCCTGTTCAAAGTTAGTTAGTGGTTTGATGACCGTGTCAGGGTTGGTCTTTCAGTGAGCACAGTTTTGAAGAAGATTCTTCAACTTGAAGTGTTAACTCAGTTTCTCTTTCCGCAGATGCTGCATGACCCACTGAGTGTTTCTGTTTTTATTCCAGGTCAATGTTCATTCATCACCCTGCAGTTACTGATCTACATAGGTTGCAAGTCCAACAATAGTGTAGCGGTTAGCGTAACGCTTTACAGCGTCAGTGACCCAGGTTCAATTCTGGCTGCTGTCTGTAAGGAGTTTGTACGTTCTCCCCGTGCCTGTGTGGGTTTCCTCTGGGTGCTCCGGTTTCCTCCCACATTCCAAAAGACGTATAGGTTAGGAAGTTGTGGGCATGCTACGTTGGTGCCAGAGGCGTGGCGACACTTGCGGGCTGCCCACAGAACACTCTAGGCAAAAGATGCATTTCACTGTGTGTTTCGATGTACATGTGACTAATAAAGATATCTTGGTATTCTCCTCCTTCATCCATCCTCCACAGTGGCAATGTGAACTATATTTGCTCTTCTCCAATCCTAGCCCTGTGTGTCTCCCCAGTTTTCATCGTATCACTGATGGCACCCATGCCTTCGGTTAACTCAGCCCCAAGCTCCAAAATTTCCTCACTTAAACTTTATTTCTACCTCTTACATTTAAGATGATCCTTAAAGTCTAGGCCTTTGACCAAGCATTTGACCACATGTCTGAATGTCTGGTTCAGCATCAAATCCCATTTAAGAATACTCTGGATGTTTTACTGCATTAAAGGCATAATATTAATGTATACTGTTGTTATTTGACAATGTAGGCATGCTGGTAGATATACCATAGACGTTCACTTTGCAATTCTTTTATGTCATTTTAGCCTATATAACATTTGATTTTATCGACACGATGTTCCATTGATGACTTAGACTTCTCCATCACTTAGCTAGATAACTATATTTCTTCTTGGGAAGTTCCATGACTTGGTTCCACTCTGGTTCTTTAGATTCTGAGGTGACTGATGAGGAGTGTGAGGTAGAGGTGCCTGATAGGGCAGTTAAGTAAGGAGTTTATGAGGTGGTGCACTCCTTACACCATTTGTGCAGGGCTTCTATGTGCTTCTGATCCATGGGCTTGAAGTTCTCATCCTGAATGCTCCTTCACCAAGGTCAGGGGCTCCTGAAACAGGCACTCCATTCTGACTTCCATCACAGGAAGAGAGAACAAAAGGTTCAAATATGTTCTCCAAACCACCTTATGAATGCAACATTTCCCATTTGACGCTTGGGGGAAAAAATACCAGCCACAAATATCTTAGCCCACTGTCATATTCCAAAACATTAACATACCTTGTTTGTATTTCAGAATTAGGTCCCAGATAGCACGGCGAGCGTATGGATCTACTCCTGCCGTTGGTTCATCTAAAATAACGGCTTTGGATCCCCCAACAAATGCAATGGCAACAGACAATTTGCGTTTCATTCCCCCAGATAACGTCTGCACCAGAGAGTGCCGCTTATTAGACAATTCCAAATCTTCAATCATCCTAAACAGAAACAAGAAAGTAGGAACTGCCAAAAACTGGATCTAGAAAAGCATGCACTGATTTTATTCTTTCATCTTAAGATACGAAAACACAAGAAAATTCAGCACCATAGATAAAAATGTTATGTACTATAGATACCGAAATATGAAAAAAAATAGAATATGATAGCAATGCCTAGTAGTTCAGACAGCATCTGTGGAGAGAAAAAGTGTGTTATAGTTTCAGACTTAATTACATTAGAAATAGGAGTAGATTAGGCCCAATCGATCCCTGGGCCTGCCCTGCCATTCAGTAAGATTGTGGCTGGTCTAATCTCGGCCTCAACACAACTTTGTTGCTCTCTACCCAAACGGTTTGACTCCCTTGTGGTTTGAAATGTTTGTCAGTCTTAGCCTTGATGCCAACCTCCATAACACTCTTGGTTAGAGAAGATTCACAAACTTCAAGATGTAATTCCTTCTCACATCTGTCTGAAATGTGCAAATGCTTCTTCTGTTACCTTCCAACAGAACTACTTGAGTTTCTCTCTCTAAATGCTACCTGATCTACTGACCATTTTCCAACATTTTCTTATTTTATTGCATCAGAGATTGTATCCCATACAAAAAATGGCAACAGTTGATGGGTGATTGAGTTGAGACAGAACTGGGAAAGAAAGAGAAAAAAATGTTTTAAGTTGCGGAGAAGGTGAGGGGAGGGATGAATAAGACAAAGGGAACAGATATGTTGAGGACCACAGTCGGAGGCGGGCATGAGGCAGTTAGTGGGTAACAAAGGAAGTAATATGTTGCAAACAGTAGGGTTGTGTGCTAATGGAGAAGGACAAAATAAAAAAGAGTGAGCCAATATCATAGGTGGACGACTTACAGCAAAAAACAGCCCATTCTGACACAGAGAGAGAGGACTAGTTATTGGAAGTTGGAGAATCTGAGATTGAGTTTTAAAAGACTACAACATGCCCAGATTAGAGCTGAGGTGCTGTCCTCAAGCTTGTGTTGCGCCTCGCTACAGCTAAATATGGTTGGACCACAACTGATTGGCAAAAGTGAAATTTACCATACTGTTCGTGCAGAATGCCACACACAAGTGGAACTGAATTGACCAAAGGTGGCTTCAGCAAGCTTTACTAGATTACAATTATGATGGGCACTGGGTTGAATAAAGGCATGAACTGCGTGAAGTTCCTTTGTTGATTATTCTTTTGCACAACAAAGTAGTCTATCACTGAAGAGCTTGCTCAAGTGGATTCCATGTTGATTTAAGTTACTGGTTTGAAAATTGAGGTTATTAGGTAATTAAGAGTTAGAGAAACAATCTTCTTTGCCTTTTCTTTCCCAAAATGGCATGATAAGTGACGACCCCAAAGGAATTCAGCTTAACTAGGCAGAGAATCAAATGGCAACTCAAAGTGTAATTATCCATTTGAGGAGATCTTAGCAAGAAATGGAAATAAAGGTTTGCATATTGCTACAATATGAGTCCAGCAGAGCAAATTGTCCAACATATGAACAGTAGATAAAGGGAATCTGTTATAATTTAGAGAACAAAACATGCTTGGGTTGAATGGTGGTGAAACTGGCACAAGGCCTACAGTGAAATTTGATTCATTACCTACATTCCTAGCTGTAGACTTACACTGGGAAAAAGGGGCTACAGATACACGGTAGGGGCGTGGGAGCAATTGAATAGCCCAATTATAAAGCTGGCACAAACTCAATGGGTTGAATGCCTTACTGTTCTGTGAGAAAGCAATTGAATAGGCTTAGGTTCTGACAATGTAAATTGTAAATACTCTATGGGGTGAGCAGTCTGGTTCCAATTCCACAATTTTCCCATACTACTACTTTATCTTATCTTATCATTGAGGCAACTTCTCTTTCTCCCCCCTCCAGTTAGAAGCATAATCTGCTTTGAATTGCTACATTAACCTATTTGGTCTCACCCTATCACAGATATTCCCTTACCTTATCTGCAAGTGAAAACTAACTTGTTTTCTCTCCCAGTTCTAATGAAGGGTCTTCAACCTGAAACATTAACTCTATTTCTCTTTCTACAGACATTGTTCTGATCTGCTGAGTGTTTCCTGCATTTTCATTTCTGATTTCCAGTAACTACAGTTTGTTCTTTTTATTTTAATGTTCTCTTCTCCCCTCCCCTGACTTACTGCAATTAAGTCCTGCCCAATGGTTCACCAGTTTAGATGTAGTAAGTGTCAGATGCAAGCAGAAACCCATTGGGTGATTTTAGATTCAACAGTAACAACGAGACTTACTTGTCCATTTCTTTACGGATCTCATCCTCAGCCATTCCCTTCAAGCGCGAGTAAAACCAGAGGTGCTCCTCCACAGTCAGTTTGTCAAAGAGCACATTGTGCTGTGGACACATGCCTAGGTTTTTCCGGATTTCATCCATTTCTGTTCGAATGTCATGCCCATAAATTGTGGCTGAGCCAGCAGTGGGTGGGAACAGTCCCGTCAGAATGGACCTGGGAAATGGTAACACACAAAGTTGAGACACAAGAGACATAAAACACATAACACACAAGAAACAACACACATAAAGTTGTTCAATGTTAATATCACCGGAGTTCTACACTTATGCTTGCAATACATGTTCTGCTTAATACATCTGACTTCCAGGTTATTGTCTCTTAGCCTATTGCTGCAACAAATCTGAAACCAAAAGCAAAACTCATCCACCAACTGATACAAGTTTCTTAAAATAATCAAAGATTTAAAATTGTCCAACTGCAATGCCTGTAAACAACCTTTTCCAACCTAATTTTGATTCATTTGGAAATGATGCCTCAGTCATCGTGGAGCAATTTCAGCTGAAAACTTTTACAACTGCAATATTTTGCTGTCCTTTTAGAAAATAAACAGGGAAGACCTTTCTAGCTTGAAACTTACATTGTTGTGGTTTTTCCAGCGCCATTGTGCCCCAGGAACGACACCACCTGGTTCTCATGCAAGTTCAGGCTGAGCTTGTTCAAAGCCAACTTTTTTCCTGTCTTGTAGACTTTGGTCAGCTTATCAATGCACACGACCAAAGGCAAATGACTTGGTTCCTCTTCTATCCCCCGAGTCTCTTCTGTGAGGAGATTGGACAATAAGTTACCAATATGCAAGTACAACATGGAGTGATACTCTTTCCAAGATACCAACTGAGGATGGGCAGACAATAAATTTCATGATTACTTTCCAATCAATAGTCTCTTATAAGTGGCCATATGTCAACCAACATCATTTACCAAGACTACCATTGCCAGACAAAAGAAATAAACAACAAAATATCATATGATTAAAAGATCTAAACAGCAGATTCAGTAAGACTAGAACAGATTATAAACTCATATTGAGCGTCAAATGAAGAGCTACAGAGTCATAGAGATACAAGACAAGGAAACAGGCCCTTCAGTCCACCTGAGTCCATGCTGACCAGCTATTCACACTAACCCTACATTAATCCCATTTTATTCTCCCCACATTCTCATCAACTCCCCCCCCCCCAGATTCTACCACTCACCTATACATCAAGGGCAATTTACAGTGGCCAACTAACCTCCCAACCTGCATAGCTTTGAGATTTGGGAGGAAACCAGAGCACCCAGAGGAAACCCATAAGGTCGGAGGGAGAATATACAAACTTCATGCAGATTGCACCCAAGATCAGGATTGAACCTGGGTCTCTGGTGCAGTGAGGCAGCAGCTTGAAGTGCTTTGAGACTTTCAATGAGGTAAATATCTTTCTTGCACTTTCCTCTATCCCAAGGTTTATTTTTTTATATATATTATTCTTATACCACCAGATATATAAATCCAGATATATGTGTTCTCTCTTGACCCTCCTCTCCCCAGACTCTTCTCTACCCATTCTAACTCTTTCTCTGGCTCTCCCACCCCAAAATCCTGTCACTGCAACAAAATCCACCCCCAGATTCTTTCTCTATCCCTCACCCCTCCCCTCTCTATTCCCCCTCTCCCAAGATACTCTCTCTGTAATCACTCCTGGATCCTCTATGTACCCTCTCCCCCTAGATCCCCTCTCTATACCCATCCCAGCATCTCAACTCCTATGATTTTCTCTGTTTCCTAGGAACACTACAATACTGGCTTAATATCATTTCAAGTATGGTAACATTGCCAGCTCTCCATCTCTTTCTCCTTGACAGCATACACCCTGTCCAAATTGGATTGATTTTTAATAGTATTTGAGGCACCCAGCTTTGGAGACTCACTCAAATAGAAACCTTCTCCCTTATACCTACCCTGTACAATCCACTCAGAATTCCAAAGACCTCTATTAGATCACCTCCATTTTTTTTTCCTTTCCCACACAATAACGTCCCAATCGGTCACCCTTCTTTGCACATTTCTATTGCCTCTGGTACAATATCTACTGTATTCCGATAAATTACTTAGGATCTCCTTCCCACCAAATCCCTGTTGAAACTCAGTTCTGCAAATTCTCCAAGCTCCGGGTTGAAATACCAATTTCTCCTGCTATAATAAGCCACAAGGAACAACAGCTTATCACGTTCCAACAGTGAAACATTTCAGCAAATAGAGATAGATGTGTTACCCAATCGTCTGCTTTCCATTGCACAGGCCTGGTCATCCTCCATGATACTGAGCCTGCTGCTTCTGGCCCAAGGCCAGGACCATTCCCACGTTTCAATCCGTCCATTCCCCAACCAATAGGATTTCTGGAATGGGAAGTACCACGGTCGGGGGAGTCCGTACATCCCTGGGTACAAAGGAGGGAATAGAGTGATTAGTTACATGTCTCATGTCCTTAGCATTTCTCAGACTAAGAACTGCGATTGTTTCTTAATTAAGTATTGCAGCTAATATGTAATCAACAGGAATTCCCTAAACAATGTTAATGTTGGCTAGATCTCCAGTCGAATTCTGAGCTTTTTTTACAGCCTTATAAGCAGTCAGAGGGATCTCAGTTCAATCTGGAAGGCAGTATACTCAAGTATCAGTATAGGATATGTGCTCCAGCCAGTGGTGAGGCTGGCACCCCAGCAGGTGTGGTTCCACTTAGACAAAAGGACGTAAATCATTTCCTTCACAGCTTTCAAAGACAGTAAATGAATATTAATAATATATTCATCGAGTACAGCCAACTCTAAATCATTGTACAGTAACTTCCAAAACAATATTATGTCAGGATGTGAACAATCCATGGTGCAGAGTGCACTGGCTGATTGGCCTCACATTGACAATGCGGTAACAGGCTCAAAATAATAAAACTTCTCAATAGCTGCAGTGAACATTATTGAAAATAACGACAGACATCACTGAATGATTGTCAGGTGATGATCAGATCAGGAAGTCCAGGCAACTAATATAAATTATTTTAAAACAGTGATAGAAAGTTCACTGATTCCCAATGGCTGAATTGGCTACTCTGGTTCCTCCCATGCGGGTTGGTAGGTTAATTGGCCACTGTAAGTTGTCCCTTGTATATAGTTGAATGACCTTGGTGGAGTTGATGGGAACGTGTGGAGAACAGTGGAGGGAATAAGATTGTGTTGTGAGCCGATATGGACTTAGTGCCTCATTATAGGAAGGATGTGGAAGCGTTGGAAAGGGTGCAGAGGAGATTTACCAGGATGCTGCCTGGTTTAGAGAGTATGCATTATGAGGAGAGACTAAGGGAGCTAGGGCTTTACTCTTTGGAGAGAAGGAGGATGAGAGGAGACATGATAGAGGTGTACAAAATATTAAAAGGAATAGACAGAGTAGACAGCCAGTGTCTCTTTCCCAGGGTACCAATGCTCAATACGAGAGGGCATGGCTTTAATGTAATGGGTCGGAAATTCAAGGAAGCTATCAGAGGAAGGTTTTTTCACTCAGAGAGTGGTTGGGGCATGGAATGCGCTGCCTGGGGCGGTGGTGGAGGCAGGTACATTGGTCAAATTCAAGAGATTACTAGATAAGCATATGGAGGAATTTAAAATAGATGGATATGTGGGAGGAAGGGGTTAGATAGTATTAGGCGAGGTTTAAAGGTCAGCACAACATTGTGGGCCAAAGGGCCTGTATTGTGCTGTACTGTTCTATGTTCTAGTGGGCCAAATATGGGAAATGCGATACTATGCCGAATTCATGAAAGACATTGCACATTAAATCTTCAGTTTGGCTTTGGCTGAAATCAATCAATCAATCAATCAACAAACAAACAAACAAACAAACAAACAAGCAAGCAAGCAAGCAAGCAAGCAAGCAAGCAGACAGATAAATAAATAAATCATCTTGAGGATGGAACCTAGGCCGGCATTCTGGTGAACCACCGAAGTGTGCCAACTGAGAAAGATGCATTCTTTTTCAGGTGATACTAAACCAAAGGCACACTATTTGGTTCAGGTGGATTCAAGCTATTTTGAGGCTCTGTTCTGAAGAACAGCTGGTTCAACCTAGCGCTTTGGCTGATAATTATCATGCATTTGCCAAAAGACAATTTGGACCCAGCCAGCTACAGGGGCTCCCCCATCGCAGTGCCCATCTGTCCAGATTTATCCTTTGTGGATACAGAGTGCCAGATGAGATGTGTTCAGCAAGCTGGAGCAGGCACCAAGTGGAGACGGCCTCTGGTGCAGTACTGCAGACGCCCTCCCCAAAGAACCACCTGACAGCTTGCTTATTTTGTCAGAGGCATTTAAATAGAGTTCAATTGTTAAAGTTTTTCAAAAGTTGAATTGAAAATACTTTGACATGCCAACAGGTAATTCAAGACATTAAAATAAAGTGAAATAACTTGAACACTTAACATTAGAGTCAGCAACTCCACTGAAGTAAATGATGTTAACATTTATATGCCAGCCAACCCTGGCACAAAATTGTGCGGTTGGATATGGAGTGCACCAGCCCCTGTCCTCAGCATGTCAATGCTCCATTGCTGGGCTTAATGGTGAATGCAGCAGCAAGTTGGGAGGTCAGATGTGCCTCCAATTTGCTTTGCACTTCAGAGTTTGATTGAACTGCACAAGTCAGTTCGATTCAGACTATTACGGGCAGCACAGCTAATAGATCTGCTGCCTCGTGGCTCCAACACCCCAACTTCAATCCCATCTCCTGTGCTGTCTGTGTGGAGGTTGCACCTTCTCCCTGGGATGGCATGGGTTTCCCTGGGTACTCCAGTTTCCTCCCACGTCCCAAAGACATGTGGGTCAGTAGGTTAATTGTTCGCTGTTAATTGCCCCTGGTGTGTCAGTGAGTCATAGAATCTATGAGTTATTGATGGTAATGTGGGAGAGATTGGGTTGCAGATTAAATTAATGGGGAAATGGGATTGCTCTGTGAGCTGGCAGAGACCTGATGGACTGAAATGGATTCCTTCTATGTCACAAGAAATGTAAAATATTTTGCTGTTTGTGAGAGCTTTATGGCTCATAAAATAGCTGATGCAATTCCTGTATTGTAATAGTGACAAGATTGCAAGTGTTGGAGTACAGTCAGAACAGAGGGTTAACACAAGCAACTTTCAGAAACTTCAGGATTTCCACACTTATATGAATGGCCCTCATGTGTTTCAGATTGTCAATCTGGACCTGCCTACAAAGAAATCATCAACCACTGATCTAGCCCAATGAACTTTTTAGAACTTAAACACCTAATTTAGACCAAATGTCTAAACTCAAAAAATATCAACACCATCAACACTTTCTGTTCAGGAAAACACAAAGAAAACCAAAATCGTTAGCAAAGCATTGCATTTGGTTTATAGGGCAGGTAAATAGAGGTTGGTCAAAAAAAAATGTTTCAGGAGCTCTTTAAAGGAGAAAAGAGAGGTAGAAATGTTTACAGATGCACTTCCAGTGCTAAATGCGTGGACAATAACAGCGCAAGAATTAAAAATCAGGGATATTCATGGTGGTGGAATTGGAGGAGGTTACAGAGATTGGGAGTGATATGATGTGAAAACAATGATGAAAATTGTGAAGCTGAGGCATGGTGGGGCCAGGAGCCAATTTATGTCACCAAGCACAAGACTAAATGCCAGTTAAGGTGAAAGCAGCAGCAATTTGGATAGGCACGGTAGCGTAGTGGTTAGCATAACGCTATTACAGCGCCAGAGACCCGGGTTCAATTCCGGCCGCTGTCTGTAAGGAGTTTGTACGTTCTCCCCGGGTCTGCGTGGGTTTCCTCCGGGTGCTCCAGCTTCCTCCCACATTCCAAAGACGTACAGCTTAGGAAGTTGTGGGCATGCTATGTTGGCGCCAGAAGTGTAGCGACACTTGCGGGCTGTTCAGGCTGCCCCCAGAACACTATGCAAAAAAATGCATTTCATTGTGTTTCGATGTACGTGTGACTAATAAAGATATCTTATCTTACATATTTAGGGTGGAAGATGAAGACGAGTATGGAAGTATTGGAATAGTCAATAGTGTTAATAACAACAGCGCAAATGAGGGTATTAACAGAAGATGAAATGTAAGGTCAGAGTCGGGCAACACTGCCAGTCAAAGTTTTGCAACTGATTCTCACCTTTAAGCCTCAGCAGCATTCTGTCAAATTTGTGCTATGACTGCCCCATCCAATCCTCCCCCACCACCCTCACTTGCTGGGCCAATTTGTTTTTTTCCCCTAAGGTTTACTGCCCTTTTCTGAATGTTTGTACAAGAAGTCCCCGACTTACGAACGTCCGTACTTATGAACCGACCTTCGTGGTCCCCAGGCCAAGTGAGCATGTGCGGCCACAATCCCCGGCCCAAATGTGCACGCGCAGCCACGATCCCCAGGCCAAGTGCGCATGCGCGGACACTGTTCCGAGTTACACACAAAATTGGGTTACGAACAGTCTCAAAAACGGAACCTGTTCATAACCCGGGGACTCCCTGTACTTCAGTATCTGACAAGGGTCTATCTGACCAAAAACCCCTCTTTCTTTTACATTGCAATCCTCAAAGAACTGGGTCCCGAGAGAAACAGTTTTTATCCAACAAAAAAAATGAAATAGTGCTTCACTAAACTAAAATCAGGAAATAAATCCCATGATCAATCTTAAGTGGAACTTAATCCAGTTGTTCCTAAGTGCTGGGGCTTGTTCCTAAGTGCTGGGGCTTGTTAATGAAAAGATGATCAAGGTATATAGAATCTGAAGAAGGAAACAGAGGAAATGAACCTAGAGAGGCAGTAACAGAAAGGCAGGGTCTGGACACATGCAGAATAAACCAAGGTCAATACAATTGATGCAGATATTTGTAACTGAAAATTCATAAATACAAGAGTTAAGTTATTAAAGTCAAATGTAGTCATGGATATTTCAGTGCACAAAGACAAGAATGCTTCCAAGTATATTAAGGAGAAATGCAAGTTTGTCACAGTTCATGCATCTGAGCAGCAAGGATCTAATAAGCAGCGAATGGAAAGAGTTAAGTGACAGAGGCAGTACCACCTGGATGAACAGCTTCGATGTACCATGTTAGCACCCCATAGACAGTGGCGTCAACAATCAACATGACCATGGAGAGCAGCAGGTTGAAGTCATCTCCTTCTACTGGCGACTGGTTGAAGGTATGCCATTGAATTCCAACTCCTGCCACCTCATAGAGAGCAAAATACTTCGAGCCAAGGCCAAATGCAGTTGTGGACATGAGTGACTGAAAGTACAAAATGCAACTTTAATACTCAATACTTTTTTTGGATCATTAAGATGTTGAATTACACCTGTGTGCATATCTACATATAAAATATTTAAATACACATACTACCACCTATGATTGATCTATAAATGATCCTGTAAATCTTCTGCAAATTGTAAAGGTTATTTCTAAGGGAGCGTGCTTAATGCTTATTAGGTGGTTTGGAAAAAGGTTTGTTTTATCCTGTGAGATGCTTGTTGGATCTATGTGCATTGCAGTGCGTTTTCTCAAAGTCAGTCTGCATTTAAGTGTTAAGTTTGTCTAGAACAGGATCCAACCTTATAAGAAATCTCTGTTGCATTTAGCTCTGCACTGATCAGAGTAACATACTGTATTTACTCATTTTCAACATATTTTTAAAGCAGGTCTAGGCTTTTGGACAATGACCTTCATATTCTCTGCCAGGATTTGGGAACCCAGTTGAACAAATAAAAATGGATATGAACTGTAAAAAGGTTGATCTTACAATAAATTCCTTGTGGAATTCCTCTCCTAGGCTCTTTTTACAGTCCTTGCTTTTTCAGGAACATCATAATAATGGATTTAGATACATCCCTGTGCAAGGAGAAACTGGTTCCAGTACATTAAGGAGAATGATAAGTTTGTTGCAGTTCATGCACCTGAGTAGCATTGAAGCTAATGAAGCATCGAAGCTAATATGCAATGGAATGAAAAATATAAGTGTCATTAAATTTGAATTCAGCTTATAGCACACCATAAGATTTAATGTTGACGTATCAATCAGAAGCAAATTTTTAATGACTACTTTATGGCATGATATGAAGGCCCTGCTGAGGGTGATTAGTTGGAACTTGATGTTGAACCAGTGTCTCCATACTACTAACAACCCTATACACTGTTTCTTCCAAACCCCAGCCATTGTACAGCTTTTGTATCCTCTGAATAAATGCTCACCTGAATCTTGTAACCTCGCACTTCCCTTGGAAAACTCTATTTGATTCTGCTATTAGCAACATATAACACAGACCAAAGAAAACATAATCTGCTTCGAATTGCCACATTAGCACATCTAGTTTCACTCCGTCAGTGATATTCCTTTTGTTCTACCCATCCCCCTCCCCCCTTTTCCTTTCAAACCTGAATTATTCTCTATCTTTCCCAGTTCTGATGAGAGGTCTTGGATCTGAAACATTAATTACCTTTCATTTTCCACAGATGCTTCCTGATCTGCTGGGTATTTCTAGCAGCTTCTGTTTTTATCTCCATTTGATTTTGCTTTTCTGTATAATGCTAGAAATAAACTCTGTGTTTGTTGAAGGAGGAACATACAGACGTTGAACTGAATCTGGTCTTTCATTCAGTCATCGTGGATATCTCTATCTCACCCAGGCCAATATGGATGTCAGACATCCCCCAAGAGAAGGGTAAAATTGGAAAGCGTCACCTCAGTTATACTCACACACCACTCAGGAGCCAGCTACTTTTAAGAAGTGGTTCATACACTCTCTGGATTGCTGGCTTGAATGATCATTAACATGGGGGAGACCATAACTCGGGAACGTGCACTTTTGTTCTGGGCAGTAGACATTCAAAAATTTCTCAGATCACAGTTTCAGTGTAAACATTTCTATTAAACACCTAATATTACCAAATGGTGAGAAAGATCTATTATCCAGGCTGTCGTTTTGGCTCTCCTAGTTAGTTCAGTGTCGAATTATGTGTTTTTTGACTACGTCAATTATAATCTCATTTGGAAGACTCAAGATCTTCAAGTTGGACCAATGTAGCCAGAGGAAGGGGCACCCATTGTTAATGGGCTGAGCCAATTGCCTACAAGTCTAAGGATACTTCCTCCACTGTTTTCAATTGTTACAAGCACCAACAAATTTCACAGGGCAAAAAAAATTACCTGACTTACAACTTTTGAAATGTAATGCATAAACAAGTGGATTCTGCAATTATCACTCTTAACCTACATTAATGGTAACAGGCCATTTATCTACCTTATAGATTTTGTTTGGTTAAAGATATAAACTTCTAATTTGGAATCCACTTTTACGCCTGTAAAACCCATTCAGCACAGTATTGTGATAAATAATAATTCACTTTTTTAATATCATACCGCAATGCACTTCTCAAATGCTGTTATTCTATCGTGAGCTACCTCCTCGCGAATAGCCACATACATGTACGGAACATAGCTGAGGAAATATATGATCCCACCACAAGCTGAGGCCAGCTTTGCCTTGGAGTAGACCACAGAGATCAGGAAACTGCAAAAGTTCAAGGAAGAAGTTAGTGCAATGGAAGTAATGAGACTAGACTTCTATTTTGCTACAGATAAAATTAACCCAATTTATTCCTGGTGCTGTTCAAAGACTGATGAGCATGTACTGCTCAGTCTGTTATGAATAAATGATGTGGACTGGCACTTCACTAATTCAGTGAAATTTTTTTTTGTTGTTGTCGAGTTAGCTAAAATCAGCCAGATTTAGGGGAAAAAGATCAAGGAACAGTAGATATAGTTTCTATTGCTTTATTCTGGCCTGCTGTCCTTCAATAAATTCGTCCAACTACTTTAGCAGGACAGAAGTAATCATGAATGCAATTTTAATGCGAAATGAACATAAGTCACATTGAGTAGAGGCTGCACCTCATTTATTCAGCATTGACATCAAAACACCAAATGTCAAACTCTGAACGTCAGCAGAGGATTAAGCAACCAAGGTAATCAGATCTTAACAAGCTACCAAGAGCTGATTGGACAGCTGACTCTGCCTTAATAGCCAGTGTGCTTACTACACTGTAAGAAGTACCCTGAAGTGCATATTTCTGGCTGATAAATAGCCAACATCAATCGCTTGTCAAAAAGAGCCACCCACCACAAGGTTATGTTGGAGAAGTGAAAGGGTTTGTGGTGTAATTAGTGTCTGTGCTGATGAAAAACACATTGATGCTGGAGGGACTCAGCAGGCCAGGCAGCAGCCGTGGAGAAAAGCAGGCAATCAATGTTTCGGGTCAGGTCCCTTCTTCAGGACTGAAGATAGGAAAAGGGGAAGCCCAATATTTAGGAGGGAAAAGCAGAGCAGTGATAGGTGGACACAAGAGGGGAGGCGGGCTGGGCACAGGGTGATAGATACAGGTAAGAGATAGTGATAGGCAGGTGCGGGGGAGGAGGGGAGCAGATCCACCGGGGGACAGGTCAAAGTTAAGGAGAGAAAGGAAAAAAAAGGTAGAAGAAAAGAGTCTAGGAAAGGGAAGAAGAGAAGAAGCGTGCTGGGGAGGGGTTTGTGGGGATTGCTTAAAGTCGGAGAATTCAATGTTCATGCCGTTAGGCTAAAGGTTCCAAGATGGAAAATGAGGTGCTGCTCCTCCAGTTTGCGCTTGGAATCCTCCTGGCAGTGGAGGGGGCCGAGGACTGACATATCAGTGACAGTGTGGGAGGGGGAGTTGAAGTGACCGGCAACGGGGAGATGCGGGTCGCAGTTACGGACAGAGCGCAGGTGTTCTGCGAAACAGTCACCTAGTCTGCGTTTGATCTCACCAATGTAGAGGAGGCCACGCTTGGAGCACTGAGTGCAATAGATGATATTAAAGGAGGTGCAGGTGTATCTCTGACTCACCTGAAAGGACTGTTTGGATCCCTGGATGGAGGTGGTGTAGGGGCAGTTGTTGCACCTGTGGCAGGGGTAGTGGAAAGTTCCCGGGGTGGGACCGGGATGGATGGGTGGGTAGGGGTGGAAGAGAAGTGAACTAGGGAATCGCAGAGAGAGCAGTCCCTGTGAAAGGCAAAAAGAGGTGCGGAGGGGAAGATATGCTTGGTGGTGGGTGTCTATGCCTGTGGGCTTGTAAGTGAAGGGGAGCATTGGAACAGATTTCTTCTCTTCACATCATTTGAGTACCTGCTAGAAAATGCACAAGTTAAGGCATTATGCAAGAACAAGATTGGGGTAAAGCATCACTTCTTCCCAGAGCGAAATTCTGCTGATACTTGCAACACATGCAACAGGTGCACTGCTCGGGTACCTGACACCTGAAACTACCCATCCCTGATAATGAAGTACAAAGTGCACATTAAACATTACTCATGAGTTACATGTCTATACTGAGGAAAACCAAGTGACACAATGCAGTAAAATGCAAACAGGTTGTGATAGATGGCCATTAGTCCCCCACATGGAGATTTCCCAGCTCAGCACAGCAGAAACGTAAAGAGTGGGATGGTAATAGGAAGGAAAGGAATTCAATTAGCAACAGGGGCTCAGGATCGGAATGAGGGAGTGGGCAGCCACAGTGGCACAGGTGGTGGTGCAGCTGCCTCACAGCGCCAGAGACCTGGGTTCAACCCTGACCTCTGGTACCATCTGTGTGAAGTTTGCATTTCTTCCTGTGACCATGTTTGTTTCCTCCGGGTGCTCCAGCTTCCTCCCACATCCAAAGATTTGTAAGTTGGTGGGTTAATTGGCCACTGTAAATTGCCCCTGGTGTGCAAGTGAGCAGTAGAATTTGGGGGAAGCCACTGGGAACGTGGGGAGAATAAAATGGGATTAGTGTAAAAGGGTGCTTGATGGCCAGCACAGATTTGGTGGTCTGAAGGGCCTGTTTCCATGCTGTGTGACCATCATTAATTGAGACTCAGCTCTTCCTCGAGGATAACATGAAGAGAAAGGATTACCCACTTGGCTTCTTTCATCACCTACTCAAACCAAGCTTAACCACCACTAACTTTTCCAATAATTTATCATTACTAATTTCAATGCAGTATTCACTGCCCTATAATATTCCCATTGAGATGTTCTAGTAATCTCCTGTCTATCAAATCCAGAACACTGTTTTACTTACTTTATATTCTGCAGAATATAGGAGGTTGTGGGGAAATTTGTACCAGGATTTCAAAGTAGTGGAAGGATTTTATAGGTGGAATGGATAGATTATTTTCTCTGTTGAAGGAGATCAAGATGAAGGCGACATAATCCTAAAAACAGTCCCAGACCACTTGGGTGGGGGGGGGGGGGGGAATCAGGGTGCATATTTTCACATTAGAGGTGGTAGAAATTTGGAACTCTCTCTCATTAGGTTGGAGGTATCAAGACCAAAATCAAAATATATTGTTGTTAGACATCAAAGGAAGTAGGCACGAGAATGCAAAAGTGGAGTCAGATCAACCACAATGTAACTGAAAGTAGAGTCGACTCAAAAGCTGAAGAGCCTGCCGTTGCTACGACTGGCATATGGAAATGATGAATAATTCAGTTAATACCATTAGCTGGAGAAATAATATATTGCTAACATTAAGATGAATGCTGTGTGCCATGAAATCATGTACCACTTTGTGAATTTATAAAATTCTGTGGCACATTAGACATTTAGAATGGATTAATCATCGACCTTGGGAGGCTGCAGAAAGATGGGGGAGTATAATTAGTGCCATACTATGACTGAGATACATGGCAGTCCTTGAATCTGAAGAGTCTATAATTCTACCTAATGTATAGCAATTTAACTCACCAGAACATGATGGTAGCAATGGCATAGATTGTAAGAAACAGCCATATTATAAAGGGATCGCTGTGCATTAGAACTTTGCCGTACTTCAGGATACCCGTCAGAGCAGTTACAGAGATCGAGAGCTGTACAAAGCCTGTGATGAACCAAGCCACCCAGTGGACTGCATTGTTCAACCCCATCATCTTCATGACCTGGAAGAAGTGGAAGGTAATTGGCAGAGAGTCAGGTTATTTACCTTGGCTCATCTAGAAACAATTAAACTTCATCTCCTTTATGTCAATCAAAACAAAAATATCTTTCTAAAGATGTTGACCCCTGCATGGGGTTAACTGAAAATCTGGATATGGCTAATTGCATTTGCTTTCAGTAAAGAGGTACAGTATTGTACCGTGTGCTATCTTAATGCTCACATTTAGATGACACGTATATGTGCATAGACAGGGTATCGGGAATGATGGGCTGAATTCTGAGCGGCTGTTTCTCAGGTAGTATAGGACTAGGAATCACACAATTAGAAGTGAGATCAGAAGGCTGTGAACTTTCAGAATCCACTGCCCTTGAGAGGCTGTTGGGAAGCTAAAAGCAATAGATTTTTAGACATTGTGGGCCCAGTCCTGTTTTGAGAGCCCTTGGGCCTAGGTCCTGCTTCTCTTTCTTACATTTTCATATTTATTTTAAAGTTTGTGAATCTTTTTTTGGTTAACTGATCGTAAACAAAAATCAGCACGTTTGAGTTTTTTTTAAAGAAGGTTGCATCAAGAAGGCGGCATCCATCATTAAGGACCCTCACTATCCAGGACATGCCCTCTTCACGTTACTACCATCGGGGAGGAGGTACAGGAGCCTGAAGACCCACACTCAACATTTCTTCCCCTCCGCCATCAGATTCCTGAACGTTCCATGACCCCATGAACACTACCTCGTTATTCCACTTTTGCACAATTCATGTATTTTTGTAACTAAAAGTAATTTTTATGTCTTGCATTGTACTGCTGCTGCAAAACAACAAACTTCGCAACATACATCAGTGATAATAAACCTGATTCTGATTCCTTTCAAATTACTAAATCTATCGTTGTTGAGTAACTATACATACATAGTAATGTATTGTGCAGGAGTATGTAGGATGCTTTCTACTAAAGTTAGTGTAGGTGGTTGAAACAAAGCCACAATGCCTCATCTGCTATTTCTATTTCTCTATTAGCTGTTAGGTGTCTATTAACTCACTCAGAAAGGCACTTTGATAATATAGGCATTTGTGTCTCATAGCTTAATAAATCGAGTAACATGATATTACACTGACAGAACTGTATAAAGCTGTTGAAAATAGATAACAGATCAATCAAACACCAAAAGAGAACAATGGGACATATGATCCTGGCCCTAATGTCTGGCAGTCCCCCAAAACTTGTCTTTTCTCTTTCCTACTTGCTGTTTTCATTCCTGCATTCAGCATCCATGGATTTTCTTGTCATTTATGACAGTAGAACGTCACGTTATAATTTGTGGGACAGTGTGGTGGCACAGCAGTTGGTGCCGCTGCCTCACAGCTCCGGGCAACCGGGTTCGATCCCAACATCAGATGCTGTCGGTGTGGAGTTTGCACGTTCTTCCTGTGACTGCATGTGTTTCCTCCAGGTGCTCCGGTTTCCTCCCACATCCCAAAGATGTGCTGGTTTAGTACTTTAAATTACTCCTTAGTGTAGATAGATAGCAATGAAATCCTAAAAGTGATATTGGTGGGCAAATAAGAGAGAATAATTTGCAGGACTGCAGGGAATGAGGATGAGGGGGAATGAGACTGGTAGGATTGCTATGTTGGGAACCAGTACAGACAAGATGGGCTGACTGGCCTCCTCTGGTGTCATTATAAAAGTGCACTTTCTAAGTGGCACAGTTTACATTGGAGCATATACACATCCCAGGCTGCTGCCCTCAATAGTATGTAGTGGCTGTACACCACAAATCCTGAAGTTCATTGTCAACAAGGAACAACATGGAAAAGGACACAACTTATAACTATTGGTTAGCATTTTCAATGAGTTAGTACAGTGATAGCAAGCCAAATTGTTTCCTCTCTGCCATGTAATTCTATGAGCCTATGAGTTAAATTCTCCAGAAGTGAGAGAGCAGGGTATAACTTAGATTGTGACTGAGTTTGTTGTGACAGTAGAACGTAGCAAGTCAATAATTTCCTTCACCCTAAAGAGACTGCTCTCCCAATAAGTTACACAGTGTGGCATGGAACACCGAGATGTTTCACGTCCTGCTTCTTGGCTAAAGAAGAGCAGGAAGGGAGGTTGGGGTGGGAGAGAAGAAAGAAAGAAACCCAGACCAAACCAAGTTAAAGAAACCTCTTCCCTACCTCCTGTTAGAGAACATATTCAAGGGAGTACAGATGTCACTTTCATTTGTAGTTGATGGAGAACCTGTTTGTGTAATAGCTGGATGATGGCAGTGGAACCATATTTTAACATATTAATAGCATTTAGTTGAAAAATGATCAGATTTAAGGACACTTCTATTATATTTTCTAATTTGTGCAGACACAAACCAACACAGTGCAATTGGTAACTCTGACGACATTTACATTTCTTTAGGGATAACTTATACTACATCCAGTTGGCACATAGATGTAGTCTGGTTGACTTAGTATGGATTGAAACACCAACCTCGGGACTAGTGCACTATTGTAGCAAGATGATACAAGTCTGTATCTTCAGTTGGGAATGAATTAAAAGTTATACTGCTTGAATTAAAGTTTAACTCCCTTTTAGTCTATTTTATCAAAGTGTTGTTCTTACCATGATACTTTTGAATGGTATCCTTTAATTTAATATTTCAGGTTCATTATGATTTTATATTGTACTCATTTTAATTTGCTATTATAGCTCAGATGGACATTGCAAATGCTTTTAAACTAATGATTCAATTTTAAGTGTACAGCACATCAGTTCTGTAATACCATGACTACAAGGTTCTCACTTACAGAAAATATGCTTTTTCATTGTTAATTTATATCTACTTAAAGTCAATTTCCTAAGCTCAAACAAAATGAGCCATTCCATGTTGATTACAGGGGCTATGTTTTTCAGTCATGACACTGTCAAGATTAAACTGAGATTATATTTACTCATAAAACGATTTGTTCTAATAGCTGCTATTGTGTAATAAACCAGCTATTGAAGTAAAGGTTAAAAAAAATGAATGAATGTCACATGACATTAAATAATAATTAAGCATACAAGTCTCTGCAGCTGTAAGTGCGTCTGTGATGTGGCCCACTTTCCAATTCTGCGATTTTCTTGGTTCAGCTAGGCTAGCTCTCACACGTCTGTTTCACGGGCTCAAGATTTTACTTGCCTCTCTGCATCTTAGTTTCTCCTTGGGTTCCACTTTCTCATCATCCTAGTATACCTCACAAACATATCTTCACTGACTTACTCCATTTCCATTCTAATATTTGCAGCAAGCAGTAAAGTGCACTGAATACAGCAGGGGTTAACAGTGCTGGTTGCAGGTTACGCTGATGACAAAATGACATACATTAGCGGAGATGAAGGGGCATGAAACAGCGCACAGGGATAAACTTGCTTCCCAGGGCAGAAGAGCCAGGAACCAGATGACACAGATTTTAGGTAACTGGCATTAACAACACACACACAGACATATGCACACACACACACAAACACACACACACACACACACACACACACACACACACACACACACACACACACACACACACACACGAGACCAGGAGACTTCTCAACATAGCGTTTTGTTGCAATCAAGAACTGACTGTAAAGGTGATGAGAATATATTTAGTCGTAACATTGGGCAGAGTTTGCAGGGCTATGGATAAAGAGAGCATGGGAGAGGGACTAATTTGTACTGCTTCACGCCATCCCAACATTATAACATCCTGTGATACAGTGAAGCATCTGTGGGTCTGAAAAAGAAGAATACAAGGATGGGATGGAGCCCAGCGAGAAATGGAGAACCAATGATGCATCAGGTGTATCAGTTGGAAGTTTAGGAAGGGTCAGAGCAGCTCTAGTGATGGAGGAAACCATAATTGCCCAGATTTGGCCAAAGGCTGAAGCTGAGAATCAGCAGCACACACTCTGAAAATAAAAACAAAACAGAACGCTGGAAGAACTCAGCAGGGCAAGCAGCATCTGTGGAGGCAACAGATGTCGACGTTTCAGGTCGAGACTCTGCATCAGGACTGAGTGGGAAGAGGAAGGAGGCTGGTAAGTGATAGGTGAAACCAGATTGGGGGGGGAGGGAGGGGGAATAATGGGAAAGGTGAACACAGGGAGAACAAACCCAGGGGGACAGGTGGGTCTGTGCGAGAACACCAGGGGTGTGGGTTACCTGAAATTGGGAAATTCACAGCTCACACTATTGCATTGTAAGCTAGCCAAGCGGGATACAAAATGTTGTCCTTCTAATTTCCATTTGACCTCACTGTAGCAATGGAGAAAGCAGACAGATAGACAGGTCGGTGTGGGAGTGGGGAGGAGAGTTGAAACAGCATGCAATTGGAAGCTCAAGATGTACTGATTCCAGGCCTGAGCAGTGACGCATTGATGTCCGGGCAAGAAGATATCAAGGATTCTTGAAGTAGAGAGGTGTGTTTGAGGCAGGGTGGGTTGGGAAGCAGGCAGTGAGCTGGGCATGAAATGGGAATGGAGGAGTACAGCTGAGCAGTGGGGTGTGGGTTAGGTACAAGGTTCAGCACTTCCTTGCCATCTGGCAACTGAATTCGTAAATTTGGGAAAACGCCAGGAGGAATAGTAGGGCGTGGGGTAATTGGAAATGGAGCCAGTAGTAGTAGCTTTCCTGAGTATTTCAAAGTAAATGTCCTCTGCTGTGATGGAGAAAAATGAAAGGCATAAGACTTGTATTTATTTTCCCTAGGACATAGAAAGAGGCTGCTTGGCCCATCAGATCTATGGTGGTTCTCAAAACAATCCCCTGAATCCCATTTCCCCACTTCCTTCCTGGTAACCTATTCCCTACCCTGCCTCAATATTCAATGGCGAATTAACCTACTAACACACATGGCATTGGGATTGTAAGGAAACTGGAACACCTGGTGGAAACTCACATGGACACAGGGAGTACATGCAAGGTCAACACAGACAGCACCCGAGATCAGGATCGAATCGGAGTAGTGGGAGTTGAGAGGCAGCAGCTCTCTCAGCTGCACCACCGTCCCACTCATCAGAAAGCTACACCAAGGCTGTTCCTCTGATGAGTTATGTAACGAAAAGAAAAGCTTGCAGGATTTCAGTACATCCCAAAGTGCTTGACAGCCAATGGACTTCTTCTGAAGTGTTGTGATGTGTGAAAATGCATCAGCTGCTTTGCATATAATGAAGTATCATAAACAGCAAAAATAACCAGACAGTTTGTATTGTGCATTGGTTGAGACAGAAATACTAATCGGACAAGGAGGAAGAACCTGTTTTACTTCTTTTAAAGATAACCATGAGATCATTTGCTTTCTGAGAAAGAAGATGGGATCTCAGTTTAATATCTCATTCAGAGAATGTCCCTATGATAGGCCAGCTCACTACTTGTAATCCAATGGAGTGTCAATCAAGATATTCTATTCAAATATTGAAGCAGCATTTGAATCCACTACACCTAGACTCACCACCAACAGCGCTACAACTAAGATACAAGAGACTGCAGATGCTGTAATCTGGAGCAAAAGAACAAATCGCTGGAGAAACTCAGCAGACCAGGCACCATCTGTGGAGGTAGAGGGATGGTTGATGTTTCAAGTCTTGATGCAGGATCCCAACCCAGCAGTTCATTTTTTGCTCCAGTGCTAAAACTGAGCCATATCTGGCTCAAATGACAATGATAACAAAGTAAGTATTTACATTTTAGAGCAGAGCTGTGGGCATAAGGATTAGGTTGAGAACTTTTAATTTTTAAGAGCATCTTATCAGCTACTTAAAGCAAATGTGCTAATTTTGCTGGCTGTTCTGATTGATTGGAGGTAATCATATCTCTTAAGAGATTAAGATATCTTTATTAGTCACATGTACATCGAAACACACAGTGAAATGCATCTTTTGCGTAGAGTGTTCTGGGGGCAGCCCGCAAGTTTCGCCACACTTCCGGCGCCAACATAGCGTGCCCACAACTTCCTAACCCATATGTTCCTAACCCGTAGTGGGTTGGATTGCTAATGGAACATTTGAATGCAATCTCTAAATACAGTCAAAGTTCAGAAAAATAGCAATGTTGACACTTGGTTCTGACCAAATGACAGGGCCTGGGACAAGATGAACTTGATTCATCAGTGGGCAAGAAATGTGGGTGATCATTCAATTTGAATCAAATTAAATAAGTGTAAATCTATTACAAAACATGTAAAAATTAGAGTGTTTGACCAACAACAATCTTATTACATGGCAGAGCAGGCTTGAGGTATCAAGCAGCCTCCTCTTGCTCCTAATTTCTTTGTCCATATGATTAGAAATGATAATGGATATTATTTAAAACCAATTTGAAATGGTCTTTATGAAGTATGAACTCTTGAATCAAATATTAATTTGATGAAGCATCAGCAAAAGCTTCAGGAACAAAGGACTTCTCATTTATGATCTGTAAGTTGTACAGCTCTGCATAGGTTTGAACAGAAAAAAGTGGGAGACATTGGTGGGGAACTGAGCAAGAAGGCAAAACAGACAAGTATCTTCTCAGGCAGTGCCTTGGGACTGAGTAATACTTGGTTCCACTGCATTTTTATGGGCTCTGAGGTGACTGTTGAAGCCAAACGTACACTCTTCCACAGATGGTGCAGAAGGGGGAGATTGGTGAGGTGGTGCATTCTTTCCACCAATTATGCCGGGCTTCCGTGCGCTCCTGATACGTGGACTCAAGGCTCTCAATACCACCCTAAATTCTTCGTTTCCACTTTGAGCTGTCATGGGCCAGGCATTCCTGAGAGTCAGTGGGGGGTATTGCATTACTTCAGGGAGGCTCTGGTCACACTCTTGAATTGTTTTCTTTGTTCGTTTGATAATCCCTTTCCATGACAGAGCTTGGGATAGGGTTTCTTTTCAGGAGTCTGGTGTGAGTCACACAAAGGACATGGCCTGCCCAATGGAGCGGATTGAGTGTATTTATAATTTAAGCGATGGGGAATATTGGCCTGGGAGAGGACGCTGACATTTATCCTTCCAGTGAAGTTGGAGGATTGCCAGTATGTTTCCAGTGCCTTGAGGAAGTACAATGCTTTGCATTCCTTTCCTCTGATTTGGATTCTCCCAACGGATTTGGCAGTAATAAATATCTGATGGTAACTATCCTGAAAGTTAAAAATGGACACTTAGAAATAGTCTGTTATAGAGCCATCTTATGAGGGATGCTCCATAATAGCTCAGACTATTTCTAGGTGTTCATTTTTAAGTCAATTCTAACTTCCTTTCCAGAGGAAACGTCTGGTGTGATGTTGTGTTCCATTAAGTAAATTCACACCAAAACAAAAAAGGGATTTTGACTCCTTAAAGTAAACCAGAAAAGATCTTTACCTGACTCCCGTCAAACCTCACCTCTTTTAGCCTGTGTTCTTTCTCAGCGACAATGTGCTGAATCATCATGGCCACCGAGTACACCCACGATATAACCATACAGAGGGGCATCATGTGCTCAATCACAAACAGAAAGCTGGAGAAAAAGGGAACAGAATATTTTTCATTTGAACAACTGTTTCTGAGGAAAAAAATGGTGATGGCTTTTTAGAGAAACAAAGGACTGCAGATGCTGGAATCTAGATGAGAAACACAATGCTGCTGGAGGAATTCAGCAGGCCAGGCAGCATCCATGGAGAAAAGCAGGCAGTCAATGCTTTGGGTCAGTACCCCTCATCAGAACGCTTCGGGGTCCTGACCCGAAACGTTGACTGCCTGCTTTTCTCCACGGATACCGCCTGGCCTGCTGAGTTCCTCCAGCATCATTGTGTTTCTCATGGTGATAGCTTTTTAATGAGCATGATTAAAATCATTGTCAACCAATATTTATACACAAGAACACTGGAGGTGTGGGCCATCTGGCCTTTCTCTCTTCTCTACCATTTATCAAGACCATGGCTGATCTTCCACCTCATCATCATTTTCCAGCACTATCCCCATATCCCTTGATTCCTTCGATGCCAGATATCTACCAAGCTCTGTTTTGAAAGAGCACAACGATTAAGCCACAGTTCCCCGGGGTAAAGAATTCCAAAGGTTTGCCATCCTCTGAGTGAAGAAACATCTCCTCCTGCCAGCCTTAAATAACCCCAAGCTCATTCTGAAACCACGCTTTTGGTGCTAGACACCACAACCAGCGAAACATCCTCCCTGCAGCTCGCCTACCAAGCCCCGTAAGAATCTTGTAGGTTTCGATGTGATCTCTCATTCTTCTAAACTCCAGAGATTACAGTCCCGGTCTCCTCAATCCCTCCTCAAACAGCAAACCTGCCATCCCTGGAAACACTCTATGAATCTTCAACACATTTCCTCTATGGTAAGTTCATCATTTCTTAGATAAGGAGACCAAACTGTAAACAATACACTCACCGTATTATTTATCCTATTGTAGCTACCAACACGTACAAGCAATAAACATTCCAGCATTATATGGAAAGCAACTGATTATTTTAATTAAACTAATAAAAATCTACATTATTGTGTCAGCCAATGGGTTGAAGGTTGGGTAGGGCGTAATTTTTACTTAATCAGGACCTACAGCTTGATATACTATTAGTAGGCAATCAACTTTCCAACTTTCCCCAACCACAGCTGAGCTTTCAGCAGAAAGAGCAGAACAGTCTTCCCTGTGCCCTTCTCCAATGATTACTCTTGAATCCACTCACTTTTATTTTACACTACATTGCACATCCTGACGGTGCTATATTTCTAAATTAGGCAATCACTTAGAAAGAGCGTAGGCAAGACTGTCTTGCTCACTTGCCTGAATGAAGACAGAGTTGTAGTTATGATAAGCAATTGGATTCACTGCACGTTGATACAGCTTCAAATTGTTCCTTGGGGTTCCATATGCTGTGCAGTTTATTTAAATTGTACTATTTCTTTGGTAGGTTAAATTGAATTACGGAAAAGCTGTATTTGTGGCTTTCACACTTTCTCGAATTGGTTGCAAGAGATATTTATAATGAGGAGCACAAAACCAGTTGTCGATAAGCGAGATGAATGCCTTCCTCCAGTCTTTCCATCAGAGCACGTCACATTTTAGGAGAAGCTGAAAGAAACAACTCTTCTGTAGACTAAAGCAGCTGAGTTGCCAAATTTAATTAATTGTGCTCCCTGCAGAAGCAAAAGGCGTTAACCATGTTTTTGCTTCTGATCTCTGCAGAAGTCTAATTCCAGCTCATGAAACAATTCCATCCATGAAGCAATGTGCAGCGTGGAATAGATGTGCAGGTACTGTCAAACATTGCAAGTTACTGGGCTTGTGCCATCCAGCATTTCGTCTTGGAGAATCATGATCTAATCGTCAACATCCCCCAGAACTTGACTCACATCTGCTGTAAATATTACTTAACAACCACAGTGTTAGCATCCTGTTAATGAGAGGCTTGTGTCATGAGATGGCACTCCATCCTGGGTGCTCAGGAATGAAACACTAATCTCACTCCTGAAGGTGATAAATGGTTCTTAGAGGTCCTTCAAATTATAAAGTAAGAAAAAAAATATACTTTTACTAATCAACTTTCTCTACCTCTTCATCGACTTTTCTTTTCCTTATCTTTACTCCTCTTTTTTACTGAACTGCCCCTCACACTATTTCTTTCTCCATCCTTAAATCTCTTTGTTTATGGAGATGTACTATTGGTTCAGTTTTTCACATGACCATCCCTCTGCCTCCACAGATGCTGTCTGACTCACTGTTCCTCCAGCAGTTTCTTTTTTGCTATTTTGACCCTTTATTTATTTGCATTTCCAGAAAACTGCAATGCACAAAGTGCAGCTAGGAGGCAAGGAAAGAAATCCAGCTCACATCACAGACTGTGAGGTGCTCAATGGGAACAAACTATTGGGCCCTTATCTACAACTGGTTATTATTTTTAAAAATTCTCTCATGTAAAAAGGGTAAATATTTCCCTCAAAAAACATTGGCTTTGAGCAAGATTTTAAAACTGTATTAATTATACACATGGAAACTTACAAAAAAAGCATTTGACTCAATTAATGTTACTCTTCATGTTAACAAAAGATTAAGTTGCATTTACCCACACAGTTTCTATATTTTTAATATTTACATCTTTATCTACCCATTCATCTTAATCATGAATACTGCCCATCTTATATTTAACCATCTGAGTCATTCTAATTTAAATTATTCCCCCTCTCCCACACACAGAATCATAGAACAGTACAGCACAATACAGGCCCTTCGGCTCTCCACACATACTCTCTAAACCAGGCAGCGTCCTGGTAAATCTCCTCTGCACCCTTTCCAATGCTTCCACATCCTTCCTATAATGGGGCAACCAGAACTGGACAGTACTCCAAGTGTGGTCTAACCAGAATTTTGTAGAGCTGCATCATTACCTCGCGGCTCTTAAACTTGATCCCACGACTTATGAATGCCAACATCCCATAAGCTTTCTTAACTACCCTATCCACCTCTGAGGCAACTTTCAGAGATCTGTGGATAAGAACCTCCAGATCCTTTTGCTCCTCCACACTACCCAGAATCCTACCATTAACTTTGTACTCCGCCTTGGAGTTTGTCCTTCCAAAGTGTACCGCCTCACACTTCTCCCAATTGAACTCCATCTGCCACTTTTCAGCCCAGATCTGCATCCTATCAATGTCCCTCTGCAATCTTCAACAATCCTCCACACTATCTACAACACCACCCACCTTTGTGTTGTCTGCACACTTGCCAACCCACCCTTCTACACCCTCATCCAAGTTATTAATAAAAAATCACGAAAAGTAGACGTCCCAGAACCAATCCTTGTGGGACACCGCTAGTCACAGCCCTCCATTCTGAATGCACTCCCTCCACCACAACACTCTGCTTTCTACAGGCAAGCCAATTCTGAATCCACACGGCCAAGCTTCCCTTGATCCCATGCCCTCTGACCTTCTGAAGAAGCCTACAATGTGGAACCTTGTCAAACACCTTACTAAAATCCATGTAGATCACATCTACTGCACTACCCTCATCAATCTGTCTGGTCACCTCCTCAATGAACCCTATCAGGATTGTGAGACATGATCTGCCCTTCACAAGGCCATACTGGCTGTCCCTGATCAGACCATAATTCTCTAAATGCTCACAGATCCTATCTCTAAGAATGCTTTCCAACAGCTTGCCCACCACAGACGTAAGGCTCACTGGTCAGTAATTCCCTGGACTATCATTGTACGCATACTTACTCATCCCTGGTGTAGCAGGGGTAGGGGAACATCTGGACATAGTTCCCAGGCTCCACCACATCATGGCCCACAAATGTATTGATAATGGCCCGTTCCATCATATCTAGAATGGAAGAAATAGGGTACATTAACCTTAAAATAACATCACTCTATATCAGCTAACAGTTGCAGGAGAACATAGTGTAAACAGAAGTGGCTGAACGTTCAATGGAAAAATACACCATTGATGGAAAAAGAATTATGCTCAACTTCCAATCAAATTAAAACTTAAAAAATACAACTTGTACTGATATAAAATTGTTGTCTTATATATAAACAATACAATGTTTTATTAATGAACAAGGATCATGCAATTTTATAATTTCCCAGATCCATTAAGGTGGCTCAATGAGTTAAGAAACCATAGCTGTGACTTTAACATGACTTTAACCCACGAGAGGTCCCATGTATTCAAGGTGTCAGATGGGAAAACTGTCCAAAAAAAAGTGTAAAGGACATAATGATAGGCAAGACGTGAGGTAATGGGAAAGTGAGTTAAGATCTCAATTCCTCCTGCAAATACATCCAATGCAACTGTGTTGTCATAATGCAGAGAAAGGACTGAGGTTTCAAGGTCAAATAGCCAACTGTACTGAAGTTCAATGCTCAGCTTCCTTGAAAAATTGCTGCTTACATCTCATACTGGTGCCCAGCTGATTCAACAACAAGTAGGTTATATATTAACAATTACAAATTTGCTAGATTGTCAGAGGACTAGGGAGAAGTCATGAAAGCCAAAAATTGCAGATGCTGGAAATCCAAAATAAAATCAGAAAATGCTGGAACACTCAAAAGGTCAGGAAGCACCTGTACAAAGGGAAACAGTTAATAGTTCAGGTCCACGACCCTGATAAAGAGCTCTGGATCTGACACATTAACTGTTTCTATTTCCACAGATGCTGCCCGACTTGCTGAGTGTTTAGAGCATTTTTGGTTTTTATATTAGGGAGACGTCATGCCAGCTTCCAGTAAGACTGCAAAAAAAAAACCCTGTAAACCTGCAGTGACCCACAAGTAAAAATAGAAAGAGAAGCAGCATGACCAGCAAAGTGTTTGGAATATAAAACAGGAGTGTGCTAAACAGCAGAGGTGATGACGTGAGACAGTAGGTGGATAAAAATGTACTGAAGGAATACAAGAAAGAACACGACAAGCCATGTGGTCAAAGGAAGAAGATCGGTATAAATGGAACGTTAAAACAAAAACAGTAATTAATGTTCACATCTTAAACTCTGCACCAGTTCAAAGTTTCACCAGAGAGCAGACATGGGAAAAAAAATGCCATTAACCAACATGCATTGTCACTTAGTGCTCAGAGTCATACAGCAGAGAAACAGGCCCCTCAGCCCACTGTGTTCATGCTGACATTCCAGCATCCATTTATACTTACCAGCACTTGGCCCATGATCTTTTATTCAAATGCCGGTCTGGATGCTTCTTAAATATTGTGACTATACCCGTTTTTCCCTCAGGCAGTGCATTCCAGATTTCAACAACCTTCTGGATGAAAAGGTCCTTCTTCAGATCCCCCCTAAACCTCTCACTCCCTTACCCTCAGTCTATGCCCTCTAACTTTTGAGACCTCAGTTCTTATTATCTAAGTAATGTGGTCGAAGATTCTACCTTAGCAGAAATCTCTTTATATTCAGGTTGAAAAATTCCCATAAACTAGGGCCAAATCATCACTAGCTGGGGTCCAGCACCAGTTTCACATGAGGCATACAGGTTGCAACATCACGTGAGATGGGATAAGCATCTGTCACACAAATGCACACAAAGAGCTTTCCTCTGTGAGAGTGGAATCTGAAGAGTAAGTGTCTCAGAGAGTGAGAGGAGATGACTGGAGGAGTCCAGTGGAGAGGAGTGGCATATGGTGAGGAATTGATCAGATAAGCTTGGTCAAGGTCAGAATCAGGTTTATTACCACTGACATATGTTGTGAAATTTGTTGTTTTGTGGCAGCAGTACAGTGTAAGACATAAAAACTACCATAAGTCACAAAAATAAATAAATAAATCGATAGATAGTGAGAAAGAGGTGATGAATGAATATCGGCAGGGAAGGGTTGTAGGAGTAATCATGAACAATGCAGAGTTAAAGAAGGATACAAATAAAGTTAATCAGACTGTTGTTTGATGTCACTATGCTGGCCCAGTGGTCTCTAATGGTATCTGTGTCAACTACACAGAGAGATTGAAAGCCAGGTAATGTGTATGCTGCACAATTAACAGTCACGGTTTTGATAACGTTTTGTTCTGGAATGCACAAAATGTTGTGTGCATGGTAATTTTTCTGGCACAACATTTTCTTCTTGGATTTTACAACAGTAGCTACACCATGAATAATAGACTTGAAAATTTAAGCCACACCCAAGAATGAAAACTACTTGAGTGGAAATATTTGCATTCTCCTCCAAAAAAAAGCTAACTTTCCCCAATTATCACACAAATTGCCCTTAAACAGCATACCAACTAACTGATGCCCTCTCCTTCTGCCCATCACCCACACACTCCTCCCACCAGTTCCCCTCCCCACCTCCCTCCCTTTATTCCATGCTCCACCACTGTCTCCTATCAGATTCTGTCATCTTCAGCCCTTTGTCACCTCTACCTATCACCTCCAAGCTCCTGACATCATTCCCACTCTCCCCCTCCCTCCCCTTCATCTGCCTATCTCCCCCCTCACCTGGATCCATCTATCACTTGCCAGCTCTTGCTCCACCTTTTTTATAACTGGATTTCCGCCCTCTCAGTCCAGATGAAGGGTCTCAACCCGAAACATCGACCGTCCATTTCCCTCCATAGGTGCTGCCTGACCCACTGAGTTTTGCCAGCACTTTGTATGTTGCTCTAGATTCCAGCATCTGCAGTCTCTTGTGTCTCCAACTGATGCTTGGAAATATGCTCAGACATGCATTAAACATTGGCAGTTTTGTGGTTTGAAAAGATCCATTAAACACAGATAGAAGAAAGGTTTCATTTCCTTTCCCCGATCAGAAATTCAACAGGCTACACTTGATTAAAAAGCCACACCACATTTTCCGTGGACCCACCTTGAATCCAAACAAACCCATACAGGAAATAGAATCTCCCTCCAGTGTTTGGGCCTGGCCTCCAGTAGGCCCTGCGGATCTCATTGGTCTTCTCAGTAAAGCTGGAGTTTTGGCGGATCTTCAACATGACATGAGGAGGCAGAGTGCCATCCTCCTTGGTCTGAAATATTACACCTTGAGGATGAAACATAAATATTTTCATTGTCTTTTTAGCATAATTTTTTTCTCAGAATTGGAACAGAGCTTCTATCACATTCGGGTACAATCATACCGCCTTACAAATATACAGGAAAAATATATTTTAAAATTATTTCAGTGAAACTGTGCACAATTTATGGATGGTCTGTTTAATGATTTCAGGTGTAGCTGTGATTACAAAATTCAGGTCCAGGTTCTAGTCAGTGATCAGATGCCTGGAGGTGATTGAACCCAATGTATGTATGAGAAGTAATTTTACAATCCAGGGCTGATGAGATGGTTTCCTTGGTTCTCATTCTAATCGTTCTTAGATGTTGAATGGCATTCGTGTGTGCAATTGTTTAGTAATGTAATTAGTTGGCACCGGTTTTTCCACTATTTAATAAAATTATTCTTTCTTGTTGGCAGACATTAGAAGGTGTACTAAAATCAGGAGCACAAAACATATATAAATAATGCAAAGAATGTTATTGAGGAGGCAGTTTGTTCCAAACCATTTGACAATTCTTTTACACATACTCCCCATAGACAGTGATTATCTTGCTAAATGCCATCACCCATCCTATCTTGATGCAGAACAGCTGATATATGCAAATTTCAGAACCCTTTTTTAATGACTAAATTATATTATCTACTGATGCATGGAATTTATGTCCTTTCCCCTAATAGTCATCTCTATTTACCCCAGCTAAACAATGAACATCTACATTAAACGCATGAATTAGGAGCAAGAAAGCCTAGTCAGCCACTCACGCCAGGTCCACTATTTAATAAGATCATAGCTGATATGATTATATATCAGCTATGACATTACATTCCCATCTTCCCCCAGTAATTTCATTCCCCTTGGTTATCAAGCATTTCTCTACTTGTCTTGAAAATATTCCAAGACTTTGTTTCCACTGTCCTTCGAGGAAGAGAGTTCCAAAGACTCACCACTCTCAGAGGAAAAAAAAACTTCCTCGCCACCTTAAATGGGGGAAACCTCGTTTTAAACAGTGACTCCCTTCTAGTTTCTCCCTCAAAAGGAAACTTCCTCTGCATATCCACCTTGCCAAGACCTCTTGCAATTTTACATATTTCAATCTCTTTTAAACCCCAGGGGAGACAAGCCTAGTCTATCCAACCTTTCCTCACAAGACAACCACCCATGCCAGGTATTAGTATGGTAAACTTCTCTAACCTTCTGTGAACTGCTTCCAATGCATTAGCATCCTTTCTTAAATAACAAGACTATCACTGCATAAAGTACTCCAGATGTTGTCTCACCAATGCCCAGTGTAACTGAAGCGTAACCTCCATACTTTTGCATTCAATCTCCCTCACAATAAATAACATTCTGCAAGCTTTATTAATTACTTGCTCTCTTTGCAAACTAGAATTTTGCTGGTCATGCATTGGGACACTCAGATCCCTCTGGGTTACACTCCCATGGACACAGGACAGCTATTGGTTCCTCAACTCAACTGGTTGTTATTTAAAGTCAAGTCAAGTCAACCAAGACCATCAAACACCTACATCCCATCAAACCAAGTGACTCCACAAGATGTATATTGAATAAAAGCCTCGTGAACCATGAGCTGCTTGAATCATGGTTCAAACAGCATCTGTCTTTTTGTGCCTATGATTCCTCAATGGGCCACATTCATAGTTGCATTGCTTCTAGGAGGTCCTGGTGCTGGTCTGGCACTTCTCCTCAGGCAGCCCCTCAGCCTAACACAGCTCCTTGAGGGTCCAACTGATTGGCACAGTCTTAACAAAGCTGCCACCCAGAAAACACTAAAATGAGAAGAGTGCATTGTGATAACTCTCTTGAAATTGGATGCAGCATCCGGTATGAGTGAGGAACAGATTCTACGAAAAATATGCGAGGGCAAAAAGCATACTCAACCAAATAACTTACACCCAAATATTGCCAAATTGAAATGGAGTAGTTTGTGGCAAACAAAATGCCTCCATGCCACACAAGCTTACAGTGCAGGAGATCATGTGACCCATTAAGAAAGTTATGCAATTCTTCTCACACCTCTGTTTCTCCTATTTCCCATTTTTTTTCCTTTTTGAGAGATGAGGATACAACTCATCCAATTATACAAGTCAAACCTTTTAGCATGCATGGTCAATACTTCATCACCCCTTCAAGGCAATGCAGTACAGATCATAGCAAATTAATCTGTAGAAGATTTTCTCCTCATCTCATTCTGGTTCTTTCACCTGACACCTTACATCTGGATCCTTTGGCTATTGACTATTCTGTCAGTGGTAACAGTTTCCTCCTATTTGCCTTTTCAATGTCCTCACATTGGAAACAAGACTGGCAGGTGTCAGGAACCCTATCTGCTGCTCCAATTTTAATACTGATGTGAACAGCTTTACGGAAGGGAGGGAAGAGGAAAATCCACTGTTTGTTATAACCATGTTTAAACCGACTACATTGTAACAAAAGCATAGCTACATGTATAAAATACTTACTGGCAAACACTGTGACATTTTCCTGATATGCTTGGTTTAAGGTGTAGTTCACTATACTCTCCTCATTGGGGAAGCCCTTAAAAATGTCCACACTCACCTGTAGAAACAGTGAACAAAATTATTAATGTAATAGCAATGCACTAAGAACATGGTTACTGTTTCCTAAAATCTCCTTCAGCTTAGAACATAGAACAGTACAGCACTGGAACAGGCCCTTCAACCCACAATGTCTGCGCTGAACATGATGCCAAATTAAACTAAATCTCTTCTGCCTGTACATGATCCATATCCCTCCATTCACGTGTCTATTTAACAGCTCTTAAATGCCACTATCGTATCTGCTTCCACCAATGCCTGTTCCAGGTACTCACCACTATCTGTGTAAAAACCCCTGCCCCAGAACATCTCCGTTAAACTTTCCCCTTCTCAGCTTAAATGCATGTCCTCTAGCACTTGACATTTCTACCCTAGAAAAAAGATTCTGACTGTCTGCTCTATCTATGCCTCTCAGAATTTTATTAACTTCCATCAGGTTTCCCCTCAGCCTCCGACACTCCAGAGAAAACAAGCCAAGTTTGTCCAACCTGTCCTTATAGCTCATACCCTCTAAATCCAGGCAGCATCCTGGTGAACCTCTTCTGCACCCTTTTCCAGAGCCTCCACATTCTTTTTGCAATGGGGCAACCAGAATTGCATTGACAGGTACCAAATGTCACTTGTCCCCAATGGGTCAAATCATCAATCCCTGGATAAACAAGGTACAAACACCTAGTCCACCCTGAGAAAACGTGAAGGTCAGCACTACCTTCTGGAGAATCACAGATCAGTGGGCTAAGAAACTACTTCAGCACAGGGTTAGACAAGAAGAAAAACAGAAGTCATCTCTGTTTAATCAGTTGATTACAAGTATCCATGCTGCCTGGAAGAAGTTGCATGTCTGTTAGTGGAGTCAGGGTTTAATATGTGACTGACATTCCATATAACCTACCAGTTAAAGATAAACACAACAAACAAGAACACTGACAAGAAAAACATATTGTTCAAAGATGATCCACCAGTAAATTAATGTACATATCAGGGTCCCTACTATACATGCTAAATCATCTAAAATTTATGCTTTATTTGGTGACTTATGACACACATCTATACTTTACTTATTTTTTTCCTAATACCATTAAATAACCTTGCTCCTCACTCATTTTCATTTCTACTCTCTGGTTCTACACGTTTGTTGCAGTTGATGCAATAATTGGATTAATCTTTTCTGTTGTTAAACAGACTCATTATTCTGCAATAAAAACAGAAAATGCTGGAAATTCTCAGCAGGTCAGGCAGCAACTGTGGAAAGAGAAACAGAGTTAACCTTTAAGATCAAAGACCCATCATCAGAATTGGAAGTATAAAGTAGTATTAAATTGCAGAGAAGGTCAGGGAGGAATGGATAGGACAAAGGGAATACTCCACAGAGATTAATCACAGGATATAAATCTAGGAATCAAATGTTATCAATGATTCTCTGAGGCATGAGCCCACCAGTTTAACCCACTGCTTGCGTTCTGACCTTGGACATAAACTGGATCCAGCCACAGGCTGCGTTATCGATGGTATCCAGTTGCTGGAGCAACGTGCTGGAATTTGGCATGGAGAAGTTGCTGTTGATGAAATTCCTGATGATGTCGCTATCAGAGGCATTCAACACTTCTGGACGCCTCTTCAAATCAGAGGTAAACTGTAACATGAAAATAAATGGAAGCAAATGCTTAGTAGTGTACAGATGTGTCTCACCAAGCTTTAGGTCCTACTTCTGTAGTTCTAGGATGAATTCAACACAGAGAATGTAAACATTTGGAACAATCTTCCACAAACAGCAATTGATGCAAGTTAGATGTTCATTTTAAAGCTGCAAGTGATAGATTTGTGTCAACCACAGGTGTAAAAGGATATTGAGGAGAAGGCAGGTGTGTCGAATTAGATCACAGATCAACTGTGGTCTCACAGGTTGATGAAAGAGACCTGAAAACTAAACGACCTTCTGCTGTTGCCATGTTCCCAAATGACAAAATGACTCTCTAAGAGGCAGCGCATTAGCAGAAAAATTGGTAGGTGAACGTTTCGAAATCAAAGTCACCACAGGGAATTTATTTGAGTATTATGATGTTAATTTTGGTGTTATTCAAAATAACTGGTGCAAGCCTGATTAGAAAATATATCCCTTTAAATTTTATTCTCAGCATTTGCCAAATTTTCTCCTTAAAGGTTCAAGTTATACCAATATCTCAGCCACTGTCAACAGGGATAAAGAAAAATACCGTGGTACTGCTACTGGTATTGGTTTATTATTGTCACTTGTACCGAGGTACAGTGAAAAGCTTGTTTTGCATACTGCTCAGACAGATCAATTCATTACACAGTGCACTGAGGTAGGACAGGGTTAAAAATAACAGAATACAGAGTAAAGTGTCACAGCTGCAGAGGAAGTGCAGTGCAGGTAGACAATAAGGTGCAAGGTTACAACAAGGTAGATTGTGAGGTCAAGAGTCTATCTCATCATATAAGGGAACCATTCAATAGTCTTATCACCGTGGGATAGAAGCTGTCCTTAAGCCTGGTGGTATGTGCCTTTAGGCTCCTGCATCTTCTGCCTGATGGGAGAGGGGAGGAGAGAATGACCTGGGTGGGTGGGGTCTTTAATTATGCTGGCTACTTCACCAAGGCAGCGAGAGGTTATAGACAAGAGTCCATGGAGGGGAGGCTGGTTTCCATGATGTGTCCACAACTCTCTACAGTTTCTAGCAGTCCTGGGCAGAGCAGTTGCTGTACCAAGCTATGATGCATCCAGATAGGATGCTTTTTATGGTGCTTTGATAAAAGTTGGTGAGTGTCAAAGGGGACATGCCAAATTTTATTAGCCTCCTGAGAAAGTAGAGGCACTAGTGAGCTCTCTTGTCCGTGGCATCTACATGGTTGGACCAGGACAGGCTATTGGTGATGGTCACTCCTAGGAACTTTAACCTCTCAACCCTCTCGACCTCAGCACCATTGATGTAGACAGGTGCATGTACACTGCCCCCTTTCCTGAAGTCAATGACCAGCTCTTTTGTTTTGCTGACATTGAGGGAAAGGTTGTTGTCATGACACCATATCACCTAGCTCTCTATCTCCTTCCTGTGCTCCGACTCATCATTATTTGAGATCTGGCCTACTACAGTGGTATCATCTGCAAAACATGTAGATGGAGTTAGAGCAGAATCTGGCCACACAGTCGTGAGTGTATAGGGAGCAGAGTAGAAGGCTGCAAATGCAGCCTTGTGGGGCACCAGTGTTGAGAATAGTCGTGCTGGAGGTGTTGCTGCCTATCCTCACTGATTGCGGTCTATTGGTCAGAAAGTCAAGGATCCATTTGCAGAGGGAGGTGTTGAGTCCCAGGTCTCGGAGTCTGGTGATGAGTTTGCTTGGAATTATAGTGTTGAAGGCAGAGCTGTAGTCAATAAACAATAGTCTAAATTTTCTAAACAATAGGTGTCGTTACTGTCTAGATCCTCCAGAGATGAGTGTAGGGCCAGGGAGATGGCTTATCCACTGTAGACCTGTTTCGGCGGTAGCCGAATTGCAGTGGGTCGAAATTTTCTGGGAGGCTGGAGTTAATGAGTGCCATGACCAGCCTCTCGAAGCACTTCATGATAGTGGATGTCAGAGCCACCGGTCGGTAGTCATTAAGGCATGTTACCTTGTTTTTCTTAGATACGGGAATGATAGCGGTCTTCTTGAAACAGGTGGGAACCTCAGATTGAAGCTGGGAGAGGTTAAGTATGTCTGCAAATACCCCTGCCAGCTGATCAGCACCATATCTGAGGACACAGTCAGGGACACCATCCGGGCCAGATGCTTTCCTCAGGTTCACTCTCCGGAAGACTGATTTTACATCCTCAAAGGTGACCACAGGTTCAGTTGCATTGGAGGCTGTCAGGGTGGGTGGTGACAAACCAATCCCCTTCTGTTCAAAATGTGCATAGAATGTGTTAAGCTCATTGGAAAGGGATGTGCTGTTGTTAACTATGCTGCCCCACTTTGTTTTGTAGCCCGTTACAGCATGTAAGCCCTGCCACGATCGGCTGGTCTGGGACTCTGTGAATGCTAGAAACGCTCAGTAGGTCTGACAGCATCTAAGGAGGAGAAGCAAACAAAGTTAATCTTTCAGGTTGCTGACCTTTCATTAAAGTGATTCAAATGAAAGCTCACTGGCCTGAAACAAATTCTGTTTCTCCATCACAGATGTTTCCTGTCTTTCTATTTCCTGCATTTTCTGGTTTTAACTCATTTATGGTTTGTTGTTCTGTTTTGGTTCAAAGTTAAAGATAGGTGACAGTAAAGTGGTTCCTAGTTATCTATCAGTTTTTAAGAAAATGATTTAATTAAAAAAGACATTCCAGACTTTACTCCAAAATATAGCAGGTATTTAGACTGGACTAATCACAGTCATGCCTCTTTCTCCAAAGATCTTGAGTAAAAAAGTTTCAGTCTGGCCACTGTTGGTGAGGCCTTCCACACAGTGTGACTGGTGAAGGCCTCTGAGCAGTCAATCAACCCTATTGGGTATCTGGGATAACCAAGGCTGCAGCTCTGCTACAAGGAAAACCAGGACAACAGCTTGGCTGAGTGCCACTGACCAAACACAACAGCAGGCTCAGCAAGCAACACCTGGTCACCAAGGATGCAGTTGCTTGGTTTGGAATAGCAAATAAGTGAATGGTAAAGGAATCAAAATAAAAGTTATCTATCTTTCAATGGATTTGGAGTTCTCTGGCAAGGCCATCATTTATTGCCCAACCTTAAATGCTCTTGAGAAAGTGGCTAACCTTCTTGAACTGCTGCAGTCTTTTGTGGTAAAGCTATGGTTCTGTTAATTAATGAATTCTTGAATTTTGCCCCAGCAACAATGATCAGCACCATATTTCCCAATCAGGAAAGGGTGCAACTTGGAGGAGAACATGCAGATAACGTTACAATGTACCTTAGCCTCTTCTCTTTTTAGATGATAAAGTTTTTGGTTTGGAAGGTGCTGTTTGAGTAACCTACAGGGCGAGTTGCGGATGGCACGTACTGCAGCCCTGGTGGAGGGAATGAATACTTGGGGTGGGTGGGATATCAATCAAGTGGGCTGAATTGCCCTCGATATTTGAGCATTGTTGGAGTCACAATTATCCAAGCATGTGAAGAATATTCCATTACGTTCTTGAATTGTGCCATGAAAGGGATGGAAAACCTTGAGCAGTCAGAAGGTGACTCGTGTACCTCAGAATACTCGGTCTCTAAGCTGGTCTGGTAGTCTTGGCGTGTGAAAAGCAAGTCCAATTAATCTAGTGGTTAGTGAGGCCCCATGCTTCCCATCCCCAGAACACTGATAATGAGGGATTGGGCAATGATAACGTCCTACCGCCGAAACAGGTCTACAGTGGACGCCATCTCCCTGGCCCCACACTCATCTCTGGAGCATCTGGACAGTAAAGACACCTACGTTAGACTATTGTTTATTGACTAAACAACAGAGGGACATCAGTAGACTATCTCTTGTTGGGGATATTCATTGGACTTGGAATTGAATGCAGTAATTATCAGTGAACAACACCACTCCTGAACTTATGATGGAAAGAAGGCCTTTGATGAAGTATCCAAAGATGGTTGGTTAGGGCCCAGAACATGGCCCTGTATTAATGTCCTATAGATGTGATCTTAAGCTTCCAACAACAACTACCAGCTTTCTTTTTGCTAGATATGACCAGCTAGTGCAAAATTTAATGTTAATTTTACTATTGCTCCTTGATGCACATTTAAGGACAAGGGAACACGTGGGTCCTCTTCCGGCTGGAGGGACATAACTAGAGGAATACCACAGGGGTCAGTTCTTGGCCCTCAATTGAAGAGGAGGGAACAAAATGGAAGGTTTCCAAGTTTGCTGATAATACCAAAATAGCTGTGATGAGAACATAGATTCTGCATTGGGATAGAGTTGGATTGAGTGATTGGCTGAAAACTTGGCAAATGGAGTTTAATGTGGGGAAATGTGAGGTCATGCACTTCGGTAAGAGGAATCAAAAGGTAGACTATTATCTAAATGGAGAGAGACTGAAAATAAATTAAACTCAGAGGGTTCTCAGTGTTCTAGTGCATGAATCACAAGAAGTTAGCAGGCAGGTCCAACAAGTAGCTTAGAAAGCAAACGCATGTTGGCCTTTATTGCATAAGGGCTGGAGCTTCAGAATAGGGAGATTACAATTGTACAGGGTGTTAGTGGGGCCAAACCAGAAAACTGCACACATTTTTGGTTCCCTTATTTAAAAAAATGATATGGTAAACATTGGAGGCAATCCAAAGGAAATTCACCAGGCTGAGAGGATTGTCCTACCAAGACAGGTTAGACAGTTTGGATCTGTATTCCTTGTAGTTTAGAAGAATGAGGAGTGACCTTATTCAAACATATCAGATCAAAAGGGGGGCTTGACAGGGTAATGTCGAGGCGTTTTCACTAGTGGGAGAGTTGTGAACAATGGGACATAGTGATAAAGTAAGGGTCAGTCATTTAAAACTGAGGTATGTAGACATTTCTTCTCTGAGGGTGGTGAATCTCTGGAATTTTGTGCTGGATCGTGAGATATATTTAAGGTAGAAATAAATAAATATATGAAGGATTAAGAAAATGAGGATTATGTGTAACTGGCACAGGAGTCATGATCATATTCAACAGCAGGGCAGGCTTGAGGGGCTGAGTGGCTTACTCCTTTTTCTTGTGTTCTTGTTCTTGTAAACCATTCTTACTCACTTCTGCAATTCATTGCTTTTGTCGATAGAAGAATCAAGGTCATTATGAGACCTGGAGCCAAATGGCTCTTGTTTAACTGAAAATGAGCATTGCAGATCAAGTTTTGGCTGAGTGCCACTTGATAGCACTGCTGATCATAACTTCAATCACTTTTCTCATGATTACGAGCAGACTGATGGATGGTAACAGGCCAGACTGGATTAGCCCTACTTTTCGTAGACAAGACTTTCTTGGAAAGATGCAAGGCTGATCCCACAAAGAATCAAGTGTGTGTAGCTTCACCTTTGGAGAAATAAAAGCTATTTGGATCATTGACTATATATAAAAAGGTATGCTTTTAAAAAAATGATTCCTGGGAACAAAATTCAACTTTGACAGGGTACAGAAGAAATGGCTGGGATCGAATGCTACACATCAATGCATTACTAGAATGGAAATGAAAGTCGGGTGTGTAACAGGTCAACAATCCTCTTCTGCCCAGTTATCACACCCATCATTGCTGAATTTTACTCACTCCCTAACCATCCCAATCCAAATACATAATATGTAAATTATTAACAATTTAAGTTATTTTCAAACAAGTTAAAGCTTCTCATTGGGATACAAATAACTGGCACTTTTTTTTAATAAATAGAGACTTCTCACATTTAGCCATCCCAGTGGACTTTAGAAGCTGCAGAATGGAGAATGATTAGATGCTGAATATTGTATTATACACCCCAAATACAATTATGAGACATCTGAAATCAAGCATAATTATGCAGCTTATTAACATAAACAGGAAGCAGTTGATCAGTGAGAAATTCACTGGCACTCAGTCAAATCCCAGCTGACTTCCTGAAGCACGATCTTGAGTCCAAATTTTATTCTATGCTTCTGATCTTAATGAGGACTATGATTAGTTCTGAGATGAAGGGAAATATCTGACAACATGTCTACTACATTAACAGATCCACAGATGGTTTGAGAGCATCCTGGATCAGTAGAAGGCAGAACATTCCTCTTATTCTATTATGATTCTTTGATGTGAAAAGCAATGATTTCCTCAAGGCAGTTTTCACTTTGATAATTTGCTTTCCATAATAAAAACAGTCCTACCATTGACAGCACCTAACAATGCAAAAGAAAGGAACTCCAATGCCCTTTGGCAGCTAGGGCCTGACACATCTTGGCAAATGCCATTATAAGCACTATTGTATCATGTGCGTTGAGAGAGTTACAGTTGGTTGCAGACTCGATTCTCACTCAGAAGGGCAGGCAGCATCCGTGGAGAAAAGCAGGCGGTCAACGATTTGGGTCAGGTCCCTTCTTCTGACCTGAAATGTTGACTGCCTGCTTTTCTCCACAGATGCTGCCTGGCCTGCTGAGTTCCTCCAGCATCATCGTGTTTTTCATCTAGATCCCAGCATCTGCAGTCCTTTGTTTCTCAGTCAGAAGGGCATGGATTTAAGAGCTCATTCACCACATAACCATTTATCATCTGAAACTTCCAAAGTTCATTGGGGTGGCTAAGTGAGAGAAAGATACATTTGTGTAAAGACGGCATCAATTAGGTTTACACCAATGCACAAAACTTAAAATTATTTAAAATTAATATCATAATATAGAAATCGGATAAGACAAGAACAATTTGCAAAAAAAACTATGCATAAAACAGACATATTTTGAAACGTTGGCCCCAGTTCCCATTGAAATCCCACCCATCAGGAACTTGCACCTGGATCTTCCTACCATAATTCACTCAAATGCCGATTTCCCTATTGCATTTCCTACTTGTGCTGACAACATTGGTGTGAATGGAGCCTATCATTTACTTACCAAGAGAAAGTGGATTAAGTGGTTGTGATTTACAGTCTTCATGATCAGCCCACACTTCAACAAGGAGTGAAACCTATGTGATTTCATTGGTGAAACCTGGTGAGTTAAAGGGAGCACAGGGACTGGGGCTCCCGTGTTTTAAAGGGAGTGTTGGAATCAGCAACCGGAATGCCAGATACTGAACCATCGGAATTTCCAAGCAATTGGATAGCAGACTACTGTAGCATCTTCACAAAGAACATTCTGAGGATGAACCAGCAAAACAAAGGGACCGAATAAAGAATTCAAAAGGTTAATGCAGGTAGCACGAGACAGCTTGCAATATTAATTAGCACCCATGGTTGTGATTGTTATCAATGGGATTGATTTCGTTACATTGTATTCTAGTCTTAGAGCTCTCAAACTTAATTTGACTTTGCTGCTAACCTACACATGTGGACTTATTTACAGCGTGCTTAAAATTAAATAGGGTAGCATCTGTAGCAACCAAGGGCTGTCTAAGAGGGTTTATTCAGAAAAGATCTTTGAAGCATCTTTATGCTTCAAAAATCTTTTCTGTTATAGGCAACATTTGTTGTTATAGGCAACAAATACTTTTGAGGGACTATGGATTTATCCTCCCAATTCACAAATGGTTAAACAGAAAATTTTGGAGGTAAAAGGTATAACTGCAGAAAGCTTTTAGGAAAGAATCTGAGACTTCAAAAGGGAACAGTAAATGGTTAGGCCTTATCGTGGCAGACTTAACCAAGAAAAATGGTTCGCATTGGACAAAGATGGCACAAGTGGTCAGTCAATGAGAAGGACACAGGAACTATATCAGGAACTATATCATGCACCATAGTAAAAATAGGGATAAAGAACAGGAGGTACAAACATCACCAGGAGTCAATGATCTATTGATGCAACTCAAGTAAGCACATTTGGATCAAAATGACCAGCTGAGGAATAATTGTACAGAGTAACTATCAGCTAAGTTGGGGATCTCTCAGAAGAATGGTTCAAGTGATGAATAATAGTCAGAGCATTAATAGTACTGGTTGAAATTATAACACACAAACCTGAATAAATTTACTTGATTAAAGTATCTGAGTCATAAATCACAAAGTTAAACTTCTATTAGGGACAGAAGCATTAGAAAGAAATGTGGCTTGATGTGGAAATGCCACAACATCGAGCCAGTCAGTAACTCCCACCCTCACTGACAAGTTGCCAGCTCTTTTGCAGGGAATGCATTAAGATTCATGGTTCGTATTTTATTTTATATTAATATTGAGAAATATAAACATTTTATTATTAGATATTCCTCATTGTTTCCATTGAGGAACACCAAGTTCTCCCTTACTTGGGTAAACCTTATTCAGTAACCATGAAATGCTTCAGTATATGTGTTTAAAAAAGATTCTGACTTAGTATGTCATCTATAGAAGCCACACCATATCAGTATGTGCAGGAAGATCTGGCACAATTAGTTAAAGCATGACTTTCTTCCTTACTCCATCCAAACTTCATGGTTAGCTGACTTCCATCAAAGCCTTAGTTACATGCTTCAATTCACTGCCGGAACCACCTGAAGGCTGCGGACCTCATGAATCTGAACATCTCTCCCAATTGAGCACTTTAGCCGTAAGTGAATATAAAGACAATGCATACAATCTTAAGTATCTGAATTTAGTTACTACAAATTTCCATTTCCCTTATTTGAGTCAGGAAATTTGAGTCCTGAAGGTTAACATGTATCACAGGATGGATCATCTTATGCCAGGAATAAAGAGAACTTGGCTTCAGTTTTCTTTTGCAGAACAATAAGTTTAGAAACCCTTGAAGTCAATGCAGCAACACAAATGGAAATTGTGCAAACCCTGGGAATAGCCTGTACAGTAATTAAAAAGTCTCAGAAACATGAACAAGGATGGAAGGAGAATGTTGCATTTGTATAAATCCCCACCATGTAAGGCTGAGCCAAGGCACTTTCGTTAACGAAGTACTTTTGAAGTGTAGTCAGTGTTAAAAACACATGGATCACAAGAGGTCTGAAACAAATAGCAATGAGATCAATGACCAAATACGTTTCTTCTGTAGTTTGCTATGGAGGGATAAATGTTGGCCGCTACACATGGAGAAATCCCTCGTCTTATTTGCCATGGTGTTGCAAGCATTTTTATATCTGATGAGCTGACGAGGACCTTGGTTTAATAGCACTTCACTAAGTAACACAGCATCAGTTGAGATTAAGTGTTCAAGTCTCAGAGTGGCATTTGAACCCATAGAACTTTGTAATTGCTAACACTGATCCAAGTTGAATACATCCTGAGATGACCAGATTGTTTGCCTCAAGTCACAAGACCATCTTTTGGAAATTATGACAGAGGCTCACTGAAGGAGTACTTGAGTGTGTGCCCTGGAAATGTGACAGCATGAGTATAAAGACTCCGGTGGGTGATAAAATTTGTTGCATACTGTATATCTGTGAATGTGGCTGTACAAAAAACAGGTAAGGGCATGTCAGATCAAAGAAAGGTAGGTCACAATAAAGCTAGGCTTCAGTGTTCCAATGCCCAAATAAATGATCCATATTAATTAGCAAGGCTTAATCATTAAGAATGGTAATTAGGTAAAGTACTGAGGGATGCCGGAACCCTCCAAATTGGTCCCCACCAAGAAGTCACCACTGTTGCAAGTCCAGGTGAGAAACAATTGGAGAAGTATGATATAAAAGGAATCTCGCAAATGTTAAGGTATCTTAAAATGCCCTTATCAATTATTTAATGCAACAGAGAATATTCTTTTCCTTCGAAACCTTCCTGTAGCTTTGTTCCTTGAAGTGATTCAACTTGAAGTACTCTGGTTTAAAAAGTCTTTTCAGTGTGTTGATAAATGCAAATTTGGATTGATGCAAAACTTGTTTGTAACTGTTTTCACTTCACAATTTTTTTTTAATATAAGATAGCCCAATCTGTATTATGCAATTCTGGGCCATGTTAATGGTGAATAGGGAACCATTCATTCTGAATGGCTGAAAGGATTAGTTTAGTTCCTGATGACAGGGGATGAGTTTCATTTGGAGTTTCCAGTGACACTGATGACTTGCCCTAATTGGTAATATAAATGGTTTTCCAGTCAGCATATAAATTGGTGTCAACCCCTGCTCATTTTGCTTAATAAAAGTGTTACATTGGTCGCCAGTTGACAGAAATGCGGCAGGAAAGCACTGAACCTTGTCTGCCATCCTGTATTCAAGTAGCTATTATAAATAGATCAAGCTTATGATTGCACATACTTGCTGTAGCCAGCTGATGCGATTCTGTAGCTTGCCTTCTTCCAGAAAAGTGCGGATTTCAGAGGAAATGTTCAGCCAAACTCTGGCATAATGTGTAACATTTCCAACAAAAGCAAACGTTTCATTAGCCTGGAGAAAAAAAGCAAACAGATTAATCACATTTTGAAGAATAACTGGAATGCTCACATACACTTCTCAGTTGCTGACATCTAAAAGCAACAATGTGCTCAAGGACATTAAAATGGAAGAGTTGGCAATATTGTACCTGGTGAAGACCAAGCACTTCCTCTGTCTGGGGGGGGGGGGGGGGGAGACAAGAGCAGATACTACACTGGGCTGTTCTCATCACCATCAGGTATTTGATTATATAGTCTGCCCATTCAACCAGGCAATGTAGAAATATAGAGCAGATACAGTCAGGATAAGTCACCATGAGTAAAGCAGCAGATTTATTGTGCTGTGACATTCCATGATAAATGGTACAATTTCCAACAGATAGCAGTTCCCCTGCTGCTCCCACTGTTCACTGTCAAAAGCATGATTTAAAGTGTAGGTGTTCTACATTTCTCTGCCCGAGACCGACACAGTAACCAATCCATCTTTGAGTTACCAATGGACTCTGCACATCAATATGGTTCAGAAGTGGAGTGCTGATAAGCAGGGCAGGCATGTGTGCAGGTTCAGCCATTGCTGTAAATGCAGGAAAACGTCTTCATCTATAGTCTGGCAGAGAAAGATGAACACTGGAATAAAATGTTTCGCATATATGATTTCATCATGTATTTAAACCACCATTTTGATTTTCTGTGTAAAAAAAAAATCTTACTTCATATCATCAACATTGTTCATTTTTATTCATACTTGTAAATGTAATATAAACTGGTAATTATACCTGCCTGTCAGTGTTGCCACCCAACCCCTTGGTGTATGTTGTAATGAAGTTATTATGTAAAGTTTAGTGCATAAGTTTTTTAAAATCGGTTCTACCTTCCTGCTTATTAAATCATCCACTCTAAAAGTTACAATTTGGATTATACAAAATTAGGATAAAATATGTATGATTTCAAAATGAAGACCATCTTACTTTGTTATTACTTGATCCAATTTATCTCAAGCTCTCGTGTTAGCTCATCTTAAGATTAACATGGTCTCGAAACATACTGGGCACCTTCAAATGAGACTGGTTAAGATTTGATTGCAGTTACAGTCTCAGTGAAAGAAAGCTGAATGGGATTGTCCCAGACTTTCAAAGCATCCCTGCCTATCATCAGTACCATTTCCAACTGCAGTGTGAATTTCAGGTAACATTTGCCGCACTCAACAATTCCAGTTTTTGTTTAAGAATAGTATGGTGGCAACACAAGAGGAATTGGTTATAAGGTGTCATAGCAACATAGGAGTTCTATCATCTTCCTGTCTGTGTTATTTGAATCTGGGTTAGGGCTGAACTTAATGTTGGGAAACAATCAATGTGGCATTGTGCAAGTTCAGTAAATTGGAGGGAAGATATTTTTGCGGTGAATTGTCCTTTATTTCAGAGTTGGGATCCTCTGCTTTCACCAACTATAATACTAATTCAACACCTAAAATTAGCACCTGCTCACTGCCAGCACCTGAATTAAATATTTTTTCATATCTTTTACTTCAAGATTCCATGATGAGGCATTCTATCATGTGGTTATTAAGTTTTAACAATTTCCTCTGCAATGTCTTTTGCTATATCTCAACAATAAGCTCCCATCCCTCTGTTCCAGGTTTCTAACTGTATGAGTAATTTTTCCGCCAGAACCAAATGAGATTGGTGAGGAGTTAGTGGGTGTTTACAACTCAAGAATTAATTTATCAGTCTCCTGATCTAAAACAAGGGAAACGTCATCAGATTAAAGATCTAATCTCTTACAAAAAATGCTTAATAAGCTCTTTCTACATTCCTCCATGCATTAATGACTAACAGCAATAACTTATGCACAATAACTTGCTAACTGGAAAATTTGTGGTCTGATTTGTGTATGTTTTGTACATTTATTTTCAATTTGCTTTCAGAGTTTCACAAGTTCCATTCACTGCCTATCATGGACATTGGCAACTGACCTGCTTCTTAGGTCCTTAGCTGCCAGAATCCAACTGGATGGTATCCATAAATGGGAGAGGGAGTTGGGGGTGAAAGGGAAGGAGTCAAGTGGTTGCACGTAAGAAAGAATGCAATCAAACAAAACTAACATTTATAAAGCACCTCCCAACTCAGCAAAGCTGGTGTTAAAGAAAAGCCTTGGGCCTTTGCATGACCCAAAGTGTTCTACAGTAAAACTTTTTGAAAAGTAATAGATTATCGAAATCTGAAGTAAAAGAGGAAATGTTGGTCATGCAGAATCTGTGGAGACAGAAACAGAATTAACCCTTCAGGTCCAGAACTTCTGACCGATACTTCTGAAAGCTGCCGCAGTTGTACTGAAGGGAACTCAACAACCAATTTTTGTAGAGCAGGGTCCCAGAAAGACCAAGGTGATAATGAACAGAGAATCTATTCTGAGCTGTTATTTGAGATATAATTATTGACCTGGTCCCCAGGAAGAACTCTTCTGCTTTCCTTCAAAATATTGCCATGAGATGTTTTACATCCATCTGGTAGCAAGGGCGCACTTGTACTTTACAGTCAGTTTCTCACAAGACACCACCAAAATGTATTGCAAAGGGACTTTTGGCATAGTCAAGCATGGAAAACGTTACCAAAGTTTTATGGCAAACGGTACTGATGACTTTTTTTTAGTGAAGCCTCATCAGAAAGATGGCACATTAACAGTGGTTGGGTTGGGTGGGCCACATCGTTTGTATGCCTGACACCAAACTCCGGAAACAAATACTCTATTCCGAGCTCTGTTGTGGGAAGAGATTCCCGGAGATGGGGAAAAGACATTCAAGGGTGTTCTCAGAGCCTTCTTGAAGAAGAACACCATTCCAGATAACCTCTGGCTCATGACCAGTCAAAGTGAAGGAGCATTCAAGAAAGCCATGCATATTCACAATGAAACATTAATAAGGATAGAGTGCATGATTTTAAAATAGTAATTTAACTACATCAGCATGTCCTAGTCCAATTATGCATCCACTGTTTCACTTGTGGACTGGATTGTTTTTAATTTTGATTCTGCATACAAAAGACTACTCAAGGCCAACTAGTAATGTTAAAACATTAGAATTGTTATAACATTTTCTTTGTTTACTGCAATTTAAGAACACATCTACTGCCTATCAAACAAACATAAATACCGATATAGATTTTCAGAAATCTTTCGGAGTAACCTGAACCACATACTTTATTTAACAGACCACGTAATGAATACAGGTTAACTTGCTGTTATTTAAATGCAACTGTTTTAATTTATGCAAAATAAACTATCATGTAAATAAAGACACAAGAGCTTGCAGATGCTGGGCCTGGAGCAACACACAAAACATTGGAGGAACTCAGTGGGTCAGGCGGCATCTATGGAGGGAAATGAACAGTCGACATTTCAGATTGTAACGCTTCATCTGGACCCGAAACGTCAAGTGTTCATTTCCCTCCTTAGATTGCCGCCTGACCTGCTGAGTTCCTCCAGTGTTTTGTGTGTTGTATCATATAAACAACATTTTAGCACAGGCATTAATCAAAACACAGAGGAAATTTAATCGCTTGAAACCAATAAAGATTAGATCATTTCCTTTAATACATCAGAGCAACTATGAGTGGTGACGTATGGGAAATCTAAAAAATATGGGCTTCAGTAGTGAAAACCAAATCCTCCTTCAAATGTACCATGAAGACCCTGTGTTTAGGTTAACTTAAAATGGAGGATTTTCCCCACAAGCATGAGGGCAATGAGGTAGCTCATAGATCACGGAATATTGAATCTTTAGCTTGCTAGGCTACAGGTAAAGGCAGAGACTAGCCAAATCATAAAGAATAGGAACAATGAATACAGCTTTTGCTCCACATTGCTCTTAAGTGACCACAAATAGATACTTAAACATGATTTTGGATGAGGGCAAAGCTGGGATCCAGCTGTAATGAGCTTCCCATCATGACATAAATACCCTGTTGATGCTCCCTGCCAAAGTTTTCACAGCTGGATAACCAGGGCTCGAGCAAGCAGAGAACAGGAAGGAACAAATTCCTACAGGGAGAGAGGACCAGCAATGAGGAGAGAAAACAAATAAATTATTTGATACGACAAGTTTTTGATTAGAAAATTTCTTCCAGAAATGTCCTGTGCAATCTGATGTTGATAGATATTTTGTAAATGGGAAATGCCGTGAAGTGAATCATCTACTGTAGTTTTACAGTCTTGACAAGATTTGAAGTACCTCCATAACAAGATATTGATGGTACAGGGATTTTTCCATCTCACATTGTGTCTTGATTACCTATTAAACAATTAACTTTTCACTGAAAGTATTGTTATGAAATTTAAAGCCATTCGCATGTCTAATAAGATGCAAAGCTGGACTTGAGGAATCAAACTGTGACTTCAGGAAACTGCCCAGCTGTATTGGGGCATCTAATAAGCAAGCTGCCTTCTGTCAAACAAACAACCGCATTGTGACATGAACACCGTCAGACAAAATGAATTTCCTTCAACCATATCTAACTGGAATGTCAATGCTGAAAGACAATAAACAAGTAAGACTGAACATTGAATACTGATGCAAAACAAATCAAGGAAGGAGAGGAAAGAGAAAAATGAAAGATGCAACAAAGAAAGAAGAGAGGGAATAAAAGGCAGAGATAGGAAGAAATGAACCAATTTATTCAACATCAGGACATCTCTAAATAATTCAGAGCAACAAAGGTACTAATGATGTATAGTCACTGATGAAATGGGTACACTGAGTAATGGCTAATGATGTATTTCCATCTGATATCATATATATTGCTTGTTGTGAAACTGCTGAGGAATTGAAACTAAGCGTCTATTACAGCAAAGATCCGAACACTTTAAGGCAGGTTAAACCACAAAGAAAACAAAGCAGCCAGCATTCATTTATCTCAAAGAAAGTGACTGATGCATAAATGACAAGAGAACTCCTACACAACCGTAAGATGCAGGTTCCACTGTCAACTTGTTCGCTACCTGAACTGTTTCTCTTGATTTATGTAACAATTATTGATCCAAACTTAGTAGTACATTTTCTGAGGAAATGTACGTGGATAGAAATTTACTGGGATAATTAGTTACTGGTGTTTAGAGTTCTTAATAGATAGGATGCAACTGATAGAACCTGGGGCTAAATAAAATTAAGAAAAGCTACTCAATCCTACCCCAGAATCAAGGCCTACTGTCGAGATACAATCTTATGCCATCTCTCATTCAGTCTGACATTAGTGTCCACTGCTCAGAGACAGACCTGAAATCTTTCTGGACCCATTTTGAATTGCCTGCATTCAGCTAGATAGTCTGAGGCCATCTTTATAGCTGACTTCCCTAAATGTAGCCATGTTTGAGACAAGGCACACCAATGTCACACTGGGTAGCAAAGCATGAGAAGGACACGCTGGTTACCGAAGGCACACCAGGGTCACACCCAGTACCAATGTCACACCCGGTACCAAAGGCACACCAGTGCCACACCTGGTACCAATGTCACACCTGGTACCAAAGCACACCAGTGGCACACCCGGTACCAAAGCACACCAGTGTCACACCTGGTACCAAAGGCACACCAATGTCACACCAGTGTCACACTGGCTACCTTAGCATTATGCTCCTGACCTCCATACACAAAAAGCCAAATGGCTGCTTCCGCCATGGATAAAATGCACCTTTACACTGCCTTCATCCACTACAGCCAAGTAGAAGTGTGTATGTTACCTGTATGCAATTTTTGGACACATTTTAATCTCTATTAATTCCGCAATATGAAAGCCCTGTATAAATAGCACACTCTGTGGGTATGATTCACACTTTAGCCACTCTCTGGGTAAATGCATACCTGCAGATATCTGCATTCTTCTGAGTACTTGCAATTCCAGGGCTTGAGCCACTTTGGTACCTTTCAATATCAAACATCAACTTCATCTCTAAAAATCAAGCTTTCAAGACATTTGAATTTCAATATCCTTTCCCAAATCAATCAGAGTCTATGCAGCAGAGATCCCAATCACACACAACAGATCACGACTATCCATTTAACATTATTATCACTAGTTGCAATCTTTTATTTATTAATAACTAGACTACATGAAACTTCAGAACAAATCCATCATGGGGCACATTATCAATATAATTCAAATTATGTGGCATCTAATGTAGATTTTTATTTTTTTTGTTACATTACCACTTACACACATTTCACAAATGTGCCCAGACATTGTCAGATACGAAAGCAGAAATGTTCCATGAATAAAACTATTTTTTTTGTATTATATAGTGCAAGTTGTAAGATCTATAATTCTCAGGATCTTGCTGTTAGTGATCAGCTGAGGCACAGAGTGTGTCATTCCTGCTTCTGTATCAAGCTAATGATTCAAGCCTCACTCTTGAGAACTGTGCACATAGCAGCACTGAGGGAGTCCCACCTTACTGGAACTTTCAATTGAGACAAGACTCGTGTCCCCACTCAGGTGCCCAAACAGAGGCCGTGGCACAGTTTTGAATTACAGCATTGTCCCTCAGCTAACATCACAGTGGCACAGCAAGTAGAGCTGCTGTCCACAGTTCCCAAGACCCAGGTTCAATCCTGACCTCGGGTGCTTCTTTGTGGAGTTTGCATGTTATTCCTGTGACCACGTGGGTTTCCTCTGAGTGCTCTGTTTCCTCCCACATAAGGAAGAGAATGTACAAGGCATTGTTAGTAAGTTTGCAGATGGGTGGTATCGTGGACAGTGAAGAAGATCATCAGGAATCACAGTACGATCTTGATCAGCTGAGTAAGTGAGCCGAGGAATGGCAAATGGAGTTTAATCCAGGTAAGTGTGAGGTGTTGCATTTTGGGAAGGACTTGCACAGTCAACTGTAGGGTCCTGGGGAGTGTTGTAGAACAGAGGGACCAAGCAGTACAAGTACATGGTTCCCTGAAAGTGGCATCACAGGTAGACAGGGTGGTGAAGGCGGCTTTTAGCCCACTGTCCTTCATCAGTCAGGGCATTGATAATAGAAGCTGGGATGTTATGTTATGATTGTACAAGACGTTGGTGAGTCCGCACTTGGGATATTGTGTACAGTTTTGGTCATCCTGCTATAGGAAAGATGCCATTAAGCTGGAAAGAGTGCAGAGGAGATTTACGAGGATGTTGCTGGGACTCGGCGGACTGGGTCACAGAGAGAGGTTGGGCAGGCTAGAATTTCATTCTTTGGAGTGTAGGAGACTGAAGGGTGATTTATATATTAATGATGGGCATAAACAGGGTGAATGCACACAGTCTTTTTCTGAGGGTTGGGGGAACAAGAGCTGGAAGCCATAGGGTTAAGATGAGAAGGGAGAGATTTAATAGGAACCTGAGTGGCAACTTTTTCCACACAGAGGGTGGTCCGTATATGGAATGAGCTGCCAGAAGAAGCGGTTGATGCGGGTATAAGAACAACATTTAAAAGACATTTGGACAGCTACATGGATAGGAGAAGTTTAGAGGGATATGGGTCAAACACAAGCAAAATGGGATTAGTTTAGGTGGATATCTTGGTTGGCATGGATGAATTGAACAGAAGGGCCTGTTTCCCTGCCATATGACTCTATCCCAAAGATGTGTGTCTTAGCAGGATAATTGGACACTGTAAATTACCCCTAGTGAGTGGTAGAATCTCAGAGCAATTTAAGAGAATATGGGGAGATTAAAAAGCAGGATTAATGTAGGATTAGTGTAAACAGGTGGTTGATAGTTGGCACAAATTCAGTGGGCCAAAGGGCCTGTTTCCGTGCTGTATCTCTCTGTGACTCTATTGGAAAATAAAATTATTTGCTTTCTTTCACATTGCTACTTATGGGAGCTTGTAGTGTATCAATTACTGCTGTATTTTCTGTATTACAGCAGTAACTATACTTCAACAATATTAAGTTAGTTGCAAAGAATTTGGTGGGGGGGGGAAGAGGGCGGGGAGATATTATAAGTGCAAGTTCCTTCTCTTAATCATTGTTCCATCTGAAATTCAGTCACAAACTACTCCCAGAGGTGGATTTTCTCCCTCTAAACTACAGTGTACCTTACCTGCTCCGAAATATAGGCAACTATGGAGTTATCTAGTGCCAAACAGAAAAAAATTTCAACTCACTTAATAAGTGTTACTGTATTATTTTCTTGACTTCGCAAGATAGAAGAATAAATCTGTGGATAGTTTATGCATTACTGGACAAAGTTAATGAACAATTAACAAGTGAATTATGGCAAGATAAAATGAAGTAATTATATATTTAACTACAGCTCCTTAGGACAGAGAAACCATTAAAACTTTATTTCTCCCTCGCCAATATTCAGTGAAATATTGCATATAAATTTACATTTGGAATTAATTTTAAATGGTGATTTGCTACTCATGTGGCACGGGATTTATGGATCGCCAAGATGTCTGACAGTCCCTGAATAAATGCCATTTGAAGCAAGTTAACCAAAGAAACTTTCGGAGAGTTTTAAAGGCAGACTGAAACAAGAGAAATTAAAGACATGTTTCTCAAACTTGAGTAACTTGCCAATTTAAAAAAGTCTATAGATTTAGATTAAAACAATTTCCTCCATTCCTGTTCCAAAACACTTCCGATGCATTGCAAGAGATTTCTTCATCCAAGAACAGTGGCAGTAATAAACAGTGATATATCAAGGTTTCCCAAAATTACACTTCCTCTCTGCCCTGATATGTACATTAGCCTGAACAATCCATTTAGTTTGAGTTAACTTAAGGTTCCAATCCTGCACAGACTGTAACAAGAAAGGATTGAGGCAACAGAAGACATCTTAGCGAATAAATATGCTTCTCTTTCATTGCACTTGCTTGTAAAATGTTTTTTTCTACATGGAATAATTAGGGAGTGTGTTACTTTTTGCTGGCATCTGATAAGCTTCTAAAAGTTTTGCAGTAGTTATTTCCTAGTTACAGCCTCATTTTCTTAAGTTTGTTCAACTCCTCGTTTATAGCTGGAATAATAATCCAGAAGTGTTTAGAAACCTGCAACAATTTGTACCATATGGCTACGCAATATTGAAAACAAGGAGATGTTAATAGGAGCCATCCTAAACAGTGGTCTTATCCCAAAATATTTCCTGTACCCAGTTACAGAATTATAGAGTCATAGAGAGATACAATGCAGAAACAGGCTCTGCTGCCCATTGAGTCCGTGCTGGCAATCAAGCACCCACTTTTTCCACACTAATCCTACTCTAACTTATGATATTCTCCCAATATTCCTTCCCCAGATTCTCCCTTTCACCCAGGGGGATCTTACAGTGGCCAATTAATCTACCAACTCTCATATTTTTGGGGTGTGGGAACCACAGCACCCAGAGGAAATCCACGCAGTCACGGGGACAATGCGCAACCTCCGCACAGGCAGTGCCAGAAGTCAGGATTGAACCTGGGTCTCTGGTGCTGTGAGGCAGCGCATCTCCCAGCTGCACCACTGTGCCACCCATAGTTGTGCTCACAGATGAGGGAAACCTTTGTTGAAAATGCCAAGTGCACCTATCCCTACATTATTAGTTCATCCTCAGAATGAGTAGAGCCTCACTATTCCCTTTTTTTGCACTACTTACTTATTTTTGTTACTTATAGTAATTTATGTCTTTGCACTGTACCGCTGCCGGAAAGCAACAAATTTTATGTCCTCTTTTCTTTTTCAATCTTTTTATTAGTTTTCAAATGAATACGGATTAATATACAACATCAATGTTTGTACATGTAATACAAAGAGATCAGGAGAACAATCATGGCATGGATAATCATAAAGAACAATAAAATATGAAAAAAAATCTGTAGATCCCACAACCTCTTAGTAAATGAATATAATATAAAAGAAAGAAAAAGATTTATTTTATTTATATCTATAGATAGACAGATAGACAGACAGACAGATAGATAGATATATTTAAAAGAAAGAAAAAAAATCCCCAAATCAATAAGAAAAATTATAAACAATACATCAAACCAAACAGAAAAATTTCAAAAAAGAACAAAAAAAAGACTGGACTGAAATTTCTCAGTAAAAACAGAGCAATATTATGTCATCAACTCTGTTCCTTTAAATTAGAAAATTATTGAAAGGGGATCTATATCATGTGAAAATATTGAATAAATGGACTCCAAATATCTTCAAATTTAAGCGAAGGATCAACAGTACCACTCCTAATTTTTTCCAATTTTAAACATGATACAGTTTGAGAGAACAATTGAAAAGTAGTAGGGGGTATTGGATCCTTCCATTTAAGCAAAATGGATCGTTTGGCCATTAATGTAACAAAGGCAATCATACAGTAAGCAGAAGCAGATAAATGGCCAGACTTGGTAATCCAGAAATTGCAGTGATAGGGTGAGGTTGTAAATCAATATTCAATACAGTTGAGATAATGTTAAAAATGTCTTTTCAATATTTTTCCAAAAGAGGACAGGACCAAAACATATGTGTCAAAGAAGCAACATTCAATTTACATCTGTCACATATAGGATTTATATGGTGATAAAAACGGGCTAGCTTATCTTTCGACATATGGGTCCTGTGAACTACCTTAAACTGTATGAAAGAGTGTCTGGCACACATTGAAGATGTATTAACTAAATGAAGAATTTTCTTCCATGTCTCTGTAGGTAAAGATGTCTGGAGTTCACTTTCCCATTCATTCTCAATTTTGTCCAGTGATTCTGGGCGTATTTTCATAATTAAATCATAGATTATTGCTATCATACCCTTCTGATAAGGATTAAAAATTTTATGTCTTCTAAGTCAGTGATAATAATTCTGATTCTGCATAGGCAACCCATTGTAACGTAAGACGGAACTTCAATTCAAGCACTCAGTTCACACCATTGAGAAATACAATAAATTTATGGTTGAACACCATTAATCAAATTACCAAATGGTGGGCGTCGTTAAGAGCAGAAGCAACATGGTTCTAGATGCTCCCTAGTTTCTATGAAGTTGCAGGCACCAAATGTCAGCTCCAGAGCTCATATGTAAATATTGATTGGTTATATTCCATCTCAGAAGGATTCACTGTCACAATCAATTTTGTATAGGCAACATTTCTGCTTTGAGCTCTATCAGTGGTTTACGTGAAAATTGCATCCAAAATTGCCTACATCTTGTAGATTACTTCCCCTCTGCCAATATTTACTTAAACTCATTTAGACTGCTGAATGTGATGCTTGCCATTAACCAGTGAGATTATAAAGCAGTGGCCCAACAAGGTTGTCAATCCACAGGTAGAAGTGGATTAAGAAATATACATTGAAGAATATTTTCAAAGTATTTAAGAACATCAACTAGGTAAAGTCTGATTTTCATTTCTTTTAATAAGTGATCATATAAAATCACACTGTTGTCAATCCACCAGTTGTAAGTAATCAGAGTTAAAAAATCACTGAAAGTGGATTATTATATACAAAGCCTGTTTCCACTTAGATTCAGGCAAAGAACTCTGTTTTAAAAATTATGTTCAGGACTTTTTAAACATACACTTGTGACAAAAGATCCAGCTAAACATCTTAAAGCATCTGCAAAACCCCCAGAATAAACACAATTAGTGGAAACTCCTAGTGGTCATTAATTCATCCTGATTCCATTGCCAATTTTATAGGCAAGACACACTTCAAGCTCCAGTTACTAAAAATCATGGAAACTTTATTTACACTGAGCTGTACACAATCTTTTGAGACAATTATGCTAATTTCAGGTGGGCTGTGCTGTAAAACCTACCACAGAGTGGAAATCACAGACCCAAATCCTGCACCTTTTACAGCCCAGTCTGTATAAAAATTCTTAACTAACAAGTCACAAGTTTTGATGAACACTCAAGGTAACGATAAAAGACATCAGCATGTTAGAAGTAAATAAAACTCTAAAGCCAAAAGTGTGTTCCAGCATTTTGTGAAGACATTTCAAAATGAATTTACATTCCTGAGTCCTCTATTAAAAATACAATTTGATAATTGAAGGTGTGAAAATCATTTAAAATTACTTAGATCATTTAATTTTTAAAGAAGTCCACTGTGTTGCATTGCTTCTGTTCCTTTCCTGACTGTGCTGCTGTCAATCTTTATAAGCTACTAAAAAGCTTGATTAGGCAAACTTCAATTATGTGCATCTATAATGCCAAGGATTTTTCTTAGATGGCAGATTGTAGTACACCCAAAAACAGTACCCTCTACAGCTTCTAACAATATGATTGTTAATTGCACTTCACCAGCCAAACACTTCACAGTAGCTTAAAAGAAATCTAGGCATTAGCACAGCTTTTTGAGGGCAGAAGAGAGAGATGGGAAAGAAGGAAAAGCCAAAATAGAGAGCAAAAATGTGAGAGATAAAATGAAATAAGGTGAGAGAGAGACAGAGACAGAGGAACTGTTACAAACCAGCAACAAAAGAAACACACTGAGTCGTGATTCAGTGTTAAAAACTACTTTATTAATAACTACTTATGATAATAAGAAAAATAAAAGTAAAAATGTTAGAATGTTATAAGTAACAATATTAAACCTTGAACATTAACCCCAAAAACTAAACTCATAGTGTGTGTGTGGCAAAGTCCCAAACTCCAAGTCCAGGAATGGTTCTTAAAGTTCAGTTCAGCAAGCCGTAAGGTGAAACATGAGCAAAGGCTTCTTCAACAACCACCGTTGTCTGAAGGTAAGACGTAGATGTAGAGAACATAGAGACAGTAATTATGAAATCCACATGTTCCACGATGGAACCCAAACAACACCTCAGTGTTTACTCGGTAGTGACTTCCTCACCCCGAAAAGCATCCGAATCGTGGTCGTCCACACAAATACCTGTTTCCCTCTACAGGTCAACAACAAAGTGAACTCCACTGGATTACTCCCAATTTCCATACATGGATTGTAGTGACAGACACAGTTATTGTTTCTCATCCATCGACAGAGAAACTAGCAGGCTGGTGTCTCTCTCCCTCTCTTTGACTTCGACTGACTTCTTCAACAACGTCATTACGTCCTTTATCTTCTGTTGACATAAGCACGCCCCACACACACACACACACCACTATGCTCTATCTTAAAGGGACATTCACCGAGTCCATAACAGGAACAGAGAGAAGGCCAAATAGAGAAAGAGACAGAAATGGACATACATAGAATGGGTGATGTGACTAAAACACCACCATCAGTTGCTCGATCAACAATGAGTTAAGCATCCACAACTCATGTTCCGGGCTTTTTTTTTATTCTCAAGTTTTCAACGCGGGACTTTTTCTGGAATTTTAACGGAACCAACATTGACATGTGCGGAAACACCTGGTTCACTTTCCCCTAATTTTCACCCACTTCCACTCACATCAAGTGCATCCACTTGCACTGATAACACTGGGGAAGCATAAATAAGAGCTAAATATTCCTATATTCAGTCCAAGTGTTTTCTTTCCATTAGCTTTTTTTTAAAAAAATGCAAATCTCAAAGCTGGTGATTCAAGTACTTTCAGCCTCTCAGAGGCTAATTATAATTATTTATTCCACTTTTCTCTTTGAATACGAAATGGTTGAACCCTACATTGCTCAGAGATTAAGAGCTGCTCCTTCTCTCAATCAAAGTCACTGGCAAGTATGTAATTTGAAAGTCTTTATTTTATTAGTAAAACCATTCCCCCAGGATAGCAGTTATAATGACTTTCCCCACATTCAATTTCAGTCTTCATAAAATAATATCCGCCACCAGCAAATATTAAGGAGCTGTCTGTAAATTTGAATTCCCCTCAGTTGAATGTTATAAATACTTAACAGTAATTCAAAAAGAAACAAAATAGACCAGTGTAAGTAAGAATTATGGGGACTGGTGGATCCTCCTGGATTCAAGGTCCTGAAATGGCTGTCTCGGAGGAGTTCCAGCTCCAGATGACACTCAATGCAAACTCCCCAACCCCAAATGTAAAAATGTGATTCTTGCATTAAACTGTGCTTCAAATCTACTTCTTTTCCTACAATGAACTCTGTGATATCCTTGGGTCTTGAAAGGCACCATGAACATGGAAGTTCCTTTCCTTGCTTCAAATGAGTGGCACTAATTCTGGTTTCAGAAATAAAGCTAGGCTTCCATTAGGATCCATGTCAAGGGATTCTATTTATGAATGTTTTTCAATGCCTCACTGGAAAATGTTTTGACAGTCTAACAAACACATGACCTCCCCCAACCCTAAAACTAACTTGCTCTCTCTCTCTCTCTCTCACACACACACAGCAAAAAATGCCATCCTCAAAATACAACTGCATTAATGTCCCTTGAGAACTAAAATTGGTGGTTATATACACTACTGATTGATTTCTCCACCTCCTGCTGGAGAGAGAAAGGGAATTAGTGTGTGGAGGATCAGCAAATATAGGAGCAGGAAAAACAGAATCAGGAATAGGCCAATTGGCAGCTTAAGCCTGCTCAGTCTTTATATAAGATCATGGCTGATTCAATCTTAGCCTCAACACTGGTTTTTGTGTTCTCTTCACATACCCTCTGACTCCCTTGCGTTCAAATATTTGTCAGTCTCCATCTTGAATATGTTCAATGACTCCACCTCGACAGCTCCAAGGGATAGAGGGTTATGGCCCTCCCAGAGGAGAAATTCTTCATCTTAAATGAGCCACCCATTATTGTTCATTATTCAGAAACAATGTGCCCTACAGGTTCGTGAATTAATATTATACAAGGACACCAGATGGTTCCATATGGAAGGGTTGAATGGCCTAATCTTGCTTTGAACAATCTTTTGTCAAGATTAGTCTGGACAGTCATTTCCCATACAAAATAGGTAAGCCACCAGTATTACTGTGGCTTATACATGGAAACTGAGTTCTTGGGAGGGTTTCCAAAGGTAAATGTGCACCAACTGAATCCTTGCATTTTCCCCATGCCACCACGAAGCCAGTAACATTTACTTCAATGTATTAGCTAATGATATTCAGAAAGCTTTATAGATTTTGAACATTCTGTCACAGCATGCCATTAATAGGATGTCTGGTTATGGGGACTTGGAATGGTGAAGGAGATTAACAGACAGCCTTTTGGAATGAAAATTTCAAAAGTAAAAACTTCTGTTGGAGTTGCTCTCTATTTTTCTTTGGGAATAAAAAGATTCCCACAAAATTTGCCTTTGGCTTCAATTGCTGAACGGGTGCCTTAGTGTCAGCTGTTCATTGTGCTTCATTCCGAATAATTGGTTCTACTGGAGTCAATGAAGTCCAATATCAGGAAGGGAATACAAATGCAAATTTCTTTGACCTGGTCTCCAGACTTCAGCCTCTGCCCAGTCATAATCAGGAACAGAATCTGATTTCCATTTTTTTTCACAACTTCAAATCATCATTTCCTGAGCTTTCTACTTAGACATGAGGGGAAAAACATAATAGAAAACCATTCTGTGACAACACTCAAATGAAATGGACCAGTCATGGTGGAAGAATCAAAGTAGTGCTGCATTGGATTAGTTGATAGGATGTTTTACCTCGAGCCAGAAGATTACATAGTGTCTCTGATTGTTATCCACTGCCTCCGGCTGGGAAGGTATCCATGTGACCATCAGCAGAAAACAAGACCAGGCTCAGCTATGAACCTACCTCAATTGACTAAGCTGCTGAAACTCCCAGACATGGTCATAAACACTTGGAAGGTAAGCAAAGAACTATAATCTTCATAAGTCTAGATTATGAGACAATGAACAAAAAAAAACCTCGTGGAATTCATTACTGAGGAATACAAGCAGGTGTAATAGAAGGTCAATCATTCACTGAGCAGGGTCAATGTGGGAGCCTATAGACAGTGGATGGATTCTGGTGGCTGTGTTGCCAAGGCAACATTCCCTTAGAATTTATCTGTTAGTCCTGGATATCAAAGTAAAACAGCACAGATATTTTTTTCCCAAATTGGCCATAAGTTTCTCTTCCATGAAATTACATGGTTGGGAAGCAAACATAAGCTCCCTCTCTCCCACATGCCTGGCCTCTGTATTTAACTCCAGACCAATGTCCAAGCGAAAAATACCGAGGAAAAACCCACAGTCATTTCCCAAAGTACAACAACATTTATTAACAAGCAAGGTTTTTGTCAGATTGGGATTCATTTAAATGTGATTCTTGAAACTAAACTGGTTTTCTGTTCCATGGTGTAATCTAATCCGGTTCACATTATCCAGTTCTCTATATACCGATTATTTTTGGTTAGCACTTCTCAAGCATAATGCTCCCACAGGATATGTGATAAATATTGTTTACTACCCTTCAATAATTACAAAATGAACAAATCAAATGTGATATTGATTTTTTTTTGCAACAATGGCCTTTCTATCTCATTTTGCTCATACTACATTTGGCTTCTGCGCTCACAAAGCTTAAATCAATATAACTGTCACCATTTATGGCTAATAGCTTTTACTTTGCTACTTTAAAAATAATTTTTTAACAAATATTTTAACTGATGTGCTAAAACACTAACTAAGCATCAATTTCCCTCCTCCCACCTCCCCCAATCATTTGTAAGAGTTCCCATATACACTGCATTTGCCAGAATAATCTATTTACCAACATATGTCACTCGCCATCTCCCCTCAGTGGAACAGGGATCCTTTCCACTTTCTCAAAGAGCAGGGTCAAATGCCAAGTTGGACTCTCAAGTGACCCTGTTTGGTTAGCCTACTGCTTGAATCAATTAAACTCAGCTATGTCCATCAAACATTCGCAAACAGCAATGCTCAAAGCGAGAGGGAGTGCACAGCAGTTCATTTGGCTCAAGCTCAAGGAAGACTTCCATTTGTGTAGCTCCGTTCAGGATCTCTAGACATCCCAAAGCACTTTACAAGCAATAAAACACTTCTGAAGTGCAGCCACATGTGTTATTTTGGAAATCCAGCAGCCAATTTGCACACATCAAAGTTCCAACAAGGGAACAGAATAACTGCCAGGTAATGCATTTCTTTTTTGGTTGATCGATTTGATTGATTGATTGATTGAGCTACAAATATGGGTTAGGAACCCAGGAAAAAAAAATCCCCTGCTCTTCTTGAAGTAGTGCCATGAGACATCTTACATTTACCTCACAGAACTTGGCCTCTGATTTCATCCAATAGTGCTACCACCCTCTGTGTGGATATGTGCTCAAAACTCTGAAAAGTTATTTAACGTGTTAAATCCTAACTCCTATAATTCAGGAAAAAAAATCGTAAAGCCCCTATCTCATAGTGGGATCCACTTATTTCTAAGACAGTTCCAGGATGATTTCTTCAACAGCAGAGAGCAATCTATCGAAACTCTTGGACTTCTTGGCTTTACTATTAGTTCATTTAGCAAAAGGTAGAATGAGCCTTCCCCATTTTTCTTCATCAGGACACGAAGCAATGTCCTGATCATCACAATCATTAGTACAGATCAAATGGCCTCATCTCCTTCCTATAATCTGCTGCCAGCTTATAGGATATGATGATTCAAATTACTATTATTTTTATTTTACTATTACTATTACAATGACAATTACTATTATTGCTGGGACACAATACACTGATACATGGAACTAAGTGCAATATTCTTTTTATCATCTGGTGGAACACAGAACAAGAACATAAAATAGTATAGCATAGGAACAGGCCCTTTGATCCACAATTATGATGCAAAACTAAAGTAAATCTCTTCTGCCTGCAAATGATCCAAAACTCTCTATACCCTGCATATTCATGTATCTGAAAGCTTCTTGAACGCCACTACTGTATCTGCTTCCGCCACTACCCCTGGCAGCCCGTTCTAGGCACCTACCACCCTCTGTGTAAAACGACTTGCCCCACATATCTCCTTTAACCTTTCCCCCCCTTACCTCAAATGCAAGCCCTCTAGTATTTGAACGTTGTGTAACGGCAAGAGCTAGGAGATTCGTGGTTGTAATATGCATTTTCGCTGCGGTCTCACCTTTTCTATGACTTTGTCCACCTCTGTGCCAACTGGTGAATAAAGGATTTTGGGATTGGTGGTCATGAGGTGCACCAGCAGTCCCAGATTGCGTTGCTCCTTACTGGTGAAGCCTAATGAGCTCATGTTTCCCTGTTTTAGTGCTTCAGGTTCTATCGTTCTGGACCAGAAAGAGAAAAAAAAATCAATGAAGTGATATCTAACACATTAGGAGGAAGTAAAGGAAAAACATGTCAAGAACTATGACTGCAATACTATTGCAGTACTGCGTTCTGGAAACATTCCCACAAGAGGCACTTTTTTTTTTACAAGCACCAGAATGAATCAAGACTTCCTGACAGCAATGAGCAGGGTACACGTACCAACCATGCTTGACTTTTCTGTATCCACTGATGTCAACTTGCTGACAAAAGCCACCCTGATCCAACATGGTGAGGCACTGCATGTAGCAAAGCCTTCCACAATGTAATCCAGACATTTGGATAGGTTCCACCCAGAAAGCAACCACACCAATCCCCTGCTTTGCTGGCTGTCAAAGTTGTCAAGGACTTTGAATGCTCCTAAATGACCCTGATATTCAGGATATTCAAAAACTTTTAGAGGTCAATTAACCAACTAAAATGTCTATTTTTAATTAAAAGTTAAGTCACAAAATAACACTCAAACATTAAAAATATTAAAGCAACCTCAACTAATACAAACATTGTAAAATTACCTCATACTTACCATTCTCCCTTACAACTCCTCCAGTCAAACCTGGGACAAATTCAGTGGGCAGGTTCTTCAGCAGAACTACTGGGGAGGTGTCGCAATTCCCACTCCACTGCTAGACTCTACATGAAGCCCCAATTTCAGATAGTGGCCAGGAGCAGTTCTGTCAGCAGGCTCAGGATTCCTTAGTTCACGTGGGTGTCCTTTGCACCTGGACACTTATGCAGGCAAAATGCCAACAGTTGTGTGTCAAACTGCCCAGCATTGCTCCCCAAGGCTCCAAACCAATGTTTGTGTCTATAACCATTCCAGAGCTCTGATCATCAGAAAGATTAGAGGACAATTGGTATCCAGTAGATTTGCAGAATAAGTGGATTCTACAGCTCATTTCCATTACTTGGTAGATTCATACATGCAAACTAGGAGTAATATATTACGTCCAACAAATAGGTCCATCACAGCCTCTTCACTGTCATCTCTGGGAGAGGAGGAGGAGAACATGCCGGGGGACCCGCGTCATGAACACCTGTAAGCAACATGACAAATCCAATTGTGGTAACTACAGAGGGGTCTCATTGCTGTTTGCAAGGGCCCTCCTCATTCACCCCGTAACCAAAGGGCTGCTCCCCAAATTGGATTCCATCAACTAAGAGACACACTGAACATGATCTGCACCACATGACAAAGCCAATAAAAAATGCAGGGAGCAGCATCAACCACTACGTGTGGCCTTTCTCAACCTTACAGATACCTTTGGCTTTGCCAGCTCAGTGTGACTGTGGAGAATCCTCAAACTTAGCTGTCCTCAGAAACTCTGCACTTACTTCATGGTGACGTGATTCTAATCAACGGGTATACCACAGACTTACTCTCAATGCAGACTGTGGTCAAGGATCCCTTACTTCAACCTATCCCACTTCAAAATTGCATCTCGCATTCAACAAGCTTCCCGCTGGACTAAAGCTAATCTAAAGGACTAACCTCTGTAATCTCCATCTCAAAACCAAAATCATTTCAATCTCCATTGTCGAGCTGCAGTAGGGAGATGATTCTTGCACGTGTTCGGAGGCCAATTTCCAAGTCATCGCTGACTCTTTCATTGCAGCATACAAGAGAATGGGCCTAACACTAGACATCCACAAAAGTCTTTCACCAATCTGCTCCCACAGCCCAACACCCCTTGACAAGCCTGGAAAATTTGGACCCTGAAAAATTTGTGAATTCTCTCAGTGAAGGCAGATGTCAGACGGGCAGGCATTGTAGTGTAGCATTTAGCGCAACGCTATTACAATGCCAGCGACCCGGATTCAATTCCGGCCGCTGTCTGTAAGGAGTTTGTATGTTCTCTGTGTGGGTTTCCTCCAGGTGCTCTGGTTTCCTCCTACATTCCAAAGACGTACGGGTTAGAAAGTTGTGGGCATGCTATGTTGGCACCAGAAGCGTGGCGACACTTGCGGGCTGCCCCCAGAACACTCTACGCAAAAGATGTATTTGATGTACATGTCACTAATAAAAATATCTTATCTTATAACTTATAATCACTGCCTTCAGTGCACTGCACAGCCTTTGGCAGGCAGCAGTAGTGATTATGTGGTTGAGCCTCCCCCAAATTCCACTGAAACCAGTGAAGGTGACCACAGGGCGAATGGAAATAGGAAGGGAATGAGGAGGTTTTTATTTCAATTTTCCAGCATCTGCCATATCTTGCTTTCAGTATTTATTTAAAAAAAATATGAACAGGCTAGATTCTGATAGTGCTTTGTATTCTTTAATTCCTCATTCTTAACCAAGTCAGTCAACTGCGTTTGGTCTTTTTGTACAGCACAATGCAAAGCACAAGAACACTGAGGTAAATAGATGCAAGTTTTACCTCGATGTTATGTGCTGCAAGGGTATAAAGTCCCATTCTTGTCTGATGCTGTTTTACCTCAGACAAGCTTCATGAGATCATCCAGAGGAGATATCAATGAGCCTGTGCGTATGAGAGTAATCTGGCAATCTAGTGCACTATGTCATGAGGTCAAGTGCTGCCAGCAGCAGCCTGCTATTGTCTCCCTTTCAGCTTGATGATATACTAATAGTGGACTCACGCAGATAATTTAAAGGCTCTTAATGGTGACTATCTGCACAGGCTGTGTTTACTGAGAAATCTGACAATAGTACCGAGTGATATCACCCTTCAGAAGGGCAGCCTGTGCTTCATGCTGTTTGAGAAACGTCTGACATTGAAAAGTCACTGAGACGCAAGAGGCTGCAGGTGTTGGGATCCTGAGCAACACCCAAAATGCTAGCGGAACTCAGCAGGTCAGGCAGCATCTGTGGAGGGAAGTGGACAGTCGACGTTTCAGGTAGAGACCCTTCATCTGCACGGTCCAGATGAAGAGTCTCAACCCGAAGCATCAACCGTCCACTTCCCTCCATAGATATTGAAAGGTTTCTGTTAGCAGAAGCAGATCGTCGCAGACTTTCAATGTCACGTCTTTCACAGAGGTTCTGTAGAAACATTTGAAACCCACACAAGGTTGACAAAGTATGATTTAGGTGTGGAATTGTACAGATTTATGTGTAAATGAGCTGCAGTTTGAGAGGTTTGCCTGCAATTTCAAATGAGGTATGGCTGATCAAGTGAACCAGTGAACCATTTGAAGCTGGTTTCTAATTATTCTACGGAATCAAGTGGAGATTCAGTGCCATTGTGATCTAATGGACTATTTTTCTACTTTGGATTACTCTGGTCCTAAATATCAAGTCACGTACTTGATTGTAAGTGTTTTTATATGGACTGTTCGATAAACACTGAAAGGTTTGCAAATGCTTGCCATGACAGTATTCAGCTTTAGACGAGACTGTTGCCTGAACCTACATGCCAGTGATGCTGCTGCAAGTTCTTCATTGTACCTGTATCTCACCGTACTTGTGCACATGACAATGAACTCGACTTGACTTGATTAATTTAAGATCCAGCAGATGTTAGGTGTGAAAGGTGACGGTTTTCTATGGATAATGTGGAACAGCATTTACATTTCTACAAGACATCATCATCACCATAACAATATTGACTTAATAAACTAAGTCCTTTCATCTGAGTGAGCTCTGATTGCAATCTTTCTCAGAGTACTAATTTGGGAGCTTCATGCTGATCTTTGGGAAAGAAAATTTGCATCTATTTTGCAGCTGCAACAGTGACAACAATTGACCGAAACCTATCCCGAAGGAATTCTACGTGGTTAAATGACTCTGCAAGCACGCGAGTGTTCTGAGGATGCATATGAAGAAACGGCTGAATATTGTGGACCTGACCAGAATCTTTCAGGGACTAATCATTGCCTCACAGTTAATTCACAAAGGTGTTTCCCCTGGTGAAATGGGATGGGCTCTTGTTACTGAAGGTCAGGACTCATCATCAACTCTTGGTTGGCCGGGCGTGGGTCTTCACTCTGCTGTCTTGGCCGCTGATCCACCCATTGTCCCATCCCAGCAAGCAGTGGCTGATCATGTCTGATGGGCAACTTATGCACAGCACAGCAGACCACGGCAACATAAGGAACTCTGGCTGTTAAATAATGCAGACCTCCCCCAGAAAGGTGCAGACAGCAAAATTTCATTTTTACCAGCCCCACTGCCATCTCCACTTGACTCTGAGGGCACGACATTGTAGCACTGCTCAGTTGTTTGGAGCTTTGGAGCATCCAGTCTTTTGAGCAGTGGACAGCCATTTTCCCCTAAGTTTCATCCTTTGGGATAATGGTCCCTAAAAGATGACAGACAGGCAAGTCTGACGAAGAATAATGAATCATGGGAGCTGCCAACAGACTTGGAATTAACCATTGGAAAGGTCTTCTAATGGTTTGCCACCAACTGCACCCTTCCTGTTAATGGGGTTTTGTGAATGATCGCTCTAATGGTCACATGAGTGCAGTCTGAGAGTGCCTACATTTTGGCAGTGAATCCCTTTGCTCGGTCTGTCAGCTCCTGCAGGCTGAAGAGTAAGTGGGTGACTTTTCCTCTTCTGGAAGAGACATCGTGAGCAACATTTGAGAGATACATCGATCAGCAGTGGTTGCCTGCAGTGATCAGAGGACCTACAGATGAGAATGGTGGTGACCTTGACTTCTATTGAGAGCGCAGTCTGGGCACACACGAGTCTGCATTTGAGATTACAGATCTCAGTAAAGCACCTTGTGGAAGTGTAGCCTGCATAGACACTGCTTCTGCAGGGATCAGTGGTTTTGGGGTGTTAAGGGAATCAAGAGTCAGTGTAGGTAAAAGATCAGCCATTATTTATCACAAAGGGCTGAATGCTCTACACTTGCTTCCTTTTCTTATGCTCTCCAAGAAGTCAGGTAATAGTGTCGTTCCCTACAAACCCAGGGTCAGTAAGGTCTAAGTGATCTGGACCTCCTCTGAAGTGGTGAATGGAATTGACCTCTGTCCATGTCCTCCATCAGGAGCAGTAGTAGGTCTTGATAAACATACACCAAGTTTTGCTTGCAAAGAAGCAGATCAGAAACCCTCAGTCTTGCAAGTGCAAGATGAATAAGTAACAGCTGACCACAGAAAGGGAGAGGGTTTGGGATAGTGAGAAGAAAGCACTAAGCCAGTGGCTACCACATTTGCAGACATGAAGCTCAGGGCCTGATGCAGGTAAATTAAAGACTTGTTTCGGAGAGTTCACAAGTTGTGGCCATGGGGTGGAGAAGTCTGCTTCTTCTTTAGTCAATGATGATGCACAGTCTGGAATCCACACTCTTCACATTGGCCAATCCCAGGCTACCATCAGTGGGCAGACTGGCTAATCCCAGCCCACTACCAGCGGGTGGGCCAGCCAATCCCAGCTCACTATCAGTGGGCAGGCAAGCCAATCCCAGCCCACTATCAGTGGACGGGTGGTCTATCGCAGCACACTATCAGTGGGGCCTGGCATCGGGCAGCAAATGATGAATGAGTCTCTTGGTCAGCTCAAGCTCCCGTCATGGCATCTTAACTGCTTACAGTCTGAACAATGATACTCCCACATCATTTGAGTCCTCAGTTGAAGTTTCTTAGGTGAGTCTCAAGCCATGGCATCATTGTCACTTAGTAGCTGCTATATACATTGCTGTCAGCTCAAAAAACTGCAAGATAATGACTGTCGCATTATAAATGCACCGTGGCATTTCCTTGGATATTAAAAATAGGCCTGCTTGATACACCAGCAATCATGGTAGCTACACACTGAAGGAATGAAGTTCCTTGGAGACACAAGAGACTGCAGATACTGGAATCTGGAGCAACAAACAGTCTGCTGGAGGAACTCAGCGGGTTGAGCACCACCGACTTTTCAGGTCAAAGCCCTGCATCAGGACAGCTGCAGGGTTTCGACCCGAAACGCCAACAATTCCTTTCCCCCCATAGATGCTGCTCAACCCACTGAGTTCCTCCTCCAACAGATTGTTTGTTGGAATGAAATTCCTTCCTATTTCTGGCCATCACCTTAGTTAAATGACATGGTTATGTAGCCACTTCTCTACCATCAATGGTTCCTTTACCAGGGGAAATCCTATAATCTTCTTGAATCCTGGAGGTAGTTCCTTTTTGGTCTTCTCTGGCAACATGGAATAATGTGACAGCTGCAACATGATGTGACTGATAACAGCTTGAGCGTCCCATAAAATATAAATCCTGCTGTGACCTTGACTGCAACAGACAATGCTATCCTAGCTGTACTGCATCATGTGACATTTTGCTCTATAGATCTGCGCTGACTTCCTTGGTAAAACACAACTTCTAAGTGTCACGTTAATGCAAAGCAGTCTTTTACGGCCGTGGATGGAAGGGCTTCCTTCTAAGTGACCTCCTTCCCACTCTGTCCCAGGCTCCTAATGTTGTTCTGCTGGGCTTCAGAATCAGATTTATTATCACTGACATATGTGGCAAGATTTGTTGTTTTGTGGCAGCAAAACAGTGCAAGACATAAAGACATAAAAATTACTATAAGTTACAAAAATAAATAAATAGTGCAAGAGAGGAATAATGAGTTCATGGACCGTTAGGAAATTTGATGGCAGAGGGGAAGAACCTGTTCCTGAAATATTGAGTCTGGGTCTTCAGGCTCCTGTACCTCCTTCCAATGGTAGTAACATGGAGAGAGCATGTCCTGGGTGGTGAGGGTCCTTAAGGATGGATGCCGCCTCCTTGAGGCACCACGTCTTGAAAATGTCCCCGATGTCAGGGAGGGTTGTGCCCGTGATGAAGCTGGCTGAGTCTACTACTCTCTGCAGCCTCTTTCAATCCTGATCATTGGAGCCTCCATACCAGGCAGTGATGCAACCAGTCAGAATGGTCTCCACCGTACATCTGTAGAAATTTGCAAGAGTCTTTGGTGACGTACCAAATCTCCTCAAACTCCCAATGAAGTAGAGCTGCTGGTGTGCCTGCTTCATGATTGCATCAACGTGTTTGGCCCAAGATAGACTTTCTGAGATGTTGATGCCCAGGAACTTGAAGCTGCTCACCCTTTCCACTGCTGACCCCTCAATAAGGACTGGTGTGTGTTCTCCCGACTTCCCCTTCCTGAAGTCCACAATCAATTCCTTGGTCTTGCTGATGTTGAGTGCGAGGTTGTTGTTGTGACACCACTCAACCAGCCGATCTACCTCACTCCTGTACACCTCATCACCATCCGATATTCTGCCAACAGTGGTGTCATCGGCAAGTTTACAGATGGCGTTTGAGCTATGCCTGGCCACACAGTCATGAGTATAGAGAGAGTAGGGCAGTGGGCTAAGCATGCATCCTTGAGGTGCATCTGTGTCGATTGTCAGCGAGGAGGAGATGTTGCTGATCTGCACTGACTGTGGTCTTCACGTCTTTTGCTATTCCTCATGCAGACTAAAGGGAACTTCGAGCAAACAGCCTCTGACCAAGAATTATCTTTGCCTTGGTGACTCTGATAAGGTGTCTAAATAGAGTATGGTGAAACACAGCAAGATGAAGCTTTCAGCATCCAGATTAAACGTTGATTAAGTGTTGCTGAGGTGTTGGACAAGTGTCTCACCTTCTCCTAATGTCTTCAAATCCCACTTTAAATACTGTGCAACCATTCAATCTCCAGCAGCTAAAAGGTGAGTGCGATATTAAATAATGCTCAAAATCCACTAAAATAATGCTTAAAGACCACTACTTACTTCAAATCAGGTGATCAACATTAGAGAGGGCAATAAATTGAAATGCTAGCTCTCAAGTTCACCTGCAGCTTCTTTTATGAGTGCTAGCAGACAATTTAACATCAATTATCTCCTTAGTGATCTCCAGGAAGCTGTCCCGAGGGTACACTTTAACTTCTTTACCTCCCTGCCTTCTTGCAAAGGCTAAACCAACATCACAACTTTCAACTAACTAAAGGCTCTTCAGCAACTAAAGTACTGGAGGAAAAATCATTCCCACGTATTCCTACACAGAGGGCAGCATCTACACAAAATGAATTCATTTACCTCATCGAAAACACTTTGAGAATATTGTTGCCAGAGAACTGGTCTTCAGCCTGTCCTCTCACCTGGGGAAGCTTCATGACAGAAAGTTTCATAAAAGTTGGCAGACGGCAGGTGTAAAAATTTATGAGGGGCATAAATACGGTGAATGTGCACAGGGTTGGGGAATCAAGAACTAGAGGGCATTAGTTTAAGGTGAAAGGGGAGAGATTTAATAGGAACCTGAGGGGCAACTATTTCACCCAGAGAATGGTCAGTGTATGGAATGAGCTGCCAGAGGAAGTGGTTGAGGCAGGTACACTGACAACATTTAAAAAAGGCATTTGGACAGGTAACATGGATAGGAAAGGTTTAGAGGGATATGGGCCAAATCCAGGCAAATGGATCCAGCTTAGATGGGAATCTTGGTTGGCATGGACCAGTTGGGCCAAAAAGCCTACTTCCGTGCTGTACGACTCTATGTAGGTCATGTGTTTACATTCTCATTGCCAATTTGGAATATATTGTTTAGTTCATGTAGCTCCAAGGATCTCATAAATCACCCAGATACATGGAGAACGGCAAAATCACCTGTGTATTACTCATTTTAGTCTCTCCATCTACTTCTTGCATGTATGCATATGTTGTACACGTATGTAAAAATAAAACAAAAAATGCAGAGCTAAAATAAAAACAGAAAATGCTGGAAATACTCAGCAGGTCAGGCCACAACTTGTTGTCTCCTCTTTATTTTCCTTCCTACTTATTTCTCTCTCTAGGAGTGGAGGACACCTCCAGCCTGACCTGTTGGTTAAGCCCTCCTGCTCTGTATTTCGCAACTCCCACATTCTTTTGTCCATGTTCTCACTCTCCAACTGCTCCCATTCACTCACAGACCAGATAACCTTGTTTACCCCATGGTCACCCAGGTGTTACCTTATCAGGGACATTCGACCTCCCCAACCCTCCCTTCAGCTTAACAAACTTCTGTAGTCTCCTTACCAATTCTGATGAAGGGCCTTTGACCCGAAATGTTAACTGTTTCGATTCCAACAGGTTTGGCATTTTCTGTGTTTATCAATGAATATTTATTGTTGTATATGTATATTAACATATACTACAATGGCCAGACCTTGAGAATGTACACTAGGCTCTTCAAAGAAGCAAACAAGGAAATAGTGAAACTCTGGCCTCTCGAAGATGATCAACGTGCATTTGTTAAGGGAAGACCATGGTTGAGCAAAGCTGGATTTTTGAAGAAGCCACAAGGACATACAATGTGGGTTACGTGTTTAATGCGGTGGGCACAGTAGTGTAGCGGTTAGCGTAATGCTATTACAGCACCAGAGACCTGGGTTCAATCCTGGCTGCTGCCTGTAAGGAGTTTGTACATTCTCCCCGTGTCTGTGTGGGTTTCCTCCAGGTGCTCCGGTTTCCTCCCACGTTCCAAAGACATACGGGTTAGGAAGTTGTGGGCATGCTATGTTGGCGCCAGAAGCGTGGTGACACTTGCGGGCTGCCCCCAGAACACTCAACGCAAAAGATGCATTTCACTGTGTGTTTCGATGTACATGTGACTAATAAAGAAATCTTACCTTATCTTACATGGATCTTGGCAAGACACTTGTCCAAGTGGCACAGAAAGGATCAATCAGAATAAAGCCACTGCTGAACCAAGAATGTGCAATAGTAATGGGCCCCCGGGTGAAGCAGGGAATGTAGGATGTGTGGAAGTGACATCCTACGAGCCAGTCACCAGAAGCGCAGAGGCGGCAGGGTGATCCAGAGTGGATCTGGCACACAGGGTGCGGACCCAGCAGGTTGGGGCTCAAGCGGACCTGAAAGGGTGGAGTGCCCAGCGGACCACGTAGGGTGAACCAGGGCGAAGGGGCGACTAACCCAGAAATCAGCCGCAGGGTAGAACAGGGTGATTGGAGGTGGCCCGGTCAGTGTGAAGAGGGTGTGGACCCGGCAGGATGCGACAGAAGTGATGCAGATAAATTGGATTCGTGTAGATGGGTGCAAGGGCGGCACGGCCAGCCTGTTACCGAGCTGGATGATACTGCTGTAAATAAAGTACCTACAGCTGCCACCTTTCCCCGACTGAAAGTTTAAAAAAATACATCATAATGTGAAATCAATAAAATTTTCTCATCTGAATACAGGAGAGAAATCACCTCTGTTGTACTGGAAAAGGGGAAATGAAAAGGGGACAGCTTAAAGTCAATGTTAACGCAGATCTATTAACTAGGTCTCTGCAATAATTTGACTTGAAGCCACCTTTGAAGAGTCATAGATTCATACAGCACGGAAACAGGCCCTTCAGCCCAACTGGTCCATGCCAACCAAGATGCCCCATCCAAGCTAGTCCCATTTGCCAGTGTTTGGCCCATAACCTTCGAAACCTTTCCTATGCATGTACCTGTCCAACTGTCTTTAAATGTTGCTATCGTACCCGCCTCAACCAGTTCCTCTGGTAGTTCATTCCACATACATACCACCCTTTGTGTAACAAAAAGTTGCTCCTCAAGTTCCTATTAAATCTTTCCCCTCTCACCTTAAGCCTATGCCCTCTAGTTCTTGATTCCCCAACCCTGGGAAAAAGACTGAGTGCACTTACCCTATCTATGCCCCTCATGATTTTACACATCCTCTGTGAGATCACCTCTCAACCTCCTACTCTCCAGTGAATAAAGTCCCAGCTTGTCCAACCTCTCCCTATAAATTCAGTCCCTCAAGTCCTGGCAACATCCTTGAAAATCTTTTTTGCACTCCTTTCATGTTAATAACATCTTTCCTATAGCAGGGTGACCAAAACTGAACACAATACTCCAAGTGCAATGGACAGAAAAGATGGATGTAAAGCGAGGTGCGATGTTGAAGGCCATAGTTGAGATCAATGAAAAAGTCAAAGGTTTATTCATGAAAGTTCTACATTCTCCAGGAGTATGTTGAATTTGAAAATTTTACCTGTTATTCCCACAGAGGATTGGCTGAAGGCCAGCCCAGAGTTGGACAAAGGCCGAAAACTGAGTGTGAGGATTCTCCTTCTGGGCCTCTTCTCCCTCCTCTGAGGTGGCATTGGCAGTGGTGAAGTTGCTATTCCAGCTGGTACTGTTGGCTGCTGTTGATGGGCTTTTGCCAGCGCAAGCTCCTTTTGGCAACAGTCTGGCGAGTCCTGACAAGGCATCCACATCCTTCAGAATCTTTTCCACCTCAATCAGGTCTTCAAGTAAGGCTCGAAGGTGATGCTGAACTGCTGTGCTGTTCACCTCATTCAACTTCAACTGCACAGAAGAAAGAATTACAGTGATATGTCATCTATATGGTGAATGTTCACTAAACACCAAATACAAGGACCAGCTATGAGATGACAAATGTCAATGTGAATCTCACTCAGAATTTCAAGTTAATTTCCAAACTCTCTATATATGTTGAAATACATAAATTTTTGGCAAATTCCCATATGATTGGCATTGCCCTTCCAAAAGTCATCATTTAGAAATTGATCAAATTATATATATATATGCATTCAATTTCCCTTCTCACCTGGTCCCACATTTAAGAAATTTTGCCTTCATAGAACAGTGTTCTGCATGAAGCCTGCTTATAAGCTGCTCTCTTATTTTCAACACTGATATAAAGTAAGCCAGAAGGGAAAAAATATCACTGTGGAGAAATCGATAGAAATATAAATGTCTACTTTATCAAAGAGAGAACGAGAGTCAGCAGATGTTATAATCTGGAGCAACAATCAAACTGCTGGAATAACTCAGCGGGTCAAAATCAGGTTTATCATCACTGACATATGTCGTGAAATTTGTTGTTTTGTGGCAGTAGTACAGTGCAAGATATAAAGACAAAAAAATTACTTTAAGTCACAAAATTAAATAAATAGTGCAAAAGAGGAATAACAAGCTAGTGTTCATAGACTGTTCAGAAATCTGATGGCGGAGGAGAAGAAGCGGTTCTTGAAACGTTGAGTGTGGGTCTTCAGGCTCCTGTACCTCATCCCTGATAGCAGTAACGTGAAGAGGGCATGTCCCAGGTGGTGAGGGTCCTTAATGATGGACCCTCAACACCCATTTGTGGGGAGGGGAGGGGGGTCAAGAGTCCTGATGCAGGGTTTTGACCACAAATGTTGACAACTCCTTACCCCCCCCACAGATGCTGCTCCAGTGAGTTCCTCCAGCAGATTGTTTGTGGTTCTACTCTATCAAAACCATTTTATCACAGAAATGGACAGCGACGATCTGTTCAGGGAACGAATTTCTGACCATGACAGCAAAAGACATCTGCGACTAGTCATATAGTCTCTGTTGCTGGACCAGTCTTGAATGAAAACTATACACGTTTAACAACATGTCATGCATTGTGAATAACCAGAAGGGAAGCTGCAGTCACCGTGAAGTATACTGGATTGCCAAAATGTGTTACAATCATACAACCTGATGTGGGCATTGGTACCTGGAATTTAAACAAGGGAATCAAAACAATCTGAAATATATCCTCATCTTCCTTTGTAGCTTTAGCTTCTATTTTGCTTGCTTAATGTGTAAAGAAGAAAAAAGGGTCCAAACGATGTTTGTTTATGCAATTGAATCCTGATCTGAACACTGGCCTGTAATATGCACACTATAATATATGCAGGCGTAGTTATAAAATTCTACACAATTCCATAAATTATATGATAACTTCATTATGTATAAGCTTTCAACCCTGCCACCATCCACAAGTCAACTAAATTCAGGTTTCCTGCTCCAGGAGTCAAAGGAGAGTCGACAGTAGCCAAAAATGTCACATTATTTGCTTCATTTAAATTAAAGTTATGAGGAGGTTGAGTCAAAGACAAGTGCAAGTAAATAATTGTGAAAGTAAAATGTGTGTGTTCAATTGACAACAAGCCACTTGAACCGCACTTGCACTTTTTTTTAAAACGCATTAACTGAATCCTGAAAGATATCCTTCTAATAATCCCGACACACCAATACTTCACACGAATCCTAACTTTGCAGGAGACACAGAGGAGATGAGTTTATTTTGAGTTGTAAGTATTTGGATCTGCCCCAACAGTCGAGTGGTGGGATAGTTCATGCTGTCGAGATCCCATTTGCTGAGTTCCCAATCTTAGCTGTCCTACTTGCAAAGGGCAATGTAAATGTTGAAAGACTTGCTTGAATTGCCCCCAAGCAAACTTCTGCAAATCTTTTCAGAGCAGTGATGTTTCAAGGTCACGGGACACACTGCCTTTCAAAAATCTTGCAATGGGGAACAGAAGAGTACATAAAACAGGAAGCCTCTCATCTTCAACAAAAATTAACACAGCAACCTGTCAAGCTGGTTGATTTCAGAACTTCCTATGCCCTTTATTTCATTAAACTGAAAGGAGTGCAATGTTTCATTCACATTAATGAAGCATCCTCACAGCAAGACTTGTACTGAGGCTGGTTGATGAGGGAGCATTCGTTTTGTATCAAGTACTAACAAATGAACTGGATTCATCCAATGCCCAAACTTAATGCCAACCCATGTTTATCTGGTCCAGATGCAATGGGCCAAACAATATAATTTAGAAAATGGAGACACTAGAGACAGCAGATGCTGGAACCTGGAGCAAAAAAAACAAGATGCTGCAGGAACTCAGTGGGTTAGGCAGCTTCCGTGGAGGGAAATGGACAGTCAACTATTTCCATTCTCCCCTCTTCCATCTGCCTATCACCCCTCCTCACCTGGATCTACCTATCGCTTGCCAGCCCTTGCTCCACCCCTTCATACTGGCCACCTCCCTTCTCTCTGTCCATCCTGATGAAGTGTCTCGACCCGAAACACTGAATGTCCATTTCCCTTCATAGATGCTGCCTGACCCACTGAGTTCCTCCAGCACTTTGCTTTTAGCTCTATAATTTGGGAAGTGTCTGCTCAGGCATATTAAGCCTTCAGCAGTGAGTTACACAGAAACATAGAAAATAGGAGCAGAGGGAGGCCATTCGGCCCTTCAGGCTTGCTTCACCATTCAACACGATCATGGGCGATCACCCACTTCTGTCCCCTGATCCTGTCTTCTCCTCATATCCCTGGATCTCCTTGGCATTACGAAACATATCTCCTTCTTGAATAAATCTACTGATCTGTCTTCCACTGCCTTCTGTGGTAGAGAATTCAACAGGTTCGACACCCTCTCCTGATCTCGAAGTTGTTAGATAGTACAAGGCTGAAGCCCTGCCCTCAGTATGGCCTGACAACCACTGACAGGCCACAGGGTTCTTAAATGTCTCTGCTTTTGAGAAGCCTCTTAAAAAATACCAACAGAAAATGCTGGAAACACTTAGCAGGCCAGACAGCATCCATGGGAAGAAAAGCAGAACCAATGCTCAAGTCAAAAGTCCCTTTGTCAGAACTCAGGTTCTGATGAGGCGTCTTTGACCTGAAATATTAACCTTCTCCATAGATGCTACCTTACCTGCCGAGTGTTTGCAAACTTTTCTGTTTTAATTTCAGAATTTAAGCATCTTCAGTTTTTTAATTTTCATTTTTAAGATCTACTAAAATTATTTTAAATATTATAAAAATGAAAAAACTCTATAAATAAAAATGAATGAATTAAATATGTTAAAGAAATGTTTTTATTAAAAACTGAAGTAAAGTAAGTGAAAAATAATTAGCTGGACTTACCTTTTTCCCATTCAAATAAATTAATGATCCCATGCCCGGTTTGGCCAGGTTATCATGGGAGGGGCAGATTCCCCAGTGAAATATTGGGGAATATCAGCATGTGGAGTCAAGTGACAAAACAAAGTGTGGATACACCAGCATCTGTCCCTCAATGTGACCACGGCAGGCCCTTCTGAGCCACCAGGCATAGCCAGCAAGGTTCAGCTCAGTGAATACCTCCCATTAACAATCAATTGGAAAAGACAGAGCTGTACTACACTAATAAGTGATTAATTATCTTATATGAACATCAGGTAATGGATGTGGAAGGTATGCACGACTTTGAGTTACTGTCAAGTGTAAGTTCACCCACTACCCTTTCAACAATTCAACCCTTTCCACCTCTGTGAGCAACATAATCCTTCCCTTGATTCAACTGCCACTGGACAATGTGAAGCAGTAGCCCTGGTCTCAATCTCCTCATTCACTAAAGCACAGGATTCATCTACATTCAGCTCTTCCCTTAATGCTGTGTGCCCATCAAGCTATTGGTATTGGTTTAATATTGTCACATGCACCAAGATACAGTGAAAAGTTTTTGTTTCTTGTGCCATCCAGATGGACCATGCCGTAAATAATTTCATCGAGGTAGTTAACAATGAAACAGAATACAGAATATAGTGTTACAGATACAGAGAAATTGCAGTGCAGGTAGACAAATAAAGTACAAGGGCCACAATGAGATAGATTGGGAGATCAAAAGTTCATTTTTTTAGCACGAGAGGTACATTCAAGAGTCTGAAAACAGTGGCATAGAAACTGTCCTTGAATCTGTTGGTACATGCTCTCAAGCTTTTCTATCTCCTGCCTGTTGGGAGAGGGGAGAAAAGAGAATGACTGGGGTGGGGGGGGGGGGGGGGGGGGGGGGGGTCCTTGATTAGGTTAGCTGCGTTCCTGAGGCAGTAGGAAGTGTAGACCAAATCACAAGCAGAGTTTCTGGTTTTCCAATACAGAATGTACACACCACTTGCCCAAGTCAAAAAAAAGGTTTGCAAAACCATGATTCAAGATTGACAAGTGTGCAGAATACTGCACTTCAAACTGCTAAGTCAACAAAACATATACTAACAAGGTTGTGATAGGCTTCTAGTGTTTGTCCATCTTGAATAATCCTATTAAATTAGGCCATTGGTTTGCAGAGAATCTAGAACTGACTGATGCAGACTTTCCTTCTTCAAATATCAGGTTACCACGTGCTACAAATGGTTGAGTCGGTTTCAAATTTCCAATAACCAATGGATTGCCTTAACGCCTCACAAAAAATGTTTACTTTCCCCTCATTCTCAGGTAGGTAATTCGTGCAGACATCAAAAGACCACCTTGTGACAGAGGCGAGGAGGAGAAACATATATTTATATATCACTTTGAGACCTCAAGGAAGCCCAAAACATTTCTTCACAACCAAAGTACTTTCAAAGTACAATGGTCATTGCAATGTACAGAAAAGAAGCAACCAACTGGCAGACGGTAGGCTCTATGCTCTACCAATGGTGATGAGGCTACGATTAGATCTGCCTTAGTGGTGGACTGAAGGACAGACAGTGGCCACAGCAATGGAGAGAACTGTAGGCTCTTTTACGTCCAACTCTCATCTAAATGACAGCATGTTGGACCATACAGCATTCCAACAGAGAGCTGGCAGCCTAGACATTATGCTTGGGTCTCTGGAATGGGACTGGAAGCAATGATCTTTTGACAAAGAAATAAGATTGATGCCATTGAGCAATGCCTTTTATGCATGGACATGAGGCATCAGGACAAGGTCAGGGTAATCAGCACTCCTCAGCTGCATCCCTGCATGAGATCACATTATACACATTAACATCCAGTTCCTCTTCATGTGTCTGATAATAGTGTACTTGCAGCTAAGCTGCTTCACAGTACACAAACAGAACAGCAACCATTCTTTTTGCTAAGTCTAGCAATCATGCTATATCAGCCTAAGGCACATAGTGCAGCTGATAGAGCTGCTACCTCATCGTGCCAGAGACCAGGGTTCAATCCTGACCTTGGGTGCTGTCTTTGTGGAGACTGCACGTTCTCCTTGTGACTGCTTGTGTTTCCTCCCACATCCTAAAGACGTGCGAGTTGGTGATTAATTGGCCACTGAAAATTGTCCCTTGTGTAGAATCTGGGGAGAACTGATGAGAATGTGGGGAGAATAAAATGGGATTAATGAAGGATTACTGTAAACGGGTGGTTGATGGGCGCTGTGGACTCGGTGGGCCAAAGGGCCTGTTTCTGTGCTGTATGACTCTACAACTCTATGACAGTCAACCTACCAACCAACAACCCAATGCGTGTGCTGCAGATAAATTTAAATATTGTTCCTTCTTTTTTGCCTTCAGCATATCATTAACATGTTTTCATTTAGATGATGAATTGCTGGTGAGAAGGGATCTGCAGAGCAGGAATTTTGCATAATTGTATTGTGAAGTGAACATACCATTCACTCTATGGTCGGAATGACAACACAATGTATTCCATATACATTGATCTTTGTGATCAAGCTTGTGAAATCCAGTGTGCGTTCAAATCAAGTGCAGATTACAATGTCATCAACTTCAAAGTTAAAAAGATAAATGATGAATAAAATAAGTGATGGCAATCCATCTTACAGCCCGGTTTATCCAATTTGTAAGACATTAATCTGCAGGTTTTGCCGATGGGGAAGTAACAAAGGGGGAGGACGATATTTCTGTCACCAGGGCTAAATATGCATGTGAATGCCAAGTGAGGCTGAACTGGGTTTCATACATTCAGTTCCATTGGCTTGGATGGAACTAAATGTGCAGTGGCGATACTTATCCATATGTTTAGTGCTGGAGACCAAATACTAGGAACATAAAGGGAGATTTGTGGGCAGATTTGACTTTCAATGCAGCCAGTTTGACAGATTTCACCAAGCTATATAGCAGAGTGCTTTCACTTAATAGATTCGCCAAGTTCAAAGGAGCCACTATACAACAATGACACTAGAATCACTTCAGTCGCTGCTTGAGAATTATGAACCTCAATAATGTTCTACTTGAAGGAAAGTACTTATGTTTGTATGGTACCCAGGGCGCCCTCAAGTACTTCAAAATCAATGAGGCACTTTGCAACAGTCAGGGCTATGACAGGGAAACAGGGCAACTAATTTGCTAAACGTCAACAACAGGAATGAGATAAGTGGGCAGGTAATCTGTTTTTGGTGGTGTGGGTTTAAGGATAAAAGTTGAGCAGTTAACTGGCAGAACTTATCTTCAGAGGTCCTGGGACTTTTCACATCCACCTCAAGGCAGATACAGGCCCTTGGTTTTACATCGCATCTAAACAATGGCACCCAAAGTGAGCAGCACACCCTCAGTACAACCAAGTTCAATTTCTTGACAAGGATTTAAATCCACAACCTTCCGACTCAAGGACAGAAGTACAACAACCAAATCACAGGTGATACCTGAAGAAAATAGACTGAGAGAGATAATGAGAAGAGAATCCAGATCGGATAGATAATGCAGATATGTGCAGTAACAGACTGATGAAGTTCACAGAAATCTAGAGAAGTCACGTCAGATGGGATGGGGATGCCAGGGGAAAGAGAAACAACACAAAGGCATGAATAATGATCAGAATATAAGAGAATAATAAGGAGAGGCAGATTAACACATCACAAAACTAAAATATAGACAATCACAAAGGGGTTCAAGAGGAGTGAGGCTGCAAAGGGCATTGGAGAGAGGAGCCAGTTTAGAACATGAAGAAGAAATTTCGACACTCATTCGTGGGATAAACATTCTGCTCACTTTTGGGTGAGGGACAAAGTTGTGACCCTATCCTCCCTTACACAGATGTAAAAGATGCCATATCACTTTTGGAGATGAGATCCCCAAGTTAACGAGCCATTTTTGCCTCAAGCATCATGGGGAAACTACGGAGAGATAGATTGTTAGGGTAAGACACAGCAGGAAACTGAAGAAAATCACATCAGCAGAGTTAAATGACAAAGGAAGATAGGTTTATAAAATTTGTATTCTGGAAAGTCTGACTGGACTAAGAAAAAAAATCATCAGAAGGCAGGAGAAAAGAGGCAATGGAAAAAAAGAGAAAGAGGATTTTAGGACTGGAGGGAAATTGCCCGAAGAATCAGACTGCTTGGGCAGCAGTAACAGAAGACGGCAGGAAACATCTGGGATAGGGAAACAGAATCAGATCCAAACAACCTTATGTAAAAAGAAAACACCTGACATATATCCAATGTAAATACACTGCCTATGAACACTCCCAAAGGAGAGTCATTATTAATGTAGGGAAAAGCAGCAGCCAACTGGCAAGATCCCATAATTGGACAGCAACCAGAATTCCCCACACTCATCCTATGATCTCAGTCAAGATGGTGATGGGGTACAATTAGCTTCAGTGGCCTAGAACGAGGGGTGGAGGAAATCAATGAGTGTTAAAATTCCAGATAACTACTTAATGGCACCCAACAAAAAAAACTGCATGCACAGGTATCAGAAGAGACAGATCACACTCTATCTACAAGCTCTTCCATGGTTAGAAAGTGTTTTGGCATTGTGGTGAAAATCTTGCAGGGGAAAAATAATTTGCTTGTTAACAATGCATGCCTCTATTAATGCAAAAATCAGTCAGCATATTCAGGTGACTAAGAGATGCACTGCAAGTTACACATCTCCTGAACTTGCTGAATGATGTATAGCAGTCTCACCCTTAGCCTCTGCTATTTTTAAGAACTATAGGAAGGAAGGAATTGCACTGGGGAGGGTGTAGAGGAGATTCACCTGGGATGGAGAGTCTCAGTAATGAGGAGAGACTGCACAGGCTGGGTTTGTTTTCCTTAGAGCAGAGGAGGCTAAGCAGGGACCTTATAAAGGTGTACAAAAATTATGAGAGGCATAGATAGGATGGATAGTATCCCTATAGCAGAGGTGTCTAAGACCAGTGGGCATAGGCTTAAGGTGGAGTAAGAGGGTTCGAGGGGATCTGAGGAAGATTTTGTTTTACCTGCAAGGTAGTTGCAATCTGGAACAAACTGCCTGAGAAATGGAGACAGGTACTCTCAAAATGTTTAAGAAGCATCTGGATGAATACTTGAATCACCAAGGCCCAGTTGGCTACAGATCACCTGCTGGTAAATGGGATTAATATCAAGAGGCACATGATGGTCAGCATTAATGTGGTGGGTTGAAGGGCCAGTTTCTGCACTATATGAGTACTTACTGGACATGAATTACCCATTAAACTTGGTGCAGTAAGTTAAGGCTGATGATAAAGAGGCAAGTGCTTTCTTAATGATATAATGCCTATTCATGCATTTCCAATCAACCGACAAGATGGACAATTTATATTGTTCAATCTCATTCCTGCATGTTAATTAGTACTGACACTTCATTTTCACAATCTGTCTTTAGTCTTCCATTATCTTCTTTATTTCCTTCCACCCCACCTTAGAGTCATGGAAAAAGTCATACAGCACAGAAACAGGCCCTTTGGCTCAACTCATCCAATGTTGACCAAGTTCCATTTCCTTGCATTTGGCCCATATCCCTCTAAACATTTCCTATCCATGTACCTGTCCAAATGTTTTTTAAATGTTATAATTGTACCCGCCTCTACCACCTCCTCCGGCAGCTTCTTCCACGTACCAACCACTCTCAGTGTGGAAAAACTTGCCCCTAGTTTTAGACTCCCCTACCCTGGGTAAAAGACTGTGATTATTCACCTTAACAATGGTCCTCGTGATTTTATAAACCTCCCGAAGATCACCCCTCAGCTTCCTTTGCTCCAAGGAAAACAGTCCCAGCCTACCCAGTCCCTCCTTATAACTCAAGCCCTCCAGTGTCGACAACATCCTTGTGAATATTTTCTGCACCCTCTCTAGCTTAACCACATCCCTCCTATAGTACGGTGACCAGAACTGCACACAATATTCCAGGTATGATCTCACCAATGTCTTGTACAGTTGTAACATAATATCCCAATTCTTATACTCATACATCTTCTTCACCACATCGTCGACCTGTGTCAACACTTTCAGGGGACTATATACTTGCACCCCAAGGTCTATCTGTCCTACAAAACTCCCCAGGGCCCTGCCATTCACTGTGTAAGTCCTGCCCTGGTTTAACTTCCCAAAGTGCATCATTTCACACTTGTCCAAGTTGAATTCCATCTGCCGCTCCTTTGCCCACTTCCCCATTTGATCCAGATCCTGTTGTAGACTCAGACATGCCACCTACATTCTCATCCAAATCATTTATGTATATGACATACAGCAGGGAACCCAGCACTGGTCCCTGTGGCACACCACTAGTCACAGGCCTCCAATCTAAAAAACAACCCTCCACTACCACCTTCCACCAAGCTAATTTTGTATCCAATTGGTTAGCTCACCCTGGATCCCATGTGATTTCACCTTATGGACCAGCCTACTATGCAGGACCTTGTCAAAAGCCTTGCTAAAGCCCACATAGACAATGTTTACCACCCTGCCCTTATTAATCCTCTTCGTCCCCTCCTCAAAAAACCGAATTAAATTTGTGAGATACGACTTCCCACACACAAAGCCATGCGGACTATCCTTAATTAGTCCTTGCTTTTCCAAATGCAGACAGATCCTGTCTCTCAGAATCCCCTCCAGTAACTTTCCCACCACTGATGTTTGGCTCACTGGCCTGTAGTTCTCTGGCTTGTCCCTGCAGCCCTCCTGAAATAAAATTACAGTATTAGCCACCATCCAGTCTTCCGGTACGTCACCCGTAGTTAAGCAAGATACAAAAGTCTCTGCCAGCGCCCCAAGCAATTTCTTCCCTTGCTCCCCACAATATCCAAGGATACACTCAGGGACTAGAATTGGGAAAGTGGGCAAGCAAAGGGCAAATGGAAGTCAACACGGACAAATGTGAAATGATGCATTTTGGGAAGTTAAACCACGTTATGTCCCAGGATCTATCCACCTTTATGCACCTTAAGACCACCAACTCGTCCTCTTTCGTAATATCTTCCCAAATCCAATCATTTTCCTCCTCTTTTTCGTTCTTCCTATGCCTCGTTTGACCCCTTTCTTTGCAATCGTCCCTCATCCTTCTTCTACCTTTTGAACTTGGTTACAGAGATTCACTGTTGGCTCCACCACTGATCAAATCTCAGCTCTCTCACTGTGTCATGAATAACTTGAAAGTCCAACAAATTATAGTAGAAAGAATTTGAACTGGAGGTGCAGAAAATGTCTAATGGATCATGTCGAGGCCACACCTGGAGTACTGCGTGCAGTTCTGATCTCCTTACTTGAGAAAAGATATACTAGCTTTGGAGGCGAAGCAGAGGAGGTTCACCAGGTTGATTCCAGAGATGAAGGGGTTAGTCTATGAGGAGAGATTGAGTCACCTGGGACTATACTCACTGGAATTCAGAAGAATGTGAGAGGATCTTATAAAAACATACAAAATTATGAAAGGGATAGATAAGATAGAGGCAGGAAAATTGTTTCCACTGGTAGGTGAGACTAGAACTAGGTGACATAGCCTCAAGATTCAGAGGAGCAGATTTAGGACAGAGATGAGGAGGAACTGCTTTTCCCAGAGAGTAGTGAATCTGTGGAATTCTCTGCCCAAGGAAGCAAAAGGGGCTACTTCATTAAATATATTGAAGACACAGATAGATTTTTGAAAAGTAGAGAATTAAGAGTTATAGGGAAAAGGCAGGTAAGTGGATCTGGGTCCTAATGAATGGCAGAGCACGAACGAAAGGCCAGATGGCCTACTGCTGCTCCTATCTCTTATATTCTTATGTCAGAAGATGCCCAATATAGCCCAATGTTGGGCCAATCCGTTGGATTTGGCTGAAGGCACCAGTTTCCATTCACATACAACATGGAACTAATCAACCAAGTGATGCCAAAAAAAATGTAAGATTAAGCACAGTAGTCCCTTAATGGGATGAAGAGTTAATGCAAATGACCCATTTTGACCCTTTGAAAGCCACTTAAGTCTTCTTCCCATTGCCCCACACGCTCCTTGGGAGAGGTCACTCAAATATTTAATCCATTTTAGGCACAGTGGTCTGTTATTGTTAATGAAAGGCCATTCACCACCCAATGACTGAGCCGCTTTGAATATACAATGAATCAAATCTGTCACGAGCCCATCAACAAGGTATTTTTCAGATGTCTGAAACTATTGCATCCATTTATTCTATCAAACCCTGTAAGCTTCGTACTACTTTGTTAGCTCATCCAAAGGGTGCTTTATTTAAAAAATATCAAAGTACATCAGAATGCAGTTTGACAACCTTGCTGATGCTGCTTCACAATGTCCTGCTACATTTTTCCACACCAATTGTCCACTGAAAAGTATTTATCCAGTTCTGATAGTTACTACTGAATCCACTTCCAACATTCCTTCAGCAAGTGAATCATTTGTACATCTCAAAAACTTGCTGCATGAAATCATTTCCCCTCTGCTATTTTTGACAAAGACCTTAAATGCATATGCACCAATAACCTACCTTCAAACGTAAGCTATTTCTCCCCAACTAATCAAAATCCCACACCTAAATTAAATCTCCCTTCAATCTTCACCACGCTATAGAACAAAACTTCTTGGAATCTCCTCATATATGATATACCTCATTCCTAGAATCACTCTGATAAATCGTCACTGTACCCTCCCCATGACCATGGCATCTTTCTTGAGGACTGATTGCCATATTTGCACAGAATATCCCAGTTGACACCTAACCAATGACTGTGTGTACTTCTCAGGATGGCAACTGAACAAGCCTCACCACTGACAGGGCACCCTGGGAAAATTCCACACCTGTGCCCCTATCACTCCATAATGCCAAATTTCATTCAATGATGGAGACACAAGAGACTGCAGATGCTGGAATCTGGAACAACAAACAATCTGCTGGAGGAACTCAGCAGGTTGAGCAGCCTCTGTGGGGGGGGGGGGGGACAGGAACTGTCGACGTTTCGGGTTGAAAGCCTGCATCAGGGCTGAGTGTGGAGAGGCGAGGTGGCGGGTATAAAGAGAAGTAGGGGAGTGACGAGAAAGGAGTCCAAGGTGATTGATGGACTGAGGAGGGGTTAAAGATGACAGGCAGGTGGTGCCAGGGAGGGGAGGGGAGGGGAGCAGGGGTGGGGTTGGGAGACAGTGAGAGGTGAATGAGAGATGGAGGAAGACAAAGAATGGGGAAGCAGATGGAGTAAAGTGGGGGGGGGGTGGTCGGGAAGTATGAAGATTGGAGACAACTGCTGGAGGAAGATGAGAAGGAACATATGGGGCTACCAGTGATGGGCTCTGATTAGTGAAGGAGACGAGAACTGGGAACCATTAGGAGAGAGGTGTATGGCGGTTGGAATGGCGCTCTCAGTCCTGACGCAGGGTTTTGACCCGAAACGTCAACAATTCCTTTCCTCCCACAGATGCTGCTTGACCCGCTGAGTTCCTCCAGCAGATTGTTTGTTGTTCGTTCAGTTATGGTGTTGCCTTCACAGATCGAGGATTACTTGCTTCCATTCTGGTTCTGTGGGATCTGAGGTGACCAATGAGGCCCAGGTGAGCCCCTCAGACACTACCAAAGTGAAATGCCTGATGGGAAGCACAGACGCAAGTGCTCCTTCTGTTCAGGCAGGTCCTCAGTGTACACCCAATGCACAAACTCAAGGTTCCCAGTGTCATCCCGAATGTTCGTTCTCCAGTTCCGAGTGGTCATGGGCCAGGATTCCCATAAACGAATGGAGACATTACCCTTTCTCAGGAAGGTTCTGAGAACTTCCTTTCTCTGTTCACCTAGTAAGCTTTATCTGTGACAGAGCTTTAAACAGAGCACCTGCTTTGAGAGTTTGGTGTCAAGCATGCAATTGCCATGGTCTGCCCAATGAATTCAAGTGAGTGTAATTAGTGAAACAAAGGACTGCAGATGCTGGAATCTAGACGAAAAACACGATGATGCTGGAGGAACTCAGCAAGCCAGGCAACATCTGTAGAGAAAAGCAGTGTAGTCCTGAAGGAGGGTCCTAACCCGAAATGTTGACTGCCCTCTTTTCTCTACGGATGCTACCTGGCCTGCTGCGTTCCTCCAAGTGTAATTAGTGGCTCAAGTACTGGGGATGTTGACTGGGTGAAGGATGCTGATGTTCATTTACTTATTCTGAGAGTGGACTTGGAAGATTTTGCAGAGACAGCATTGCTGATATCTTTCAATCCTTCAAGGTGTCAATTAGGAACTAACCTGGAGGCACTGCAGTGAATCTGCATCATTCTAAGTATCGTCTAACGCAGTAAAGCCTCATGTTGCAGCTGGGCACCTTGATGGACAACCAGCTGCATCTTCCCTAGGAATTTTGATCAGCTAAGGAAGTGCACAATCAGGTTTTAACTTCAAGGACGAGAACTAACAACCAGATTGTAACAGGAAAAGGTACAAATCAAAACATATGGATCTCCCACAATGGGAATTAATGGGATGGGGTCCACATAGAAAGAAGGCAAAGGTTGTGCTTTTCTTCCCCCAAGATTAGATTTTAATGCAACTCACCTTCTCCACAATTTTCTGGATGTCCACCTGGCTTTTAAGTTCATGGGCGAGTTGCTGAAAATGTTCCTTCCGCACTCTGGTGGTGGTGTTACAAACAACTCCCCGATAACGGCTGAGCCGAGCTGTCTGAGACACCGGGATCATCAGAATCTTCTGGAGGTCATCCTTTTCATCACCGCAGGTCAGGGATTCCAAGACATTGGGCACAAACAGAATATTCTAGAAAACAAATCAAATGTTCCATTAATTAAGGGTAACAAAACAGAAATACTTTTACTACACAGCATGGAAAGGAAGCAAAGTCAAAATGCATTGATTCAAAGTGTGGAGATTAATGGAAACACCTCTCCTCTCAGAATTATGGAGAACTATGAACCCTCAGTGAAGAAGGATTGAAGGTGATATAATCATTAATTAATATTGGCATTTAGTTGTACAACATCGTTAAGACTAAGGCATTATCATTGCATGATCTACATCTTTAGTCCCATTCAGGGTTATAGGATTATTCCTACACTTCCCCAAGCAAACTGAATGTGCAGGCGATCCTCAATCAATAACTACACACTATTAATGAAAACAATGCACCAATCAAGCTCAATGTGCAGTATGGGAGAAAACACTTCAGAATGAAGTCTCCATCCTGAAA